>NC_134704.1:158678624-159278624 GCF_043290135.1 Rhipicephalus microplus
AAGAAGTAAGTGCTCTGCACAGATCTGGCAAGCTTGCTCCTGTAAAGTAGAAAGTTTTATTTCACACTCGCTGTCCTTTATTAATTTTCCGTTTAGGGGAGTAGCTAAGGCCAGCTGGCACTCTTTCGATAAATCAATGGACGTACATGTTACGAACCGGGAAATGTGTCAAACATTGCTGTAATCTCCAGAACATGAGGAGGACCATTTGAAAGCTGGTGTCAGGACTGGTCCTCGCAACTGAAAGGCAATATCTATGAAAACATTTTAAGCTACGAGTGAGTGACTGTTTGTAGAAATGAAAACTGTTGTCTGTGTGTTCAGCAGCTGTGCTTTTTGTATATTTGGCATGTGAGATCTTGCAATTGGTTTCTCACAGTGTTTCTCAATCCAGCTCAGTAATATTTTTATAGTTCCCTTTCTCCAGACTCAGTGCAGAAGAACAAACAGGATTGTTGTGATCAGTGAGTAACTAGTTCATTTGTCTTATTTAGGACATACTATGTGTGCGATATTGTAGTGTATGTGTCTTCAGGACGTCCTATAATCAGTGAGAAAGTCAAAGAGAACAAAAAGCAAGGAACGGCTCAGTTGGCTAAAGTAGCTGGTGCATATCACTCTTCCCTTATTCATATTTTTGTGACTTAGACTGCTCAACAAACATGAAGTTCTCAATAGTTTTCATATTCATGTGGTATATGAACATGTTTCCTCAAGTCTTTTCAAACTGAAACGACCCTTTTCACTTTTAGTTTGACATGCAGATCAAGGTATTTAGCTTATCTGTATTATCAATGCCTAATATGGTCTCGTCCACCATAGAGGCAGTTTATTTGATGAGCCACGGAAGTCGCAAAAGTGCAAGATCTGCGTTTCATAGTCAATGCAGTGGTGTCGCCAAGGAATGGGACACTGGGCTAATGGCCCACCCTTGAAATTTTTAGCAATGGAATACCGAGAACCAAATAACACATACTCGACTTGCCTGCACTGAAGACCAAAAACGTCATCCCCCTATTCCTCCTCCACACAAAGTTCCGCCTATATCACAGGGTATAAGTCGATGGTCCATATTCAAGCATTTTGTCAAGGTTTATGCGACCTTATGTTTTCAAATGAAAACAATTTTCTGAGAGAAACAAATATAACCCTTAAGCATCAGTGTCGACATTTGTGTATGCAATTTGTTTAGGCTAGCTTTGTCAGCCTGAGACCAGAATAGAATAAAATAAATAGTTCGTTAGATGAACTGAACATTCTCCGTAGTCAGTATGTCTCGACTTGACCTCAGTCTGCTGCGCAAAACCGAAGCTGATCACTCTGGTGAAAGAACTATTATCTTTGAAGGGTCGTTCAAATGGTGTTCTAAAACCAACGTCAAGTGTACTTTCCTTCTCCCAAAATAACGCTGTCAAAAACTAAATGCACACACATCAGGAGCCTATGATTTCATTCTTTTTATATAAAAACTAAATATAACTTACAGCAGAATGATGAAGTATTTATTTCATAGAATTTGTAATGACTTGCTTAGGCTCACACAGAAGAACACATCATTTTCTTTCTTGGAATGTAATATTGAGTGCTTTGTGATTGTGCTATCGGAATTTGCCACATTTGTTGACAGTGCATCATCTTTCCCACCTGAAGAAGCTATAATCTTAGCAAGTGTTATTAGTACTCTTCGCACGTGATTTGCAGCTAACTAAATTAAGAGGCTCTGCCTGTCGAGCTAGTAATACATGCTCAGGACATCACCACTGCAAAAATACACCAGCCTCAACCAAGAAAGCGCACACCTGCAGTGATTAGTCCACACTTTTCATGTTTTGTGCTGTGCCAATAAGGCTGGCTGAGTGAGCACTGCATCCAGTACCAGGAAGATGCAGCGACAAATTCCTACTTACAAAACACTTACCAGCTGAGAGGAGATGTACTACCGTGCCAACCATCCAAAACGGATTGCCAGAGAAAAGAGCGTTGATTACTTTTACAGTCGATAAAAATATGCTAAGAGTTCAAAGTTGTAACGTTGCTAATCTTTAAGCCAAGTAAAATAAGGGTACATTGAAAAAAGATACTGAGGATATGCCATCAGAAAATGACAAAAGAAGTACTGTAGGTGGTTCGTCTTCATCACATGAACAGCCTTCAACTGATAAGGCGAGTAAGTAACTGACAAACATTGAGTGCACGAGGGAGAGCTGTCACATGAGGTCGTCAGCAGTCTAATGACACAGGCTGGATTCGGGGGTGGTGCCACGGTAGGCACAGAGAAGCTAAGCTGAAGCCCTCTTCCCCTCCCAAATATTTGCCTGACCCCTATGTTTTGTTATGATTTTGTGTTACGACCATGTTCCCAAGAGGAAACATAATCGTGACACAATGGCCAAGTTCCCCGCCTCTCTGCTCCTCCTGAACTACCTCGCTTATCGTAGGTGCACCCCCGGTATTGACCGATCCTGGGACCGACCCTGTCTAAAACACAATAAAAACAACAGAAAACTCAAACCAAATGTTACCACCATACTTTGACTTCTTGCTTTATGTGCAAATGAATCTATCGAGAAGTATGTGGAACACCGAATAAAAGCACCACAGTCCACACCTGCTAGTAGCTGCTTTCATAATAGTACAAAAAGCTGAAGAATCATGCAAAGAGCAATCCTACGAAGCGAAATATTATAATGCAACAGGAAGCTGTGTGGCCCTGACTGGGATAACACCACAACAAATAGAAAGACCTTTCAGGCATGCGAGTAGTTCATGCACAGCACTGAAAAGTCATGAAAACCTACCTTCAATGCCTTTCTCGCACAAGTACATAAAAAGGAATACACCCTGATGGAGAAAAAACCCATTGCTCAAATCTGGCTCCTATGCAATGATGGAGGATACTTGAACCTGGATCCTAACAAGGGCTTCAGTACAACTCTTCAACACACTCTTAAAAGGGCTGACTGCAAAGGAACGAGACATGAAGTAAGACTAAAATGCAACACAATGAACACGTTAACCACCAACCATGAACTTATGCTAGTGTGGATGCCGCAAGAATTCTTTAAAACTGGGAACACTCAGCATTCCCAACCAAAATTTCGACCTCACAAACGAAATAAGTATGCTCCGATGACCTGCTGCCCATCGCCATGATGTGAAACAGGGGCATATACACACACACACAACTCATCTTTACGTGATTAAAATACTCTTGCATCAAGGTTTATAGAAACCGTCTCACCAAATTTCTCTCTAATAAGCTCACTACCTTCATTGTTGCTGGGAGTGTGTTGAAATTAAAGGAGACAGAGGGCAGGCACTGGTGGGGCTGCATGCAGATGCTGTTCTTCGAATAAATTAGCAATGTGCTATACATGGAAGTGCGTCTACCGTCATTGTTGAATGGATTCCAAATGCTTACTATCCAAACATTTTAAAACTATACACTTTGCGCCAAACAGAATTGGCTTATGCTTTTATTGAAGAGGCAAGCTTGTTTTTTGAAACTTGGTGGTCGCGATTCCACTGCCCACATATCATGTTCGCTCATTCGCTGCTAGAACCACTGAATGTCAAAATCAAACATATTTTCACAACAGGTAACGTTAATTTAGATCTTCAGATAAAATTTGAGCATATTTATCCCTATAAAGCAAAGCAAATGCCATTCCGATATTTAAATGATCGGCTTTACGATTACTTGGCACACGTGAACATGAACAACATCATTGCGACTGATGCATCCGTATCAAATGAAAAGGCTGAGGCAGGTATCTTCTCACGTTCTGTTGACTGGTCCTTTTCAGTTAGGCTCCCAGATTACACATCAATATTCATGACAGAATTATTTGCTATTGTACTGGCACTACAGAAACATCGTTTGGGTGAATCGGAAGCAGTCGTAGATACAGATTTTTTTTCAGTAAGTGATGCTCTGTCTTCAGAAGCCAACTTAACACTCATGCACGTGTTTCGAAAACTCATACCGAAAAACTCGCAAAAACTGCAGCTCTTATGGGTACCATGCCATTGTAGCATATATCTCAATGAGATGGTGGATGCACGAGCCACAGTATCTCTTAGCGGTCCCCTTATACCAATTTTGCCTGATACGGCTTACGCGACAGCGATAACATTTAGAAACCTCTGTTTGCATGAATCTAACTGGTACTCATTGGATAAAGTTTCGGAGATTTCGCACATCTAAGATGCTGCTGGAATAGACAGTGTTGCGCAACACTGCAATTGGAAGTTACTTTGCGTTGCAGAATTCCGCAACTATATTATTAGTTGCATAAATTTGGTCTAAAGGCGCCACCTTTATGACAGATTTGCAAAGAAATAAAAAAGATAAATCATTTCTTGTTCGTCTGTCGACGATAATATTATCAGCGGAAAAGATGCCTGGTAGCTTCACTTGAAAAATTAGGATTAGTTAAATGTGGCAGTAATTTTGTCGTTTGGCAGCATTATATTTGGTTATAGCCACCGGAACGTCCACTCTGTGGTATTTGGCTACCTAATTGTAACAAAGCGATTGCCATGTTAAACTGCTATACATGAATACACACACACACACACACACACACACACACACACACACATATATATATATATATATATATATATATATATATATATATATATATATATATATATATATGAATCCTAACAGACACTAATGCCAAGCAAAGTATAGGGAAAGATATTGCTACGGGGCGCCACAAATGAACATTGTAGAAAAGAGGACGATTTTTAGGGCGAGCTCGTGCAGACCGGGCTCCATTTTGTATGCCTGCCTGTTTACCGAAAGTAAAGGCATTTTTCAGACGCCTTCTCCCCGTAACATTTTGGTGGAGAGTGCGGGTCTTTCCACAGTCAACTCCACGACGATTCTACGCAGCGGACGTTCCTTGGCTGCCTGTGCGATGCCTGATCAAGACGAACACGAGGATTCTTCGGAGACTACCCCAACCGTGCTTCGTCCAACTACGCAGCAACCAACAGCACCGCATCCAGCTGCAACTAACCGCACCGTCGTCCTGACTCAACCGCGTGACCCAGGCACATTTTCGGGCAGTGACAGTACTGACGTGGAGGAATGGCTTCAGCTGTACGAAACGGTGAGCGCTCTTTACAACTGGACTGAACAACCGCCCACGTTACCGGAACCCGGCAGAATGGCGAACTTCCGATGACAGGCCGATCTGCTTCAACTGTGGACGAGTGGGCCATATTTCACGTCATTGCCGCACTTCCTGGGGTTGGCAGCCATGGTCGCATTATGACAACACCCGACGCCCCCCTTCTGGCTCTCGGATGCCGATCTTCACGGCACAAGATGATGCTTCGCCATCCAGGCCCGCCCGACCAAGCCGCTCCCCGTCGCCCTCTGGACGCATGTCCCGCTCAACTAACCGACGTCGCTCCCCCTCACCCTCCTACCACCAGTCCTCGGAAAACTGACGGGCGCAGCTCCTAGAGGTGAGCCTGCTTCGACGACCCGACCCAAAATTCCTCTACAAACGATACCCGGACACAACAACTTGATTAAAGTAAATGTTGACGGTACTTCTGTGGCAGCACTCATTGACACCGGCGCTCACATATCAGTCATGAACTCCAACCTTTGTGCTCGACTCAAGAAAGTGCTCACTCCTGCTCCGATCACTCTTGTCCGAGTAGCTGATGGTGCAACACCAGCGGTCACCGGGATGTGTGCCGCCCGTGTCACTGTTGCTGGACGTCATACCACTGTTCTTTTTTACGTACTGGACCACTGCGCACATGACATCATACTGGGACTCGATTTTCTGTCGGAGCATTCCGCCCTAATTGACTGTTCTGCTGGTGTTGTTCAGCTTGTCTTACCACACGCCATTGACCCTCCTGATCCTGCGCTGCCAAAGCTATGCTCCGCCGACTTTGTTCGCCTATCTTGTCGAGCTGTGACGTATATCGACGTCTCTTCTGATACACCTGTGGCTGACGGCGATTATGTCATTTCGCCTAATCCTACAGTACTCTGTTCGCTCAATGTTACGTTCCCCCACACTATCATCACAATGAAGAACAACGTGGCATGTCTCCTTATTGTAAACTTTGGACTTTGCCCTGAAGTGCTGCCACGAGAAATATCCCTTGCAACCCTTGGCCCGGCCGGCGACTACCACATATCGGCCCTAACAGAGGATACACTGTCATCTGCAAGTATTCAGTCGCGTAGTACACTAGACTGCATAACTGGAATGATTGCCTCTGATCTCCCGGCAGAGCATGTGTCTGCGCTTCGTGGCCTTCTTGCGTCGTCTCAAGACGTCTTTGATTTCTGCGACCGACCCCTAGGTCAAACGACCGTCGTAAAGCATCGGATCAACACCGGTGACGCAAATCCAGTACACCGGCGACCCTATCGAGTTTCCTCCACCGAGCGCCACGTGATCCAGCAAGAAGTCGACAAGATGCTTGCCCCCTGCCCCGCCGCGGTGGTCTAATGGCTAAGGTACTCGGCTGCTGACCCGCAGGTCGCGGGTTCGAATCCCGGCTGCGGCGGCTGCATTTCCGATGGAGGCGGAAATGTTGTAGGCCCGTGTGCTCAGATTTGGGCGCACGTTAAAGAACCCCAGGTGGTCAAAATTTCCGGAGCCCTCCACTACGGCGTCTCTCATAATCATATAGTGGTTTTGGGACGTTAAACCCCACAAATCAATCAAGATGCTTGCCCGAGACATCATTGAACCTTCTTCAAGTCCTTGGGCTTCACCCGTTGTGCTTGTGAGAAAGAAGGATAACAGCTGGCGCTTCTGCGTCGACTACAGAAATCTTAACAAGGTTACAAAAAAAGACGTGTATCCTCTGCCGCGGATAGACGACGCTCGTGACTGCCTTAGTGGAGCAAATTATTTCTCTTCCATCGACCTCCGTTCCGGGTCCTGGCAGATATCAGTTGATGATCTGGACCGTGAAAAGACGGCATTTATAACTCCCGACGGGCTCTATCAGTTCAAAGTAATGCCGTTCGGGTTATGCAATGCCCCAGCTACATTCGAACGAATGATGGACGCTCTTCTTCACGGTTTCAAGTGGTCAATCTGCTTATGTTACCTTGATGACGTCATTGTTTTTTCGCCAACTTTCGAAACTCACCTCGAGCGTCTCTCAACAATTCTTTCGGTTTTCCGCAAAGCAGGGCTCCAACTAAACTCGTCCAAATGTCACTTCGGCCGCCGGCAGCTCACTGTCCTTGGACACCTTGTCGATTCTTCTGGTGTTCGTCCCGATCCTGAGAAAATCCGTGCCGTCAAAGATTTCCCTGTGCCGACCTCTGCGAACGATGTTCGAAGCTTTGTGGGCCTTTGTTCTTACTTTCGTAGATTTGTGCGGAATTTTGCTGACGTCGCACGACCACTCACGGAACTACTAAAAAAATGTGACTTTTGTGTGGGCACCTGAACAAACCAGAGCATTCGTTGAACTGGCGAGTAGACTTACGACGCCACCGATTCTCGGCCACTTTGATATATGCGCTCCAACGGAAGTACGTACCGACGCCAGCGGCCACGGAAGCGGAGCCGTTTTGGCACAACGACAGCATGGCTGCGAGCGCGTTATTGCATACGCTAGCCGTCTTTTATCGCCAGCAGAGCGAAATTACTCCATCACAGAACGCGAATGCCTCGCACTCGTCTGGGCAGTGGCTAAATTTCGGCCGTATTTGTATGGACGCCCATTCACGGTTGTCACTGATCACGACGCCTTATGCTGGTTGTCGTCCTTAAAAGATCCTTGTGGACGTCTCGGCCGGTGGGCTCTACGGCTACAGGAATATTCCTACACGGTTGTCTACAAATCAGGTCGCCACTATGAGCATGCTGATTGCTTGTCGCGTCATCCAGTAGACCCAGCAGACCTTTCTGAGAGCGATGACGCTACTTGCGTTTTGGCACTTTCCGCGTTTAGCAACATCGGAGATCAGCAACGCCGTGATCCTCACCTCAGAGATATAATCCTTCGGCTTAGTGGTCCCACAACTCCTCCGTCTCTCCGTATGTTCCTGCTCCAAGATGGCGTCTTATATCGCTACAGCATGCATCCTGACGGACCTGAGCTGCTGTTGGTCATACCACAACGTATGCGTCAGACTGTCCTTGCACAGCTGCAAGATATTCCGACAGCTGGTCACCTGGGAGTTTCAAGAACTTATGACCGCGTTCGACGTCGCTTCTTTTGGCCCGGTAGTTACCGATCCGTCTGCCGTTACGTCGCCTCATGCAAATCCTGTCAACACCGCAAAAAACCAGCAACACTTAAAGCAGGACACCTTCAACCCATTCAGATCCCATCCGAACCATTTTATAGGATAGGTGTTGACTTACTAGGACCGTTTCCTTTATCGGCCAGCGGAAACAAGTGGATAGCAGTCGCCACGGATTACACCACTCGGTATGCCATCACACAGGCCCTTCCTACCAGTTGTGCGACCGACGTCGCTGACTTTCTTCTAGAAGACGTCATATTGCACCACGGCGCTCCTCGGCAACTGCTTACCGATCGGGGTCGCTACTTTTTATCACAAGTTATTCAAGACATATTGCACTCTTGCGCTACAAAGCACAAGTTCACAACGGCGTATCATCCTCAAACCAACGGGCTCACGGAGCGGCTGAATAGAACCATCACGGACATGCTCGCCATGTATGTTTCTTCCGACCATCGTGACTGGGACACCGCCCTTCCATTTGTAACATTTGCCTATAATACGTCTCGGCATGACACTGCAGGTTTCTCGCCATTTTTCCTCCTGTACGGACGAGAACCTACGTTGCCTTTCGACACGCTCCTTCCTGCCGTTGGCCACACGTCAGAATATGCCCGCGATGTGATTTCTAGAGCTATAGAGGCACGTGAGATTGCTCGCCAGCGTCTGAGCGATTCCCAGGAACGACAACGACAGGTCTACAACGCGTGCCATCGTGATGTCCACTTCAGTCAAGGTGACACAGTCCTTCTCTGGACGCCGTCGCGGCGAGTTGGCCTGTGCGAAAAACTGACTTCACCGTACTCGGGTCCGTACCGTGTGGTGCGCCAAGTCACCGACATGACCTATGAAATTGAACCTCTTAACGCCACCAGCGCGCGATTGTGTTCTGACGTTGTTCACGTCACTCGCCTGAAACGATATTACTCGGATCAACCAGGCACCGAGACGGTGCCTTCGCCGCCGGGGGTGATGCTACGGGGCGCCACAAATGAACATTGTAGAAAAGAGGACGATTTTTAGGGCGAGCTCGTGCAGACCGGGCTCCATTTTGTATGCCTGCCTGTTTACCGAAAGTAAAGGCATTTTTCAGACGCCTTCTCCCCGTAACAATATTAACCAAATTGTAATGTATATAAGAAGAAAAGTGGGTGAAAAGATTACTCTACGAGGGAAGGATCTGGGCATGGATCCTACCCACGGCGAGTTATCTCATAAGTATTGCGCAAAAACACAGAAAAACGAACCCTTTGGTATACACTAATTCCCTCTTATATATATATATATATATATATATATATATATATATATATATATAGTGGGAGTAATAATTCAATGGGCCAGTTAGTCTTCGTGAAGGTATGGGATATGGCACAACGGGAGCGTTGTCAACAAGGATAAATATATTTATTTCCCAACAGTTTCGGGAGGGGACCTCCCTTCATCAGGGGATGATCGGGGATGATCATCCCCTGATGATCGGGGATGATCGGGGATGATCAGGGGATCCCCTGATGAAGGGAGGTCCCCTCCCGAAACTGTTGGGAAATAAATATATTTATCCTTGTTGACAACGCTCCCGTTGTGCCATATCCCATACCTATATATATATATATATATATATATATATATATATATATATATATATATATATATATATATATATATAGGATATGGCACAACGGGAGCGTTGTGAACAAGGATAAATATATTTATTTCCCAACAGTTTCGGTAGGGGTCCTCCCTTCATCAGGGGATGAGTGATAGTCGAGCTTAGGCTTCTCCCCGTTCGACTTGCTCTACGGCCTTTACGTCAGAGGTCCCCTGGCGATATTGAAAGAAATATGGGCCGCTGATTATCTTGATGATGATTTAAAAACATCGTATGGGTACGTAGTCGAACTGCGGAATCGTCTTGAAGACACCTGCCGTCTAGCAAAGGAGGAGCTTCAGAAACCGAAGCTAGTACAAAAGAAGCATTATGACCAAAAGGCCAGACCACGTCAATTATTCCCTGGAGACAAGGTTCTGCTTCTGCTTCCTTCGGATACCAACAAATTGGTTCTGACGTGGAAGGGACCCTTTAACGTCCTTGAGAAGAGAAACGATGTTGACTATTTAATTGACCTCGGTACCAGAAGCACGCTATTTCATATAAACCTACTGAAAAAGTATGAGGAACGGCCGCCTGCACCACCGCATGAAGCATCAGCTGCTGGCCAGGCGGATGACACTAAAACTGACGAGCTACCATGCGTACCATTCCAACGACAGGAATCGTCTGCTGACGTAAGCATATCGGAGTCACTTTCTCCTACCCAGCTCATGCAAGTCACCAACTTATTGACCAGGTACGACAACGTATTTGCGGATGTTCCTGGCAAAACGCACCTCGTACAGTGCAAGCTAAGATTGACCACGGATAGACCCGTAAGCATACGGCCATACCCTATGCCATTTGCTACCCAAGAAGCGATACAGAAAGAAATAGCAGACATGCTGCGACAAGACCTCATAGAACCATCGGAGTCTGCTTACAATTCACCTGTAGTAGTTGTGAAGAAGAAAGACGGGACGATGCGTTTGTGCATCGATTTCAGACAACTTTAACAAGATTATAGTCAATGATAACGAGCCTATACCCCGTGTAGACATCATCTTTGGTAAACTTGGACAAGCAAAATACTTTTCAAAGTTTGACTTCGCTAAAGGCTACTGGCAGGTTCCCATGGAACAAGGCTCAAAACCAATGACTGCTTTTTCGACAGAATCAGGACCGTATCAATTTAGATTCATGCCGTTTGGCATTAAAACCGCCCGAGCTGTGTTTAAGCGCCTCATGAGGAAAGTGGTAGCAGACAGCCGCATGTTTATTACTACTTTGACAATATGCTCATTGCTACTGAAACCTGGGTGGAACATATAGCTATACTTGAGTCTTTTCTCAAGCGAGTTCGCGACGCTGGTTTGACCATTCGGCCAACAAAGAGTGAGATTGGTCAAGAGTCAGTCAAATTTCTCGGTTATCTCGTTGAGCAAGGCGTTATTCGACCGCAGGTCGAAACGCTCGACATATACAGGCTGCTAAGCGTCCACAAACTAAAAAAGAAGTACGCTCGTTCTTGGGCCTTACAGGTTATTACAGAGATTTCGTGCACAACTACTCTGAAGTTTCTTACCCACTGACCGAATTGACCAAGAAGAGGGCCCCAAGCAAAGTCCTCTGGGGAGAACGAGAACAGAAGTCTTTTGATGAACTCAAGGTTTTGCTATCTACGCCACGCATTCTAAAAGCACGTGATTTTTCAAAACCGTTTGTACTCCGCACCGATGCATCATCGAGAAGTGTAGGTGCCATACTCATGCAGCGCCACGGAGGAATACTGCATCCAGTGTCATACGCAAGCCGTAGACTACAACCACGTGAAGGTGCTTTCGCTACAGTAGAGCGAGAGGCCCTGGCTCTTACGTGGGTGGTTCGGAAATTTCACATCTACCTATTTGGACGCACATTCATTCTACAGAGTGACCACAAACCGCTTGTGTACATCAAGTCGGCCAAGCATGTGAACAGCCGCGTGTTACGGTGGAGCCTCATTCTTAAGGAGTACGACTTTTCGGTCGAGTATATCAAAGGCAGAGACGACATAGGCGCAGATTACATGAGCCGTTTGCCAACTCTGTGAGCAACATCTGTATGAAGAATTGATGCTCAGTAGTATTATTAGCTTATCATGTGAACCTTACAGCGCGTTACAAGTATCATGACGCTTTAGTTCTGTGACTTGTTTCTATTTTTTTCTGGTTTGTACTTCTGTGACCGAATGTGCCGAGTGTGCGGGGCTCGGAACTGCTATAGTGTGCAGTGGTGCTTACGTGTGTGTTTCCGTCTGCATACCAACGTGTCCGCCGTGCCCCGTGCCCCAGTGCCCTCAAGTTCTTCTACCGGAAGAACTTTAAGTGGGGGGTGATATGATGTAGTACCTTAAAAATGCGAGCATAGCAGACGACAGTACCACATCATTTAGAAGATGAGAAGAATGAAGAGGCATTGCAGCACGCCCATTGAAAAAAGAAGCGGAGACGCTCGCGGAGAACGAAGCTGTTCGGACGCCGGCAAGATGACGCAAGAGAGCCTAGGGCGAACCCACAACTACGCGCGAGGTTCGAAAGGCTGGATTCCAGTCCTCGAGCCATTGACGTCCTCGGGGCACGGCGTGTCGTAGTGGCCAAGCTCGAGTTCTCGGTGAGTGGTCCTGTTGACATCTCCGGTACGGCGAGCGCCTTCGAAAGACCGGAGCTGCTGACCATGTCCACCGAGCCGACGTCGCTGACAGTGTGCGGCTACGCCTAGATCTGTTGATGCCCCTTACAGTGGTATGCTGACCTGGAACGCAAGCGGCGACAGCATCCGAGCACGCAACGGGTCCCACTTCAAGGCACCGGGCTACGGCACAGGCTGTGAGACTGTTTACTATTTTCTTTCGTGTCTGAACTGCGTGCGTGTACGACTTATAGTACTCTACGTGCAATAGTTTTTTTTTGTTCGTCCAATATAAATCCCGTTTGTTTTCCTCACTGTCTTCCTCTTCCTCGCGTCACACTACTTGCTATGTGACGAACCTAACACACGACAGTGATACTGACATGGTTGTTGTGCGCTAAATCTCGGTGCTCTGGAAATAAATTGGAGTGCATGGTATATGAGCTATTCCTTTAGGCTTGAAAAATATGTACCTTGTTTTAGCAATATTCAATTGAAGTTTATTTGCGTTTAACCATAAATTTAGTGTCTCCATCCAAACGTTAGCTTCTTTATATAGTTCACATACGTTTGAACCTGCGAAAAATACATTTGTGTCATCAGCGTACAATAATATTTTCTTGTGTCCATCGATATTTACGATATCATTATTGAACAAGAGGAATAGGATAGGTCCAAGAATCAATCCCTGGGGGACACCATACTTAATGTGTTCAACCTGAGAGTAATATTTACAACAATATATTGTTTTCTAGCCGAGAGATAACTTTGTAATAATTAAGCTGTGGTACCCCGAATGCCATAATACGGTAGTTTTCGTAAAAGTAGATCGTGTTTTATACTGTCGAATGCCTTCCTGAAATCCAGAAATATTCCTAGTGTAAAGATTTTGTTTTCAATGTTGTCTGGAATGTATTCTTTGATGCTCAGTAGAGCCGACTCAGCAGACTTGTTTTTGCGAAGTCCATACTGGTCTTTTGCTAATATATTATTTGCGGTTAGAAAGCCCGTAATCCTCTTAAATATAACTCGTTCAGCCATTATCGCGAACACAGAGAGTACAGATATAGGTCTGTAATTGTTAAGCTCATCAAATTATCCACCTTTATGGATGGCAGTTACATTCGCAAGTTTCATTTGATCGGGAAAAACACCTGTAGATAGCACCAAGCTATAAATGTGCGTTAGTGGTGTAGCGATAATGTGACTTATAGCCTTTAAAGGCTTTGGTTTAATGTCATCTAGGCCGCAAGCACAGTTATCCTTTAATGACGTGATTAGCTTTACCACTTCTTGTTGATCAGCAGGAAACAGGAATACACTAGACGGGTAATTTGCTATATAGTTCTCGCAACACGTTTCCGTGCTGTCTGTTGTGAACTCACCAACTGTTAAAAAGTATTTGTTAAAGGTGTCAGCTATTTCTAATTTACTCATGCGAAGTTTTTGAAATTTCATTCGTCTGGATATCTCCTTTTTGTTAATTAGCTGATTTATTGTGCCCCACAGCAGGCGCGCGTCTCCTGAATGAGTGGTAAATTTACTACTGTAGTATTCCGTCTTGGCTATCTTCAAATCTTTGTTCAGTGTATTACAAAATTTTTCGAAATTACGTAAATCGTTTTCGTCTCTTGAAGATAGGAAAACTTGAAAAAAGTTGTTTTTGACTTTAATTTTGTAGTATAGTTCCACTGTCACCCATGGTTTTTGGTATTTTCTGTGTTTCTTGCAGAGCTTAAGAGGAAAGCACGCGTCATATAAAGATGTCAAGTAATTTAAAAATATGTTGTATGACTTAGGATCTCTTTCTTCTATAACCGTGCTCCAGTCAATTCCAGAGATTAGGTTCTCAAAAAGTTTAATGTTGCGGCTAGAATAACTCCTGAAGAGCATTTCATGCTTACTTTTGATTACACGATTGCCTGGTAGAAAGCATTATGTTGGAAAATGGTCGCTAATGTCGGTAGTAATTGCGCCTGCTTTGACATCAGTAGTATCGAAACTTGTAATACATATGTCTAACGTTTTTCCGATGTGGCGGTTATTTTTGTTGGGGTGCTAATTACATTCATACAATCATATGCTTCGATTAGTTCATTTAGGCGTGCGTAGCTGGGGTTATCTAGTGACACATTGATGTTAAAGTCACCTACCAAGACAGTCTGTAAGCGAGAACCTAGAGATCTCTTCAGTGATTTCTCAGTGAAATTCAAAAAGCTTTCTATTGAACCAGTAGGAGGGCGATAAATCACAGAAAATAACACATTGGAACACTTTAACGTTATACACTCATAGCTATCACCTACAACCTTAAACTCGGCAACAATTCTATAGAAGTTTGTAAGGACATACACACTGACACCACCACCACGCTTTTGTACTCGGTATGCGGAAATGCACTCATAAACATCAACCAAAATACAATCATCATCTGATGACAGCCATGTCTCAGTAAAGCAAATTATATGAAATGGATGATTAGTTTCCGACAACAACGTGCTTATCTCATCAAAATTCTTTCTTAAACTTCTGGCATTTAAGTGGAAAACTCAGAGCACAGAGCCGCTTCTTAAGGTTGGAAGATCACGTAAGAATTCGGATGGTTAGTACGACATCTTGGAAATGTATCACCCGAGAAATACACAACTGTTACCACTCTTCATGATAAACGTATCATGTCCTCGCTTCCCCGAATGAGCACTGATCTTTCGCCATTCGCTCGCCTCACTAGCACCTTACCGTTGGCATGCCACACGAATGCAAAACCCGTTTTCCTAGCCCATTCTTTGGTCATAGTGAGCAGTTCTCGCTCCTGTCGAGCCATGTTCTCACAAATGTATGTGTTACTGTTTTCACTTTTGAACTGTCGCTGCTTTGAGAGCCAGTTGTCCCTTGTTTCCCGATTCCTGAAGCGCACAATAATGCCACGAGTCTTGCCTGGCTTAGCGGGTAGCCGATGGATGGTTTCAAGGTCACTGCAGGTCAGGGAGGGAAGTGATATTTGTTTCACAATTTCATTCACTCTTGCCACAAGATCTTTACCCTCAGTTTTCTATATATTTTTAGTTTCATACGTCGGCTAAGATATTCCAGCTTGTCTAAATCTTGTGCCATCAAAGCCACATCTTTATCTACCTTGCTTTTCTCTAGCTTATCGACTCTCTTCGACGATTCTTTAGTAGCTGTTCCTTGGGCGTGCAGTCGTTCACCGAATTCATCAAACTTGTTCGACAGAAGCTGCACAGCTGTTTCCATTGATTGGAGCTTGCTTGGCAAAGTAAGGAGTGTATCAATCTTAAGTTCAAGTGAGTGGAGTTGCTGCGCTATTATGCTATCAGTTGACACCCCTTCCGCATCAGTCCCAGATTTCTGGCCGCTAGTCTTGCACTTATCGCACTTCCATGTTTGTCCACCGTTTTTTGCACGCTTCTTCCGAAACGCCTGAGCATGCACTTCAGTGGAATGCGAATTTACATTCTGAACAAGCCAGAAGTGGGCGTCCGTCTTTTGGTTCAAGACGACATGAACAACAACGTAATTGTGACATGTGACTGCAGTTTCACACTACAACTACACACCAACGCTTGGCAGCAGCGGCGGAGAGCAGAACAATGGCATAAAAAGATATTCACCAACCCGAAAAATGTGGGGCGAAATCTTAGGCGTGTGCTCGCTGGTCGTGCCGCTGCTGCCAAATGATGGTTCACACCCCTCGTAGAAATTTTATTGGCTGTGTCCGAGCAGCGTCGCTGTGGCATCCGGTGACGTCAACAACGCAATCTTTCGTTGTGCCTCTCTTTTCGATGAAAGAATGATGCCAACACCAGTACCGAAGTGTGCCGGCCTGGATCCGCGGTGCTTTCAGTCCTAGCGTCTTCTCCTGTTGCGGCTGAAAAATATGGAGCGAAATCTTAGGCGTGTGCGCCCCGCCGTGGTGGTCTAGTGGCTAAGGTACTCGGCTGCTGACCCGCAGGTCGTGGGTTCAATTCCCGGCTGCGGCGGCTGCATTTCCGATGGAGGCGGAAATGTTGTAGGCCCGTGTACTCAGATTTGGGTGCACGTTAAAGAATCCCAGGTGGGCAAAATTTTCGGAGCCCTCCACTACGGCGTCTCTCATAATCAAATGGTGGTTTTGGGACGTTAAACCCTACAAATCAATCAATCAATCTTAGGCGTGTGCTCACTGGTCGTGCCGCTGCTGCCAAAATGATGAGAATAGATAACAAAAAGATGAGAATAGACAACGTGCAGGAGCTACGTGGCTAATATGTAATTGTTATCGCAATCTAATCGACAAAGTAATGCTTTAAACAGCCGCAGAGGCAAGCATGAGTAGCCGCGATGAAGCTTTGAAGCTCGTGCACAAGGCCGGTTTGTCTGTGCCTGCATTCACACGGTGCGAAAACTGTTTCATTCAGGCATGGCATAAAAAAAACGTGCTGTGATGAGTGCCTATGCTGTCCCACATCTGGATAGAACGGAGAATATAAACAGGCATTTAATTGTAAGCAGTGAAATGAGCTACAGATCTGGCTCTTCGCGTCAGCCACGAGGAAGTCAAATAACATAGAGGTTGATTTCCTGCAATGGTTTTTTTTAGCATCCCAGTTTCCTCAGTCTGAGAAACCTGGCACACGAAAGTTTGTTGGCAATGTCGCCCCTATCTGCCACCACACGTTAATATGGACATTCCGTGCCTGCATAGGTGAAGCGCGCTCAGCCATCAACATTGCAGAAATGTGCTTAGTGTCTGCTAGATGGCAGCAGATTCTACACAAGGTCTGTACAACGCTGTCGGGTGTTTCAAAAACGCATCAGTTTTCCAATTATATCTTTTTTTTAGCCTAGCAAGTGTTGTCGTACTGCCATTTTAACAAGGAATTCCTTTTTTCTCGTGCTTTTGACCTGTGGTTTGCATTCCAAGGCTTGTTTAGGGCAGTGTGTTGGCTATCGCTTGGATACCAGTGCTAGTACAGAGTGGCACGTTTCAAAATGTCTCGTAAGTGTTTTATATTCATAGAAACCTAAAAAGCTCAAGTCTCAAAGTGACACTTCCCTTAAGGGCAGAGCTCCTGGTAGTCACCTGCTCTTTAGAGCAGAGCATTTTTCAGCGAACTAAAAGCACCTTAACCATATCTGTCTGTCAGTTGGTCTGTGTAGTACCTATCTGATCGATCAATTTAATCTAGCCTATTAAGTTTGGGCGCTCTGTGATCGTCTCCCTAACTTGACACCTTGGGTCAGTGTGATGCGATGGTGATGCGACTGGTGCGCGTAATTGTGAATGATTGAAAAGTGCGCGAAATTAAAGGATGACCGAGTGCACGTGCTGGGTCGCCTGAACAACGACGACGCCGAGGACCGGTACACGTGAGAGCGTGGAGCGCAAGCATCCAAGACCATAAAGCAAACAAGGGCCAATGGCTGATCACCACGGAGTTTTGAAAGGCCAATCGGGACGAGACAAGTGTGCCCCAGAGGAAGCCAATCCTGAAGGGCAAAAGAGCTAGTAGTTCGAGGTGAACGAGGCAAGAGGAAGGTCACAGCTGGGAGCTGAAGACAGGCAGTCGGGTGGCAGACCTGAGCCTTCTGGACTTCACCCGGTCTGGACCTCCGGACAACGCCTCCCAAGGACGGCGAGCTGCCTCAACGGTCGAGACCAAGGCCTGCAGATTCCGGTGCGGGTGCAGCAACGGCAGTTCGGGTCACGGGCCTGAGCCTTGCAACCAGCCACCTCATCGGGCGAATCTGGGCCGCCACAGGCATCACCGAGCGAGTCCCGTTCCATCGTCGCCGCCAGCGAGCATCGGTACACGCCGTCGCCACCATTACAGCAGCAACGTTTTGGTGAGATCGAACTTGCTCTCTTCCCTGCACCGCCGAATCACCGCGTCAGAACTGCATCATGTAGCTGTGACTTTCCGTCGGCAGTTTCGGGACTTTAGATGTTTGTTTTCCTTCTAAATCCCGCTTTTAGCCAGCTACTCATTTCTTGCAGTTTGTGTTTGAGTTTTGCTTCAGTTCTGCAGTAAATGTTTAGGTGTTGTTTGTTAAGCAAACGGCTTTGTCCTTATTAGAAAAACTCTCCGGGGCTCAACCAGGAGAAACAAATCAGCAACAAGAACCCGCATCACAAACTGGCGTCCGCGACAGGACAAAGCCGTTGGTTTGACACCTTCATTTATTGACGCGGTTGACATCATGTCGAATATGCGAGAGCTAATGGCCTTGGCGGATCGCATGGGAATTGATGGGGCGGATTTTAAAGCATGGTACGAGGAGAAGGAGGCACGAGCACGAGAGGAACGGGCTGCGGAACGAGAAGCTCGAAAGGAACAGTTGGAACGGGAGACGCAGGCCAAGAAGGAGCAGCTTGAGCTCGAGACGCGCGAAAAAGAAAAACAGCTCGAACTGGAGACACGCGCAAAGAAGGAGCAGCTGGAATTAGAGAACCAAAACCTGCAACTGCGTCTTAGACTTGCCGAAGCTGAGAATAGCCGTGTAGAGACAAGAACTGTTGACTCAGCACCAGGCTCAGCACAAGAAAGGAGTGTTTCATGCAGCGTGAATCCTCATAAGTTGATACCGGGATTTAATGAAAGCCGGGACGACTTGGACGCCTATTTAAAAAGGTTCGAGAGAGTCGCCATCGGTCAAGAATGGCCTAGGGACAAATGGGCCACAGCTTTAAGTTTATGTTTGAGCGGAGAAGCCTTAAAGGTGTTTGGAAGACTTTCGCCGGAGGATTCACTCGATTATGATAAAGCCAAGTTGGCGTTGCTCCAGCGTTTCCGTTTTACGGCCGAAGGGTATCGGGAAAAGTTCCGACAAAGCAAGCCACAGGACGGCGAAACAGGCAAGCAGTACGCAACTAGGCTACTGAGTTTTTTCGATCGTTGGGTCGAAATGTCGAGGACCGGAAAAGAATATTCGGCTCTTCGTAACTTGATAGTTACAGAACAGTTCTTAAGAAACTGTCATCACCGTTTGGCACTTTTCCTGCGAGAAAAGAACTTCAACAAGCTAGAGGACATGGCCGAGGCCTCAGATAACTTTTTAGAAGCTCAGAGGCAAGTCAACCTGTTAGTTTTCCGAGAAAAAGTGGAATCTAAAAGCAATACGGAAAAAAGTGGTAGTTACTCGGAGAGAGGAGCAGTACGTTGTTTTGTATGTGGCAAAATGGGTCACAGGGCATCGGAGTGCCGATCAAGGCCAAAACAACCTTTCTGTGGATATTGTCAGAAGGCGGGGCATGATTCCAAAACTTGCTCAAAGAAGAACGGTTCAGCCAACAAGACGTCATGTCTTTTGTCGCCAGAGGAGCACTCAACGGAAGTGAAGCTTTCACCGGACAAAGAAGAGGACATGGCGGGCGCCGTGAATACTCACCCGAAGTTTGCCACACACAAAATGCCCGTGTTACAGGGCCGAATCTTTGGCCGAACCGTCTCAGTGTTGCGGGATACGGGTAGCAATACACTGGTGGTGCGTCGTTCTCTGGTACCCGATGAAGCCCTCATAGGTACTACCGCTACGCTATTCTTAGCCGATGGCAGTAGCATCATCGTTCCTGAGGCGGAGGTGGAAATTCATTCACCTTATTTTTCTGGTACATCTATTGTCAAATGCATGACAAACCCACTCTACGACCTTATCGTCGGAAATGTACCAGGTTCACGTGAAGTCCATGACCCCGATACCAAGTGGGAGGAAAGGATTCCGGTAAAAACCTACCCCAACTATATAGCGAGTGGAAAAGGAGCAGATAGAGAGGATGGTACCCTGAAGTCTTCAGTGGTTGGTATCAAAATCCGAGAGCAACGGTCAATCTCATCTGAAATCGATGTACCCACCTTGAAGACGACCCGAAAGGATCTTAGTGCCGCTCAAAAACAGGACAAGACCCTAGATTCTTGCAGGAGTAAAGTAGGTCAAGGGCTACAGGGAGGATCAAAGTCCTATTCGTTCGAGATAGAAAAGGGGCTGCTATACCGCTATTATCACCTACCATCTGGTAAGGTGATTCAACAAGTAGTAGTGCCCCAAAGATTGCGCAGCCAAGTGCTTACTTTGGCGCACGAAACCCTGATGTCGGGGCATCAAGGAATAAAAAGAACGATTGATCGTGTTCTACAATCATTTTACTGGCCAGGAGTTCAAGAGGCAGTGAGGAGATACGTGCGCTCTTGTGACGCATGCCAACGAACCTACCCCAAGAGCAGAGTTGGTAAGGCACCACTAGGTCGAATGCCTTTGATAGACACCCCATTCGAAAGAGTGGCAGTGGACATTATCGGGCCTTTAAAGCCAATATCACACATGGGTAATCGATATATACTAACACTAGTGGACTTCGCTACTAGATACCCAGATGCAATAGCCCTGCCATCCATCGATTCAGCCACAGTAGCCGAGGCACTGGTAGAGATGTTTTCTCGAATCGGGTTCCCGCGTGAGGTACTTTGTGATCAGGCATCATGCTTTACATCGGAGCTAATGAGAGAGGTCAATGACTTGTTGGCGATCAAGCATCTCAGCTCCACACCCTATCATCCCATGTGTAATGGCTTAGTGGAGAGATTTAATGGCACACTAAAGCAAATGTTGCGTAAATTGTGCCAAGAGGAGCCCAAGACATGGGACCGACTATTAGCCCCACTCCTGTTTGCGTACCGGGAAGTCCCGCAAGCCAGCTTGGGATTTTCGCCTTTTGAGCTGATCTACGGTAGAAATGTTCGAGGACCTCTCAGTCTACTTAAAGAATTATGGACCGGAGACAATCAAAGCGAGGAAGTGAAGACAACATATGGGTATGTCCTGGATCTCAGAGATCGCCTAGAAAAAACATTGCAGTTGGCACAAGAAAACCTGTCACGAGCTAAAACAACGCAGAAGAAATACTATGACCGGGGAAGTCGGATGCGTCGGCTAAAGGTTGGAGACCGCGCCCTCGTACTACTTCCCACGACGGAAAACAAGCTTATGATGCATTGGAAAGGACCTTTCAGGGTCACAGGAAAGAAGGGTGACTCTGACTACTGGCTGGATATGGGACATACTACCAATCTGTTCCATATAAACATGTTAAAACGCTACGAAGAGCGTCCTCCAGAAATATCACCCCAGTCCGCATCTTTCATTGTAGTGGAAGAGGAAGAGACAGACACGCCAGTGCCTACCTTTAAAGCTACTGAGGGCTTTGGTACTGAAGCTATCAAGCTTGGTCCTAACCTCAGGAATAGACAAAGGGAAGAAATTGACGAGCTCCTAGCCACCCATAAAGACGTCTTTTCCGAAGTCCCCGGCAAGACAAACTTGTTAGAGTGTCGTCTTAAACTGACAACGTCCGAGCCTATCAACACTCCACAATATCCGTTACCATTCGCAATGAAAGAGGTAGTTGAGAAAGAAGTCGGAGAAATGCTGCGACTCGGAGTGATTGAAAGGTCCGACTCACCTTACAACTCACCATTGGTGCTGGTGAAGAAGCCCGATAAGAGTTACCGTACTTGCATCGACTTCCGTCGCATCAATGATGTGTTGGTCTCCGACGCAGAACCAATTCCGAGAACGGAGGTATTGTTTACAGAGATCGGCACTAGAAAATTCTTCTCCAAGTTTGACCTTACGAAAGGATACTGGCAGGTGCCCTTGGACAAAGAATCCCGGCTAAAAACGGCATTCTCCACCCAATCGGGACACTACCATTTCCTCTATATGCCATTCGGTATCAAAACAGCGTCCGCAGTGTTTACCCGGCTAATGAGACGTCTCCTTCAGGGCATCCCGAACGTCGTTCATTATATCGATGATGTTCTCGTCGCTACGACAACCTGGGAGGAACACATGCAGACTCTGAGTGAACTGATGAATAGGATTCGAGAAGCAGGACTCAAAATTAAGCCCCAGAAATCGGAGATTGGAATGACGTCGATTGTGTTCCTGGGTCATCGACTGGGAGATGGAACAATTCAGCCGGTAGAGGACACGATCATAAAAATCGCCAAAGCCCCATTACCCACTACGAAGAAACAACTACGTTCGTTTCTTGGCTTGGCAGGATATTATCGTGATCTAATCCCTCACTACGCTGAGAAGGCACGGCCTCTGACAGAGATGACAAAGAAAAGGGAGAGTAACAAGATCAATTGGAATATTGAAGGGCAGACAGCTTTCGAAACACTAAAGCAAGCTCTGGCGTCTGGACCTATTTTAAAGGCTCCGGATCTCAAACGTGGATTTGTACTCCGCAGTGACGCCTCCGATTCTTGCATCGGTGCAGTCCTTATGCAAGAGCACGACGGTGTTTTATACCCGGTAAAATACGCCAGTCGTCAGCTACTGCCTCGAGAACAGAACTACTCAACAATCGAGCGGGAGTGTCTCGCGTTGGTGTGGGCAGTGGAAAAGTTCCACATATTTTTATATGGGACATATTTCACGGTTCAAACAGATCACCAACCGTTGCAGTACTTATCTCGAGCAAAACACCTCAACAGCAGAGTTCTGCGGTGGAGTTTAGTACTGCAAGAGTACAACTTTCACGTAGAACATATAAAGGGATCCGAGAATGTTGGAGCCGACTACATGAGTAGGTTGCAGTGAATATGTTCTGTGTGTTATTATTACAAGGTTATGCTTGTGTGGTGGACTGTTACTGGAGTTAATGACTGTATTTGTACTGTTCTTAGTTGCTGCCAAAAACTTTTCTTATTGTTGTTGGTTGAATGTTACGTTCTGTGGACTCGGTGTTTCGACGTGAGACATGTCAACGAAGAAGCAGTGTGGTGCCATCGGTGTGTTGTGATAGCTTGTGTGGTGCGCATCGAACGACAGTTTTTCAACGGGAAAAACTTCTTCGAAAGGGGGCCATTGTGATGCGATGGTGATGCGACTGGTGCGCGTAATTGTGAATGATTGAAAAGTGCGCGAAATTAAAGGATGACCGAGTGCACGTGCTGGGTCGCCTGAACAACGACGACGCCGAGGACCGGTACACGTGAGAGCGTGGAGCGCAAGCATCCAAGACCATAAAGCAAACAAGGGCCAATGGCTGATCACCACGGAGTTTTGAAAGGCCAATCGGGACGAGACAAGTGTGCCCCAGAGGAAGCCAATCCTGAAGGGCAAAAGAGCTAGTAGTTCGAGGTGAACGAGGCAAGAGGAAGGTCACAGCTGGGAGCTGAAGACAGGCAGTCGGGTGGCAGACCTGAGCCTTCTGGACTTCACCCGGTCTGGACCTCCGGACAACGCCTCCCAAGGACGGCGAGCTGCCTCAACGGTCGAGACCAAGGCCTGCAGATTCCGGTGCGGGTGCAGCAACGGCAGTTCGGGTCACGGGCCTGAGCCTTGCAACCAGCCACCTCATCGGGCGAATCTGGGCCGCCACAGGCATCACCGAGCGAGTCCCGTTCCATCGTCGCCGCCAGCGAGCATCGGTACACGCCGTCGCCACCATTACAGCAGCAACGTTTTGGTGAGATCGAACTTGCTCTCTTCCCTGCACCGCCGAATCACCGCGTCAGAACTGCATCATGTAGCTGTGACTTT
Organism: Rhipicephalus microplus; assembly: GCF_043290135.1. Taxonomy (NCBI): domain Eukaryota; kingdom Metazoa; phylum Arthropoda; class Arachnida; order Ixodida; family Ixodidae; genus Rhipicephalus; species Rhipicephalus microplus. The sequence goes on from NC_134704.1 coordinate 158,702,696, forward strand.
CCGTCGGCAGTTTCGGGACTTTAGATGTTTGTTTTCCTTCTAAATCCCGCTTTTAGCCAGCTACTCATTTCTTGCAGTTTGTGTTTGAGTTTTGCTTCAGTTCTGCAGTAAATGTTTAGGTGTTGTTTGTTAAGCAAACGGCTTTGTCCTTATTAGAAAAACTCTCCGGGGCTCAACCAGGAGAAACAAATCAGCAACAAGAACCCGCATCACAGTCAGCAACTCACTTATGAGTTGACTTAGTCGAGAATGGCTCATACTCTAATTAAGCCATGTGCTCGAGTGAGTAAGGATGAGTAATATTTTAGCGAGCTTGAGGCCGAGCGAGTCTGCATTAAGAAAATTTTGATGGGTTAGAATGAGCCCGAGGCCCGAAGTATGTATAAGTGAGTTTGAGTGAGCTCGAGTTTTTTGCCAACTAATGTTTGACATGAATCAAAACTTGCATGACAGCACAGAGTATGTTATAAAAGGGTTCAATTCAGCAATTCACTGACATTTCGTTTCTATATTATCAAGGTGTTTATTTATACTACTTACAAATGGGTTAGAGAGCGAAAAATCTATGGTTGACTGCTTTCGAAAAGTCCCTTGTCACTGTCTTTATGACCCCTGATTCACCCTGCACCGACCACTTGTCTTCCGCTATTGCTTGCTGCAACGTTCAGTGTACCAAGGGTCGGTCATGCAGTTTCCCTAACACATTGGGCGTGAGGCCCACCACCGGAAGCGCGAGTGCTGCACTCGCTATGACTGGCAGGGTTCGGTCACGCGATGTCGCCTCGCACTGGCAAAGGAAAGCTGGCAGTGTATGTGTGATTTTACCGTGACTTTGCAGTGTCTTCATGTACAAACAGCGTTGTTTCGCTCTGACTTCCTGTGTGCAGACTTCCGCACACTACATCATCCGGAAAGACAGCAAAAGTTACCAGCAGCATGCCATAGTGCGCTACATACGTCAGGGTACTCTCACGGCGGCTTGCAGTGCCACTGTCACCTCTCTCTTTTTTTGTTGTGGTTGTTATTCAACTACGGGATTAACATGAGCACCGATCATGAATGCTCGCATAAAAGCCAAACATTTAGGTTTCCGCACGGGAGCCACGCTCACAACTAAAAATGAATGTGCGAACAGTCCAATTATGTATATTTCAAAATAGGATGTAGGTGTGTATGTCTGGGGGAAGTTGCTGTCACTGTCATTACACTCAAGATTGTGCTCCGTTGTTGTCCGACTTGTGAGAGAGTGTAGATAGAGCCCGGAAGTGCAATTCTTTTCCCTTTATTTTGGTAATTTCCCCTTATTCCAGTCTATTTCGTTGCCAGTGGCTTCTGTGTGTTCGGCCAGCACGTTGGACGCCACGTTCTTTCTTACATCATACATGCGCCGCTCCAGTTAGAGCTACTTTCCTCGCCAAGGTAATCAACAGTAGCCTGTGCCACTCTCACCTTCCTCCCCGGCTCTCCTTCTCTATGTGTGTACTCGACCACACTGGTTTCCATCCACCAGTAGCGTAGCCAGGGGGTGGCACACCAGGCCCGTGCCTCTGCCCTCCCAAAATTTTCTATGGTATATAGGGGTGCAGAAAATAACGGTATACCACATCCACTTTCCTAGCTGGGACCCATTCTAATCAAGATGGCGTCCCCTTCAAAAACATTTCTGGCAACGCCTCTGCCATCTACGACCTCAGCTCACAGGGTTCTTTGCTTATAGATTACCGCTGTCGGATGGGCCTATAGCCACTGTCACTTCCTCTCAATGCTGTTTTGATCTACAGGCGAAAACTTGGTAAGCTTCGAAAACTGATTCATCTTCCAAGAGTGGCCGTGAAATATTGCACAGTTTGTGAATAAAGCTTAAAAAAACTACACACTTCCTATTTCATTGAAAGATCTGAGCCTCCCCCCCCCTTTTTTTTTGTCTTGAAGTTGCGTCGTTCTAGCCATGGTCCTGGCGATGGACATCTGTGGTACTGTCGCTAGGTCAACGGGTGCACGCCGTTGTTACTTTACCTGGTCGAATGCGCCTTCAAGGGAGAGCTGCAGCGATACCTAACCCCACGGTGGAAAAAAACAAGGTGGGAAGTTGGGGAAGGGGAGGTGTAGTGATTAAAAAAATTCTTGGCTTGGGATTCTAAACCGTGCAGGGAATTCTGAATAGGCCACCTTTGCCCTTTTACTCCAGTGCTTTGCGAAAAGGCGTTTTGAGTTTTGTAAGGGTCTGTTATTCTTAGTCACGGGACACTGCACCTAATGTTTAGCTACTCATGCGTTTGTACGCTGCCTAAATATGAGTATCAGTGTAATCACTGATATCTAAATAGGGTACTGAAAATAATTTCGAGCCGCGTATGCCATTTCTTCCTAAAGTAACAAACTAAATTGTGCACCAGTTTTTTGTTTTTTTTTCACCACCTTTGCTCTTCGATTTCAGGAATCTCCCAAATTTTGTGGTCGCAAGCTTGGCAGATACATAGTTATATTAGAAGAGTCTGTCAAATGGTTTTACAGGCACAGCAAATGCTAATATGAATTTTATCAATGTTGGCTCAGTTGGTTGGTTCAAAATGCCACTTTTATTGAAATAGGAGTGCTCATGTTTACACTGCACAATTTAGGTGATGTCGAATGGTTTCTACATATTTTGTTTCTAAATGTAAGCCTTCTTTTTTTATACTGCTTGAAATTTGGTATCTAGTGATGAAAGTTGCATAATATTTTCTCTGTAACCTGCTCGAAACTCACATTCTAGTGCTCCAAAAGTAATATTTTGCTGCTTATAAAATTGCTCCAAGTTGTATTTAGGCTGTTGCACCCCTGATGTTGTTAAACAGTAGCGTTCAGTGGCACTGTGTTCAATAAGCAAACAAGTTTTATATTCGGATATAAAACTAGGAGTTCTATTCCAAGAACAGCTTTCTTGGTCTCCTGACATAGACGCAATAAAATACATCTTTCCAGGAGAATCGGCATTTTAAATAGACTGAGATACTACATCCCATCAAATGTGAAGCTGAAAATTTGTTACGCACTAGTACATTCATGACTCACATACTGCTCCTTGGTGTGGCTAACAACAACCACCACAAACCTTAATTCTGTGTTGATATTACAAAAGCGTGCTATACGTGCTATATCTAACACTCCCCTTTATGAAAGTGCTCGACCATATTTTAAAATGTACAAAGTATTGCCTATAAAACTGTTATACAGACATAAGCTATGTATAGACATATTACACCAGTATAAACTAAATACATCACAATTCTTGGACACATATTATGTGAAACGAACACCATACGAGCTGAGAAAGAGCTTAGTATACAAATATACACCACGCACGAACTACGGTGACCAATGATTAGCGTCACAAATTCCAAACATTCTAAACCAACACACAACTATAATACATTTACTGGAAGACGGAATTTCAGCTAAACCATTAAAAAAATAACAAAAGAGTTCCTAGAGGACGAAAGCAATGCTTTTCTTGATTTTTCAAATTTGTAGGTAATGATGTTTTTGTATTCGTTGCGCCTTGTTCATTATTGTTCCTTTGCCTGTTGTTTATTATACTCTAATTTGTCTTGTAGAGCAACTCGATTTCCTACTCAAGTAGTCTCTTGTTAATTTATTTGATAAAAAACACGCATTTGTTTGTATTTGCCACCACTCGAATAAGGAATGTTTGTATTTCTATTCTTTTATTCACACTTCTGGCAGTTCCTGTTTGACTATGGTACCCGTGTAGAATAACACGTGATGTTTTAATTTTCTGAATACTGTACTTGAGGTATGTTTCTGCTTTGCTGCCAGGGTGGCAGGACCAAGTCAGGCTTTTACTTAGCCTTTAGTCGTGTCCCACAAGGCAATCTAGTTCAATTTTGCCTTGAATAAAAGCAAACCAAACAAAACCAAATCTAATAGACTGGTTGTGCTCGAACATGTTGCTTATTGTTACTTGTTTATTGTGGAGTTCATTAAGGTAAAATTTGGTGGTGTGGTTTGCACGCGTATTGCTTCACTATGTGTAGTTTTCAAGCATTTCAAGTGCTTTTTCAGAGGGGGCGGCCAATTTCATGAGGGAAAACCGAATTCTGTGACCCTCCCCCAGTTATTATTTTTTATACCCCAAGAAGAGCAAATATGTTATTCCAAATGGTGATCCTTTTTCATAAAATCTTGTATCCACTTTTGGGTGCCGTAAAATGTTAATAGATGACTCAAGTGTTTCAACACTGTTCAAAACTGAAAAAATGCTGTTCTGCCAAATCTGTTATCTTAACTGTGGGTGCGCTCACACTGTTTACGCACAAAGGTGGTTTCGCAAATGTTCAGTAGGCGATACACAACTGCCCTACAGCAAACGGGGTGAAATTGTAAGGTGCAAAAAGGTTCCGCAAGTGAAAACGTGAACCCAAATATTTTACACCTACTGTGCTGTTTATGGGCACATGCCCCCCAAAAGGTTATTCAATGAAATACCAGCTAATCCGCACCTACTTTATGGATGCGTTTTTCATTTTTCTTTTTCATACACAGAAGACTAAAAGTTCAAAAAATTTTACTTGTCTGTTAATGCTATATATAGCGTAAGTTGATGACTACAGCAGCAAAGCATTATTTATTTGAAATATAAAGAAAAAGTAAAAAGTTTCATTTCAAGTTAGATGTGCGACAAATCGGAGGGGCTATTTTGTAAGTATCCTATCTAGAACAGGGTAGACATGAAATAAAAGAATGAAATGAGGCCACACTAGATTGACCAAGGCTATTCTCATGGTCAAGACATGAGAATAGCCATAGAAGGTGCATTGAACGGGTGGAGGCCGCATTGCGTCAATAAAATGGAAACGATATGGCATCCGAACAACATGGATTCGCTTGAGATGAAGCGCTTCAGTCCAAAGAATTGAATTAGCCTGTTTTGCACCTCGCTTACCATAATTCTGCTGCAAGAATCACAACAAAATGACTCCTTTGATTTGCAACACCACCTAGCATTTACTCAAGACACAAATAAATGGCTGAAGTCATCCCAGTCTGCAATCTCAAGCTTTGAAAAAAAAACACGTGCCAATATTGATAATGTGCTGTATTCATTTTATATTTTTACATGTGTTGAAAGCATTTCCGTATTCTCTTAGCTTGTCTACAAGCTTTTTGATCCCTCTTGTTCTTTCATTCTATCTCCTTCCATTCTAAATAAAACGCTTACAAATTAACCCCCACACGACATAGGCCGTTTCTAGTAAATTACGCTTTGCAATGGTGTAACAGAGCTTCCTTAGCCCCCAGCTTTGTCTCGCTATAGCCTTTTCCCAGCCACCCTGCACCTCATGAATAGGAAATAACTGAATCAATCCTTACTTTAAAATCTGGCGACTGCTCCCGTCCATTTAAAGGGCCCCAGAACTACCTCCTATGATTTTTTTAAACGTTTGAAGTAAAGACATGCACATAGGCAAAATGCTGCATGATCAATGATTTTCTACGTGGCAGCGCAACAAGCCGCCAGTGCCCCACAAATTTCAATAAAGAATCCCCCCATGCCTTTCGGGCGGACACATGACATCAAGAAGTTGAATCTTATGTGCAGAACAAAGATGCTGCAATTAGCCAAGCAAGCACCTATGACTTCCTGTTAGCACGCAAGAAGCTGTCCACAACACTCGTCGTTTGTCCTGAGGCCGGCATGCATGCACGTGCTTGCAAATCAGGTACTGTGGTCCGTAGGACAGGATTCATACCGACACTATTCGTATAAGCACCGATTGGCACAGAAACAGGGATTCGCCAAAAAAAAACACAGTTGACAGAGTACGAAGTCACGGCCACCGTAACAAGACAGTGTTTGGAGCAATATGTCATCGATGATGTATGCCGCGCAAGATTGGGAGAGGTGCTCGGCACGAGGGCAAAGCGGCTTCGGGAAAGGTACCAACGGAGGGTAGTGAAAAGAAGACTGAAAGGAGTGATTATTGTGCTTAGATAATCAAGCGCATTTAACTCGGCTATAACAGCATTGTTTCAAAACTTTTAACGGCTTTATGGTTGTTGTGCACTCACGCACAACTTCTTCACTACAACTGAATTTCTGCCGCGGAATAAATAAATGTTGCACCTGGTTCCTGGCTGCATGCAGTATAGCATATTGTAACGGATATAACAACCTCACAACCGGGACGTCCTATTTACAAGGTTTAATAAGGGCGAACTTGTGCCCAAAGCCAAAAGAACTACACAGTAGCTGGGAGAAAGCAGCGAACGCTCGTCGTCCTCCTCTTCTCTTCTTTTCCGCTGCTCGGTAGCAGCTCGTGCACAGGCTGGGCCGGCTCGTGCCTTCCGGCGGGCTTCATGAGTCGTAGCGATGCCGTCAGCGTTCCTCTTTTAACAACGTCTGCGTTGTACTGCGCCTTAACAATTCCTCGTGGCATTATCCCCCCTCTCAAGCGGCATCGCCCCGATGCTTGCGATGAGGCTGTTTTTTTTTTTTTTTTTTTTGTGTGCAAGTTTGTAAAAATGAGGTTGCAGTACGTCAAGGTATTGGGGTGGCTAGGTTTGGAATCGGTCGTAGTACGGTTTCATCCGTACAATGTGTACACGCTCCGTGGGATTGCGTCGCCTCGAATGCAGGTGGCCTGCAGGCTTGACTTCGTAGACGAGGTCATTGTGTCGCTGTACGATCTCGTAGGGGCCAAAATACCGTGAAATGAGTTTTTCGGAGAGGCCTCGTCGTCGTACTGGAGTCCATATCCACACTTTGTCGCCAACGTCATATCGCGTGTCAAGTCTTCCTCGGTTGTAGCGGTCGGCATCGATGCGGTGTTGGTGGCGTATTCGGTATCTTGCTAACTGGCGGGCTTCTTCCGCTCTTTGTAGAAAGTCGTCAAGATCGGGGGGGTAGTCATCTTGGTCTATTGGTAACATAGCATCCAGTGTTGTGGTAACAGCACGACCGTAAACTAGTTCAAATGGGGTGATTTTGGTGGTCTCTTGCACAGCCGTATTGTAGGCGAAAGTGACGTATGGTAAAATTTCGTCCCACTTTTTGTGCTCGACATCCACATACATGGATATCATGTCCGCTAAAGTTCTGTTAAGGCGTTCGGTCAGGCCATTGCATTGAGGATGATATGCAGTGGTTTTCCTATGAACAGTGTGAGTCATGTTGAGCAGGCACTTCAAAAGTTGCGCCGTGAAAGCCGTTCCGCGATCGGTGATTACAACCGTTGGAGCGCCATGTCGCAGGACTATTTTGTGTACGAAGAATTGGGCCACTTCTGCTGCCGTTCCTCGTTCCAAAGAGTCTGTTTCGGCGTATCTAGTTAAATAATCAGTGGCCACAACGATCCATTTCTTGCCGAGTAAAGATGTCGGGAAGGGTCCAAGGAGGTCCATTCCAACTTGGCGGAAAGGCGCTTTCGGTGGATCTATAGGTTGTAGAAGGCCCGCTGGTTTAGAACGTGGTGTTTTTCGTCTTTGGCACTCGCGGCATGTTTTGACGTAGTGTTGCACTGAAGCTAGTAGCTTGGGCCAATAATAATGGAGACTGATCCTTGCAAGCGTTCGCGTCACACCCAAATGTCCAGATGTGGGCTCATCGTGACACGCTCGAAGTATTTCTTGTCGCATAGTTGCTGGAACGACAAGCAGGAACTTTTCGCGGTTGGGCTTGAAGTTTCTCTTGTAGAGAACGTTTCCTCGGAGGCAGAACAATGCGAGGCTTCGAGAAAATATACGGGGTACTTGTACGTCAATTCCTTGCAGGTGTTCGATAAGCGGGAGTAATTCTTTGTCTGTACGTTGGAGTTCGGCTATTTGAGTGGTCTCGACAATTCCTACGAACGGAAAGTCGTCTTCTTCTGATAGTGGTGTGTCTGTAGGAGCCCGTGACAAACAGTCGGCATCGGTATGTTTTTTGCCAGATCGGTATACGACGGTTATATCGTATTCTTGCAGTCTGAGGCTCCACCTTGCTAGTCGTCCAGATGGTTCCTTTATGTTCGCCAGCCAGCAAAGCGCATGGTGATCGCTGACTGCCTTGAATGGTCTACCATATAGGTACGGCCGAAATTTACTGATGGCCCAGACGACGGCAAGGCATTCTTTTTCCGTGGCCGAATAGTTTGTCTCTGCTTTTGTTAGAGTCCGACTGGCATAAGCTATCACTTTTTCTTCACCTTTCTGCCACTGTATTAGAACGCATCCAAGGCCGATGTTACTGGCATCTGTGTGTATTTCCGTGTCGGCTGTCTCATCAAAGTGAGAAAGAATCGGGGGGTTTTCTAACCTCTTTCTCAATTCGTTGAAGGCGCTTTGTTGCTCGTTTTGCCACTGGAAAGGCACATCTTCTCTCGTAAGTCTCGTTAAGGGTTCTGCGATCTTTGAAAAATTTCTCACAAATCGTCTATAGTACGCACATAGACCTAGAAATCTCCGTACTGACTTTTTGTCTGTTGGCACCGGAAACCTTGCGACGGCGGCCGTCTTATCAGGATCAGGGCGAACACCTTGGGCGCTGACGACATGCCCAAGAAAACGAAGCTCTTCGAAAGCTAATCGGCACTTCTCTGGCTTGATTGTCAAATCTGCCGAACGGATTGCCTCTAACACTGACCGAAGGCGCTTGATGTGCTCCTCAAATGTAGCCGCGAAGATGACCACGTCGTCTAGGTACACTAGGCAACACTGCCACTTCAATCCGGAAAGCACAGTGTCCATCATGCGTTGGAACGTTGCCGGCGCACAACAGAGACCAAACGGGAGAGCCTTAAATTCGTAAAGTCCGTCCGGGGTAACAAAAGCAGTCTTTTCGCGATCACGTTCATCAACCTCGATCTGCCAGTATCCACTTTTCAGATCTAGTGATGAGAAGAACTTGGCACACCGAAGTCGATCTAACGTGTCGTCGATGCGTGGAAGGGGATATACATCCCGTTTAGTCACAGCATTCAGTTTCCTGTAGTCGACACAAAACCGTAGCGTGTTATCCTTCTTCTTGACAAGCACCACGGGAGATGACCACGGGCTGTTAGAAGGCTGGATAACATCATCTTCAAGCATTTCTCGTACCTGCTTCTTGATGACTTCCCTTTCCTTAGGGGAAACACGATACGGGTGCTGGCATACCGGCCTGGTTGTCTCGTCCGTTATGATCCTGTGTTTTGTAATGCTCGTGCGCCGTACCTTTGAACTGTTGGAGAAACAGCTGCCAAATTCCCGCACGAGGTCGTACAGCTGTTGACGTTGAATCTCTGAAAGATTAGGATTTACGTATATTGTGTCGCAGGCATCAGATGGAAGTTTCACATTCGGTGACGCCGTTTCAAGACTGCATATTTCTGTCACTTCACAGAACTCATGAAGAAACGCTATTGCCGTCCCTTTTGCGATGTGCTGGAATTCGTTACCGAAATTCGTCAAGAGGATGTCTGTGCACCCGTTTCGCAGCTGGATAATCCCTCGTGCCACACAAACGCCTCTTTTCAAGAAAACATCCACGTTGCTCTCCGCCACACCCTCGTAGTCGCTGAATGCATCATTATGCACGAGAACCATTATACTGCTCCGTGGCGGTACAGTCACATCATCGTCGACGACGCGCAGTGGAGTGGTACATCGTTCATCTGATCGTGCTACCTTTAAAGCTTGCTCCGTCGAAAAGGACACGCTCGACCTCTGTAAATTGATAATCGCACCATTAGCTTGTAGGAAATCCATTCCCAGTATCACTTCCCTCGAGCACACAGGCAGGACGACAAAGTCACCGACGTAAGTGAAGCCCCGTATCATGACCCTTGCGGTACATCGGCCGGAAGGGGTTATGAGGTGACCACCTGCAGTACGTACTTGAGGTCCACCCCATTCGGTCAGAACTTTCTTGAGTCGCTTCGCTAATTCGTAACTTATCACAGAATAATCCGCACCAGTATCGATCAAAGCATTGAGCTCTAGTCCGTCAATCACCAACGGCAAGTCTGAAGTAATTTTCTCTGTACTGCACTCCTTTACCTGGAAACAGTCGTCGTTATCAGGCTCGTACCGCAGTGGAGGATCTTCACATCCCAAGTCGCCAGCGGCCTCGCCTCCACAGGTCGCCCTCTTCAGTTTCCCGGATTTGGGCTAGGCGAACGCTGCCTAGACGTGCTTGGGAAGGGACGTGGGCTAGACGAGCGGTAGCGCATAGGGGATGGTGAGCGTGGTTGATGACGACGAGGCGGGTCAAATTCCCGACGTGAGCATAGGTATTCTTCAATCTCGGAAGGTCTTTCGCCGTTTCGCGGACACGGTGCATTGATGGCGAATCCCCTAAGACCAGCTTGACGATATCGGCAGAATCGGTACAGGTGGCCAGCCTCTCCACAGTGGAAACACAAGGGCCTACGTGTGGCATCTCGCCACACATCGCTCTTCCGTGGCATCATCTCTCTCGCACGAGGTGGAGTGCGTGTTGCCTCTACGATTTCAGGCGGGCTGCGCATTGTCTGCACATAAGTACTTGGTGTCTCGATCGGCGAACAGTGCAGAGTAGGTCGCCTGAGCACCTCGGAGTACGTTACCGCCCGTCGTGTCGCCGGCACATCACTCCGCGGCTCCCGCATGGCCTGTCGAATTTCGTCTCGGACAACTTCAGCAAGAGACAGCTCGGGGGTGACATCAGGTGACTGCAGTTTCCTTAATTCTTCCCTGACAACAGACCGGACGAGCTCGCGCAATGTGTCAAGATTATCCACGACGCCTGCTGAGTAGACTCCTGCGGATGCACCGGCTACGTCGCGGTTGTACTGTCGGGCTCTCTGCTGAAGCGTCGTTTCGATGGTTGTTGCTTCCGACCGAAACTCAGCAACAGTACGGGGCGGATTGCGGATGAGTCCCGCGAACAATTCTTGCTTTACCCCGTGCATGAGGTGGCGCACTTTCTTGTCTTCCGTCATGCCAGGATCAGCTCGCTTGAAAAGGCGGGACATGTCTTCGATGTACATCGCGACAGTTTCGTTCGTTCGTTGAATCCGTGTGCGGAGAGCTGCTTCCGCCTTTTCCCGGCGATCACTGTTGGCGAACGTACTCAGTAGCTGCCGCCGAAACTCTTGCCACGACGTCAGAGATGCCTCGTGGTTTTCGTACCACACTCGTGCAGAGTCTTCCAACGCAATGTAGACGTTACGCAGCTTGCCTTCCTCGTTCCACTGATTTAGATTTCCCACTCTCTCGAAATGCTCTAACCAGTCTTCGGCGTCCTCGTATGGGTCACCATGAAACACCTTTGGGATGACCGGTTGGCTTACGATGAGTTGTGCCGGCGTAACTTGGCTCGTCATGGTGGTGGCGGCGCTTGTCTCCGTCACCGATGCCCTTGATACAGAAGGGAGTGGCCCAAATTCTGGCAACTCTCCTCGGATACGGCGGCTGACTCGTTGGTGCACCGGTGTAAGCTCCACTGGTTGCGGCTGGTCAGTGCTTGGACTTCGCTCTTGCGTGGGGCTCGGAATCATGTACCCAGCACCTCCACCAGAAAATGTAACGGATATAACAACCTCACAACCGGGACGTCCTATTTACAAGGTTTAATAAGGGCGAACTTGTGCCCAAAGCCAAAAGAACTACACAGTAGCTGGGAGAAAGCAGCGAACGCTCGTCGTCCTCCTCTTCTCTTCTTTTCCGCTGCTCGGTAGCAGCTCGTGCACAGGCTGGGCCGGCTCGTGCCTTCCGGCGGGCTTCATGAGTCGTAGCGATGCCGTCAGCGTTCCTCTTTTAACAACGTCTGCGTTGTACTGCGCCTTAACAATTCCTCGTGGCAATATATTGCGTGCCAGCACAGTTCAGGTATTAAAATATTCCTTGGTGTATGGCTGTAAGATTGGTGGCCTCGAAATCAAGCGGCAAATGGTTAGACCAGCAAAGCTATTTCCAATGGTACACACAGTCAAACGTGGAACTCTGGTGCAGCATGGCACAATCTACATTCATTTTATAAGGATGGTGCAGAAAACTTAGTTTGGCACATTTGTGCGCAGACGTAGCATCACTCAATGAGGAATGGGGGCGTTTACATTATTAAAACCACACGAAGCTAACAGACAAGGCAAACATAGGAATTCAGATGAATTAATACTTGAAATTTCATATTTTGTTTCTGACTCGCCACAAGTGAATATTCAAAACGAAGTGAAAGGTATTGTTGGGCTTGCAAAACAAGAAAAACGAAAAAGTAGCTCAGACCTCCCTTTGTTGTCTGCCAAGCTAACACCGCTAGTAGCAACAAAATCACCACCACAGCTTTCTTTGCTGCAAAGTAACTGACATAAAAGTTGCTGCTACTTTTATTTACTCGTATTCATGTCACGAAGCTTTTAAACATCACTTGTCATTACATCTAAAGTAGGAAGCAAGTCAAACAAGCCTTGTCTAGCGTACTAACCTCCCACACAGAGAACTGCCTCTAGTTGCAATGGGCCACGCTCCACATAATGGTCACGCTGAACCCACGGCAGGCTGCAGTAGTTGGTCTTGTTTAAGGTGCATCGTAAAGATGCGGTAATGCCGAATGGTGCGACATGTGCTAAATGTATGCACCATTTAGCTCACATTTCCGATCTACTGCACAAGTTTGACACACAGGCACATAAAATTAGCATTGGTGGCAGGCAGGCACTTTTCTAAAAGATACCCCAGACATTGGCAGACGACATAGGCTCCCGTCATTTTGTGGTAAGCTTACACAAATAGCAAATTGAAAGATCACCTGTACTCTATTATGTCGCTTCGAATCGAAAGAAAAAAGATAGATCACTCGTGTCGCACGTACGCAACTCGCCGCAACTGTTCGTCCTAATTAATCGCGGAATACTCGGACACTACCGCGAGCCGTTGATTAAGGTGCACGTGACAGGTATGAACAAGAAGGCACTCGTACAGAAGAGTAGTAACTCATACTCACAAATGTAATCTGGCTCGTAGCTGGCGTTACTGAGGCAGCTGAAATTTTCTTTTCTCTGCTCAGAACCGGGATGACAAAATGAGTGTTGCCAGGTCTTCATAAGGAAGCGTCGACGAAATCAGACAAAAACACCCGAAATGTGGCCAGAGAAGTACTTATTCACAACAACACTAAAGATAATTTCAAGCCTTCTTAACAAAAGTGATATTTAGCTCCCAGAAAGGCAGCGATGTTGTAGTCAACAAGCAATTGTCAAAATCTACTGTCGCTCAGCTTGACGAGCTGGTATCACGACCGAGGTCGTGGTTGGTGCAAAAGACTGTGAAACAAATTTTTGAGTGAAGTAGCATGCAATTGATAGCTTTTTTACAACACCAGCTGTCTGTATTACCAACAAAACAAGCGTACTACTTCTTACGACTGTGTTAAGCTTGCGTTTCGTGTCACATGGACACCTATCATAGCGGAGGGAATAAGTCGGTTTCTATCTGCGCATCGCAATTTCCTACTTTCATAATCATATAGTGGTTTTGGGACGTTGAACCCCACATAATAATCAAATCAAATTTGCTACTTTCAGGCCGTGATTTAGCTAATCTCCTCACCATACGTTAGCGCGATTCGGCGCCAAACACAACCTGAAGGGTCTGATCACAATCAAAACACCGTTACAAAGAATCGGCAAGAAAAAATAGGCGATCTTCGCAAAATTGGGAAAACCAGCATTAGCTAATGCGATTGCAGCATATATTTTGTTTCATCATGCCGGAGTTCCAGATGATATGCAGCTGCAGTAGTCTTGAACTCGACGTGCGTAAAAAGCCACGGTTGTACGTGCGAGAATGACGCGTAATTACCAAGAGAGAATGACGGCCGTAAAGAGGCGAAGAAGCGCGCAATTTTCTTTCTAATTAAATTAAGTGGTAGTATAAGGTGCTAGGCGTTGCCACAAGGTTGGATTCAAACTATACACTTCAATACAATAGTAACAGTTCAGCAACACCGGGGGTTCGACGCTTCACCCAGAAATAAACACTGGTTACGCCTTTGAAAATGTGACCTAGCATGGTCACATGTGCGTGTACTCTTATCAATCTCAGAAACACCTCGCTCTGATTGCGACATACACCAGACTGCACCAACACAATACGGCAGCTCGTAAAATAACTAAGCGTATACACGTGCATGCATTATTAGTAAGAAATGTGCAAAGCCATAACAGTCCACCTATGCCTGTCCGTTATTAACTTAGTCCTAACAACATTGCATGTATACGCTCTAGAAAACTACCTGATTATGCTACCAGCGAGCGTATAAGCAAAACATCGCGATTATAACGAGAACTATTGTAGAGTGTGCACAACACGAGCTTTAAGTTTCAACATTTTCGACAGCTTAACTGCTCAGGAAAGTTCTGCATCGGTGCGATGCAATCGATCAAGTTATTACTTGTGTTTAAGGCATAGCAATTGTACTTGCTTCTTTTCGTTGTAACAATAATATAGCACGCTACACTATCAATGTTTCATATAATAAACCGCGGAGCCACCGCAACAGCATGGAATGGTTCTTTGAGAAAGAGCTCTACTCTCAGGGCTCTGATGACAGAGAAACAAAGAAGAAATAACTCTGCATATGGCAACTCAACAGTGAAATTAATGTACTACACAAATCATATTAGAAGCACTATCTCCACTGGGCTGCAATTCTAATGAATTTTTGAGGCAGCCATACCAATTTACGCATATATTTACGGATTTTGCCGACTTCACTCAGCCCATTGAGTGCTGTGTGTTGGTGTGAATGTGTTCTGCGAATGGTGCTGAAGTTTAAATCAGGATGCTGATGGCGTATCACCAACAGTCAACTGAGACTAGCTGTTTCAACCCAGCAGCTCACATTCGTATATGATGTCACATATACAATGCAGATTTCCTCCGAAATCGGCCTTATGTGTTTCAACCATCAAATCCTTTAAGAAGATATGTAGATTTCGCATAACATACTGATAGTGACACCGTTTATTGTGTCTGATCTACATACGCCATACTGCATGACGAATTCCACACATACATTTCAGCTATTCCCCAGCCTTGAATTCCATCATACTTGCTTCAGCAACCTACTCATCGCGAGTTCATCAGATGAGCACAGTTCTTGTCTGAATTCTGTAATCCAACATCTAAACAAGGCACATTTGTCAGCATAAGCAGGTGTGCAATTGATGT
Source organism: Rhipicephalus microplus (assembly GCF_043290135.1). Lineage (NCBI taxonomy): Eukaryota > Metazoa > Arthropoda > Arachnida > Ixodida > Ixodidae > Rhipicephalus > Rhipicephalus microplus. The sequence continues at coordinate 158,717,867 of NC_134704.1, forward strand.
CCAAAAGCTCACCCGTCCTATCCTCGTGTTCTTCGCATCCAGTATTAAGCTCTACTCAGGCAGATTTATAGGTGTTGAGAGCTTCCCATCTCCGAATACTAGATGCTGATAAGCCCTACAAGCTGCTTCTTATTTTTGTGAACTGCGTACTATACTAAAAGTTTGTACTTTGGTGCCAGGCCATTATACATATTCCCTCCACTTCGTGCTATTGAAACATAGAAATGCTACTACAATGAGCTCCCTTAGATCAAGAACTCCCATACAGACTTTTGGGGATCCACAGATGCTTGCACGACAGTATATGCGACTTCCTGAATATCAAATTATAGTTCCACTATACATCATCGTACGACAGCTTGAATGCAATTTGTGCTAGATCACTGACTTGTCAAAGGAGTACAAATGGCAGCCAATCAGTTCTCTGACATGTCCTGAAAACTTATGCCCACTATCTGAGCAGCATCACAGCAATTTTTTATGGAGACTGAAGCCATTAGATCTTTTAAAATGTCACTGTATCATGTGGTTGCCCTGTAAACATATCCAGCAATTTGACATTGCGACTGAATCTTGAAGAGCTGTAAAGCAATCTACTCATCTGGTACGTACACCCACCTGATGCTATACTACACCTAATGTTATTTGTCTGGGAAAGTCTTTGAATTTCTGCGAAGTTGGGTGTATGTGAAAGACTCTAATTGTGATTTACCTAATCGTGCTTACAAGTGGTCATAAATGGTAAGTGTTTATGTAATCACATTATTACATGGAAGAAATTACGTGATTTTTATCATAGAATAGGTGAGTACATATCTTATCGGTACATGTCACACTCCCTTAGTTACAATTGTGGCATCGATGTTCCCAAGAACTGCAGCAGATGTCAAATGTATCCGAAGCATGTCATAGCAGCTGTCTACATTGTCAATGATGCCCTGTCACATAGCCCAAACAATATGTTCACCTGTTCCAGAGAAATATACAACTTAAAAAAGTGGCGACTGGTTGACATGACATCAAATTCAGCCATCTGCAAGAAATATTAGCTTCGGCGCTGCTAAACTTTCTGTAGTGCTGGGTCGTTTGCCCGTAACAGGAGACATATTAGCTTCAACACATGCTGTGACCCAAGAACTGACCATTTATCACCACTTGCAAGCCCAATTAGGTATATAACTAGACTGTCATTTATGCCCAAATACGCGTGAAACCCAAAGTCTTCTTTGGAAGATGATGTAAGGTGTATGGCATCACGTCGGGGTTTACGTACCATCTGTGTCGAATGCTTTGCGGCACTTCAAAATTTAATCACATTGTGACACTGCTGGATATGTTTGCAGACCCAACCACTTGATTTAGCGACATTTCTGAGGATCTTATCGTGCCATTGACTATACTGCTGCCTTGCAAAATACAAATTTGTAGGCTTGTGTTGATTGCATGTTTCAGCATTGGTTAGAATATATTCTTACTCCAGACATTTCTAGGTCACGCACTGTTGCTCCTGTTTTTGCAGCTGCTGGCTGCATCACTCATGTCATCCTTGTTCACAACAGGTAGAGAAAGCCAATGTGGATCGACAGTACACAACCAAGCCCTACCTCACAATGAGCAATGTAAATAATCAAACGCATATGCATGACATTCAAGGCAGACATTGGTTGCAACACTGTGAAACTTGCTTTAGGCGTGATTGTAGACCTACGCAGTGACCATGTTCCTTTACTCTGATCGACACAAAGCCCACCTTCCTGCCAGTCACTACACATCTCGTCTATGTTACAACATAAAGAAGCTTTTACCTATAGCTGTGTGACAGTGCATTGGAAGGCACATATGGTAGCAGTGAACTAGAGCCTTGTACTCGCATGCATAATGAAATGATATGGACTAACCATCCCTCATTGGTGTCATGCCACCAACTTTAAAAACCTTTCTCTCAAGTAGCTTTCACTGAAGTTTTATGAAAACCAGACAGATGATTCATTTTCTATGCAGAAGTCATCATCAGTGCACAATTGGCCTGAAACAGCAAAAATTCCCCACTTACATAACATCAATAAACATTCTCCCCACTGCCATGATTAAAACTGCATGTTAACTTGTTGTCAAGTCAATCTAGCTAATAAAGCCTTTGCCAGCATCATTTCTTCAGGCAAAGTGAAAATATTTTTTTCTGTCTTTTATGCATTGGTTATATCTGAAATAATAACTTATGCGCGAAAAAAATGCCCATTGAATTCGTGACACCTAAGTTATGATGGCTACAAAAATTAATAAATAACAGCTGTAATGTTATGATATGAATCAGTAAATCTATGTTTTGCATGGGTTTACAATTGTGCTAGTTCTCGAGTGCCACAAATAAATAGTGAGAATATAATTGCAATTTTTTATTGCCTGGTATTTGCGCTCAAGCGCTATCAAAAGCATAATCTAACTTCATGTTTGCTGTGAGCTTGACCTTTAAACCAAACCTCACTTAAAAAAGATTGAGGCACTATTCTAAATACCTGAATTTTCAATCAGTTGGAATAAAAGACGGCGTGGTCTTAAATCTTGAGCTTTGTTTTATTTGTATATCAAGAAGCTCGTGGTCGTAAGTCATGCTTGATTGTATTTCCTAACGTATTCACATCATAAAAGCACTGAAGCTTGTAAAGCCACATTTGTAAAATTTAAAGATTAAGACCATGCATGTGCCCCTCAAGAGCAAAAAGCAATATTCACGTAACCAATGTGATGAATGCTGTGAACCCTGTCGTACATCAAACAGTCCTCCAAACATTTTGAGAGGTATGCTTGGTCATAACTCTGAAATACAACTATAGGAGCCAGAAAGCTTGAATAGGACTGACAGATTAGGTTGGTATAAATTCTTGATATTAGAACAGTACAACGAAAAAGATGAAAAACAAATGAGGCACAGCAACACAAGTTTCGATTCGCGGCTGAAGTTTATTCAAAATTACAAAACAGATAATTACAACATCCACGTGGAAATATGCAAAATTGATTAGCATAACCAAAAAATGAAAAAAAACAAGTTGTACACAAGAGTGAAGGGTTTGTTTACCCTGCAGTATAACTGAAAGAAAGCTGATGCATGATTGTTTTTCATTTTAACTGTACCTTCTGAACTGGTTCTTTTTTTTTTCAAAACATCATCCTAGGACAACTGAGGAAGCCTGTGCTCAAGCACGTTACTTAAAAGTCTTTTTTTCTTCTTTGTCGTGCCAATATGAAAACCAGAAGGTTTACTGAATCTAAAGATTAGTTATATTAGTTCTTCCTCTACTTCTTTATGTGAAAATCCACTTGTATGAGCTCTTTTCGGCTCCACTGTTGCCATAATTGTTGTGTATGTTCTGCCTGAGTGGTTATTTTTTTAGTCAACTCTAGCACACTGAAACAATGCTACTATTGAAGCTCCCGGCAGCTTTAGCGCAATGAACTGAATTTGTCGCTCACAGTAGGTCAATGCAGAAAATTTTCCTGCAGTTCACTGAATCAAACACACATTCGAGGCACCTCAAATAAAAGGACAGCTAGTGATGACATTTTTCATACTGAAAAAGTTGTTTAGAGCAAGGCACAGCATTAGATTTTAAGAAAGGCCATATATATTTGGGGAACATGTGAGCCCTATATATATATATATATATATATATATATATATATATATATATATATATATATATATATATATATATATATATATATATATATATATATATATATATATATATATATATTTACATTTAATAATAATAATAATAATAGTTATAATGAGCATGACAGCCGAGTCTGAAAGGGGCTATACAAGAAAGCACGTTGATTGTCATTCTCTGATGAGCGTTTAAGTGCTCTGCCAACAAATGTCATTATAGCAATAGATGCGTCTCAATCACATGAAAAATAAAGCGTTGGAATATATTGCCCCGTACTTGATTGGTCATTTTCACTTCGCTTAGACAATTTTCTTTCTGTCTTTCTGGCTCAATTCAAGGCAGTAATGTTAGCTTTGCGAAAAGTAAATATTTCCATTCCAGTCGTAGCAGTCATAACTGATTCATTATCAGTGTGCTCTTCTCTGTCCGCATCTGGCCACTCATCTATAGTGAAACTTTTTAAACCATTGATTCAATGTCATCTCCGAAGTATTTAGTTAATCTGGACACCAGGACACAAAGGTTTGTTGTAAACGAAACAGCTGATTCTCTTGCGAAGGCATCCCTTTCGACACCAATTATTCCTATTTTGTCTCATACAGTATACATTACGGTGGCGCCATTTTGCACACTTAAAATCAGGCAAAATTTATCTGACCCTGCACTGACGTCTTCTCCAGAGTACAAACACTTGTTATTTCTCTGGTGCAGTGAACTGACTAATTCAAGGATGATGGAATTTGTCATCACAAAATTTCGTTGCCGCGTTACCTCCCTCAATTTTTACTTGCATAGATCAGGCATATTGAATTCCCCTATGTGCATTTACTGTAATCAAGAGGAAACGATCAGTCATTTTTTATTACATTTTCGCCGTTTCGATTTATTCAGGCAAAGCATACTAGCACCACCTCTTCAAAAACTGGGCTTGCAACTATCACAACCTGATCTTCTTTTATTTGGAGCCTCTACACTGGGTTTCAGCTACAGGGATGTTTTATTCGCAGTTCAAGAATACATCACTGCGACTAAACGATTTCCTTGCTAAATTACTGTCTCACTATTTTTCTTCTTTTTTTCTGCAAACTTGATATCGATATTACAAATTAAACTTAAGTTACAAAAAATTTGTAGGAATGACGCATTGCTGAAAGTTCAGGGCAAATTCACCTTAAAATCGGCCGATCCCCTTCTTTGGGTACGAGCCATTTGCACAGGGAAACAAGAACAACAACAGCTTCCAAGCCTCACTTTAGCTTAAGCAAGCCTAGCATTATCCAATCATTGCATGTAGAAAATAGTAGAAACACAGTACAAATATTTCTCTATAATAAACACACTGTCATCAGAGCAACAATTTGTTTTCTTTTTTCTAGCACAGTTCAAATTTGCAATAATTAAAAGACGTCTCAAAGTTTACATGCCTCTCTTACTGATAATCATGTCTTTCATGCCTTTCATTAGGCACAAATACTACCCTGTCATGTCAGCGTGAATACAACAAATGGCTCAGACGTGAAAGGTAGTCAAAGATGACCATGCAAGCCATTGCTAATTTGATGATGATGATGGTGATGGTCTTTGTTACTCTGGCGCACACCCACAAAGTGGGATCGGCCAAGAACCGGCTGGCAGGATATTAAGTAAAAGGCTTATGGCTTTTCAAACACAAAGTAATTTTGGACTGAAAAAAATTCATATAGAAAGAAAAGCCAAAAATTAAAAAAGAAGTATATCGGAGGAGCAAGGATCGACGCAGACTATAAGATGCGATTTGAGACTGAGGTAATGGTGGGTGTAAAACGAATATATATATATATATATATATATATATATATATATATATATATATATATATATATATATATATATATATATATATATATATATATATATATATATATACATATAAATATATATTTATGTATATATATATATATATATATAAGGAGAGAAGTGTATATCGAAGGGCTCGTTTTTTGTGTTTTTGCACAGTATTGATGAGATCTAACAGACAATAATGCCAAGGAAAGTATAGGGGAAGATATTAGACCAAATTGTAATGTAAATATGAAGATAACTCGCCGTGGGCAGGATCTAAACCTGCGACCTTCGAATGACGCGTTCGATGCTCTACCACTGAGCTACAACAGCTATCCACCCAGCCATTTTATAAGGTTTATATGGGAATTAAACGTGGGAGTGTCGGTCAGCGCCACCAGTGGCCATGGCGGCGAGTGTGGCACACTTTTTTGAGCCTGTTTGGCGTCACGTAGCACGTAAACTTGATACGAGTGGGCAGCTGACAACTAGTCCCTCGTATACAACCTAAAGGCACTAAGTCTGCCAGTAAAATCTGCCAAGAGAAGTGGGTTAAAAGATAACTCGCCGTGAGCAGGATCCGTGGCCAGCTCCTGCCCACGGCGAGTTATCTTTTCACCCACTTTTCTTCATATTTACATTACGATTTGGTCTAATATCTTCCCCTATACTTTCCTTGGCACTGATGTCTGTTAGCTTTTATATATATATATATATATATATATATATATATATATATATATATAAATATATATATATATATAGATATATATATATATCCGTCTTTGCCTGCCCCCGACGTATCTGCACTTAGTGTCAGTGACATGCGACAGGAGCAACGAAAAGATCCTTGGATCGCTTCACTTATCAACTTGTTGAATCGAACTCCCTCGCAAAATATCCCTAGAAGTATGCGCCGTCAAATACATCACTTCGTTATCAGAGATGGTTTGCTATACAGACGTAATTATCTCTCCGAAGGACGCCAATGGCTTCTAGTAATTTCCAGACGTCTCCGCTCAGACATATGCGCCTTCTTTCACGCCGACCCACAATGCGCCCATGCTGGAGTGTTAAAAACCTACACTCGCCTGTCCCACCGCTACTACTGGCGTGGAATGTATCGCTTCGTCCGTCGCTACGTACGTTCCTGTCTCGCTTGTCAATGCCGGAAGAATCCCACTCCAAGTTCTCCAGCTCCACTACAACCCTTACCTTGTCCTGCCCGACCGTTTGACCGTGTTGGTATTGATCTGTATGGACCTCTCTTGATTACACCGGCTGGAAATCGCTGGGTAATCGTCGCTATCGATCACCTTACGCGCTTCGCAGAAACTTCGCCACTCTCTTCTGCGTCAGCCAGCGACGTCGGTCGTTTCATACTGCATCAGATCATTTTACGTCACGGTGCACCACGTGAACTCCTGAGTGACCGAAGGCGTGTGTTTTTGTCGGACGCTGTCGAATCGCTTCTCAAGGAATGCCAAGTCATTCATCACACCACCACCGCGTATAATCCTCAAACAAATGGCATTACAGAAAGATTCAGCCGTACATTAGGAGATATGCTGTCGATGTACGTCGCAACCGATCACACCGATTGGGACAGTATTCTCCCTTTTGTAACCTACGCGCATAATACTGCTGTCCAGACAATCACTGGTTTCTCGCCATATTTCCTCCTTTATGGTCGCGAGCACTCTTGCACGCTAGACACCATCCTTCCTTACCACCCGGATGTTGCTGAGTCGACGACGATGTCACAAGCTGCTAAATACGCGGAAGAGTGTCGTCAGCTTGCCCGCTCCTTCACAAGTGCTGAACAGCAACGCCAGAAACACCACCGCGATAGCCCGACGCCTCCGGCTTCTTATGCATCGGATGACCTTGTCTGGCTTCGCATCCCTTCAACCAGCCCTGGTCTCTCAACGAAACTGATGTACAAGTATGAAGGACCTTACCGTGTGGTTAAAAAAACTTCACCCGTCAATTACATCGTGGAGCCGCTTGAGTAGCCCCATGATCAACGACGCCGTGGACGTGAGACCGTCCACATAGACCGCCTAAAACCGTATTACGATCCCTCTATTGTCTCCTGCCCATGAGTCGCCAGGATGGCTCTTTTCCGGAGGGAAGGAAAATGTAGTGAAGAAGATGAATGCTACTCAGAAGGGCAGGGGGTATGACTCAGTCGGTGAAGAAGACGACGTTTGGTTGGCTGGGGACTCAGGCTAGTTCCGCCATTACCACTTGACGTGTCGTGACCGCTCTCCTGTTTTATAAAAGAGTGCCACTCTAAAACGCCTCATTGTAATATATATATATCATCATCATCATCATCATCAGCCTGACTACGTCCACTGCAGGACAATATATATATATATATATATATATATATATATATATATATATATATATATACATGTGTGTGTGTGTGTATAGCAGTTTAACATGGCAATCGCTTTGTTACAATTAGGTAGTCAAATACCACAGAGCGAACGTTCCGGTGGCAATAACCAAAGTTAATGCTGCCAAACGATAAAATTACTGCCACATTTATTACTAATCCTAATTTTTCAAGTGGAGCTACCAGGTATCTTTTCCGCTGATAAGAATATCGTCGACAGACGAACAAGAAATGATTTATCCTTTTTATTTCCTCGCAAATCTGTCATAAAGGTGGCGTCTTTAGACCAAAATTAAGCAACTAATAATTTAGTTGCGGAATTCTGCAACGCAAAGTAACTTCCAAATGCAGTGTTGCGCAACACTGTCTATTCTAGCAGCATCTTAAATGTGCGAAATCTCCGATACTTTATCCAATGAGTAGCAGTTGGATTCATGCAAACAGAGGTTTCTAAAGGTTATCGCCGTCGCGTAAGCCGTATCAGGCGAAATCAGGATAATGGGACCGCTAAGAGATACTGTGGCTAGTGCATCCACCATCTCATTGAGATATATGCTACAATGGCATGGTACCCATAAGAGCTGCAGTTTTTGCGAGTTTTTTCGAGACACGTGCATAAGTGTTAGGTTGGCTTCTGAAGACAAAGCAACACTTACTGAAAAAGATTTTGTAATTACGACTGCTTCCGATTCGCCCAAACGAAGTTTCTGTAGTGCCAGTACAATAGCAAATAATTCTGCCAGAAATATTGATGTGTAATCTGGGAGTCTAACCGAAAAGGACCAGTCAAAGGAACGTGAGAAGATACCTGCCTCAGCCTTTTCATTTGATACGGATGCATCAGTCGCAATTATATTGTTCGTGTTCACGTGTGCCAAGTAATCGTAAAGCCGATCATTTAAATATTGGAATGGCATTTGATTTGCGTTAGAGAGATAAATACGCTCAAATTCTATCTGAAGATCTAAATTAACGTTACCTGTTGTGATAATATGTTTGATTTTGACATTCAGTGGTTCTAGCAGCGAATGAGCGAACATGATCTGTGGGCAGTGGAATCGCGACCACCAAGTTTCAAAAAACAAGCTTGGCTCTTTAATAAAAGCATAAATCAATTCTCTTTGGCGCAAAGTGTATAGTTTTAAACATATTTGGATAGTAAGCATTTAGAACCTATTCAACAATGACGATAGACGCGCTTCCAAGTATAGCACATTGCTAATTTATTCGAAGAACAGCATCTGCATGCCGCCCCACCAGTGCCTGCCCTCTATCTCCTTTAATTTCAACACACTCCGAGCAACGATGAAGGTAGTGAGCTTATTAAAGAGAAATTTGGTGAGACGGTTTCTATAAACCTAGAAGCAAGAGTACTTTAATCACGTAAAGATGAGTTGTGTGTGTGTGTATATGCCCCTGTTTCACATCATGGCGATGGGCAGCAGGTCATCGGAACATTCTTTTTGCGTTTTTGAGGTCGAGATTTCAGTTGGGAATGTTGAGTGTTCCCAGTGTTCAAGATTTCTGGCGGCATCCACACTAGCATAAGTTCATGGTTGGTGGTTAACGTGTTCATTGTGTTGCATTGTAGTCTTCCTTCATGTCTCGTTCCCTTGCAGTCAGCCCTTTTGAGAGTATGTTGAAGAGTTGTACTGAAGCCATTGTTAGGATACAGGTTCAAGTATCCTCCATCATTGCATAAGAGCCAGATTTGAGCAGTGGGTTTTTTCTCCATCAGGGTGTATTCTTTTTTATGTTCTTGTGCAAGAAAGGCATTGAAGGTAGGTCTTCATGACTTTTCAGTGCTGTGCATGAACTACTCGCATGCCTGAAAAGTCTTTCTTTTTGTTGTGGTGTTGTCCCAGTCAGGGCCACGCAGCTTCCTGTTGCATTGTAATATTTCGCTTCGTAGGATTGCTCTTTGCATGCTTCTTCAGCTCTTTGTACTATTATGAAAGCAGCTACTAGCAGGTGTGGAATGTGGTGATTTTATTTGGTGTTCCACATACTTCTCGATAGATTCATTTGCACATAAAGCAAGAAGTCAAAGTATGGTGGTAACATTTGCTTCGAGTTTTCTGTTTTTCTTATTGTGTTTTAGACAGGGTCGGTGCCAGGATCAGTCAATACCGGAGGTGCACCTACGATAAGCGAGGTTCTTCAGGAGGAGCAGAGAGGCGGGGAACTTGGCCATTGTGTCACGATTATGTTTCCTCTTGGGAACATGGTCGTAACACAAAATCATAACAAAACACAGGGGTCAGGCAAATATTGGGGGGGGGGGGGGGTCTTCAGTCTAGCCTCTCTGTGCCTACCCTGGCACCACCCCCGACTCCAGCCTGTGTCATTTGACTGCTGACGACCTCGTGTGATAGCTCTCCCTCGTGCACTCAATGTTTGTCAGTTACTTACTCGCCTTATCCGTTGAAGGCTGTTAATGTGATCAAGACGAACCACCTACAGTTCTTCCTTTGCCATTTTCTGATAGCATATTCTCAGTATCTTTTCCCAGTGTATCCTTATTTTACTTGGCTGGATGATAAGCAACGTTACAACTTTAAACTTTTAGCATGTTTTTATGGACTGTAAAAGTAATCACCGCTCTTTTCTTTGGCATTCCGTTTTGGATGGTTGGTACGTCAGTACATCTCCTCTCAGCTGGAAAGTGTTTTGTAAGTAGGACTTTGTCGCTGCATTCTCCTGGTACCGGATGCAGTGCTTACTCAGCCAGCCTTATTGGCACAGCACAAAACATGAAAGTGTGGACTAATCACTGCAGGTGTGCGGTTCTTGGTTGAGGCTGGTGTATCATTGCATTGCTGATGTCCTGAGCATGTATTACTAGCCCGACAGGCAGAGCCTTTCATTTTAGTGAACTGCAAATCACGTGCGAAGAGTACTATTAACACCTGCTAAGATTGTGGCCCCTTCAGGTGGCAATTATGATGCACTGTCAAAAAATGTGGCAAATTCCGATAGCACAATCACAAGGCACTCAATATTACATTCCAAGAAAGAAAAATGTGTTCTTCTACAATTTCTCTGAAATTAAATACTTCATCAATCTGCTGTAAGTTGTATTTAGTTTTGATATAAAAAGAATAAAATCATAAGCTGCTGATGTGCGTGCATTTAGTTTTTTATAGCATTTATTTTGGGAGAAGAAAAGTACACTTGACGTTGGTTTTAGGACATGATTTGAACGACCCTTCAAGGATAACAGTTCCTTCACTAGAGTGATCAGCTTCAGTTGTGCGCAGCATCTGAGATCAAGTCGAGAAATACTGACTACGGAGAACGTTCAGTTGATCTAACGAACTATTTATTTTATTCTAATCTGGTCTCAAGCTGACAAAGCTACCATAAACAAATTGCTTACACAAATGTCGCCACTGATGCTTAAGGGTTATATTTGTTTCTCTTAGAAAATTGTTTCCATTTGAACACATAAGGTCGCATAAACCTTGACAAAATGCTTGAATATGGACCATCGACTTATACCCTGTGATACAGGCGGAACTTTGTGTGGAGGAGGAATAGGGGGATGACGTTTTTGGTCTTCAGTGCAGGCAAGTCGAGTATGTGTTATTTGGTTCTCGGTATTCCATTGCTAAAAATTTCAAGGGTGGGCCATTAGCCCAGTGTCCCATTCCTTGGCGACACCACTGCATTGACTATGAAACGCAGATCTTGCACTTTTGCGACTTCCGTGGCTCATCAAATAAACTGCCTCTATGGTGGACGAGACCATATTAGGCATTGATAATACAGATAAGCTAAATACCTTGATCTGCATGTCAAACTAAAAGTGAAAAGGGTCGTTTCAGTTTGAAAAGACTTGAGGAAACATGTTCATATACCACATGAATATGAAAACTATTGAGAACTTCATGTTTGTTGAGCAGTCTAAGTCACAAAAATATGAATAAGGGAAGAGTGATATGCACCAGCTACTTTAGCCAACTGAGCCGTTCCTTGCTTTTTGTTCTCTTTGACTTTCTCACTGATTATAGGACGTCCTGAAGACACATACACTACAATATCGCACACATAGTATGTCTTAATTAAGACAAATGAACTAGTTACCCACTGATCACAACAATCCTGTTTGTTCTTCTGCACTGAGTCTGGAGAAAAGAAACTATAAAAATATTACTGAGCTTGATTGAGAAACACTGTGAGAAACCAATTGCAAGATCTCACAAGCCAAATATACAAAAAAGCACAGCTGCTGACAACACAGGCAACAGTCTTCATTTCTACAAACAGTCACTCACTCATAGCTTAAGATTTTTTTATAGATATTGCCTTTCAGTTGTGAAGACCAGTCCTGACACCAGCTTTCAAATGATCCTCCTCATGTTCTGGATATTACAGCAGTTTTTGACACATTTTCCGGTTCGTAACTTGTACGTCCATTAATTTATCGAAAGAGAGCCAGCTGGCCTTAGCTACCCCCCTAAACGGAAAATTAATAAAGGACAGCGAGTGTGAAATAAAACTTTCTACTTTACAGGAGCAAGCTTGCCAGATCTGTGCAGAGCACTTACTTCTTTTTACAGGCATAAGTAACGCAGGAGGGTGGGGGCGGAGAGGGGTCTGTGGTTCTGTATTTGATAAAACAACACGACGCCGTAAGCGTGCGTGTTTTTTGTTTATAAACGATTTAGCCTACGTGTTATGTTTTCTATGCATCAGCGCATATGAACTCACGGAAACGTGTTTGTTTTGAGCGCGTTGTACTGCAGCTTCAATTAAGTTTACGTACTGCGTAAGCTAGCTGATGTTTCAGCTACTGTAAGGCAATATTTATATATATGTATATATATATATATATATATATATATATATATATATATATATATATATATATATTTACGGGTAGATGGAGTTTACCTATGTTTATTTGCACGAAAGATCAGGCGACGATCGGCGATGGTGGCGAACATAGGGTCGAACCAAGTAACATCCTCTTCCTCTACCTTTGTTTCCAAAACATTGCCCGGCTATTACCATATCATTCCCCGGTTCACAGACGAAGTCCGCTTGGCGAGCAAATCATGGGCGAAGTGTGGGATGGAACTGCTTGAGACGGGCTACATGCGCCAACTGTGTGTGGCTTGACTAACGACCAGCTGACGTCAAGCGTGCCACCACGTAGGTCAAGTCACTCAGGCAATTTACGATAACAATTGTACCGACATAGTGCGCTAAAAATTTCTGGCATAAGCCATGTTCACGCTGAGAGTCCACAACCACACGAGGTCCTCTTTTTCGAGTGAAACGGTGTGGAGGCATTGATCATACCTCTCTTTGGAGCGATCTTGCGATGCCAGTGTGCAAATATGGTCAATTTGGCGGGCTTCTTCAGCTCGGCACAGTATTTAAGCAACTGAATCGTCCGTTTGGATCTCGAATGGAATAAATTGTATCGAGGCAGCTGCGCGATGGTCGAGAGTAGAAGAGGTAGAACGAAGTGAAGTCCGTGGTTTCGTGCTTCGCTGTATTATAGGCATAAGTGTTGATTGGCAAAATGTCATCCTAGTTTCTGTGATTTGAGGATACATAAATAGCCAGCATATTAGTAAGCATGCGGTTTGTGCGTTCCATTCGTCTGGGAATGATACGGCGTTGAATGGCGAAACTGCGAAGTGCAAAGACGAAGCCATTCCTCTACCTTGTCGGCGACGAACTGGTGACCGCGATCACTGATGATGACACGAGGTGGACCATGGCGAAGAACTATGGGTCGTAATAGGAAAGAGGCGACGGAATCCGCTGCGGAAGATGGTATCGCCGCAGTTTCCGCATATCTGGTAAGGTGATCGACGCAGACCATGATCCAGTGGTTGTTGTCGTAAGACCACGGAAATGGTCCTAGCAGGTCGATACCAACTTGTTCGAAAGGTGTTGTGGGTGGTGTTAAAGGGTAAAGGAGGCCATGCGAACTGCTTGTCGGACGTTTGTGGCGCTGGCATTTGTCGCAACTCGAGACGTAATTCTTGGTACATTGTCGCATTTTAGGCAAGTAGAAACGCTTTTCAGTTCGATTCAAAGTGCGGATTAATCCAAGATGGCCAGACGTTGGGTCACACTGCACGAAACGAAGGACGTCGTACCGCAGGCTTTGGCGAAGCACTAGCAAATTCCGCGCACCATTTGCCGAGAAATTCACTTTTTTACAACAATCCATTGCGAAGACAAAAGCAACCACTGTTCTTGGGGCTTCTGACAGTGGCGAATAAAGAGTCTAAAGTCAAGTCATAGCGCTGTTCCCGCTGGAACGTGGTGACATTAGGAAATGCGCGTGAAACAGTTGCAAACGTGTCTGCATCGTCGTCAGTCGTAGACAATGGAAGGCGAGAAAGAAAATCGGCGTCAGTATAATGCCGTCCACTTTTGTAAGCAACATAAAAGTCAAATTCCTGGAGGCGTAGAGCCCAGTGGACAAGGCGTCCAGAAAGGTCTCGGAGAGTAACGAGCCAGCAAAGAGACTGATGGTCTGTTAACATCGTGAAAGGATGCCCATACAGGTAACAATGAAACTTCATAAAAGCAAATACGGCTGCCAAGCATTTTTGTTCGGTCACAGAGTAATTTTTTCAGCCTTGCTGAGGGAACGACTTGTATAGGCAACGACATGCTCTCTGTCATTATGACGCTGAACAAGAACGCCTCCGATGCCAATAATGCTTGCGTCGCTGTGTACTTCCGTACGAGCAGATGGGTCAAAATGACGGAGAGTTGGCTCTGATGTTAGCAGTAATTTGAGTAGACAGAACGCTGCGTCACATTGAGATGTCCACTCGAATGCACTGTCTTTCGCAAGAGGCTGGTCAAAGGGTACACGATGTCCGCAAATTTAGGCACAAAGCGTCGAAAAGAAGAACATAACCCGAGAAATCTGCGAAGTTCTTTTACAGACGTAGCAGGCTCAAAGGCGGCGACCATTTCAATTTTTCGGGGGTCAGGCCTGACCTCATCTTTGTTTACCAAATAGCCAAAGATCAAGGCCTGCCGTTTACCAAACCGACACTTCTTGGAGTTCAAGACCAAGCGAGCCTTTCCCACACAGTCCGGAATGAGGCTCAAATGACCGTTATGTTCTTCAAATGTGCGGATAAAAATGAAAACGTCGTACAGATAGCACAAACAGATCTCCCATTTCATTCCGCGAAAAATCGAGTCCACAAATCTTTAAGAAAATGCGGGGGGTTAGCATAGCCCGAATGGTATCACATTGAACTGATATAGTCCATACGGCGTTACAAATGCCGTTTTCTCTTTGTCAGCAGGGTGTAAGGGTATCTGCCAATATCCTGATCGTAGATGGAGTGAAGAAAAGTATGAAGCAGAATTGAGACAGGCAATTACGTCTTCGATCCGAAACAGCGGATATACATCCTTTTTAGTCAAGGCATTTAATCGTCTATAATCAACGCAAAACCTCAAGGAACCGTCTTTTTTTCCGAACCAAAATCACTGGTGCTGCCCACGGGCTGCACGACTCTACAATAACGCCCTTTTGCAACGTGTCCTGAAGTTATTCAGCCATAACTTTGCACTCGGATGACGACACCCTGTGAGGCTTTTGCCGAACCGGATGAGCAAAGCCTGTGTCGATGGCATGCTGTGGTCGAGAGCATGGTAAAGACAGCCGCTAATTGTTTCCGCCGAAGTCAAACACTGACCCATGTCGTAATAGTTGGACCAATCGTTGTTGTTCATGTAACCGTAGCGTCTTGCTAACCACGTTCAAAATGTGGGACTCAGGGAAGGTACTCCGTTTAGAGGTGCCCACGCGTTTCTCACTTTCCTCGTCGTTGATGGCAACAATAGAATTTTCCGTGACACCATGGAACAGTGCGAGCTTTATTCCTCAAGAAAGGATAATTGGCGCAGACGAAGAATTAGGTTCCAACAAAAACGCGCAGTCATTAGTAATCGAAATAATCGAATGATGCACTATCACATCTTTCTTTGCACACTGAACCATGTGAGCTTGAACGACGGCATCAAAGACTGATACTGCAGCTATTGGAGTAGATAGAGCTACTGAGCTCATAGACCCTGGTGGTAATGTCAGCTTTTTGGAAAAAAAAATCAGTAAGTCTTTGGGGGGCTGCTGCTGAACTAAGGCGGGAAGGGCATCACCACCGCCAGCAGAAACTTCACCTGTACCACAGTCGCGAAAGCGCCACCCTATTGGAGGAAGTCAATGCCGAGAATAACATCACGTGTGCACTGTTTCAGAATCAGGAATTCAGTTGGGAACGCTTTTCCCGCCAACAACATGTTGACGGCACATACTCCTACGGGTAGAAGTATGTCCCCGCCCACGCCACGAAATCTACCAGAATGCTGATAGGAAAACATCTTTGCGGCCCAAGCTATCTTTAAGCGAACTGCTTATAACCGAAACTGTGGCTCCAGTATCCACTAAAGCCGTTGCACACAATCCGTCTATTGACACACATATCTGGTTTTTGTCCATCGTAACTGGCGGAGGTATATGAGGTGAATCCTATTGTGCGACCTCACCTCCATCGGCCGCGTCCGCTAGTTTACCGGCGGTGGTGGTGGCGACCGCCACCGTAGAGGTGAAGGAGAGCGATGGGTTCGGCCAGGTGGAGGTGTCAAGCTATGGCCTGAAGCGGGGGAGATTCCACGCCGGCTCCCTAGTCGGAGGGTGCTATTGGGATACGTGGACCACCGAGGATCGTCACTATAATTGTGGCCACTGCGAGTAGGTCTTGACAATGGCTCGTATACCGATGTCATCTCTCTCTGCTGACGGCAGAACCTAGCAATGTGTCCTGGAGCACCACAGCTGTAGCCCACAGGAGGTTGACGATATGCACTTTGGAAAGCATCGCGAGGGCGTGCTGACACAGGTGCGTATTCGTTCGGGTTCTGATAGTCGGCGGCCAGCTGTTGAGGGTAACTGAAGAACAGAAGAATAGAAGAACAGGAGGTTTTATTGTGCTAAATGAAGAAGAATACATGTGCATGATATACAGAAGGAGGTCCCATAGGCAGAGACTGCAAAGGTACCTCTTGTACAATGTAGAATTGAGAATGATTGTGATGTACATAGCAGGGAGACAGAGCTACAGTAAAATGCACTTGAAACAAATAAAGTAAGAATATACCCTTGTAATCTCACAGAAACAATTTAAAAGCAAGAGTAACGCGCTAACTTCAATGACAAGTGATTACAGAACGCAACTCACAATGAACAGGAATCAATTAAGAAACAGCGAAACAGGCTAGTCAGTTGACATAATATTGTTTTTTAACTTCGATTTAATTACCTTCAGGGAACGGCATACTTTTATGTCGGAAGGTAAACTATTCCAAAAAGAAATTCTGGAAATATGAATGGTTTGTTTGCCATAATTGGTGCGAACTTTTGGCAGTAGAAAGTTATTGTTAAGGGCAAACCTTGTGACATTGTTATTTGAGAGAATGGTAGTAAAGTGAGGAAGTTGGTTATTTATAGCTCTATACATGTAAATACCAAGGTTATATTTAACTAGCTCAGATACAGTTATTATATTGTTTTCGTGAAGTAGTGACTTAGCGTTAGAGAGATATGGGCTTGACGTGAGAATTCTTATCGCTTGGTTTTGAATTGTCTGAACTGAAGTAAGATGAGTGGTGTATGTGTTACCGCATGACGTAATAGAGTAATAAATGTGCGAATGAACAAAAGAAAAATACAGTGACATAAGTATTGATGGATTGAAATAAAGACGAGATTTAATGAGTAGTCGAACGCCATGCGTCATTTTTTTCCTAATCTATGCAACATGTCGGTGGTATTTCGAGTTACTGTCAAGTTCAACGCCTAGGAATCTACAGCAGTCGCTCACAGGGATGTTATTGCGCGCAATCATAACAAGAGGCCTAGGAGGTAAGGGTTTTCGTGGTGAAGAGAAGACAACAAATTTTGTCTTAGACGTGTTAATTTCTAACATGTTATTACTGCACCACCGAACGAGTTGTGCCAGATCAAAGTATAGTTTTCCAGTTAAGTATGTAATGCTGCTATCGGAGTTAAAAATTGTGGAGTCGTCGGCGTAAAATATGCAACTGGATGAAAAAAGGCGTTTCGGCAAATCGTTAATATAGAGTAAAAACAAAGGGGCCCCAGAATGGACCCCTGGGGTACACCAATATTAGTTAATTTGGTTGACGAATATGCATTAGAAATTACCACCTTCTGTGTCCTGTTGCAGAAATAGCTACGCAATAATATTAATGTTGAGCCAGTTATACCAAATGCTTCAAGTTTATTGAAAAGAATGTGATGATTGATTGAATCACAAGCTTTAGTTAGGTCGACGAAAAGGCTATCCGCAAAGTAACCGTTGTCAATAGCCTTTTTTAATTGGTCAGTAAGTGAGATTAGCGCAAGGTCACTACAGTAGCCGGAACGGAAGCCAAATTGACAAGGCGATAGTATATTAAATTTGTTCAGGTAATTTGTCAGACGTGTACAGATCAGTTTTTCAATTACTTTACCCAAAAAGGGTAAGATGCAAATGGGCCGGTAGTTATTCAATAACGAAGCATCTCCTTTTTTGGGGATTATTTTACCCGGCTTCAGTTCATGCGGGAAAACACCTGTTCTAAACATTAAATTCACATTTGAAGAGAATACATTTGATATAAGGTGAGCTACCATTTTTTATGGGAGGGGTGAATGCCGTCAAGGCCAGCACTCGTCATTTTTAGGGTACCTATAACGCTGATTATTTCATGTGGAGTTGTGGGAAACAGAAAGAACGAACGGGGTAGGCGATTTAAGGCCATTTCATTTATTAAAGGTAGGGTGTGCTCGACGTTAAAGAAGAAGTTTGCAAACTGATCAGCGATGTCAGCTGGGTCACTATAAGTGACATCATTATGAAGAACTGTAGCTATTTTATCCGAACGTTGGTTCCTATTTAAAAAGGAATTAATGATGTCCCATTTTTTTCTCGTACTATTTCCGGCCTCAGTTATCTTTTGCGCATAATACTTTTTTTAGCTTCCTTTAGCTGGGAGTTTATTAGGTTGCCAATGTTTTTATAGCGAGCAAGCGAATTCGTGTTAAACGGTTGGCATTTAGTTTTTTTGTAGAGGTTGTCACGTTTGCGCATGTCTGTTAGTAATCCCCTCGTCAGCCAGGGATTTGCTGGTGATGCGATTATTTTTTTGCATTTTTGCTTATCTGTACAAGATTGAGCATGTGATAGGAGCAAAGATGAAAAGGGTGAAAGCTTCTTGTGCATTAGCTTTAAGATAAACTTCAGACCAGTTAGTGTTAGCAACTGTATCAATACATTACTGCTTGTCCAATATATCACGAATAAAGGAAGGTGAATCACGTTTTGCAGTAGAATTAAAACGCAGAAATATGGGATAGTGGTCAGTTATAATAATTTCTAGCACTCAAGCGTCCGGTGCCATGAGTAGATTTGAAAGTGCATGATCAATGAGGGACCCATTGCTATTGCTGTTTGGTCTAGTTGGAAGACTGATTGAAGATTCACACCCGAAGCTGTTTAGTGCAGCTAGATAGTTGATTGAGTTAGGTGAGAAATCGTCTAAGAAATTAATGATGTCACGCATGATAATAACTTTTTTTTATTTCAAGGAAAATAATATTTAGGGAGCGTTGCAAGTTTGTGTTAAGTTCGGTAACTGGAGATGACGGTGAGCGGTACATACAGCTTAATATGAATCTTTCGTAATCTATACGAGAAAAAGTATGCTCAAACTCAAGCCAGACCGATTCACAGAAGAGCGTGTTTAAATCGAGATCAAACCTTAGTTTACAGGAAGCGTTAGAAGATACGTATGTGGCTGCGCCACCACGATTGCTAGACAACCTGTGACTGTAATATGGCGTGTAGAAAGGGAAACCGAACAGATTTCTATCGTCTTCTGATAACCAAGTTTCTGTAACTGCAATTACTGAGAAAGAGTTGGTAAACGTGGAAAGAAGACTTTGAAATTCATCAACATGTTTTCGTTGGCCTCTGGCATTAAGATGAATAAAAGAGCGAGAGTTACTCCCTAAAAACGAGTTTAGTTGCACAGGTGACAGAAGAGCCGACGAGGAAGGCAGGGCTGGCGCATGCGCATGATGTACAATGGGAGCCAATTAGTTTATTTTAGCTAGATCAGCCTCATCGCGTATCCTGTATACTTTACTGTCAGTTGTCTTGCGAGCTTTGATTTGGCAGTTTGTTGTCCACAAAAACATCCATTTTTTCTCTTTCTTTAGAGCCATAGCCTTAAAAAAGAGAGCCTTCTTCGCAGGGGTCAAATGCTCATTTACGTACACGGGATTGTCAGGTGTCTGTGTTATGTTGATGTCCCTCAGGCAGAGCTTAGCTTGTCGAGCCTTGCTTAGAAATTCAGTCTTCTTATCCCTTGACCAAAATCGCGCAAGAAGGTTTTTGTTGCATTCCTTTGCTGTAGGAACACGGTGAACGACGTCAAGGTCAGATGGTGACACCGGGCATCCGATCTTTTCACCCACCGTTTGCAAGACCACGACACAGTCCTCCCCTTGTATGCACGGTACACCTCTGATCTCGACGTTTTTGAGCCGTGAATATTGTTCGATTTCAGCTACGCACTACACACCAGCGGCGCTGGTGCGTATTGTCTTGGTAGTGACTGCGCTGCGGCGTTGGTGGTGTGCCAGAAACGTAGTCATACTCCTCAATGCCTGCTGCAGCAATGGAGACAAGGTGCTGATGCAAGTCTGGAACTAGCAAGGATGTAGCTTCGCAAGGCGTCGCGCGAGTGTGTCGACTGAGTTCTTCCCGCACAATCTCGCGTGTTGTAGACGCAAGATCAGAAGACGAGAAGTTGTCAACACTCGCTACCGCGGTCACATTAGGTAATCGACCAAATTTAGCAGCAATGCGCTTCATATTCAGCGTCTCAAACGTGCGACAGTGCTGTATGACATCGGCTACTGTACCAACGCTGTCTTTGCCGATATGAAAGTGATAAACATCCTCTGCGATGCCCTTCAACAGGTCGCCGACTTTGTCCTCCTCGGACATGCAAGAGTTAGCGGTCTTGCAGAGTTTCAGGATAACCTCGATGTACATCGTACACGTTTCGCCTGGGACCTGGGCTCTTTGCAGCAGCGTTTGTTCTGCTTGCGTCCTCTTTGCCACGGTGTCCCCGAAACACTCCTTGATTTCGGACACGAAGCGTTCCCACGTAGTGAGGGCGTCCTCTTGGTTCTCATACCATGTGAGCGCCGTGTCCCTCAAGAAAAACACCACAATTGTCAACTGAGTTGCTGCGTTTTAGGAGTAGTAGTTGCTTACCCGCCTGTAATGTTTGATCCACTCGTCCACGTCCTCGCCAGATTTGCCCCCGAAAAGACGGAGCTCTATCAGCTGCTGATGCTGCCAAAGACCAGCCGCGGGTGATGTCGGTAGTAAAGGTGTCACTGGAACTGGTGGTGCAGTGCCATCAGCTGCGGGGTTCATGAAGGGTTCCGTCGTCACCGTGAAACATCTCGACCACCAGTGGTATTGGGGGTAGCCCAGCAATGCGGCGGCTTCGACGTAGCTCAGGTTGTTGCAGAGCCATGTTGCCTGGTTAGGTACCCAGCATCTCCACCATAAAACTGTTACGATTAGATGGAGTTTAACTATGTTTATTTGCAGGAGAGATCAGACGACAATCGGCGATGATGGCGAACATAGGCCGAACAAGTAACTTTCTCTTCCTCTACCTTTGTTTCCAAAACGTGGCCCGGCTCATACGGTATCAACATATATATATATATATATATATATATCAAAATAATTTGCAAAAAATTGTTTCACAACAATATTGCCACTCCCGACGACCCACGCAGCCAAGGTGCCCACGCACTCCACCATACTTTACCAACAACCGCTCGCTGCAATGTAGTAGGTAATTCGTGTGGTCATAGCGATACAGGATGCGAGCGTCGGTGTGTGTGTCATATTACGGCAAATACGTGTGTTGTAATATACATTCACCGTAACGAGACTGATAATTCCAGTTCACACACGTCAAGCACTTGTGTGCCGCTAACTGGTACAGCCCTGTGACCGCGAAAAAAAACTAATCAGTCGTGGCGATAACGTAGCAGGACACACGATACGATACGCTTTGCGTCTGGTATCCATGAAATGGAAAGCGCCTGGCATGGCATCACCAGCGTGATGCGAGAAAACGAACGCCGGTGCACGCGCGCACCGGGTCACGTCGAAGTAGGTCACGTACGGCAGTGGAATTCGCGGTTGATTCATCGCACATATCTGCACGATTTTCATCTGGGAAAGCACCGCATCGGTCGTCTGACAGGCGACAAACTCGATAAATGTTTATCAGTAAAATTGTCTACCTTGCACAACTTCAATCAACAGTGATGGATATCACCTATAGGTGTGCATGATTTAGTGATAAAATTATATTACCGATGCGCCCGGCTTACTACTTTCGTGAACTTGAAAAATCGACACATGAGTGGGACCGGAACAGCGCCAAAAGCAGCAGACGCAGAAATCAGCTCATACCGGTCCAATGTTATGCCAACGAAGTTGACTCTTTAGCTGACGCTGGCAATAACTTTGGAATCACGGGCCAATAATGCCAGACTAATTGCATGGCTCCGCCTATATTGGCTGCTGGTTGTGCAACTCGGTCCAGTGTGGCTGTTCAAATACGCTGGCACAGCCAATAATAGCGGGAAGTTCTGAATGCTGGTTCAACATCACCGTTCTATTCGGCTGGCACAGCCATTATTGGCGAAATGTTGTCAAATCTGCTCCAACACCGCCGTTCTATTTAGGCTGGCACAGCCCTTATTGGTGGTACGTTGTCAATGCTGCTCCAACATCGCCGTTCTATTCGGCTCGCTCAGCCATTATTGGCGGTGCGTTGTCAAACTGGGCCATTATCGGGCCATGAACTGCCGATCTATGCCCACCATTGGGCCAACGTTGTGTGCTGCCTGGGTAGTTACACTTGCAGTTATTTTGAGTTGTCCGGTGCCCTTCACAGCTGCAGTGCCATACACTCAGTCATTTTTTATTATTGCCGTTATTGTTCTCCAATGCTTTAATTGTTGCAAGTGTACCTGGATTCTCAATTATTCCTCTATCGAGGGTGTTAAATCGGTGGATAAGGTACCACTTGTCATTCACCGTCTCGGTTTGATTTAAATTTCGTATTAAGAGCGTTACTGATAGTTTGTCGAATGCATGGTCGGAAAGATTGAGATGTTCTGATAGGGGTAGACTTGGGGCTGACTTCGTATAGGCTCTGTGATAATCGAAATGAATCCTAAATGGTTTTTCTGTTTGTCCGATGTACTGCATACTGCACACGTTGCATTCGAATAGGTATACCACAATAGAAGGATCACATGTTAAGTTTCCTCGTATGTTAATCGAAAACTTGGATTGTGTGCTGGTTGCTTAGTGTGTTTCTAGCATCTCTTAATATAGAAGATATTGTGACTTTAAACAATGTCGGCATGGATTATTAGGGGGTGAGGTATTGATTTGAGAACGGACAAGTTTGTCTTTGAGGTTGCGTGGTCGTCGATAAACGACGCCAGGAGCGGATGGGAATGCGCGTTTCAGACGTTCACTTTGTTCCGGAATGTTGTAATGTCGTTTAAGGATTTTGTTTACATAGGGAAAATTGGTGCTGCAAGTTAAGCACAGGTTTGTTCGTTGTGGGTCTTCTGGCGGTGGTCGCTTCATAAGTAAGTCATCACGATTCAGTTTTCTCGCTTTTTTAACGGCGTCATTAATTACATGTGGGGGCTACTTTCGTTTATCAAGCATGAGTTTTAGCCTCTGTGAGCTCGTGTCAAAATCAGCGTCTCTTGAGCAGATTCACTCAAACAGGTGAACCAGGCTATATATATATATATATATATATATATATATATATATATATATATATATATATATATATATATATATATATATATATGTGTGCGTGTGTGTGTGTGTGTGTGTGTGTGTGTGTGTGTATGTGTGTGTGTGAGCGACGCATTAACAAGGTGATTCTAGGACAAGCCGACGAAGAGGAAGTGCGCGTGCATTAGAATAAACGCATGGCATCTGGACCACGACGGTCTCCATTTTGTAGCGTCACACAAGTCGACAAGATCGACCTCATCCGCGTGCCCTGGCTAGGCCAAAGCCTCCGCTCAACATACACAAGTTTAAGGGACACCAGAAAACGTCCCCATCGACAAGTGGCTTCTTCTTTTCGACATGAAGGCAGGCAAGCCGTTATGGACTCACCGCGATCGGATCAGCCACTTCAGCGAATACATTGTAGGGGAAGCGTTCAAGTGGTACCTCACAGAGATTTGCGGCAACGGCGAGACAATTTGGGACGATACTAAGCGTGACATGCAAACACGCTTTGCTACGACTGGCGGAGATGCCTTCTGTTTCTTCATTCACTACCGACTGAAAGGAGGGCAAACCATGAAGGACTACTACGACGAGGAATAGCGACTGGGTTTCTCGGCTGACCTGAAAGAGTGCCACATCTTTTCTGGACTGACTGATGGTGTTCTTCCTGATGTGGAACTGGCGCTCGCCGGGCTGTCTTTCAACTCGTCATTACAGGTGCTCACACTGCTCAAAGGGTCCAGACATCTTTAAAACGGGTGAGAGGAGTTTCCTTTTCTTGTAACGCTAGTATAGCAACAAAAGCTCCACGTCTCTACAGCAGACCGCAGCAGCCAACAATAACTTCAACTTCGTGCCCCGCAAAACGAAAGTAGATAATGCTGAGCTGCTGGTTTCTTACGACAGTTTCACTGGCACAACGAATGCCCGCGCCGCGGTAATGTGTCCGCTATTAATACTGAACGGGGAAACGAGGAGGGCGACTCGGAGTGCCATTAATACACTTCAGTGCTCTCATCAACGGAAAGCCAGTAAATGCAATTCTCGGTACAGGAGCAACAATTACTTGTATTATGGAGGATGTGTACAAACAGCTAAAACTTCAGTTGATGAGAGACTCCAGCATCATGGTCCAGCAAGTTGCATCAAGCATTCGAAATTTGGGTCGCGTAAACATTCAGTTAAATAGTCGGAACGTCATAAAGAAAGTTTGCGCACATGTGCTGTGAGGCATAAGAACGCAATTAATTCTTGGCCTAGACAGCGCTTCATACTTCAATTTTTCTGTAAGTCTGAAAAGAAAGTCAGTGACACAAGCACGTGAGAATATGAACCTTCCGCATCAAAATGAAAACCATTCAAGCCACGCTGATGCAAACACTGACTTTAGAAAACTTATCAGAGCATGAGTCTGCGGCGCCCGACTCTCTTGTCAGCAAGTATGACGAGATATTTTTGAAATCTCAGACAGATATTGGCTGCATCACTACTGGGAAGCATAGGATCACGCTTACCAATGTTGTCCCTATTCGTCAAGCACCATACCGATGTTCACAGGCAGAGAAAATGGAGATCAACAAACAACTTGACGCTCTCCTCAGGCAAGGTGTTGTGTGGCTTTCAATATCGCCCTACGCCGCACCTGTCATTTCAGCAAAAAAGAAAGGTGAAGGATGCACTCGTCTATGTATTGACTACCGGAAACTCAATGTAATAACGGCACCCGACTTTCAATCAATTCCACGTATAGATGATATTCTTGACCACTTGGGAAAGGCGGAGTTTTCCACTACGTTGGACCTAACGTCGGGATACTGGCATGTCCAAATGCATTCTGATGATGTTCAGATTTTGAGTGGTTGGTCATGCCGTTTGGGTTGAAGAAGCCTCCGGCTACAAAGAGCCATGAAATCAATAATAGTGAAACATCAGCTCACCAATATTTATTGATTACTTTGACAATGTGGGTCATATACTCACCGACATTTAATGATCATATACGACACCTTGAGGCGCTATTGAAAGCTCTCGAAACCGAGAACGTAAAACTCAAACGAAAAAAGTGCAAATTTGCTTGCTGCAGCATTGAATACCTGAGTCACAAAGTTTTACAAGGAACAGTGCCAACTAAGTAGAGTGAAGTGGCTACCATACTCAAATTTCCGACACCAAAACGACAAAAATATCTCCAGTGTTTTTAGGGCACTGTATGCACCTACCGTCAGTTCATCCCTCACTTCAGTGATATCGCTCTTCCACTCACCGAACTACTCCACGAAGGGAGAAAGTGGATGTGGACAGAAGCATGCGAGCAAGCCTTTCGTGAACTGAAGGAGCGGATAACTGAAGAACCGGTGCTTCGCATATACGACCCTTCGAGACCATGTACTGTGTACTGTGACGCATCTGGCGAAGGCATCGGTGCCGTGCTGAAGCAACCTGATGACAAAGGAAAAGAACATCCCGTTGCCTATTATTCCCACTAACTACTTAGGCACGAGGTAACTATGCTATTACAGAAAAAGAATGTCTTTCCATTGTAAATGCCATTGATAAATGGCATTGCTACCTTCATGGAAAGTCATTCACTGTTGTAACAGATCACTCTGCACTCCGGTGGCTGAAAAATGTTAAAAATCCTCAAGGTCGTTTTTTCCGGTAGTCTTTGAAACTGTCAATGTATGATGCAAACATCAACCATCAAAATGGCGCAAGTAATTTCGAAGCAGATGCGCTCTTCAGAGCCCCAATGGTTAATCTTCTGTCACACGACTACCTTAAGCGATGCAACATTGAGCGCCCAAAAGGAATGCACTCATTGGAAAATAACATCATCATCGTCAAAAGAAAAGGACTACGGAAAATATACGTGCCCCATTTACTACGCCCAACCAGTCTGAAGAATGCACATCAACATTTTGGGCATGTCGGAGAAAAGAAGATGCTATCTCTCCTGTCTCCGCAATATTATTGGCCGCATATGGTAACCGATGTTTCCACTTATATTCGGCATTGTGATACATGCCGGAGATGCAAGAAGACGACAACAAATGTTTGAGATGCTTCAATCACAGTCTCCAACTGAAGAGCCCTTCGACCTCTTTGCAATATAATCCATTGGAGGATTTTCTGGATATGGCTCATCAAAAAGGTTTATACACTTGGTTATTGATCATGCGACTCGCTACGTATGGGCGTTTGCTCATATAACTGAGAACAGCGACGCCTACCTTTCATGCATAAAAAATTTTTTTTCTTCTGGAAAACCACGGAAGCTTCTTTCAGATCGTGGAACAAGATTTACTGTAGGAAACTTCAAGCAGTTTTAAAAACTTAATCGTATACACCAAATATTCCCCTCATCTCAGCATCCACAATGCAACGGCATGAACGAGCGGACAAACCAGACTGTCGTAACGAGACCTAAATATAATATTAATGAGGAACCACAGAAGTCTTGGACTAAGCTGCATGCGGAAGTAATGGACGAATACAACAGAACACCCCACGGAGTGACCGGCTACGCACCTTCCTTCCTCGGGTATGGAATTCCATTTTATCCTACTGTACTGGAACAACGAGAAGAAACTGTCGAAGAAGCGCGAAAAACAACAGTTACCCATTCTATCGCCTACCACAATAAGAACAAATTCATTCACGATAGAAAATTTCTTGTGATTGAGTTCAAGTCGGTGACTGTCCTTTACGAGACACCTTGGCATCCCAACAACAGCAAACTGAGTTCCGTCTTGGAAGGACCTTACAAGATTCTACGCAAGATCGCAACAGTGAACTATGAGATCAACCGCTCCGTGCTGCCCTTAGGTAGAAACTCTGACATTGTGCATGTTAGCAAACAGCGGCGTTATTTTGTACCTTCTAAACTGAGACTTTCTTGAGGGGAGGGGGAAGTGTGACCCATTACCAAGGTGATTTTAGAAGCCGACGAAGAGGAAATGCGCGTGCATTAGAATAAACGCATGGCATCTATATATATATATATATATATATATATATATATATATATATATATATATATATATATATATATATATATATATATATATATAATGAGATCTAAGAGACAATAATGCCAAAGAAGGTATACGAGAAGTTATTAGACCAATTGTAATGTAAATGAGAAGAAACAAAACTGGGTCAAAAAAGATAACTTCCCTACTGAAACGTTCCGCATATACGGATCCGTACATACGCAATTATTGGACTACGGAACGCCGCATCATGCGGAAAGATGCGAACATCCGCAACTTACGGAAAGCGCCTTATCATGCGAAAAGATGCGGACATCCGCAGCTTACGGAAAGCGCCATATCGTGCAGAAAGATGCGGACATCTACAGCTTACGGAAAGTGCCATATCATGCTAAGTTACCCGATAAGCAGCTTACAGAAATCATCATAATGCAGAAACCATGCATGTATCTGCTGCATCTTGCAAAGATCAAATGGACATCCTAGATCTCGAGTAAAAGCAATTGGCCATTCACGTTGTTTGCAAAAGCAGTACTGTGTAGAAATATATATGAATATTTCATTCTTAATATGTTGCATGAAGGTGAAATATGTTTGCTATCTGAAACAGCCTTGATGAGTAAACAAATGCCCGAAAGAAACAAATGTGTTAAGAAGCTACTTAATGAGGGATTGTTCATCGGCATCTTTCTAATTGTCGTGATGCAGAAGCAAAATTACCTTTCAAATTAAATACATTACAAAACTACTGAATTAACTTGCTAGCGATCATAAATGGTGGTTACATTGCAACACATTAATGCCGTGTTCTATGCAAGACCTAAAGAACTTATAAAGTTATTATTATCAATAGAGAAGCATTATTGTACACACCAGCCCTGCTAGAATCAATATATTTTTTTATTTGTCTTTATGCTACCGCTGTGAATGATGACATTGCAGTGTTGATGGTACACAAATGAGATGACTACACCGTAATTTCACGAGCTCTACCTAAGCCACAGGATGGTGGCACAAAACACAATGTAACAGCAATTTTAGAACGAAATGTTTAAACATAAATAATAATCATAGCACTGTGAAAGTGTGGCGCTGTGTTTGTCTCATGAACGCCTTGTGGAGATCGGCGAAATGCTGCTTGAGGCTCCAGCACCACTCTAAATTTGGGAGGTCACTGCCATAGAACTTATGTGTCCTTCATAGGCACCTGGAAATGAAAATAATTGGCACAAATAATGTCAGAGGCACATGTTAGCACATTAGTTCACATGCACAAGAAATATAACACACAGAATGAAACTGAAAATGTAAGGCACACAATCCTTCATGGTATGCATATGTGAATAATTGAAGGAATGAGTGTATAAATTAGTTCTGCCACATCAAAGAAAACAGCATGCTTATCACAGCGAAAATAACTAGGTTGTCACGATTTTCAATGGTAGAGATAATCGATTATTATGTCCTTATGAAGTTATGGTTTAAATGCTTCCTGCACAGTAAAACTTTAGAAACTGCAAGTGAAAACTCTCAATGTACATTTAATAGTGTGTGCATGTACATCTGCTGCCTTTATACTATAGAGTTTGTGCACTAAATCGGCATCTTGAACAATTTTGAGAGTTAAACCTATGCAACCTTTGAAGGTTAAAATCACTATGAAAGCAAGCAGGACAAGGCAGGTGCCATTAAAAATCTGTGCAAGCCAGATAACTATAACCGAACTGCACACATATAGGGGAGCAAGAGTACCAGAAATTAAGCTGCTAACCCGCAGGTCGCGGTATCGAATCCCGGCTCCATTTCCGATGGAGGCAGAAATGCTGTAGGCACGTGTGCTCAGATTTGGGTGTACGTTAAAGAACCCCAAGTGGTTGAAGTTTCCAGTGCCCTCCACTACGGCGTCTCTCATAATCATATCGTGGTTTTCCGACGTGAATCCCCACCTATAAATCAAGAATAACAGAAATAAACTGCCAACAGAAAAGTTGGGTGCATGTGCTATCTGTAAGTGCTTACACCTTACTACATACAGCATGCTCATTCCATTTTAAGTACCGATATTGAAAATAACTGCTCTATTAGGAATGTAAATGGTAAGGTAGAACTGAACGACTCTACAAAAAGTGACCCTATTATGACATCACGTTTTCTTATAACAAAATTGACTAAGACTCTGAAATATCATTATGCAAGAAAACATCTTCAAAAGAACAATCAAGTTTGAAGTCATATATTTTTAATATGGCTACTATGACTATAACCAAGAAATCGACCTCGACATGGCTAATGTTAGTTTTTAAGGCCTATGTTCACTAGAGAATGAACTATACCACAAAAAGCACAGCGTTCAGGCAAAGCACCACACAAAAAAAGAAAGCAGTCCTTTTTGTTATTACCAACAATGCCTTTAAAATGGTATTTTTACCTCTACTTCTTGCTTTTTATCAAAGTAACTGGTGTAAAACAAGTTAGCTGAAAATGCACTGTGCCTCCAAAACCTGTTGGTTGAATCTGAATTTTCAAAAAATGGTGAAGCTTGCACTAAATTAGGCTCCACAAGCCTTGGAACAGCGAGACTGCATGACTCTTAGGACTACTTTGGTTACTTGTGTTTTGTTTCTGGGCCTAAGCATAAAGACAAGGGCTTAACTGAATTGCTGCTAACAAACAAATGCTTTCGAAATTGCCTGAGCGTCAAAGGATGCTCAGACATTTCTTGTTTTTCGCACTGGGCTATTCTACACCAAACATACAAACCATAATGCCTGGCGACCATCACAGATGTATAGTTTAAAAAATGTTGGTAATTTACTCTTCTGAAAATAGCTATTTGCAGAAATGTTTTGAAGAGAAAAAAGTAGTGGTCACGTGGGTACCTTCAGAATTTCGCAGAATGTCGTGCGGATGTTATTTGTGAGAAAAATTTCAAAGTACCGCTTTTTCTTGCCATATCAAATTTGATCTACATATTAAGTAAAGGTGCTTCTTAAAGTAATTGAAGCCGAGTAACATTAGTGCAATTTTTCCCCTACATAGGCTTTGAGGAATTCAGCCAAACTGTTTATCGTTTGCATTTCTTGTACGGCATTACTGCACTTTGTATGAATATTTGAGCCACAAATACTCACTGCACAGAAGTTATATTTCACGAAAAAAAATAATGTTAGGTTCAGATTACAAATATCACTATATAATCGTTTTTGTCCACATTGAGATGCAACTTGAGCTGTGTGTTTGTCTAATTGAAAATTACTTTTATGTGTAAGTTGAAAGCAAATAAACAGTTCTTGTTATATGGCAAGTGTTATCATTACAATTTTTGTTTAAATGAGAAAAATGTTATTTGAAGTCTCCTATTGAGGGCCATGGAGAACATCGGAACGAAAGCTGTCGTATATCAAATGCAGAAAACAGCCATCATAAGAAAACTTCAAAAATTCATTTCTACCTTAAGACAAAGTGTAATCATATAACTTGGCATATAAAGAGAACTGCTTTCTTGCTTTTGATGTGGCAAAACAATTGCACTAATATTACTGAGCTTCATGCACTACACACAATCACCTTTACCTAATACCTAGACCGAATTTGGTGAAGAGGCAGTATTTTTGAAACACTTTTTACTTTTTACAAACAACACCCAGACGACATCCTGGGAAGTCCAGAAGGCACCAACGTGGCCTAATATTTTGTTCTCTGCGATATATTTTAGCATTTTGCTGTTTTCAATACAGTAACCGAGCACAATATTTTTTTTCAAAACACATTTAGTACGGTTGGCAAAATGGCTGGGATGTTTGATGTGTAATTGCTTCACTGCCAGCATTTATTCTTCCGAAGCTCAAGCTATCACCTCTCTGTTACTGCCTCCCTCACATACAATGCCTGCATAGGAAATAAAAAGAATGGCAGGTCCGACAAAGTTCGCAAGGCAAGATATTTTCATGTTGGATAAATTCATTACCATAAACCGCAGCAAAATAACATTCATTTTGAGTAGTCCAAGACACAAGCTATATACCAGCATACTAAGAGCCAAGCACAAACTTTTCATTTGAACATGTGTGGTGATAGACAGGAAGCACTTATTGCAAGACTGATCAGTCTGTAATTAACTGAATGAAGTACAATGCACTGTTCAATCCAACACTACATAGTCATCTTTGCTATACCAAAGCCATGTGTCATTGATTCACGCACTAGATGGGACAATGCAAATGTAACAAAAAAGGTGAAAAAAGAAAACGAGGGAAAAAAAGAAGAAAAGGGGGGATGCAAAGTAGGAGCAGTGTAGCACTACTTTTACTTTGCATCCCCCTTTTCTTTCTTCTTTTTTCTTCTTTTCTATCATTTATCTTTTTTTTGCTTCCCTTACCCCCAACCTCCGATAGGAGAACCCTTTGTATCAGCGCAACCTAACTTGAAAAGAAGCAAGGGCTGCACTCTTCTGCGTTATAGGTTTTTTTTTTCAGACAAACTTTTCCAACAGGCACACACGCCAGCACCAAAAGATGATGTCATTACTGACCCCATATAAACTAACACGCCAAGGATGACAAGGTGACTTCTGAAAAATAGGTCCTCCTATCGCAACATCAGGCAGCCTGTCTGAGGCACTTCCACTGTTAACCCTGATTACCCTACTAGATGTTTCCATCTGTTGACTCACATCTTCATTTTGGATAACACTAAGACGAGCTTACATTGATGAATACGCACGAAAGTTTAGTGATGTATCATGTATGAGATTAAGCAACTCTGTTAAAAAATTATTGATAGCTTGCTTCCAGGCTTTTTATACTGTAGCCTGAATCTTCGTAATGTCTTCTATGCACATGAACCAGATTGACAACGTAATGCACAACATGCTTAAGAATACTGCGAGAAACATGATAACGACAAAACGACCGGCCACCCAAATTTTTCGCTGTACATGTTTATAAAATGTTCATGTACACCCAAACGAGGTGCTTATGATACAAGCCGAAAAAACCTACAAGTAGGGCCTTGGAGCCTTCTGGAAGTAGACGTGTTGCATTTTTTCTGTGGAGGGCTTTACACCCATAAGTGAGGAACAAAACTCCTGTATAATGAAGAATGTTGGCAGCTATCAGTTATAGAAAAACCTAATGCAGCTAATCTTCCCCGACACATCTGTACATTTAGAGAGGTGACGTAGCTTCTGTGATTGTGGCAGTAACTCCAACAGGACCAGTGCGAAAATTGGCACTACTTGGCTAGACAAATGTCCAAACATGCCTGCCTGACTCCCTCTAGCCATCCCGGCTGAATCTGACACATGATTTCTTAACTGCTGGCTGGACAAAAACAAAACCACTGAAGCACTCACAATACACAGCGTGAAGTTCCTCTGGAGTGGTCAACTTCGTCTTCTGCAATGAAAGAGCAGCACAATGTACTGATAAGGCCCTCCTTGCAATGGTTTTCAATGCCAAACAGTGACCATGATGTTCCTGTCGAAGAGAGCTTCGGGAGCTTGGAGGGTGCTTGCTCTTATCTGGGGGCTGCTGCCGCTCCTCGTTTTCTGCTCAAGGTCAACCTGCACAAAGTTGTAGACGAGGCTTTAAGAGTTGTATATAATGATATGCAAATTTTCACTGAACACACATTTCCTCGTGGCACATTGAGGAATTTCTTACAAAACTTAAGGCCTTGCATATGCAAACATTTACAATCGATCTGAAGATGCACTCGACTCTAAAGGAGCAAGTTTGTTATGTAGTGTATATAAAGAAAGGTCATTCAGCACAACCACAACTACAGTTGCACACGAAAACAACATTTTACACGATCCTGTTTATTTACGTGGTCCATTTTATTTTATTTACACGGTCCATTTTACACGGTCCTGTTTTACACAATCTGGTCTGCATGAACTCTTGAACCGAGCACCCTATAGATTGAAAGACACACACAGAGTTTGAGACAAACGTAGTTTTCCGTGGAGCATCCTCTTGTACTATAAAAACACATCTTAATTTAGTTAGTTGGTCAGAACGAGGTGAAAACAGCTAGCACTTGAAAAGCACGGGCAGAAGGAATGACGCCTGCACCATGTGCTCCCTGTACATAATCGTTGAGGGTGCAGTTATCACCTTATCCTTATGCAATTTCGCATTTATAACATTGTTCGCTGCATAATCTTTGTGGCATTAAAGTGTGTGATACCGTCATGTGTATCCCATGTAATTTATAAAAATAGAATACAAGGTAGCTTGATTGAAAAATAACAAAGTGCATACAGTGCCATGTCCTGTAGCCATTCTTTAGGCAAGTGGCAGAATGATTTATTCTTCAAAACATATCTTACTTGTAACCACTACAAGAGCTAACTTGTGCACTGGCACATTCTGTTTGCCTCTTCAGATTATAAGGTACCTTTTTTACACCAGAAAGTCTTCAAGAGAAATAAAAGTGTTGTAATTGTGAAGAAAGAAAAGTAGAAGGAAAAAAAGATAACCTGCCCTGTACAGGGACCGAGCCTGTGAACTTAGAATAACATGTCCGATGCTCTATCAACTGAGCTACCATGGCGGCTATCCCTCTTCCATTTTGTACGGTATATATGTGCATTTATACATGGAAGAGTCAGTCAGCGCTGCTTGTTACCATTATGGCGAGTGTGGGACAGCTTTTTTTTGCCTACTGGCAATTACATTACGATTGCAATTACGTTACGATTACTTCCAATATCCCTATACTTCTTTGGCAACATTATGCATCTCTCAGTTCTCAGAAAATCTGCTAGTCATAGGAGGTGGCAATGGTTCACCCTCCCACCTAAATGCATGTACTTGAACACATGCACAACAGATAAAAAAAACAAAACAAGTCACACACTGCTAAGATTACTGAGATTCACTGTTTCAGATTCATGAGTAAGGGAAAGAACTATAAATTTAAGGGTTTGTTGTCCTTGTTGAACACATTATAATGAGAACCAGCAGAAAATGATGCCAAACAAACTATAAAGGATGTTATCAAAACTAACTTTAACAAAATTGTGAAAAGAAAAGTGAACGAAGTGAACAAAAACGTAACTTGGCAACGTTTTTTGACAATTGAATTGACATTACTTTTTATAACATCCCTATATTTTACTGGGGAATGTTGTCGGGTAATTCTCATTATTAGAGTGGTGAGTAGGCTGACAAAGAAAGCAAATATGGCATTGATACTTCTTTCGAACACCTAATAGTTTGAGGACCTTAAAAGAGCGGAAGCTACTTTGAGTAGACCAGAATATTTAGTTGGAGCGAAAAAAAAAACGTACACACATTTTTACCAGGCTTTTTAACACATTTTGAGACATAAAAGTGTATGCTGCCAGTAATGTTAAGTACCATTACTTTTGTCCCACTATGCACTGTAGCAGGTGTTGTTAGAGTGGTGATCGTGAAGAATTAGTCAAGTACGCCACCAACTGTGTTCACATCAATGGTCACGTATTTTAAAAATAAACCTGCTGTATAATAAAAAAAGTTTAGAGCATTTATGTTTTTATCCAAATCAAGTTAAACCGACTGGGTAAGCAAACCATTTGCATTAAATCAAAAGGCATAAAGTGATTCACTGTATTATAACTATGTGAACAATTTCAGCAACGCAGGGCAAAGTGACAACAGTTCTATTAAAAACCCCTCTCATTATAACATGCATGAAAAGCACCACACCAGAATATTTTATAGTGCATGTAATATCGAGACTACTAGACTGTCTATTGACCTTTTAGAAGAAGGGTATCTCCTTCACGTTCAAGGAGCAACCACTTAGCCTTTTCCTGAGCTTTTCTGTGAATATTTCCTGAATTTCAGATATCATTATGATTGATTTAGAGGGAACAGATTTTGCTTACGCATTGAAACCTAGTTCTGTATGTAACTGCAATGATGGGTGTCAAACCACCTCCAATTAATTTTTAACATTTAACTCATTTTTTAACTGCAGCAGCACAACTAGCTGTGGGTGCCCAAAAAGTAGCTAGAAACAATACCTTTACCTCTTTGAGCCTTTCGGAAGTGTTCAGCTTCTCAGTGCTCACCTTACAACATTTTTTTAAATACGTGTTTGTGTGCCCACTACTCTTGCTCCTTGTACAGTGAGGAGGAGCACATGGCAAGAAGAGACAAGAAAGAAGCATTGCGAAAAAAAGCGAAATAAGCGAGGACCTCTTTTGTATCGTACAAAGTGTGTAACATTACTATTGTGAAAACATATAGACAAATTATCACGGCTATGCATCCATTGTAGAGTCATACACAGCTGCAACACAACGACTAAATTTCAACCTTGTGTTGGTTTAGTATCCCTTTATAGTGGCAAGCTAATGATATCTGCATTTGTTTGGCACACATTGAGATGCAGCAAAATGTGATATGGTAATCTCATTTAGAATGCACATCATGTGGCTTCATTGTATATGTGGCCACATGACCCCATTTAAACTCTGGTTGCAAAGCAATATGGCAGAGCCTAAACAGACGTCACCGACCACTCCAATCTGAACTTGCCTTTGCTACTTGCCCATTATCATCCCAGCAAAAAATGAATAATCGAATCTGCTACAGATATGTGCTAGCTTATGCTAAGGACCAAGTATGAAGGGTGTTTTGTCATTATTGAGATCAGTTATTTGTTCAAGAACACTTGCTGTCAAACACAAATACATTGCTGTCGAAGCATCAAGACTCAAATATAAAGCAAAAAGAAGTGTCTCATTAAAAATTACAGGCCACAAGGTGCAAGATAAATAATTGATATACTTGAGATGTAAGGCACGCACAAGAGGTGCTGCCATATTATACTTTTCCTTGTGTTGAAACCTGCTTGCTTTACTCACCCAACACATCTGTAAAAATGCCGTGAAAACACCAAGGAGCTGATGCAGCAAGGTTGAACACATGTCCAGGGATTCCACCATTCCTAAGCAGCCCTACAGCCTCCACAGTCCTGCAACGATTTGTAAGATAAATATAGTTCTACCCAAAGTTCTTGGTTTACAGACACACATGCAAGACGCATAACCACTCTATAGGAAGTTTGCATGATAATGCGCTGGGTAGCAAAACGAATGCCAATATCAAGTATCCCGGCCTGCCGCTTCTTTCTTTCCGTTCTTAATTAATCAATCCATGGTTAATAAGCGTTCCCCCAATGTGAAGTGTACTGGCAGTCCGGTGAAGAATTGCAATGTATTTCAAACACAGTCCAATTCATGGCAAGTAAGCATTCAATAGCGTTTTGTCAGCTGTTCAAGAAAAGAGCATGAAGTTTAGCTAAAACCCATGTTTTTTATAAACACCATTCAATTTGATATAAAAGTTGTGAGCATTATGTGAAGGAACACGGAATAATGTTTAATCAATGATTTCTTATAATGTACTGATATGAATGCAACTAACTGAATATGAAACGATAATTTTTGCTTGAGAATTTAGAGTCATGAACACTATCGCACTTGCCAGCTGCATCTTGTCCAAAACAGCAGCAAGATAGGCTAGTTTCTGTAGGTGAGCAGTAATGAGCAGTGCAAAGTAACAACAAGAAACACCAGTAAAACCAGTATGGAGCAAGCACAGACTGCCAACTGTATAATTTATTGCACAAAAGTTCGCCTGAATATCAGTCAGACAACTCGTGCAAATGAAGGTCCAGCTGGGAATGAACAAGTTACGAAATCAACAATGCCTGCTTTCACTAACAGGACTCTCATTCACGTAAAGTATGCAGCGATAGGCCCCTACCGAGGTACGTCACAGCATGATGTCACTGGCACATGTAAAAGGTGTGGCTGGAAAAACACTCCCGCTGGTGGCTCAGCCCGGTACAGTCGTGCAGTGTTTGGGGCAAGTTTTAATTTTTCAAAGCTTACACTTCACGTTACAATGTCGACATTAGTTGTAGTATGTGTCAGCAAACATCTAGCTGTGTGGTAAAATATTTGCCACGCTGTCTGTTTATCTTGAAGAAGTGAACACACGTGGTGGCCTGTGCGAGAAACAGTGGCATAGTCTTCAAAAATGTGCACTGTTGATTGCGGCATGTAGTGTGCATTGAAAGGTATTGAGAATATTGGTTCAACTGAGAATATTGTGTGTGGTGTGTGCAGTGTCAATAACAATGTGTCTTGTTTGCAAGGACATTAGCACTCATGGCAGGGACCGGTCGATTAAAAAACTTGATTCGACATTTTAGTCAAGGTAAATATGCACTTGACGCGACCATCTGCGAGTGGGTACATCTCGGTGTTTGCGCTGTGTACAGAAAAAAATTGCATGGTCACCGGGCTGGAAGATACCATTTGCTGAAGCTGCATGTATGAATCGCCCCGACGAGTACGCAAGCCCAATAAAGGTATAACTCGTTTTATCGAAGGCCTCATATGTCTTCATGTAATAAGCAGAGATTCTTGTTTCACATATACTCAGTACCTTTACCGTTCGATATTCATGAAGTGACAATGAAAACAACAAGCTTGTGTGTTAGGTCCTAAGGGACCAATGTAAATATGCAAATAAGTTGTAGGTGTCAGATGCAGCGATGTAACTGCGCAAAAGATTATGTATATATTAGGCTGCAGGTTTAGAATCGCATACATCTCAGTGGTCTATCAGGAACGTCACAAACAACTTCCTTGCCAACCAGCCCTTGCACAGAGGGAGGGAATGACTGGCACGGCGCTCGAAGTGACGTCACCCTATTTGCAAACATAGAGAGGTTTCTTACTTAGGCAACGTTTTGCACAATATATTTTCTAGATGCAGGACTGTACTCGTCCACATTGATCATACTGATGTCTTTTGTTGTTACTTTGTGCTGTGAATTACTAGGCATTTAGTCACCATGATCTTTAAAAGCTCATTTCAGTGTTCTCTCTCATGTTGCCGACAACTGTGTTGTTGCATAAATTGGGCAAAAAAGCAACACAGAAAGGCTGTCACAATAAATACACCAACATGGGTATTCTCCTGCAAACAAAAGTCGTCACTGGTCCTATCATTACCCGTCTTCCTTCTCTCTTTGCCTTGTTTGTGCTGAAACAGCCAAACACCTGATGAGTTAGATGAGAAATATTAACGCATCAAAACTATAAGTGCTTGCATCAGCAACTACACAACAGCGTGATAACTGCACCCCTGCCACACAGCAGCGAAACATATTTTGAACATGCTGGCAGTGCAATATTTTACAATAAGCAACTCTGGCAGATTACACAATCTCACATTGTGCATGCAAGTTTTCTTCAAAGTCAGGCATACAATGTAGGTGCTGGCCGGTACATTATTAGTTACAAGCAAAGGCGTCTTGCAGGTACACATGCAGATTGCACGAACACCTCTCTCTCTCTCTACACTAGGCACACACATTATATCTTTTAACAAGCACACGCCACTGTTTAGGGGCATAATAACGCTCTACCGTGAACGTATGCTAATCAACCCACTTAGGCGGTTGGCTAGGTGAATCGAGCCAAGTTATAAATTGTATCGCCCGCGAACGTAAACAAAATGCTGCTTTCCATCAAATAGCACTCCAGGCTTCGTTTAATCAACAATGTAGCAAGCGCCGTGTGCGTCTTCCTCACTACATTGCACATATGAAAAAATCGATCACCATACACATGCATGTTGCCGCAGTTGTCTCGAATTAGCTCCAGTAAGGCCGCGCCGATGCGCCATGGCTCTGCTAGCGTTAGCGTTGTCAAAGCGAATCGGCAACCGCACTCGCAAAGGCGCGTAAGGTTGCCGTTTCACGACGCCTCGTTCGAGTGCAGCAACACACACTTGCACTGAGTGGCATACTTGGTCTACATAAAAAACTGTCCCCCTTACCTTTAGTTTCTTTCACACTGTCCTGAGGGAAGCAACCACAGGCGTCAGCCGTCACCTCGGAGTCCTTCGAGCGCCCGCCCAACCCGCCGATTCCTTGGACGACTCGCACTTAATCCGCACTCGAACAACCGCGGGAATAGGGCGCAATCTTAGCACATCGCACGAACGAGGAACGGCGCTTCCTTGCGTAAATTTAACATTTCGTGCTCTCGTGTGTAGCAGCGCGAACACATGAGAGAGCATGCCCACGGAGACAAAGACAAACAACATGTGGCTTTAGCTGTGAATGAATTTGGCTTGGATATCTTTGTGAGGAAAATAAAAAAAAATCTGTCGCTGCTATAAACTTAAAAAAATGCATGTTATCTGGCAAAATAACTTTAAAAGTGATAAACGGTTATTCAAAAAACAAGTTACAACTTATGAATATTTTCGCAGGTCTTTGTTTTGTTTTTGTTCTAGCAGACGACAGCCTCCTACTGCTTCTACGACAGAAGTAGCGCGGTTTCACGTTCGGTGCGTGTCGCCGACGCAAAGCTCTACAGTAGTGATATCAGAGTTATCAATTCTCAATGAATCATAGGATGGCTACAAAGCAGTAACATTTTGACATAGTGCAGCACGCAATCTTTCAAGGTATGACATTTCTTTGCTCTGAAGCAAATCGAAGCAAGCCGGCCGGCGCAATCAGCTGATGTCGCCACTACGCGAGGCATGGTCGTGCGCAATAGCGTCGCGCCCCGCGCTCGATTTGTCATCAAGCGATAGAGCTACTAAGTGGAATACAGCTAGATGCAGGGATTAATGGCGTATCACTCTAATTCCCTGTGGTGGCCGACTCAATCGCAAGAGAGCCCCGGGAAACAACCTTCAACTACTCAAGCTTGTGTGTGGGTGTAAAAATACTTGTTTTCATCCGCGGCGGGGCAGCAATCTATAGTTGAAAGACATGCGAAAAGCATGTGACGTATATACAATCACAAAACATATGCACACAACAATATATACGATCGCATATCGTACATATATATGCCAACACATAGCGTGTGAAAAGCGAATTTGTATACATAACTTAAGCACAAGTATGCTTCTCAGCGCGAATAGCTTAGCGCCGAAGGTAAGCACCATGCCCCGGGCTAACTTCTTAACTATGTAGACATGGCTGTTGTACCGAAACTTAGAGTGGCAACGTTAAATGTTCGAGGTCTTGCCGCCAAGCGGAAGCAGAGCCAAGTCTACAGGCTGCTCGTGGATCATGATTTGGATATACTAGCTGTACAAGAAACAAAAATAGACGGTGAGGAGGAGGCCCGGGGCATGGTGCTGAGGTTCACGACGCGTTACTACGCAATTGTAACTCAAGCAATAGGCACTTCTGCAGGCTGTGTTTTGTTCATTAAGAAGGTACCGGGTCTGGTAGTGCAAGGTACCTTTTCTTGCCCGTCTGGTAGATTGGTTTCCTGTGATTTAGTATTCAATGAATGTCAGTGGCGTATAGTGTGTATTTATGCACCAACCATTTGCGAGGAGCGAGCAATGTTTTTTTTCAAGTCTAAAGCAGCACTTCACTTTGGAAAGGAAATATGTATTACTGGGTGATTTTAACTGCGTCCTCAATGGGCGAGATCGAGCAAACGGACGCGCCATTTACGATAAAAGTAGTAGGACGCTAGCGGACGTAGTTACTGAATTCGAGTTAGAAGACGTGGGCAGCTGTATGGAGGGAACGCGGGATGTGCGTTTCACACATTTTCAGGGGAATAGCCATGCGCGTCTTGATCGCATTTACGTGTCGCTTGAATTAATAGCCCACTGTAAGTCATATGCTGTCTACCCAATACACTTCAGTGATCATTGTTTAGTCAAATGTGATACGGGAGAGAAAACAAAAGGTGGAACTTTCTCATGGGAGCTGTGGAAGATGAATTCCACTTTGATCACTGACGAGTATTTCTTAGATCAGGTAATGAACTGTATCAATGAAATAAAAATGGATGACGAATTTAAACTTGCAGAACAATGGGAAGAGTTCAAGCAGCGAATAAAAATAAAAGCTATTGAGCGTTCTTGCGCATTGAGTTACGAAAGGAAAAAGAAAGAAAAAGAACTCCGAAAGACTTTGGAAAGACTAATAGACTTGGAGTGCAAACAACCGGGAGAGTATAAAATTGACATACGCAATATTAAGCAGAAACTTGCTCTGTTTGACGAGGAACGCTACCGCGGTGCTCTCGTCCGTGCTAGGGCTGAGGCATTAGCGGCTGGAGAGACGCCGACCAAAAGAGCGTTAGGCGTGGAGAAAACGAACGCTCGACGGAATCATATCGAGAAAATAGAGAAGGATGGTCACGAAGTAACCGATACGGACAGCATTTTATCCGTATTTTCAAGTCATTTTGAAACCCTTTTTGCGTGTAGACAGGTAAACCTAGAAAGATTTAAAGAGGAATATTTAGGACGCATGCCGCAAGTGAATGAGGAAGTGAAAAACGCTTTGGAATTATCTATATCTGCATCTGAAGTTGAACGGGCGATTGATAAGTTAAATCCCGGGAAATCTCCAGGACCAGATGGTCTTTGTGCCAAGTGGTACAAATACTTTAAAAGTGAATTGTCTTCAATACTTGCGGGCGTATTTAATGAGGCATATCAGGAAAAGAAATTACCACCATCCTTTGGTGAATCGCGTACCGTTCTGATTCCGAGAACAGACGAGGTTGAAAAGCTCAGGCACGTCACAGCGTACAGGCCAATCGCACTGACAAATGTAGACTACAAAATATTAATGAAAATTTTGGCAGCTAGACTTCAGTCAGTTATAAAAGATATCGTTGGTCCACACCAAACGTGCGGAATCAAAGGGCGGTCAATAGCTACAAATGTTCATAAAATGCGATCCGTGCTCGAATGTGTTGACACCAGTCAAGCTCGTGTGGCCATACTTCAGCTGGATCTGGAGAAAGCGTTTGATTGCGTTGCCCACGCTCTTTTGTTTGCAGTATTGGAGCACATTAATGTTGGTAAGATAATTATTGACGGAGTAGCCATGGCATACCGGAATGGTAGTACGAGACTAATTATTAGCAAGACATTGGGCCCCCCCATTAGAATTGAGCGCTCAGTGCGTCAAGGTTGCCCTGTTAGTCCACTTTTGTTTTGCATCTATATTGAAACTTTATGTAGGGCGATATTGCAGAATGACATCATTAATGGGTTTAGAGTACAATCTTCAGAGGTCAAACTACTCGCATACGCTGATGATGTTGCTATTTGTAGCACTTCCTATGTAGGTATTGAAGAATCAATCAGAGTTTCTAAATCTTTCGC
Organism: Rhipicephalus microplus; assembly: GCF_043290135.1. Classification (NCBI taxonomy): domain Eukaryota; kingdom Metazoa; phylum Arthropoda; class Arachnida; order Ixodida; family Ixodidae; genus Rhipicephalus; species Rhipicephalus microplus. The sequence continues at coordinate 158,760,875 of NC_134704.1, forward strand.
CGAAGTTACAGGAAGCCACATAAACTGGGGTAAATGCCTCGGCTTCTGGCATGGATATTGGCCTTCAACACCAGAATTTTTTGCAGCAATTAAATGGACAAGAACGCCAGTTAAATATTTCGGAGTACCGCTTGAGTCATACAAAAGTAGTGATGAATATTGGACACAGCAAACGAAAGAAATTAAAGAGAAAGCGAATAGGTGGAATGCAACCTATCTGTCCATGTTTGCTAGGGCTACTGCATGCAACTGGTTTTTTGTGTCAAAGCTGTGGTATGTGATGCAAGTGCTGTACTGTTCCCGGGTCAATGTGCAAAAATTACATCGGGTGTTTGCAGTATTTGTGTGGGGTTCTAACTGGGAAAGGTGCAGTCGCACGAATTTGTTTAGACGGGTGAAGTGTGGAGGCCTTGGGCTAGGACATCTGTTTATCAAGCAGTTAGTAAATAGGTTTTTCTTTTTTCGCGAGACAAGAGATCCTTTCCTACTAACAGTGTGTCAAACAAGACTAAGTAGACTGTTGCCCGAGTTTGTTGTGAGCACTCATGTTACCACAGGGGCTGTGCAAGGATACATGAAGGAAGTTGTGGCCAGCGTGCGGTTTTTGTGTGTTCGTTTCTCAACTGACTACCTGTGGTCTGTTGTAAAGAAAAAACTGTACAAAGATTTATGTGACACGATGCTCCCCATCCCATTGTACAGAGCGCTATATACAGCACGCAAGGGCCAGAATGTACTTAAACGGTTTAAAAAAATGCCAGCAGCTCCAAGTGCGAAAACGTTCTTTTTCAAATTACACACTGGAACACTTCCTGTAAGAGCCTTCCTAGAGGAGCGTGGGTTTTATATGCCTTGGGGATCTCACTGTCTGATCTGTAAGAAACCGGAAACTATTGACCATGTTTTTCTGCACTGTTGGGAAGGAGTTTATTTTTGGGACGTATTACAAAGGACAATCAAAAAAGAGTTCCCGTTAGATCCTCATGGGATCAGGTATTTGGATATAGAGAATGATGATGGATTACCTTTCGATTTTATTATGATGACTGCCTTGCACAGTATATGGCGCTCTAGAATGGCTGGATTTCATTGTAACCCAGACAGAAGACCAGCAAAAGAGTATTTTAAAGAAAGCATCTCAAGATTACTCGAGGTAGTAAGAACAGATGAATGTGTACCTTTATGGGTAGAAAGGGTAGAAGCCCTACTGACCATGAAGGAATTCTAGAACGTGATGTGTTATAGTAATGCTTGACGGGCTTAGTTGTTTTCCAGTTTTTTGTATTGCTCGATGTGAATTGTAATATATTAAGCGTAGCAACCCGCATGTGAAGTTTACCAGAAATAAAGAAAAAAAAAGCGCGAATAGCTTAGCACGTTAACGCACGCAGTTTACGTGCGCGAGCACAACTGAGTGGCGCAGGTTCGAGTCCCGCCAAATCTAACTTTTTTTTTTGTTTTTTTTTCAACGCTTTTATTGTACTGCTATCTTCTCTAATGCCTTAGGTTATAAAACAAAATTAAAGCAATATTGCGTTCAAGTACGTATGTGAGACTGTGTTTTTTGCACAACAGTTATTAGTATTTTTATTTTCGCTATTAATTTTTTATTTATTTCATAATATAACAAAATTAAGGACTAAGGGGAACATTGGGTCTGCTTGATTGTGAAGGGACTCGAGAACTGAGAAAACTCAAACCAAAAAGTTTACTTGAGAAAAAACTGAGCATTTCACAGCCGGACCAGTTTCTTCAAGGGTAGGCCCTAGGTATGCGTGAGACTTGCTATATGACTCATCTCAAGCTGTGGCAGTTGAGGGAAGGCAATATCACCGAGAAGCAGTTTAAATATATTTTTGTTGATGTTTTTTGATTCCTCCAAAATAAGGGCTGCACAATTGTGATCGAGCCAAACCAAGAATTGCGGGCATGAAGTCATGAAACAGAAAATGAATAATGTTGATTGTTTGAAAAATTGCCCTTAATAAAAGGAAGAGTTATGTAGTGCTACGAAGCCTAACCCGCAGTAGGAATTTTATATATACATATAGATAGTTTAGAATGGATAATGTTGCACACACAGGCATTGGTTAAATTTCTTTGCAGCACAGTTGAAGCATCTATGTAGAACTGAAGCATCAAGAGAAGCTCATGCGTCCTCACTTTAATGTGCTTTACATAGCTTGTATGCGTCCATGCAGCCATGATATATTATATTTTAAAGCATTGGTTTAACCTATAATCTTCATATTCATTAAAGCTGGCCCATAAATTGTGTCTTATGTAGCACTACAATTGAAGCGTAATCTGCATGGTGGTCTGAAACAATGCTTTTGAAGATCTCAAAACAACCCAGCTCTATACACGACCATCCGAGCATCAATGATAAGCACCATTATGTGTCCGTACATATCAGTTGTGCTCTCATACTTAATTATTTTTCTGACCACTCCCTCTGCCCCTACCTCGTTTCTGTCGTGAAGCTGTGGCAAGTTGTGTATAGCTGTATTTATATTGTAGGAGAACATATACTATCAATAGGAATTATTTTTAGGCTACATGCAATTAGTTTTCATAGATTTTCATTTCTTTTGTCGGTGCTCAGGAGAGCTAAGCTCATGGTCGATATTTTAAAACGACATTTCTGTTTGCCAATGTTAATGAGAACAGTTTCATTATTATTGACTTGTTCATTCACATTGAATTTAGTTCTCATTATTATTGTTTCTACCAAAAACGAGCCCTTGAAGTTATGCTTTTCTCGCTTGATTTGTTTTCGTGTGACAGCATGCAAGTAAAATTACAGTTATTGTCATTCCTTGTGAATGACACATTTTCCATGTGACAGATTTTAGCACCTGGTCATCTGCAAAAGTTGTGTTCATTCTGGAAAAGGGCGAACAGTGGTGACTGACAACACAGACTAGCCTGTGTTATTTTTTGTACTATATATGTCACTGTGCATTCATTTATAACTTTATAGAGCTCGGATTTCCTGCTGAAAATGTGACAACAACTGTGGAGTTTCCACATTTTTGCAACAATCCACATTCCTTTCATACACTATTGCACATTTTCGTAAGCACCTTACAAAATCTGTATATTTCCGTAAGACCTTACATTCTGTATTTTCCTTATGAAAGCTTCTGTACACTCCATACACTTTCCTTATCCTCCCATATCTTCCATAATGAACTCTCTCTATGCTCCATAAGTTTCCTTATCTTTCCATATTTTCCATAAAACTCACTCCATCCACGCCACAAAACTTCCTTATCCTTCCATATACTCCATAAAAAGCTTTCCATATATGCCATACAATTTCCTTATCTTTCTCCATACTCCATAAAAAGCTTTCCGTATACGCCATACAATTTCCTTATCCTTCCATATACTCCATAAGAAGCTTTCCGTAAATGCCATACAACTTTCGTATATTTCCATAAAACTCCATATGTTTTCCGTATGTAGCATGAAGACATGTTACGGAGTCCATATATTTTCCGCAAAATTTTGTACGGAACTTTTCAGTAGGGTTGCCGTGGGCAGGATCCGAACCTGCGATTTTCGAAAAACACGTTCAATGCTCTACCACTGAGCTACCACGACAGCTATTCCCCAAGCCACTTCATTTGGTATCTACGTCAATTTAAACGTAGGAGTGTCAGTCAGCGTCACTAGTAGCCATGGCGGTGAATATGGCACACTCTTTATGAGCCTGTTTGGCGTCACGTAGCACGTGAACTTATTACTAAATGGCAGCTGACCAATAGTCCCTCGCATACAACCTAAAGGCACCAAGGGTGTCAGCACGAGACCCTCGTTAATGAATAAGGGAAACAAGTGTATACTTAAGGGCTCGTTTTTCGTGTTTACACAATACTAATGAGATCTAACAGACAATAATGCCAAAAAGGGTATAGGGGAAGTTATTAGGCCAATTGTAGTGTAAATGAGAAGAAAGAAAAGTGGGTGAAAAGATAACTTGCCGTGGGCAGGATCCAAACCTGCGACCTTCGAATATCGCATTCGATGCTCTACCATTGAGCTACCACGACAGCTATTCCCCAAGCCACTTTATTTGGTATCTATGTCAATTTAAACGTAGGAGTGTCAGTCAGCGTCACTAGTAGCCATGGCGGTGAATATGGCACACTCTTTATGAGCCTGTTTGGCGTCACGTAGCACGTGAACTTATTACTAACTGGCAGCTGACCAATAGTCCCTCGCATACAACCTAAAGGCACCAAGGGTGTCAGTACGAGGCCCTCGTTAATGAATAAGGGAAACAAGTGTATACTTAAGGGCTTGTTTTTCGTGTTTACACAATACTAATGAGATCTAACAGACAATAATGCCAAAAAGGGTATAGGGGAAGTTATTAGGCCAATTGTAGTGTAAATGAGAAGAAAGAAAAGTGGGTGAAAAGATAACTTGCCGAGGGCAGGATCCAAACCTGCGACCTTCGAATATCGCATTCGATGCTCTACCATTGAGCTACCACGACAGCTATTCCCCAAGCCACTTTATTTGGTATCTATGTCAATTTAAACGTAGGAGTGTCAGTCAGCGTCACTAGTAGCCATGGCGGCGAGTGTGGCACACTCTTTATGAGCCTGTTTGGCGTCACGTAGCAGGTGAACTTATTATTAACTGGCAGCCTACCAATAGTCCCTCGTATAAAACTTAAAAGCACCAAGTCTGTCAGTACGAGACCCTCGGTAATGAATAAGGGAAACAAGTGTATACTTATGGGCTCGATTTTCGTGTTTACACAATACTAATAAGATCCAACAGACAATAATGCCAAGAAGAAATAGGGGAAGTTATTAGGCCAATTGTTGTGTAAATGAGAAGAAAGAAAAGTGGGTGAAAAGATAACTTGCCGAGGGCAGGATCCAAACCTGTGACCTTAGAATATCGCATTCGATGCTCTACCACTGAGCTACCATGACAGCTATTCCCCAGCCAGTTTATTGGGTATCTATGCCAATTTAAACGTAGGAGTGTCAGTCAGCGCCACTAGTAGCCATGGCGGCGAATATGGCACACTCTTTATGAGCCTGTTTGGCGTCACGTAGCAGGTGAACTTATTACTAACTGGCAGCTGCCCAATAGTCCCTCGCATACAACCTAAAGGCACCAAGGGTGTCAGTACGAGGCCCTGTTTAGTGAATAAGGGAAACAAGTGTATACTTAAGGGCTCGTTTTTCGTGTTTACACAATACTAATCAGATCTAACAGACAATAATGCCAAGGAAGGTATAGAGGAAATTATTAGGCCAATTGTAATGTAAATGAGGAGAAAGAAAAGCGGGTGAAAAGATAACTTGCGGTGGGCAGGATCCAAACCTTCGACCTTCGAATATCGCATTCGATGCTCTTCCACTGAGCTACCATGACAGCTATTCCCCCAGCCAGTTTATTGGTTATCTATGCCAATTTAAACGTAGGAGTGTCTGTCAGCGCCACTAGTAGCCATGGCGGCGAGTGTGGCACACTCTTTATGAGCCTGTTTTGTGTCACATAGCACGTGAACCTATTACTAACTGGCAGCTGACCAATAGTCCCTCGTATACAATCTAAAGGCACTACGTCTGTCAGTACAAGACCCTCGTTAATGAATAAGGGAAACAAGTGTATACTTACGGGCTCGTTTTTTGTGTTCCCACAATAATAATGAGATCTAACAGACAATAATGCCAAGGATGGTATAGGGGAAGTTATTAGGCCAATGGGAATGTAAATGAGAAGAAAAAAAAGTGGGTGAAAAGCTAACTTGCCGTCGGCAGGATCCGAACCTGCAACCTTCGAATAACGCATTCGATGCTCTACCACTTAGCTACCACGACAGCTATTCTCCCAGCCTCTTTATTGGGTATCAATGTCAATTTAAACATAGGAGTATCAGTCAGCGTCACTAGTAGCCATGGCGGCGAGTGTTCACACTCTTCATGAGCCTGGCGCATAAAGAGTGTGCCACACTCGCCGCCATGGCTACTAGTGGCACTGACTGACACTCCTACGTTTAAATTGGCATAGATACCCAATGAAGTGGCTGGAGGAATAGCTGTCGTGGTAGCTCAGTGGTAGAGCATCGAACGTGTTATTGTTATTCGAAGGTCGCAGGTTCAGATCCTGCCCATGGCAAGTTATCTTTTCACCCACTTTTCTTTCTTCTCATTTACATTACCATTGGCTTAATAACTTCCCCTATACCTTACTTGGCGTTATTGTCTGTTAGATCTCATTATTATAGTGTGAACACGAAAAACGAGCCCTTAAGTATACACTTGTTTCCCATATCTATATATATAGTGTTACGCGTAACCAATTTGATAAATTAAATATGATGCACCGGCGAACAAGACGGCGACAGTTCATCAACAATCAGCCACCAACGTCGTCTTTCTCTTTCTTGCAGCCGGGCTGTGCCGGTTGTTGTGTATCATAACCCCCCGGCGGTAGAAGCACCGTCTCGGTGCATGAGCAACTCGGATGCGGTAGAAGGAGGGTGATAAGGCTTGTGTCGAGCAATGCGCACGATGTCACTCGAAGGTGACGGTGATGACGTTCAATCGGCTTGAACGATCTCGTATGTAACGTCAGTCACCTGGCGAACGACGTGGTATAGTCCAGTGTAGCGTGACAGCAGTGTTTCAGAAAACCATACACGCCGAGTGGGGGACTAGAGGAGGACAAGGGAACCCGATGAAAAGTGCACGTTTCGATGATGGTAATCTTTAGAGCTGTCTTTGGTGCTCCTGTGAGGCCTGCAGGCCGCTGCGGGGGAGTTGGCGTGCGTGGTCGGCTCGCGCGATGGCTTCGCTGGCATACTCAGTGACCGAGGGCCGCAAAGTGTCAAATGGTAGGGCGGGTTCTCGACTGTATAGAAGGTAGAATGGTGAATAGCCGGCACTGTCGTGACGTGACGAATTATATGCGAACGTCACAAATGGCAAATGAACGTCCCAGTTCTGGTGGTTGGCCGCTACGTATTTAGAAAGCATATCGGTTATGGTGCGGTTGAGGCGCTCCGTAAGACAGTTCGTTTGCGGATGGTACGAAGTGGCAAACTTGTGCTTGGCAGAGCAAGAGCGCAGGATTTACACAACGACAGCTGATAGGAAGTTCCGGCCCCAGTCAGTGAGAAGTTGGCGTGGAGCTGCGTGTACTAAAATAATATCATAAACCAGAAGGTCCGCCACATCGGTTGCGCAACTCGTTGGAAGTGCTCGTGTGATAGCGTAACGTGTCGCATAGTCAGTGGCTACAGCGATCCATTTGTTGTCTGAGCTGGAGATCGGGAATGGGCCAAGCAGGTCGAGGCCAACTCGAAAAAAAGGTTCAATGGGAGTGTCTATCGGCTGAAGGAAGATGGCTGGTAGGGAAGATGGCTTTTTGCAGCGCTGGCAGGGCTCACAGGTGGCGACGTAGCGTCGAACAGAGCGGGCAAGGCCAGGCGAAAAGAAACGACGACGTACACGGTCATATGTGCGAGAGATGCCCAAGTGGCCCGCCAAAGGAGCGTCATGAAGTTGGTTGAGAACAGTCGCACGAAGATGTGCTCGTATGACGGGGAGCAAGTGATGGCCATATAGATCGAGGTTACAGTGATACAGGATGCCGTCTTTTACCAGGAACATTTGTAGAGATGCGTCGCGAGGCATTGACTCAAGCTTCTCAATGATGGTTCGCAGGGAAGCATCCCGGCGTTGTTCGAGGCCAAGGTTGAGTAGCCGCGTCACAGACAGAAGGTCTGGAAAGGTGTCAGTATGGGTAGCCTCTTCCACAGGGTAGCGTGATAAACGATCCGCATCTTGATGTGAGCGTCCTTTTTTGTACGATACGGTGAACGTGTATTCTTGTGATCGTAGATCCAACGAGCGAGACGTCCTGTGGGATCCTTGAGTGAGGTCAACCAGCAGAGCGCGTGGTGGTCGGTGACTACCCGGAATGGACGCCCGTATACGTATGGGCGAAACTTGGCGACTGCCCACACATGAGCTTGACACTCACGCTCCGTGATTGAATAGTTGCGCTTGGCTGTAGATAGCAGTCGGCTTGCATATGCTATAACACGGTCATGCCCGCGTTGGTGTTGCGATAGCATTTGCCCGATGCCATGCCCACTAGCGTCAGTTCGAACGTCGGTTGGAGCTGATGAATTGAAATGAGCTAAAATCGGCAGTGTTGTAAGGGGCGCCGTGAGCTGGGAAAAAGATGAGGCTTGATCAGCGCCCCAGAAAAACGGGGTGTCCTTCTTCAGGAGGTTTGTGAGTGGGCATGCAATGATGGCGAAGTCCTTAACAAACCGTCGAAACTAGGAGCACAAGCCCACAAAACTGCGAACGTTCTTTGTTGACTTCGGATCAGGAAAGTCCTTGACGGCGCGAATTTTCTTGGTATCCGGGCGGACTCCTGCGGCATCGACAATGTGGCTAAGTACGGTTATTTGACGACGAGTAAAGTGGCATTTCGACGAGTTCAGTTGAAGTCCGGCTCGACGAAAAACTTCAAGAATCGCCGATAAACGCTTGAGATGGCAGTCGAATGTAGGTGAGAAAACGATAACGTCGTCTAAATAACATAAGCAGGTTGACCATATAAGACCTTGGAGCAATGAGTCCATCATTCTTTCGAATGTGGCCGGCGCAATACAGAGACCAAAGGGCATAACTTTGAAGTGATAAAGCCCGTCAGGAGTGACGAATGCGGTCTTCTCACGGTTCAGCTCATCCACAGCGATTTGCCAACAGCCAGATCGAAGGTCAATAGTGGGAAAATACGTAACAGCGTAAAGGCAGTCTAAGGCATCGTCGATTCAAGGCAACGGGTAAACATCTTTCTTCGTAATTTTGTTGAGATGCCTATAATCTACACAAAAGCGCTATGTTCCATCCTTCTTTCTGATAGTGGTCGGTGAAGGATCAGGCGTTGGAAATGAAGTAGCTACTGGTTGAGCAGCCTCGACCTCGCGACGAATGATGTGGGTGAGGTTATCACATCAGGGAACTGGCGGACGGCGTCATCATAAAAGGAAGTAGCAGCTGTGTTCGGCAGGCGCGTGATGCCGTGGGTGACGCGGCGGGCTTTAGCCGGTTCTAGACGGCGGCATCCTGTCAGAATCGTGTCGACGCTCGTGACATTATTAAAAACCAGCAGGTTGAAGGCATCGTCAGCGATTCCCTTGAGGACGTGATTAACTTTTTCTTCTTCTGACATGCGCTGCTCGACCTTGCCACAAAGCGCCAAGACGTCAAGAATGTATGAGGCGTACGATACAGTAGACGTCTGGGCGCGAGTGGTGCGAGTCTTATAGGAAGCGAGCTGACGACCAGATGAATCGCCGAAAAGATCACGGATCTTCAATTTGAAAAGATCCGAGCTTGTGATTTCAGCTGCGTTCGTTTCGAACCATATCCGCGGCGTGCCGTCGAGGTAGAACACAACATTGGCGAGCATAAGCGTGGGGTCCCAGTGGTGGGTAGCACTGACTCGCTCGTACCGGTGCAGCGAGGAGTCAACGTCGATGGTACCGTCAGCAGAGAAAGTTCCTGGATTCTGCAGGGGTGGCAGGGTGACTTATGTTGTCGACTCGGATAGAGAAACCAGTGGGGATGAGGCGCTGGCAGTTGAAGTAGCTGATGAGTCCCCGGTGTTGCGACCGCCGCGCGTCTCCACAGAGGTACGGGAGTCCTCCACCTCCACCAATAATGTTACGGGCAACGTATTTAAAAAATTAAATACGATGCACCGTGCTCGGCGAACAAGATGGCGACAGTTCATCAACAGCCAGCCACCAACGTCGTCTTTCTCTTTCTTACAGCCAGGCTGTGCCGGCTGTTGTGTATCAATATATATATATATATATATATATATATATATATATATATATATATATATTGTGCTGCAGCTGTCACAGGCGCTGGTACTGGCGCTGGGACAGGCGAGTGTGGTGCAAACGCTGCTACGTTGGACGGCGCAGGAACAGGATGCGCGTGCTGAACCAAGGCAGGTGGCATGGCAGCGATTTGCGCATACGTCATGGGAGACGTTGCTGGCGCCGTAGTGTTTGATTGGAGAGCGCCAGCCATGGATAAGAGCTCCTCTTTGATGATGTCGCGCAGACAAGCAGATTGAGAGTGAGGCCGAGGGGCGGGTGCACATGACAACCCTTGCGCTTGAAGTTCCTCGCGAATCAGAGTGCGAATCAGCGCGCGCAAATCCGCATCCGAGGAAGACCGGCTGTCACTGGCGTCTGGGTAGTCTGGGTGCAATCGAATGGCTTGGAGTTCATTAAGATGCTGACATGTCGTGATGACATCCTCAACGGTGGTGGGGTTTTTAACAGCCAGAGCGTTAAACGCGACATGGCCTATCCCTTTGATGATGTGGCGAACACGATCAGCTTCTGTCATCGCCGAGTTCACGCGGTGGCAAAGGGCAAGGACGTCTTCAATGTAAGAAGTGTACGTCTCCCCGGGAAGTTGGGCACGCCCATTGAGCTTCGTTTCGACACTTCTAAATAGATGTTTGGTTTTCCAAAAATCCAACGGACTTGTTGAGCAAGAGTAGGCCAATCCGGGAAGCTGCTCTCGTGGTTCAAGAACCACGTTTTCGCGACATCGGACAGATAGAAGGCGACGTGACGAAGTTTTTGAGGCTCATTCCCTTGGTTATAAACACTGGTAATGTCGTATTCTTTTAGCCATACCTCGACGTCGTCGCGTGGAAAACTACAGAAGATGGGTGGGTCACGCTGCCGGACGTTGACGATCCACGCAGGAATGGTTTGTTGGACAGGGATGCTGGATGTTCTGGGCAGAGGTTCTTGAGCCTTGACAGCGGACGGGAAAAGCAAGCGGCGACCCGAACGAAGCTCCAGGGGAACGTGACGTTGGAGAGGACTTGGGGATCAAAGCACCTACACCACTCTGTAAGACAGTAGCAGCGTTGGAGTCTCGACGGTGTTTATTAGGCCGAATCGCCTGATTAACGCTTCGAAAGAAGGCGACGTTTTTCGTGATGATGGTTATATACAGATGAAGAAGATGAAGGTCAAACGTTGTCAATATTGTGCTTACAATATATATATATATATATATATATATATATATATATATATATATATTATCGGAAGCGAACATGCGCCACGTACCCTAAAATGAATGAAGCGCACGTGTAAAGACGATGATGACTGTCAGCTAAAACAGGTGACGATGATTGACTGCTGTCCAGATAAGAATGAAGAACGTAATAGATGCCTACACTAATTGCTCTCACATGGAAGCGGCCAGCTTGGCTGCTGCGGGGTGGGAGTAAAGTGACGTGGAATGCCGTGTGGAAAACTTCATGCGAGAAACGTATGCAATGTCTGTGCTGCGCTAACGGCGGTCAGATTGCACGACAAGTGGCGCTATGCTGTAGCTGACAGGTTAAGTCTTCTTTAAAACTACATATGGGCCGATGAATCGAGGCTGGAGCTTGTCACCCAGACCAAGTGTGCGAGCTATTGTCAAAAGCAGAACCTCGTCACCCGGTCGTAATGATACCACACGATGAGACGGCCTTCTTGCCTGTTGCGTGGCTTCTGTGTTCATGCAAGCACGACGGCGGCAATGGGCAACGCGAAAAATATAATCTTCGGAAGTAGAAGGTGGTGGAGAGCCATTGCTTGTGAAGAAAGAAACGTCGATAAAAAGTATGTAAGCATTCGTAAACGAGATAAAACGGTGAGTGTCTGGTTGTGCAATGAACCACGAGTTTGTAGGTTAAAGTGAGAAACGGTGGAAGTTTATTTCAGTTCGTGTGGTCCGGTTGAATGCGCACGGTGATCAAATTGGCAAGGGTTTCCTGAAATCTCTGCTTTGAACCGTTTGTTCGAGGATAGCAGCTAGACGCCGTCTCGTGTGTAGTGCCTGATACACGTAGAACTTCAACTATAAGCTGTGATAAAAGCACTTTACCAAGGTCACCTAGAAGTACGCAAAAGTGCCGTGACGCAGAATTGTGGCTTTAAGAATGAATTCTAAAAATTCCGAAACCGAACCGGTAACTGCTGAAGTTGTCTAGGCGTAGCGTGTCAGATGGTCTACAGCGGTGACTCTCCATCTATCTTCAGCGGCAGTAACGGGAAGGGGGCCATAAATATCGATACCAACGAACGCAAAATCCGTGGAAGGGCACGTAATTGACTGTAATTGGCCGGCAAGAAAAGATGTCGGAAGTTTGCGAAGCTGGCGTGGAGAGCAGGAACCCACGTACCTCGCTACGGTGGTAGAGAGGCCAGGCCAATAAAAGCAGCTTCCAATGCGGTCGTGGTATTTGTGAAAGCCTAGCTGGTCAGCAGCCAAATTGTCGTGAAAGACGTTACGTACATAATGTCGAAAAGAGCGATGGAGAACAGGTACCCAGTGTTGACCGTCATGATGATATAAATGTTTGAAACAGCACACCATTCTGAAGCTTAAAGTGCTTGAGTTGACGACGAACGCATGCGTTGGGTGGAAGTGTAGCTCCAGAGAGGTGGTCTATAATGCGCCGACAATACGGGCCAGCAAGCTTGCAAGAACTGAAGGGTTCGTCGTCGTCAATGGGTGGCTGGTACTGTGACGCGATCAAGGTGACAAAACTGAAAGTCACGTTGGAATTTTTGTTGTGAGATGGCAGCGGAAGTGTCGAGCGGAACCATTGGCAGGGGGCAACGGGAAAGAGCGTCGGCGTCCTTATGTTTTTTTCGGATTCATAAATAATCTGAAACTGCAACTCCTGCAGGCCTAAAATCCAACGACCCAAGCGTCCGAACAAGTTCTTCAACGTAGAAAGCCAGTAAAAGGCGTGGTGATTCATTACGATGCTGAATTGACGGCCGCACAGGTAACGACGAAATTTCAGTAAAGACCAAACCACAGCGAGTAACTCCTGCTGAGTAATGGTATAGTTCTTTTCGGTTGCAGTAAGCACTAGGCTGGCGAATGCAATGACCCTAAGTACAGGGTAATCGTGTTGTAAGAGAACGGCACCTTCACCCCAGCCGCTGGCATCGGTATGTAGAAGTGTCGAGCGGTCTGATTGAAGATTCAGAGTACAGGCTCTGACGTGAGAGCTCCTTCAACAAATCAAACGCCGACTAAAATTCTTCGTACCACTCAAAGTGTAGATCCGAAGCGAATAGTTTGTGAAGTGGCGCCGCTATTGAAGCGAAATTCCATTCGAAACCTCAAAAATACGATGTGAGGCCTAGAAAACTTCGTGAAGTATTAGGCCTTCTGGGGCGTGGCAAGCGAAAGACGGCAGTGATCTTGTCAAGGTTAGAGTGAGTTCCAAGTTGGCTCACAACATGACAGAGAATCTTGATAGATTTACTGGCAAAACGGCATTTTTTTTAGTTGAGCTGCAGACCCGCACTCGCGAGGCATGTTAGGACTTCCTCCAAGTGCTCCAGGTCATGATAAAATGTTGATAAAAAGCTGATAGGTAGGTCTTCCGTTTCTGACCACGCACGACGGTGTCGATGATGCGTTCAAACGTCGCGGGGCACTGTAGGGCCCGACAGGCATCACGTGCAATTCGTATAGACCTTTGGAAGGTTTCAAATGCCGTTTTTAGGGGCGAAGCTCCTTAGGGCGTGGGCTGTGCGTCCCCTGTAGCCTGTATGTAGCCACCTCTAGTTCAGTTCTTGCAGTGTTCACTAGATGGCGGTACCGTCTCCTGTATGTAGCCACCTCTAGTTTAGTTCTTGCAGTGTTCACTAGATGGCGGTACCGTCTCCTGTATGTAGCCACCTCTCGTTTAGTTCTTGTAGTGTTTACTAGATGGTGGTACTTGTAGCTGATGATGAAAAGATGCAAGATGCAAGCGGTACTTGTAGTTTATGAAAGACGCGAGATCTTATAAAATAGGAGTGATTTCACATATGGCGCGTGTCATTGGTTGAAGGCAATCGTTCGATTTAGTGCGGCGACGTACGCTAGGGGGAGCGTTGTAATAAAATCCGTTCGCTGTTGGCGCGCGCTCGGAGTCGTCTAAGAACAAATAAAAGTTGATTTGTGTATATACACACACAGCGTTTCTCACGTCTTTACATGATGATCGACTGGGCGAATTACACGGAAGATTCACAGTTTACCAATGAATCCCTCCGGAGCTTCGCCCATTCATCATCATTCACCCCGTGAATATGAAGTAATTTTTTTTCATCGTCGCCGTGCATGAGAATTCGCCAATATTCCGAACACAAATCAAGGCTTGGAAAGTATTCAGCTCCTTGCAGGGAATCAAGAGCGTCGTCGATGCGTCGCATAGGCTATACATTTTTGCGTGTGTTAAGTGCCCGCTAATTGAAGCAAGACCCCGCGGAGCCATCTTGTTTTCGTACCAAAACAACAGGTGATGACCAAGGGTTAGCTCATGGACGAAAATGTCTTACTGGAGCATGTTAGCGACATTTCTCTTAATAATATTACGCTCAGAGAGAAACCCGAAGTATGGGCGGCGGCGCACAATAGATATTCTTTCGGTTTAAATGCGATGCGCTGCAGTAGTAGTTCGACCCAAGGTTCAAGAGAAGGCATTAAAAGAATCACCATGCTTCAATAACAAGCCAAGCAACTGCTACGCCTGCTTAGTTGTAAAGTAATCACTGATAAGTGCTGTGAAGGGGGCAGAAGAACCAGGCTCACTCGTAGAAGGGTCGTTGCTAAAGTCTAAGTGGGGTGACGCTTACAGGCTCCGCATCCACAACAAAGGCTGCTCCAGTGCCCTATGGTGGGAGAACTTACTTCGATGTTACATTCATAGCAATGACGAGCGCAGAGCCATGGTAGAAGCGTACCACACCTGACGCAAGAGCTATGCCTCCAGTGACGCCGTTCGACGAAGGGGACACCAAGACGTCACCGTTGTCGATGTCCTCAGAAGCCAGGGTCCCAACTCGTTCTTGATGTGGTGTAGTTCAAGATATTCGGGAGCGAACCAGCGTAGTGGCATGTAGACGTCTTCGTCGAGCATGGAGTCTGTATTAGTAAGGTGCAGGATTCATTCACCACAATATATAGCGGCCGAGGAAGGAGACAGGAAGTCCCACCCTAGAAGTAGTTCATGAGAGCACCGTGTAGGCAAAGTTAACTGGATGTAATGAAGGATGTTCAAATCTTATACGCAAACTGTGTATACAGATTGTCTGAAATAAATAAACAAAGAATTAAATAAATGTCATTGCTAAAAACATGAAAAGTACACAAAGCTAAAAGTCATTATTGTTTCCGTGGGCTGTGATTAGAGTAGGTTCATTATAACGAGTCATTACTTTTTTGATGCGCTTGCGCAAGTCATATCTGATCACAGAAACTGTAGCACCGGTGTTCACTAAAGCATCCATAAGAACTCCTTCCCCCATAACAGAAGCTATGTTGAACTGGCATGCTAGAGGAATGTCTGTTCTAATGGTACAGGAAGTTTATCCTAGAACAAAATGGCCCCAAATCTGCATATTACAGTGCATATGTCATCTTGCCTCTGGAGAGAGTGAACAAAACGTTTATTAGATGTTCTACGCAAGAAAATAGGTGGATGGTATTCTGGAGGAGCTGAGTTAGTGCCTCGAGCTTGTAGCGGAGGCGAACGAGTGCATTGAGGCACGTCAGACTTGAGCGCCATCTGGCAGTTTGAAAACGAAGAAATGTGCGCATGCCCGTGGAGAAAGATGTGTGCTTGTCTCGGAGGTTATAAAGTGTAGAATGCAAAGCGATGGTCAGGTGCCACCACCGTGTCGTCTTAGTAAAACGTTGGAAGCACTTACGTTTCTGAGCTTCGAAATGGACTGTCAGCGCAGCTTGATAAACACTATGGCCCTTAAAATTACTTGTGTGTGCCTTCTCTAGTATAAAGACACAAATAATAAACATCGACATGTTGTAATGGTGCCTTATTTATGCGCGATTATTGCTTTTTTATTACAATCGAACTAGTACGAACGCTGAACCTTGAGCCCTATTGGTCGGCGCTGCGGAAGGGGTTGGCCGTTTGGTGCCGTTTGAGGTATCCGTAAGGGCGGATACCTGGACAAATGTACAGAGGGACATACATACATACATACATACATACATGCATACATACATACATACATACATACATACATACATACATACATACATACATACATACATACATACGTACGTACATACATACATACATACATACATACATACATACATACATACATACATACATACATACATACATACATACATACATACATACATACATACATACATACATACATACATACATACATACATACATACATACATAGAGGCAGGCAGGCAGGCAGGCAGGCAGGCAGGCATTCATATTTTTTCCGGATGAGGTCCTCGAGATACTTATCGCCTTTAAAACTACATCACTGATTTTTACGACTCATTGTCAGTGGCAAATGAGGCTGACCGATGAGGAGAGGAGGAGCGACGAAAGGGCAAAGTAGGTAGGCGTTCGTCTGAACGGTACGTGTTCTGTGTTTGAATCAATGCGGGTTGAGATGAAGACCATTGCTGTCTAGATGAAAAGCGCTGGTCAGAAAAATCCTCACTGAAAAAATCCTCTTCGTGCAGATCGTACCCCCGACGCTCCTTTTGCTGGCGCTTGCGGCAGAAGCGTGATATATGGTTGTGCTATCCTCAGTAAAAACATGTTGGGCGAAATGTGCGCCAAGATTGGCTGTACAGGGTGTTCAACGCACCGGGAAATAGTGTAGTCAGGGGGGCAGAGGAAGGTTCAGGTGACATCGACCGCAAGTACACCGGTGGCGCAGTAGGAACCACGCAAACGATGGCAGCGAAGCGTAGAGTTCACAGTGCAAAGAGGCACGGCCGCAACTAGCACGTACATTGGCGAACTAGGCGCAGGTAGGTGTACGTGCCCTGGGCCGATAAAATGTGTTAGTTTCTCTCATATGATGTCACGCGAGGCCATACCGGAAGGCTGCGTGACAGATAAAGAAGGTGGCGATATACCCATTGATTGGAGTTCTTCGCGAATAATCTCCTGTAGTGTGTCAAGCAGGTGCCGGTCTGCTCGATGATGTTAGCTAGGGCCAAACTGCAGGCGAACAGAATCGGGTTTATCGAGGTGCCGACCCATGGAAATGACGTCAGCGACAGTAGGATTCTGGGCAGCAAGAGCATCGAAGACGACGCTGCCGATACCCTTCCGCATGTGATGCAGTTTTTGCGACTGTGACATCGAAGAATTAACGCGCCGACAGAGCGCAAGGACACCCTCAAGGTATGAAGCACACGACTAGCCGAGATGTTTTTGGCGAGTATATAGGGTCCTTCTCGCGAGACTGGAGCGAACGGCATATATGCCAAATACTTGGCGAAGCTGCTTCTTGAAGGCAGGCCAGTCGGTGAAGTCAATCTCTTGTTGGAGAATCATGTCTCGGCAACATCCGTGAGATAACGTGAAACGTAGCGGAGCTTCTTAAGGCTGTCCTGCAGATTAATATCGCTCACTAGCTCTTAATTGTCAAGCGAGTCCTGCACAACTTCTCCACGGAGACCGGTGAAGATCGGGGGGTCATAGTGTTGGATTACAACATACAAAAGCGGGACTTGTGGCACCGGGTGGCAGCAGCAGGGGCGTCGACCAGCTCGTTCTTCTACATGTTGGAGCACAGCAGTTGGAAGCGTTGGCCCGCACGAAGCTTCAGTGAATAGACGTTGCGGAGAGAGTACCGAGGATCGTCAATCCACCACCACCACTTATGACGACTCGGTTGTAACGAGGTTTATTGGCCGTGAACTCGGGAGCGAACAAGCGCCACAGACCCGACGGTGAAGCGCACGTACCAAGACAATAACTGTCAGCCAGAACAGGTGATAATGATTGACTGCTGTGAAGATGATGACGATGCGCATAGTAAATGCCTACAATAATTATACATGTCCGGGACATGGCGGCGACATCAAAAATCAGCCGACTGGGTACATACAATTGCAATCACAATAAAACTGAGTCAATAACAATTTTCAAAAACTTCGGCCACTACTATTATCATAGTCTAATACGAGTACCTGTAACACCAAGTTAGGTTTCCCTGCCGTCATTCTCGCTTTTCACAATGAAGCAACGGAGTCAACCTGGGTGACAGACACCACCAGTGAAGGCTCTTATTTTTTTGCTTCCACAGGCACGAACGCTCCCATTCTTGAAGATAGGGGCATGCCTCACACTCACCGCCACTAGAGAGTGGTGGCAACTCTCTTCGCGGGAAGTAAATGCCTGTCCCATATTTCTCTCTGGTTCTGGGAGGACTGGGATTTGTATGCTACATAGCGTAGGCGCACTCTCTCGACAGAGAGCTAGTGCTCTGACTGAACGAGAGTGCACTAGCTCCCTCGCCGGTGTACGGGCACGCTTCTTAAATAGAAAGCACACGCTCTCTGCGAGAGTTCCACTTCTCTCAGAAAATTTACACTCTGATTGGTCTACAGTGCAAGAAATACCTTCAAGAGTAGAATCATTCTTGGTTCCAGGACTAACCTTAACGAAAAAAAAAGATTTTGTCCAGCATTTTCTACAATGTAACAGTCAACATATAGTGTATATTTCCTCAAGCTCACGTCATATGTATATGATGGACATCAGCACACACATGATAAACGTATACAAGAAAGCACGGATAAACATAATCCCTCGCGTTACTGAAAACCATTCATATTAAAGCAACCGGCATATATACCAACGATGTCTCGCCCCCTTTTATTGCCGGTGGTATGACATCTCTATTGTGGGTATTGGAAAAGCAAATATTCAACAAGCACATATTAGTATCTGGTGATTGTTAGGTACGCTGTAGGTACGTCATCAACCTGTTATTATAAACCTATGAAATATTCGACACAATTTTTATTACGAAATTTCAATTATCAGCTGGCATTCTGTCACATCTGCTCAATGCGGTGAAGCCAGTTATGCCCAAGTACGGGAGTTGCAGCTTGTCGCTTTCAAACACAGTTGGGATTATGTTTGAGCAGTACTGGCAAAGAAATAATCGATGAACGTTATGATGCAGTGACCGATCCTACTTGCGATGCCGCGTTATGTACTAGTACACCAAAAAAAAACAACGTGGGTCAACACATCGACAAGTCGAACTCATCTCTGGTGAATTCTTATAGTTTCCCTTACCTCAGCTATAGTTCAATGTAGAAGTGAGAGGCTTGCGAATTGCTTAAACTTCAGCCTTTACGAGCCA
This sequence comes from Rhipicephalus microplus, assembly GCF_043290135.1. Lineage (NCBI taxonomy): Eukaryota > Metazoa > Arthropoda > Arachnida > Ixodida > Ixodidae > Rhipicephalus > Rhipicephalus microplus. Next base: position 158,780,133 of record NC_134704.1, read on the forward strand.
CTTGCGGCGAAATTGGTTCAAGCAAATGTGATGCATACGGGTACCAACCAATCTATGGGAATGTATAGCTTAGGTTTCCAGTTGAGTCCGTCATACTTTTCATCGGTGCTTCAGGGTTTATTGATACGAGATTCAGAGGAGTAGTGAGAACTATTGCGCAGTAGATCCTTGCCATCGGTTAAGCTGAATAAATCACTGTTTCTTGCGTACGGTGTTCGCAGGTGAAGTGATGAGCATAGGTGCGATGAGCTTTCATTCAGCGCACACATGCCACCACCGACAGCCGCCGAGTGCACTCGCCGACCATTCGAACACATATATCTGAAAACACAGGCTTGTCATTCGGTATATGTTATTAAAGTAAGATGATGAGATACTTTTGTGCACGTTCAGTTTGTGTTTTAGCAATTGGCCATGGAGTGGCAGCTACCGGTTTACAGGCGTACAGTAACACACACTGACACGGCCGCTGCACTAGCATATCGTCGTTTGCACTTAGAAAAAACCCGTTTGCCAATCAAGTACGCGCGCACCTATCGAACGTTACAGTCGACATAAATAGTTCTGTGCTCGTCAAATCGCAGAAAAAGCAAGAAACGGATCTTGAACTTGGCAGTACCAGCTGATAATGTGTCCGAGCTTCTTGGTATTTTTGTATATATATTTTTCTGGCTATGAGTTATGAAAGAGAGTTAGTGTCTAGGCCTCACCGGCATGTCATACGTAGCAGGCAGCAGTTCCTAAGCTATGACGACGCGAAGATTACTTTAAAAATCGTGTCTGTCTTGAAGCAGCGACCCGTGAAACAGATCGGCATGTTCTTTTTTAAAATTGGTTTTTTTTCTGTGTGGGGTCAGCGTGGTAGAACGTAGCGCTGCGGTAGGTTACTCGCGTAAAAATATGGAGGTGGCAAGTTCAAATTATTCAAAAGTTTATTTAGGCACGAAGCTCCTCAGGTCGTAGGTCGTCCATCCCCTATGTATGTATGTATGTATGTATGTATGTATGTATGTATGTATGTATGTATGTATGTATGTATGTATGTATGTATGTATGTATGTATGTATGTATGTATGTGTGTATGTATGTATGTATGTATGTATGTATGTATGTATGTATGTATGTATGTATGTATGTATGTATGTATGTATGTATGTATGTATGTATGTATGTATGTATGTATGCATGTATGCATGCATGTATGCATGTATGTATGCATGTATGTATGCATGTATGCATGTATTTATGCATGTATGTATGTATGTATGTATTTATGTAGCAGCAGTAGTAGTAGTAGGTCGCCACCTCTCGTTGAGTCCTTGGAATGTTCACTAAATGGCGGTACTTGTGTATAATGAATATAAAATAATGAAAAGATGCGAGACGGTGGTACTTGGAGTGTTCACTAGCTGGATGGAATGATGGATGGATGAACAGACAGACAGACAGATAGACAGACAGACAGACAGACGCACTGGCGGACGAAAGGAGGGACGGATGAACGCACGAATTCACTGATGGACAGAAGCACACGGGAATGAATGAACGAACGTAAGTACACGCAAACAAAAGCACAGGTAGACGGATGGACGCACGGACGGACTGATGAACGCTTCGCCTTACTCGTCATCATTCGTTTCGGGGATACGCCGTGATTTTTTGTAAAGCCCTTCTTGTTTTTTATATCTTCAGCCTCTACCCTACTATTGTTGTAATATGTTTGTGCCGTACACTAATTGGTCGCGATGTGTTAGAAGTTAACGTTGTTTCTTGCTTAGATGATTTTTTGTTGGTCTTTCGAGAACGAAAGTTTCACTATCACAAAACAATGCTCTTGTTATCAATGCAAGTTTTCCAATTAACTTGACGCATTAAACTTAAATCTAGAGCATCTACACTCAGAAGTGTATGGTTACAAGATAGCTATATTTTTTTGCTGCGTCAGTTGTAATTTGCTGGGGCTAGCTTGTACTCCGTCCGCCTAAAGTGGAGCGCCAAACCCCGTTCATGCCACGTCGGCCGTTGCATAGATAGCGAACTCCTCCTAAGCATCAGAGCGTTCGCAGCCTCTTTACCTCCTGTTTCAAGGAACGAGAAAGCTCCGTGGATGACTGCACTACTCGCCCCACAGAGTTGAAGAACTCTCGGGAAAATAATACAGTTGCTCTGCTCTTTCAATGCTTATTTACTTCTGTAAGAGCAGCCCCGCACTGTTGCACAGAACTTATTCAGAAATTCCGATGTCAAACACAGGGGTGCTTTCCTGAGGCTTTGCCAGCTTAGATCACATGTACTAGCGGTGCCCTGCGTCGCGCATTGAATACGCTACATCGTACAATTTGAATATTGAACTACGAAGTCCAGATTTAGGGACATGACTATCGGCCGTCCAAAGAGCCCACGACGTGGTGGAGTGGTTAGGCCTATCTGTCCCAACGTGGGAGCGGCGCACTACGTGCTTGATCACGTGAAGGTCTCAAAGTTTTAGGGGCGAAAATTCTTATGCCGTGGGTCGTGCGTCTTCGATGTATGTTGTAGTCGTAGTAGTAGTAGATAGCCACATCTAGTTTAGTCCTTTAAAAGTGCGCTGGGTGGTGGTACTTCTCTATATTGAATATATGATAAAAAGATGCAAGATGAAGGTACTTGGAGTGTTCACTAGATGGACGGATGGACGCATGGACAGACATATAGAGACAAGCAGATGAATAGATGGATGGACGCGTGGACGGACGGAAGAACGAACAGACAGACAGATGTACGGATGAACGGACAAACGGACGGGTGAACAGACACACAGACGAACGCGCAGGCAAACGGACGGATGGGCGGATGGACAGACAGCCAGATGCACGGACGGACACACGAACGCATGGACGGATGAAAGGAAGCATGAAAGAACGCAGGGGAGGACGTACGGATGGACGAACGGACACAAGGATGGTCGTACAGACGGATGAAAGCAAGAACGAACAGATGGATGGAGGACGAAACAGATGGATGGAAGTCCGCGGATGTGCAGCGATTTTTTTTGATACCATACCCTACACCTACCTATCTACTGGTGACCACCAACTCCGTGCTCTCGGCCTTGACTGGTGACAGCGATGGCGGTGGAGGCCTTTCTTACATTACCGTAAAAGTTGTACGGAGATAAGAGCCGATTTAGGTACCGCCGTTATACGCTGGTGCCACCACTTGTGTTCGTAACCTCTAGGACATCGCAATAAATAAATAAAATGTAATCAGAAAATATATGAGCAATCTCGCAGAAGCGAACGCTCATGGGATGAGAAGCAGCAGCGGAGTGCACGGCGTTGACCCGGTCGAAACGGGCGTGAAGCGAAAAAAAATGGTTTCAAGCGAAATTCAGTATAGTGTTTACCCGAGTAAAGGTTTTTTTAAACGCAAAGACATGAGGGGCAGGTTCGGTTTCGTGCAAGGTTCATCGCGGATAAATGAGCCAAAACAGTGTTTCTACTCGACATGCAGTGGAGAGCGTTAAGCGAGAGAGAAGTGTGTTGCTGTTGCGAGTGGGCGGAGGTGCCCCAGATGCGGGCGCTGTGGCAAGAAGAATGCGTTGTGGCACGTTCGTATGGACGCACGTATGTACGGCGTTACATACGTAAGTAGAAGACCTTCGTTACCTCTAAAAATTCTTTCAATGAATAGCATTTGAGCCAGAACCTCTGCGTGGGCGTCGAGTATTCAAAGAGCTGTGCTAGCTGGTTCTTGAAATTTCATTGCTAGAGGACGCTGTGCTTGTGTCGTGTCGCGTAAGGAACCGCGTTTTAATATATATATATATATATAAATATAAATATATATATATATATATATAAATATAAATATATATATATATATATATATATATATATATATATATATATATATATATATATATATATATATATATATATATATTCACAAACAGGCGTCAGAAATGGCAAATTCAGGAACGAGTGGGTCATTTAACGCTTTTAGCTCGTTATACGAGACTTAATTTTAATTCCGCACCGTCATCAGTCACAACACACAGTGCGCATTATGCCTTTACATGCGTATACCTCACCCTTATTAGCGAAATAATAAGCAGCGGCACATTGGGAGCTTTCCTACTTCTTGCAATTTATGCTCGTTTATGGCATAGGGGGTACCTTGCATGTGTGCCCCAAGATATTCTTCAACGGATTCTGGAATGGACGCTGTTCCAGCTTTTTCTGTGACTCCACTGCGTGCTCTGTGTAGGCCTGGCATTTTTAGGAACGGGACAACTTAGGTTCGAGGCTTGTCCGTAGTGTGTGTGATGTGTGGTGCGCGTTCAAAGTGCGCGCCTTCGAAAAGTGCGCGTCACGGAAAAAAAAAAAAAAAACAAAAGGAGAAATACCAGAGTGCACGTGCGGGGCTGCTTAAACAAGAATGACGACGTTAAAGAGCGTCGAGCACGAGGATGCGTGGCAGGACGTGAAGTAAACAAAAGGTAAAACATCCAATGGGCAGCGAACACGGAGATTTCAAGGCCCAATGGCTTGACACCACGAGACAGCAGTATCTCCAATGAGAACGAGACAAGTGGGCCAGAGCTGAAGCAGGAGCCTGAGCAGACCAGAGCAAGGGGAGTTCGAAGAAGACGGGGCAAGCGGAAGGTCGTCACCGGACCGGGCGCTGAAGATGGGCCGTCGGGCGTAGGACCCGAGCCTGCAGGTCTTCAACCGGCCGGGGCCTCCTGCCGTCGTGTTCCCGCTCCAAAGGACCGTGGCCATCCGGTCCTGAACTCCTTTCCAGGGCCTGCGGACTTTGGTTCCGGCAGGCGAGCTACAGCCGTCGGGCTCCGGGCCCGAGCTGTGCGCCCAGCTGCTTGACTAGGTCGACCCTGGTTCTCTGACGCGTCACCACCAGCCTGCGTTCTCCCGTCTCCGACGTGTCCACGCTCCTCAAGCCGAAACCATCACGATTTGGTAGGGCTTTTCGACGCGTCGCCAGCAGCCAGCGTTCCCTCGTCCTCGTCCAGCCCACGCATTGACGCAGGAGTCACGGCGTTCCGGTTTCTCATCACCGCCGAAAACCAACTTGTGGGTGAGACTGCACCGATACTCTTGCGCTACTCCCATCACTCAGCCCCTTTCGAACGTTAGGTTTAGTTACTGACTTTGAACGTTCTTGTTGGGTGTTTACAGATGTGTTTCGTCATGTCCAGTCAACTGTTTATTAAGTGTTTTGTTTTGTGAGGAATCTTTGCCTTTTTTCTTTTCAATTAAACTTTTTGTGTGTTTCTTGGAAACCGAACGGCTTTGTCCTTATTAACAAAACTCTCTGAGGCTCAGCCCGGGAGAAAAACAAATCAGCAACAAGAACCCTGCATCACAAATTGGCGTCCGCGACAGGACAAAGTCGTTTGTTTTTCATGTAGATTTTTCGACGCGATGAAAGCCATGAAAAGCACTTCGGAATTATTAGATCTGGCGGAGAGTATAAGTCTCAAGGGAGCGGAGTTCAAGGAGTGGTACGACAAGCAAATGGCGCAAGCGCAAGAGGAACGGGCTGCGATATGTGACGCTAAAAAGCAGCAGATTGCATTGCAAACACACGCTAAGAGAGAGGAGTTCGAGCGAGAAACACGGGCTAGGAGAGAGAAGCTCGAGCGAGAGACACGCGCTAAGAAGGAGCAGCTTGAGCTAGAAATGCGTGAAAAGAAAAGGCTGCTCGAGATAGAGATGCGCGAAAAGAAGAGACTGTTGGAACTAGAATATGAGGATTTGCAGCAGTGGCTTGAGAGGGAAAACGCTGAATATACGTGGTCTGAGAGCCAGAGTAGTCAACCAGTGGATGAGGTGTGCTCTGAAAGCAGTTACATCGGGAGCGATTTGAATTTACGTGAGACTGACCCTGTACCTCGTCATGACCTTTCGCTAGAGAAAGAAACTCTGAAAGAGTATGACAGGGAGGTAAACAGTCAAAAGACTAGGAGACTCGATAAGCTTATTGAAGCGCAGGAATGCTTCGTGAGCATGGAACAAGAACGTTCCATTCAGAGTAAAGGGTATTTTGAAACCTGTGAGAGGTCAAGCGCACTTTATTCAGAGGTAGGATTGCCTCTGAATAGCTCCGCTGAAGGAGCAATAAAGGTCTCCTAGGTAATGCCGGCGAATGCCATAATGAAAGCTCTGATGTAGCAGCTACCTATTGTTTTGGGCCACTGGAGATAGCAACAGACGCTACGGACATGGTTTTTCACCATGATTATAACTTGCCCATACAGAGAGATGGCTTGTGTTCTCGGGAAATTGTAGATGATGCTTTTAGAAGAATATTGGAGCAAAATGCAAAAGCACTTGTTGAAGAACAGAGAGTAGAGTTGCAATGTAGGTCAGCTATATGTGACAATGAGGGTAATCACGATGACCCAGGCAGAAGGGTTGAAAGTATTGATGAACAAGCAATACAGAAAGCTGAAGGGATGGAAAGTGAACCAGAAGGCAGTAATGGTCCAGCAGGTTATTGTACGAGGAAGGACGCCGACTGGTGCTCTTTGGCATCTTCGGTTGAAGAGGTCGCTTCTGTTAAGATGTCTCAACGATTAGCGGCTTACGAGCTCAAGCAAGGCGTTCGTGGGAAGGATGAAATGATTCAGGCGTGGTTGTACTGGTGCGCCTGGAGGCAACGCCTCCGACTGGCATACAGACATTCCAGCGTGTATGCTTGTGATTTCGAGGTTGGGAACCTGGTGATACACAGCTTTAGGTTCATACGAGCTTACGGTCGAGAATTCTTCCACTGGCTTCCGATTCCTTACTCTTGTCAAATGGTTAGAGCAGTTAAACGTCTTGTACGGGACGCTATAACTTAAGCGTCAAATTCGATTTCCCGCTGGTTTCTTTTGGATCTTGCTTGCGGACCATGGAAGGGTGTTGCTTGTAAATATTTGAAGAAGTTACATGCAATGTAACATTAACATGATGTATAGTTTTTGAGATGATAGGGTATATATGATAAAAAAAAGGGGTGGTGTACTACTAATTTGGGGATTTTCACAATCCGCTAGATGTGTCCATACTTTTTCTCACTTCTTGCGTATTTTGAGGTTAGTGAATGTGGACCTTTGGGCAATGCAGTGAACTGTGTGGCGGACATATGTGGGTAAATTGTGGTGCAGTGCGAAACGTGCACTCAACGGCAGTTTTTTTTTTTCTTCTCGAAAAAAAAAAAAAACTTTTCTTATTGTTGTTGGTTGAATGTTACGTTCTGTGGACTCGGTGTTTCGACGTGAGACATGTCAACGAAGAAGCAGTGTGGTGCCATCGGTGTGATGTGTTGAACTGCGTGGTGCAAATATGTGGTGTAATTGTGACGTAGTGCAGAACGCGCACTCATCGGCAGTTTTTTTTTTTCTAAAAAAAAAACTTGAATGAAAGGGGGGCGTATGTGATGTGTGGTGCGCGTTCAAAGTGCGCGCCTTCGAAAAGTGCGCGTCACGGAAAAAAAAAAAAAAAACAAAAGGAGAAATACCAGAGTGCACGTGCGGGGCTGCTTAAACAAGAATGACGACGTTAAAGAGCGTCGAGCACGAGGATGCGTGGCAGGACGTGAAGTAAACAAAAGGTAAAACATCCAATGGGCAGCGAACACGGAGATTTCAAGGCCCAATGGCTTGACACCACGAGACAGCAGTATCTCCAATGAGAACGAGACAAGTGGGCCAGAGCTGAAGCAGGAGCCTGAGCAGACCAGAGCAAGGGGAGTTCGAAGAAGACGGGGCAAGCGGAAGGTCGTCACCGGACCGGGCGCTGAAGATGGGCCGTCGGGCGTAGGACCCGAGCCTGCAGGTCTTCAACCGGCCGGGGCCTCCTGCCGTCGTGTTCCCGCTCCAAAGGACCGTGGCCATCCGGTCCTGAACTCCTTTCCAGGGCCTGCGGACTTTGGTTCCGGCAGGCGAGCTACAGCCGTCGGGCTCCGGGCCCGAGCTGTGCGCCCAGCTGCTTGACTAGGTCGACCCTGGTTCTCTGACGCGTCACCACCAGCCTGCGTTCTCCCGTCTCCGACGTGTCCACGCTCCTCAAGCCGAAACCATCACGATTTGGTAGGGCTTTTCGACGCGTCGCCAGCAGCCAGCGTTCCCTCGTCCTCGTCCAGCCCACGCATTGACGCAGGAGTCACGGCGTTCCGGTTTCTCATCACCGCCGAAAACCAACTTGTGGGTGAGACTGCACCGATACTCTTGCGCTACTCCCATCACTCAGCCCCTTTCGAACGTTAGGTTTAGTTACTGCCTTTGAACGTTCTTGTTGGGTGTTTACAGATGTGTTTCGTCATGTCCAGTCAACTGTTTATTAAGTGTTTTGTTTTGTGAGGAATCTTTGCCTTTTTTCTTTTCAATTAAACTTTTTGTGTGTTTCTTGGAAACCGAACGGCTTTGTCCTTATTAACAAAACTCTCTGAGGCTCAGCCCGGGAGAAAAACAAATCAGCAACAAGAACCCTGCATCACAAATTGACAATTTGTGATGCAGGGTTCTTGTTGCTGATTTGTTTTTCTCCCGGGCTGAGCCTCAGAGAGTTTTGTTAATAAGGACAAAGCCGTTCGGTTTCCAAGAAACACACAAAAAGTTTAATTGAAAAGAAAAAAGGCAAAGATTCCTCACAAAACAAAACACTTAATAAACAGTTGACTGGACATGACGAAACACATCTGTAAACACCCAACAAGAACGTTCAAAGTCAGTAACTAAACCTAACGTTCGAAAGGGGCTGAGTGATGGGAGTAGCGCAAGAGTATCGGTGCAGTCTCACCCACAAGTTGGTTTTCGGCGGTGATGAGAAACCGGAACGCCGTGACTCCTGCGTCAATGCGTGGGCTGGACGAGGACGAGGGAACGCTGGCTGCTGGCGACGCGTCGAAAAGCCCTACCAAATCGTGATGGTTTCGGCTTGAGGAGCGTGGACACGTCGGAGACGGGAGAACGCAGGCTGGTGGTGACGCGTCAGAGAACCAGGGTCGACCTAGTCAAGCAGCTGGGCGCACAGCTCGGGCCCGGAGCCCGACGGCTGTAGCTCGCCTGCCGGAACCAAAGTCCGCAGGCCCTGGAAAGGAGTTCAGGACCGGATGGCCACGGTCCTTTGGAGCGGGAACACGACGGCAGGAGGCCCCGGCCGGTTGAAGACCTGCAGGCTCGGGTCCTACGCCCGACGGCCCATCTTCAGCGCCCGGTCCGGTGACGACCTTCCGCTTGCCCCGTCTTCTTCGAACTCCCCTTGCTCTGGTCTGCTCAGGCTCCTGCTTCAGCTCTGGCCCACTTGTCTCGTTCTCATTGGAGATACTGCTGTCTCGTGGTGTCAAGCCATTGGGCCTTGAAATCTCCGTGTTCGCTGCCCATTGGATGTTTTACCTTTTGTTTACTTCACGTCCTGCCACGCATCCTCGTGCTCGACGCTCTTTAACGTCGTCATTCTTGTTTAAGCAGCCCCGCACGTGCACTCTGGTATTTCTCCTTTTGTTTTTTTTTTTTTTCCGTGACGCGCACTTTTCGAAGGCGCGCACTTTGAACGCGCACCACACATCACAGTGTGCAAGGTAAAAAAAACACCAAATGCATGGCACCCACTATACGCCCACCGTAACATTCATGGCTGTTGAGAAACGGCGGACCGATCCCGCCGAAGCCACCACTGTTGCGAAAGACGGCGACGCCAACACGGCCCCGGAGGCGCCACTGCTTTCAACTCCGCCGGGAAGGTCACCAGCCGTTTGGTAGCGTATGTTTATCAGCTCGCGACTGCTTCTGCGCAGAGCTGATAAGACGAGCGGACGAGACGACGGTGAGTTAAACAAGGTTTATGTACAGCATATATACAGAGGCGTTACAATTTCGGCACTGGGGCCGACAGAGACTCGAAGAGCCGAGCTCTTCTCTCTAACACATAGTTCAGCCTTTCGCCTAAGACCGCTGACTCACACACATGTCGGCACTCCGACACGGGGACGCCTCTCACATAGGACCGCCGATCGCGACGCGCCGCAGGGCTTCTTTTATTTACACCGGGTCCAACCAAAATGTCCAATCAGAAGCGCCGCTGGTCGTCCGGGCAGATTCCGCCAATGGGGGTCGCCGCGCCATGCGTCAGACCACCAGGCACGAGAACGCCGGCTCGCTGTCACGTGCGCAACTGACTCACTGCACGTGGGCCAGAGGAGCGCCGCGCGTGTTCACGCCGTCGAGGTGATCGCGCCAGGCAGACTGCGGGCTGGCCTTGACCCAGATTGCCTTTTTCAGAGGCACGGTCGTTTGACGAGGACTCGCTGGCATAACATGGCGCAGGGTAGCAGCCACTATGCCAGTACGCCATTCTTCCTTCTGTTGATAAGTGAGGCACCCGCTACACTTCTGTGAAGCATTGCGCACTTTGGGATGTCTCTGATAAAGATGAATAATAAACATGTTCCAGATAACACATTTACTTTGCGCTATGAATGAGAACTAACGTGAGCATGCTCTCACCGGCGAAAGGCAACGCTGTGGGTGCCAACCAGCTGCCCCGAAGGCCAGCCAGAGTTGGGTAAGCAACATTAAAGCGGTCACGCCGACAACAAGCTGGTACTTCGGAGAGAGAGTAACAAAGAAACACAGAACAAAGACAGAGAGACACAAAAATAAAACGAACGTAGACAGGACATACAAAAACAGCCCCGCCGCTGTGGTCTAGTGGCTAAGGTACTCGGCTGCTGACCCGCAGGTAGCGGGTTCGAATCCCGGTTGCGGCGGCTTCATTTCCGATGGAGGCGGAAATGTTTTAGGCCCGTGTGCTCAGAATTGAATGCACTTAAAGAACTCAAGTGGTCTAAATCTTCGGAGCCCTCGACTACGGCGTCTTTCATAATTCTATTGTGTTTCTGGAATGTTAAACCCCACATGTCAGCCAATCATCATGCACATACAAAAACAAAGGACAGTGAAAAAATAAAAGTAAATGATGCAATGAAGAGAAAAATCAACGCAAATCATACGATTGAGTCTGCTTTACAAGAAACTGGCACCTGTATGTTATCGTTTGCTTTTTCAAACCTCGTTTTCCCAGAGCAAACTAACCGCGGAAACAAAGGATGCGTATAGTTTAACGCGAAATGCATAGCAAATTTTGTTTTTGGCAGGAATTCAGCAGGTTTACAGCTAGGCAAACTGTAAATAAAAAAAGATGTGTGCAGGGTGATCAAATAGGTTTATTTTTGTTGGTGATTGGCATGACAAAACTAGGCAGTGTTTATTCCTGTTAATAATTTTCATCCCAAAATATATAAGCAGCTGTTTAGAAAGCAGCCTGTAATTTAAGTCAAATATCACTGAATCCCAGCGGAAGTGGTTTGTGTTGTTCAAAACACAAATATATAGGTGGTTTTATTACGTGCAAGACGCGGCAAATGCAGTTTGGTGAGCATGGGCTTCCAACGTTGTTCTCTCCGCACTGAAATAATGAATAGACAAAGGCGCAAAGAATATTATCGGTCAGCAGCAGAGCCAATTCAGCCAAGAAGCCTAAGTTTTGTATAAACACATCTTTGACAACAAGAAATAAAAAGCGTACACATGACATCGTTGACCCCATTACAATAAAAGAGCATCTGGAAGGGGGCGATGGACAATTTTTCATGAGTGTGAAAGCGAAAGCCTGATTGCGTCTTATGCAACCTGCTGAAGAGCTTTCCACTGATCTTCTTAAATTTATCATAGAAGCTGTGCTGATGTCCTTTTGAAGCCTACGTTAAACTTAGTGGTGACGGCGTGCCCAATTTCGGGATGTATTTTTATGATAACAATAAAATTTAGTTGAACATTTACTTTGGCCTTCTCACATGTTGTGATTGACGATCCTATAGTAAGTTCTTTCATTCCTGCATGATCAAATTAATGTTCGCAAAATATTCAAAGATCCTCCCCTTTCGGCCAAAGTCCTGGCGAACCGCTGTTGTAGCGTGATTTCGCACCGCTATAGTTCACGTAACGTGTAAACACCTTTCTAGCTATTTAGCAACAATGGACCCATGACACAGCGACTGTGCTGCCGAATTGCATATTTTATTCATTCTCCATTAGACCCACCGTTTGTGCCACAAACCTTGTACACACCAGCACGCGTCTTCATAATCCACTTAAAGATGTCTAACTGTACCCCTGAATCATAGCTCAGGTGTACACATTATTCATAGAAACCATAAGCGTCCATTCAGCATCTATAATTAGAACCATCAACTGATGATCACTGAAGTCGCTGAAAGTATATGATATCATTGTTTATTGTGATAGCAATTGTGTGGACACTGTTGGCTTAATTTTGTGCCGTCGTTGGCGTCGATGGTCGTGAGCGCCGTCATTCACCGTATACGAATACCTATATATAGATATAAATTGTCACGGTACAGCGTGAACCAAAGGCAGATAAACGTTGACACAGGGACTCTCAGCAGCCAAACAGCAAGATCACCTTCTTTATTTTCAATCAGCCAGAGCTCCACTACCTGGTGTCCGCCAAATCCCCTTATCGTCGTTTTGGTCCACCAGTACACACGCGTCATTTGCTCCCCCCGTCTTAATGAGCATCGCCCCGATGCTAAACCAGTAGTGCAGTTTTTTTTTCTGGTCTTTAAGAAGTGTCTTGCGCAGTCACTACCTTTCATAAGGCTTCATGCGCACAACGTGAACTAGTTCTGGACGGTGCTGGCGAAGCCTCGTACTATATGAACTGTCGGGGACGACCTCGTAGGTAACATCACTCAGTCGTCGCAGTACTAGATATGGCCCAAAGTATCTCTTTAGGAGCTTTTCAGAGAGTCCTCGTTTCCGTATGGGCGTCCAAACCCATACTCTGTCACCGGTCTGGTAAACGACTGTTCTGCGGCGAGAATTGTAGCGGCTCGCGTCGTACTCTTGTTGTTGCTGGATTCGCAGGCGTGCTAGTTGTCTTGCTTCTTCCGCTCGTTCTGTAAACATCTTGGCGTCCGGTTCGATGTCGTCGCATTCGTGCGCTAGCATCGCATCTAACATGGTTCGTACTTCCCTTCCGTGAATTAGGCCGAATGGGGTCATCTGGGTTGTTTCTTGCTTGGCAGTGTTGTATGCAAACGTGATATATGGCAAGATTTCGTCCCAACTTTTGTGCTCGACGTCTACGTACATAGAAAGCATGTCTTCAATTGTTTTGTTCAGACGCTCCGTAAGCACGTTCGTTTGCGGGTGGTAGGCGGTGGTCTTACGATGGGTTGTTCCACTCAGCATGAGGACTTGCTCCAAAAGAGCTGCCGTAAATGCGGTTCCTCTGTCTGTGATTACGACGCTTGGTGCACCATGCCGCAGGACAACGTTCTCGATGAAAAATTGTGCCACCTCCGCTGCTGTACCTCTCTGGATAGCCTTTGATTCAGCATAACGGGTAAGGTAATCAGTCGCGACAATAACCCAGCGGTTCCCAGCAGTAGAAGTAGGAAGTGGGCCCAAAATATCCATGCCAATCTGGTCGAATGGTGTTCTTGGGACCTGCACGGGCTGCAGGAGGCCAGCTGGTTTAGTCGGCGGTGACTTCCGTCGCTGGCAGGCGAGGCAAGTACGAACACGGTGTTTTACGGCTATGGTCAGTCTTGGCCAGAAGTAGCGCTGCCGTACTCTGGCCAACGTTCTTGTGTAACCTAAGTGGCCTGAAGTCACCTCGTTGTGGCATGCTTCGAGTACTTCGGAGCGAAGGGCTGCTGGGATGACGAGCAAATACGCAGATCCTGTCGAAGAGAAGTTTCTTTTGTATAGTACTCCGCTCCGTAAGCAAAATGATGACAGCGCTCTTACGAAACCAGTTGGTGCCCTCTGAGATCTTCCCTCCAGGTAATTAATTAGGGCATGTAACTCAGGGTCGCCACGTTGTTGCTGTGCAATAGCGGTTGAGTCCAGCACGCCGAGAAATGCTGTTTCCTCCTCATCGGATAAAGTTGCCGATTCAATGGGTGAGCGGGATAGACAGTCGGCATCCTTGTGGCGCTTTTCTGACTTGTGTACGACAATCATGTCGTACTCCTGCAGCCTGCGACTCCAACGCGCTAATCTCCCGGTAGGATCTTTAAGGTTTGTCAACCAACACAGTGAGTGGTGGTCGCTGATGACTTTGAAAGGGCGGCCGTATAAATACGGACGAAATTTTGTGATCGCCCATACCACTGCGAGGCATTCCTTCTCAGTCGTGGAGTAATTGGTCTCGGCGCGTGTTAGTGTTCGGCTTGCATAGGCGATTACTCTTTCTGTGCCCTCTTGCAGCTGCACAAGCACAGCTCCCAAACCAATATTGCTGGCATCAGTGTGTAGCACCGTTGGCGCTTTCTCATCAAAGTGGGCAAGCACTGGAGGCGTCTGTAGTCGGTGGCGGAGGTTCTTAACAGCAGCTTCCTCTTCGTTGCTCGATTGGAAACCAACGTCTTCTCTCGTGAGGCGGGTCAACGGTGATGCGATGCGTGCGAAGTCTGCGATGAATCGCCTATAATACGCACATAGTCCGAGGAATCGTCTGACAGCCTTCTTATCAGTCGGCACCGGGAACTGTGCAACAGCTGCGATCTTTTCAGGATCAGGACGAACGCCTGCGTGACTGACAACGTGGCCAAGAAATTGCAGCTCTTCTTAGAAAAGTGGCACTTTTCAGGCTTCAACGTCAAGCCCGCAGACTGTATGGCTTGTAAAACTGCCTCAAGTCTTTTAAGGTGCTGGTCAAACGTTGCGGCGAAAACTACGACATCATCAGGGTAGACCAAGCTGGTTTTCCACTTCAACCCAGAAAGTACGGTATTCATAAGTCTTTGAAAGGTAGCAGGCGCTGAACATAAACCAAAGGGCAAGACTTTAAATTCATATAAGCCATCTGGTGTCACAAAAGCAGTCTTCTCGCAATCTCTTGGGTCTACATCGATTTGCCAATACCCACTCCTTAAGTCCATCGATGAAAAGTAACGAGCATGTCGAAGTCTGTCGAGAGAGTCATCTATACGAGGAAGTGGATACACATCTCTCTTTGTCACCTGATTGAGTTTTCGGTAATCTACACAGAAGCGCAGGCTGCCATCTTTTTTTCTAACGAGGACTACAGGTGACGCCCAGGGGCTTTTTGAGGGCTGAATGACGTCATCTTCTAGCATTTTGTCGACTTGCTCTTGTATCACTTCGCGTTCCTTTGCAGCCACGCGATAGGGGTTTTGGTGAATTGGTCTCGCCATGTCCTCGGTAATGATTCGATGCTTGGTGACAGGTGTGCGGCCAACTGTTGATGTTGTCGAAAAGCAGTCTTTGAATTCGGCCAGTAGCTCAAGAAGCCTCTTTCGCTCGTTCTTAGGCAAAGCAGTGCTAACGTCAAGGACTGGTGTCGAATCAAGTTTTGGCGCCTCGTCGACTACTGCCAAGCAGCCTTCTGCGTCTGTGATATCGTCGAAGTAAGCGACGGCCATGCCTTTTGGAAGGTGCCGGCGCTCATCACTAAAATTTGTCAGAAGCAAGTCCGTGCGTCCAGCGGTGACACTGACGATACCTCTTGCGACGGAAATGCCGTGTGTGAAAAGGAGCGAGGTTATTCGATCTGCTGCTCTTTCGCCGTCAAACTGGACAGCGGCTGCCACAGAAACAAGCGTGCATGACCGAGGAGGGAGAACCACATCGTCATCAGTTAGACGCAATTGGTTTGGTCGCGCCTGTGTACAATCAGATGCGCCCGAACTGTTGCGGAATGTAATCAAACTGTCTGGGATATTGATGACGGCGCCGTACTCTCGTAAGAAGTCCATACCAATAATTAGATCCTTGCAGCATGCGGCGAGAACGACGAACGACGCAACGAAAGAAGAACCTCCTATGTCAATTCTCGCTGTACATCTACCAGAGGGCATCAATAACTGACCACCTGCCGTCCTTATTTGAGGGCCTGTCCACGGTGTCTTCACTTTCTTGAGGCGAATGGCGAGGTCCTGACTGATGATAGAAAAGCCGGCACCGGTTTCGACTAAGGCTGTTACTTTCTGGCCGTCAAGAAACACACTTAGGTCAGCGGTCACAATGTCGTCGGTCTCACGTCTTGTCGGATTTACAGCGTCGTGTAATGGGGGCTTTTTGTCGTCATCTTCATGGCCTGCAACCTTACCCCCGGAGGTCGCCGCCCTCAGTTTCCCCGTCGCGGGCTGGGTGACCTTCTTGCGTTAAGGTCCGCGGAAATACGTCGGTGTGACGAAGGTGAATGAGCAGGAGAAGGAGAGCGGGATTGACGTCCCAAACCTGGCTGGCGGGTAGGTATTGCCTCCTCGTCAGAAGTACGGTATTCGTGAAATTGAGAACGGGCTCCATGGAAAGAGGCGTCCTCCCGGCGTGGTATGTATTCTTCGTTCGCACGTCGATCGTCAGACCATGTTCGAAGAGGGCGGAACGGACCACTGCGGTGCCAGCAATGACGGGCAATATGACCTGCACCTCCGCAGTTAAAGCATAGTGGACGTCGATCGATTGTGCGCCATGCGTCTGTTCTTCGGAGGGGTGGACGTCTGAACCTTCCTTCTTGCGACGATGTCCATGGTGTTGCTGTGGACGCCTGGTGGTACGTCGGTTGGCTTGGCGGTCGGCTCAGGGTCTGCTCTTGCCGTGGTGACGTAGGGGCCGTCGGCACTGGGTGATATGGCGGTGATGTACCAGATGGTGAACGTCGCAGAGCATCGACATAGCTCATGGGACGGTGCTCGTCACCAGGACCAGTGGTAGAAAATGCGTGGCGGATTTCGTCGCGTACCAGTTCAGCGACGGACGCAACGGGGGTTTGAGGAACTGGATTTCGGAACTTTTGCAGTTCTTCGCGAACTATCTCTCTAATGAGGTCTCGCAGGGAGCTTTGATCCTCAGGTATGGCGGCAGCATTGACTGGGGCGCTGCTAGACATTCGATGATACTGCCTGCATCGTTGATAGACCGCCCGCTCGATAGCCGTAGCCTCCTTGATGAAGTCAACTACGGTACTTGGAGGGTGGCGCAGTAGCCCGGCGAAAAGTTGCTCCTTAACGCCGCGCATGAGGTAGGTCAACTTCCTATCTTCACTCATGTTCGGGTCAGCTCGACGAAAAAGACGAGTCATATCTTCAGCAAACATAGTAACGCTTTCATTGGGTTGTTGAACCCGTAGTTCCAACAGCTGCTGCGCACGGTCGCGTCGGTCGACATTGGTGAACGTATCGACAAGCTGTTGTCGGAAGTCGCCCCAAGTTAACAGACTGGGTTCTCTGTACTCATACCAAATTTTCGCACCGCCGTCAAGGTAGAAATGGGCGCGTGAGAGCTTTTCATGTTCAGGCCACAGATTAATCTTGGCGACACGCTCATAGTGATCAAGCCAGTCGTCCACGTCTTCATGTGCGCCGCCACTAAAGTGATAGGGAACCAGCGGTTGAAAGATGGTTACCTGTGAAGGCTGTGTTGGCGGGGGGCCTTGGGGCGCCGGTTGCGGACTGGTGTTGGCCATTTGGAGAGGTAATCGGCACTTGCGAGGTTCCATGGAAGGCGTGAACTCTGGAGCGAGGCCTATCAGCCGCCGACTGAACCGGTGCACGGGAGTTGCAATGGGTGACAATGCGTCCGAGCTAGATGAACGGCTCCCAGTGGGAGTATGGAGCATTAGGTAGGGTTGCGTCCCAGCACTTCCACCAGTGTCACGGTACAGCGTGAGCCAAAGGCAGATAAACGTTGACACAAGGACTCTCAGCGGCCAAACAGCAAGATCGCCTTCTTTATCTTCAATCAGCCAGAGCTCCACTACCTGGTGTCCGCCAAATCCCCTTATCGTCGTTTTGTTCCACCAGTACACACGCGTCAATATATATATATATATATATATATATATATATATATATATATATATATATATATATATATATATATAGACTTCGAGAATACTGCAGCATAGGAAACAAAACAATAAAATATTTATTTATTGCTAACAGTTTCGGCTGGTGGACCAGCCTCCGAAGAAGGCTGGGCCACCAGCCGAAACTGTTAGGATTAAATAAATATTTTATTGTTTTGTTTCCTATGCTGCACTATTCTCGAAGTTTATAACTTTTAATACGGTAGCCGGAAGAAACTCTGATCATCTATTTCATATATATATATATATATATATATATATATATATATATATATATATATATATTAACTGCTGGTCAGATTCAGGTAACATCACATCTGCTGGTAATATGGAGGACAGATTGTGTTGAAAAACTACGCACCCTGGTCGTGAAGTGCCTTCTGACGGGAGGGGATACCAGCATCTAGGAAGAATGCCTACAAGACTACGGTTGTGTCACTGTACAGTGGCTACACTTACGACTTTTAGAACACAGGCGATCATTAGGAACTGACATTCATTCTCACATGAAGAGACACTGTTCCCAGTGTGGCTGCTCACCACTGTACAGTGACACAACTGTAGTCTTCCGTCATGGAAACCAACTAACCAGAGAAATTGTTGAAGCCTTTCACATTAAAAAAAGAAAAGAAGGATGCATTAGTCAGTCATCGGTTTCGTTAAGTAACCGAGAAGCCAGCTACCTCGAAGGACCTAATTGAGATCAGTGTTTGCATGCGTCACACTCTCCTTTTTGTCGTTTCAAAAAAATTTTTGTTTCAAACACGTGTGAATTCCCGCAAAAATGTTTTTGGTTTTTTGGTTTTTTGATTTGATGTTACCCAGGGATGTTTTTAGTTATGTCATCTAAAAGTGTCCAAGCTTAACTGCCGTGTACTTTCGCTTGAGTCTGCGCAAAAGCTTCTGTTGGCAACGATTCAGTGTTTGTAGTTCTTTTCTGTGTCGCTAGGGTTATGGGTTATATATGAAGTGCTGCTTCTGAAATAAAAATTTGTTGCGAGTGTAGCAAGTGTCGTTTTTTTTGTCCTCTTCGTCCCCGTGAATTTGCGCTACTGCACCATATGGTCCAACAGGTGGGATGACGCTGCTAAGTTTAGCACTGTCAATTTTTGTCTCACCAACGTTGCCAAGCTGTGGTGTACGAACCACGAAACCGAGTTCACTAACTGGTCCGCCTTCAAAAAGGCGATATGTGCCGTTTTTGGTCGCCCTGCTTTACGGAAGCTACGCGGCGATCAACATCTGCGCACACGGGCTTAGGAGCCAGGTGAAACTTTCACCTCGTATATAGAAAATGGGATCGATCTCTGCCGGCGCGTCGATGCTTTCATGAGCGAGAGTGCGAAGATACAGCACAATATGAAGGGCTTTGACGATGACGTTTTACAGATGCTTCTCGCGAAGTCTCCTAGCACTGTGGCAGAAGTAGTGACTTTGTGCCAAAGCTATGATGAATTGCGGAGGCATCGAGCTCAGACGCGACGCTCATTCCAGAAAATCCAACCAGTGACCGCACTGGACGTTATGACTGACCAGACAAACATTCTCACACTAATGAAAGACTTCGTGCGAGAGGAAGTGGCTCGGCAGCTTTCTCTACTGCCTTTTTCTCAACGCCAGGAGCTCTGGCAGCAACAGCCACTGTGTTGCCCACCACCATTGGTTCCCATGCTCTGACATGTAGTCCAGGAGCAGATTTTCAAGGCCATGTCGGTGCCCTTGCAGCAGCCCCCCGTCACTACGCCTCTTACTTACGCTGAGGCACTAAAATGGCAGCAGCTACACCAGCGCCCGCCGTTCCAGGGGCTGCCGCATACCTCAGCCCCGACTTAGTCGTTTACCGCCTGGGCTCCTCTCATTGCTACCGCAGCCTCAACTCACCCGTCCGCCACATGGGCTGCTCCCTTCGTCGCCGATACTTGGAGGACGGATGGTAACCGCCCTATCTGTTATGCGTGTGGTGGTCCTGGCCATATCGCCTGATACTGCCATGGTCGCGTGCCGGGATACAGAGAAGCTCTGACACCGAACAGCTTCTTGGACCTTCCTCCATCCCATCTGGAAAATTTGGATCCTCAGTTAGGCTCGTCCTCACGGGAATGTCCTCGTACTATGTCTGGTTGCTCTCCTTCACCTCGTCATTGCTCCCTGTCACCCATGCGTCATTGGCTAGCTCCTGAACACAAGGGAAACTAACCGCCAACGTTCCGGAGGCAAGAACTGCGCTGTTGAAATGCTCAAGTCCTCGGACATTGCCATCTAATACTGTCTAAGTTTTTTGTAGTAGGTACGCAAACATATGCTCCAGTGGATACTGGGGCTGCCGTTTCCGTGATGGACGCAACTCTTTGTCGCAAGCTCCGAAAAGTGACTATGCCTCCTTGCAAACAGCAAATGGGGCCCGGTTCAGTCTGTAGCCGCCTGTACTGTCCGACTGATCATCGCGAAGGACCACTACATCGTTGAGTTTATTGCCCTTTCGTCATGCTCACACGACATCATACTTGGTGGAATTTTTTATCTCGTAACCACGCCGTTATTGAATGTGAAAGATCGGAACTTGAGCTCTTCCCGTTTTACGACCAACCAACCAACCGCATTCAGCCCGCCATACAGAAACTCGTCGTCAAAGAAGGCACTGAAATTCCTCCGACAGCAGCTGTGTTGCTCCCCCTGTTCTTTGATGGCATTTGGACGAAGCTGCATTCTTTGAACCATCAAGCCTCTTCCTTAGTCGAAGATCACTTCTTCTGCCTTATGCAACAACCTCCATTTCTGAAGAAAACAGTGCTCTTTGCCTCATCAATCCCTTTTTGTATCCCGTCGGACTGTTTTAAGGGGAATATCTTGGACACGTGCACGCCATTAATAAGGAACAAATTCTTATCATGCCGCCAGATTGTTCCCGAGACTACAACGCCATCAGTGCCCTAAATCCTTTCAATGCACCACCTTCCGAGCTTCTCGATTCATCGATCACCGACGCACTATCGCCATCCAAACGCTATGAGCTTCTTCAACTGCTCCACCATTTCCGTGAATCCTTTGAAGTTGTTCAACCTACCCTTGGCCGAACTCCCAATTTTTTTTTCACTGCGTCGACACGGGTTTCAATACCCCAGTACGACAGTGACCATACCGTGTTTCCACCGCGAAACGTCAGGTTATCACCGAACAGGTTGACGATATACTCAAGCACGACGTTATCCGATTTTTTCAAAGTCCACGGGCATCACCGGTCGTTCTTGGTAAGAGGAAGGGTGATACAATTTGCTTCTGCATTGATTACAGGCGCCTAAATAAGATCACTCGCAAAGACGTATACGCTTTGCCTAGGATTGATGACGCCCTTGATTGCTTACAAGGGGCCGAGTTTTTCTCATCGTTGGATTTGCGTTCGGGGTATTTGCAGGTGTCCTTAGCAGATGCCAATCACCCAAAAACAGCCTTAATGACACCGGACGGGCTTTATGAGTTCAATTTTATGCCCTTCGGCCTCTGCAATACGCCGGCTACATTCGAGCGCATGATGTACTCGGTTCTGTTGGGTTTGAAATGGAGCATATGTCTCTGCTACCTCGTCAATATTGTAGTCCTTGCACCCGATTTCGCAACACATCTTGTACGCCTGAAACATGTCTTTACGTGTCTGAAGAGTGCGCAGCTTCAACTGATTCTCAAGAAATGCCGCTTCGCTGTTCAGGAGCACACTATTCTCAGTCACGTCATGTCAAAGAATGGCGTTTTTCCCGACCCGGCATTAAGTACGTGCTGTCACTGAATTCCCCAAACCGACGACTGTAAAACAGTTGCGCAGCTTCGTAGGATTGTGCTTTCACTTTCGTCGGTTTGTGCGCAACTTTTCCTCCATAATTGTTTTTTTGGCCCAACTTTTAAGCTGTGTTAACAACATCTCGTCATGTTCTTCCGAGTGTGATCACGCATTTAACACTCTTCGCCGTCTCCTGACATCAGCAGTTATATTGCGCCACTATGACCCCACGGCTGCAACTGAGATCCATACAGACGCCAGCGGTGTCGATCTCGGCGCAGTCCTCACTCAACACAAGCCTGGATCTCCTGAGAATTTCGTCGCCTACACCAGCATAACGCTCAGCAAGGCTGAAGTAAACTGCAGTGTTACCGAAAAAGGGTGCTTAGCCATACTTTGGGCGATTGTCAAGTTTCGCCCATACTTATATGGCCGCACGTTTGCTGTAATAAGAATACCACTACCCAATTCACCACCGGCTATTCCCAATTCTTCCTTCCATACGACCGTCAACCATCGCACACAATTGACACTTTGCTGCCATACGCACCAGATGCATCTGAGTGCACGACTGTGTCTGAAGTCGCCCGTCACGCTGAAGAAACCGGCCAACTAGCGAAGCAGTTTACTACGGCTGACCAGCAACGCCAGAAAGAGGCCCGCGATGACGAACACCCTCCTGCCGGAAAGTTCGCCCCTGGAACTCTTGTATAACTGTATTTACTACCTTGTGCATCTGGTTTGTCTACGAAGCTACTCTCAATTTACCACGGTTCATACCACGTGGTAGAGCGCACATCACCCGTCAATTACGCCATTGAACCGCTTACGCCACTCAGTGACCATCGTCGGCGTGGACATGATAGTGTTCACGTGAACTGCTTGAAGCCGTACTTCGACCCATTCGTTCTCGCCTGTTAGATCGCCAGGATGGCTTCGTCTTTCTCGACGGGGGCAAATATATTGAAGGAATGATGACAACACCAAGGAACAAAAACCATCATCGCAGAGTAAGGCACCACGAGATCGGCACTCGAGCTCCACTATCTTCTTCGTCCTGTCGCCATCTCGAATCTTGCACCTGCCCGTTATGTTCGCCCAATAAACCTCTTTACAATACTATCAATCAGGTGATAAAGAAATGCTCAGAATACATCCAACAATAGGCATAGTCTCCATTGATTACAAGAAGGCATTTAATAGAGTACAGAGATCAGCAGTCATGCAGACACTGCGGAATCTGTGCGTCGACGAAGCAAGTATACACATCATGGAAGAAATCTACAAAGAATCAACTGCCACCTTTGTGTTCCATAAATGATGTGACAGAATACCAGTAAAGAAAGCTGTAAGACAAGGGCTTAAAATCTCCCCAATGCTATTTACCGCTTGCTTACAGGAGGTTTTGGGAGGCCGAGTGTGGGAGAGTTATGGATAAGAGTTGATGAAGAGTTCCATAGTAACCTGTGCCTCGCCGATGAGATTGCATTGCTGGGTTTCTCTAGGGATGAATTGCAATACATGAATACTGCCTTAGATAAGGAGAGCAGAAAGGTAGGTTCTAAAGTTATTCTGCAAAAAACGTAACTACTGTAGAACAACCTCAGGAGAGAACAGCGCTTCGAGATAGGTAGCAGTGCGCTTCAAGTTGTAGAAGAATACGCCTATTTAGGACAGATAGTAATCGCGGAGCTCAATCACGAGGCTGAAGTAACTAGAAGAAAAAAACTGAAGTAGAGGACATTCGGCAAGCATTCTTAAATAATGACTGGTAGATTGCCATTGTGCCTCAAGAAGAAGGTATATAGTAGCCGCATCTTACCGGTACTTTCGTAAGGAGTAGAAACCTGGAGGTTTACAAAGAGGGTTAAGCTTGAATTGAAGACGACGCAGCGAGTGATGGAAAGTACAATGATAGGCGTAATCTTACGAGACAAGAAGAGACCAGACTGAGTCAGAGAACAAAGTGGGATTAAGGATACTACAGTTGAAATCAATAAGAAATAAACATACAATAACACAAACAAGAAGAGTCCACTTTTGAAAGCTCAGTTCATTACCACTCCTGCCTATTACTCAGCTCGTTTAGATCATCAACATAAGGTACACGTCATTAGCTGCCGCACTAACACTTTCCATCATTCCTTCGTCCCACGCACATCCAACGGCTGGAACCACATTCTCTCGGACATGGATTTTATGTGAAATCATGAATTGTTTTCTTCTACAATACAGGAGTACTTACGTGATGACGCGTGAAGTGTATATTTTACATTTAAATTATTGTACTCTGTTTTCCCCATGTTTCTGATGGTACTTACACATACATTTAGTGTATTGCCTAACATTAAATTTACATGTCTTGTAATCTTTATTATTTTGATGTTACTATGTTCGCTCTTGTTTATAGTTTATTATTTTTTGTACCCCACTCCCCTCTGTAAAGCTATGTGCGATTGAGAGTAAAATAAATGAAATGAAATGAAATGAGCCGGGCACGTAGCGAATAGGCAGGTTAACCACTGGTCATTGAGGGTAACTGACTGAATTTTCAATGAGGGTAAGCGGGTAGTGGGAACACAAAAAGTTAGGCGGGCAGATGAAAGCAGGGAGTTTGCGGCTATTAAGTGGGAGCACTGACCACAGGGCCGAATCGACTGGCAGAATATGGGAAAGACGTTCATTCTGCAGTGGACATAGTCAGACAGGTTACGATGCTGATGATATATGAAAGCGCAAGAAAAAAAGTTTGCAGAAAAGGACCCTGGTGCGTGAAATTCTACGTCGGATATTTCGTTCGTGAGAGCACGGTGTTAGCCACTGAGCCACCAAGAAGCACTTCATTACGTCCAAACGGCAAGTTATTTACATCTACCACTTAGCACTGGCGGTGCCCATCTCGAGGGAAGTAGCGTGTTTTCAGCATTACCAGCGAAATGACGCCACGAGCGCGGGTGACCAGATTGTCACCACGTGTCAACGTGCGCTGCTGCGTTCATCTCCCACGCGTTATTCACCCCGCTGGGGGGGGGGGGGGGTAGACGTTCACCTGTGCTGGAAAATATCTCGCGGTGAGGAGAATGGTATGCCTTTGGCTTCCACCGGAACGATTTTGTTGTAGTTGTGATGTTAACGTGGGTTCAGGATTCGCTCCAGAAAGAATAACGCAGAACGCAGGTGGACAAACACACGTAAGACACCTTTACAGACACGACAGAACTCAACAAATAGAGAAAAACAGTTAAATTTGACATGAGGGCTGTTACGCGAAATAGTCAAGCAGTAGCGTACAGTTTGTTGTCGGAGCCGATGAAGTTGCCGAGTTGAAGGCGCCATGCGTAGACCATCTGTCCGATGCCGTAGCTCGGTGTTTGGTCTGGCCGCGTGAAGTCAAGAAGGTCCACTCTGTGGACGTTGATGCCGAGATTCTGCGCCAAGGGACCCGCTCCACGGTGGACGCCTTGGGCCTGTGCATGCTCGTGGGCCGAACCCTGAGTGTGCCCGTCTGCCCACAGCGTCAAGACCTTGGCCCGTCCTCGTGCACGTTCCTTAGCTTGATCTCCTCGTAGCAGAACAGGCGGGAGCGCTCTAAGTCGAGACAGCAAGAGGTAGGGCTCGGGGTTCTCCCATGGACCGGAGGCCCAGCGGAGGAGAGCCCAGCCTTGCAATTCCGACTCTCGTGCACGGCCCACGCTGTCTCGAGACACGCCGCGCACACGATCGCCGTCCTCTTCGCCACCGCACGGATCATACGCGATTCGCCCCCGCACGGCGCACACATTCAAAAGGCCACACAAGTCGCCACCGCACGGCATACTGTTTTGTTTTTGCACATTTAAACAAGCGCGCACCATATATAATGACAGTAGTTACCGGGCGCACAGATGTCACTGCACTCGCTGCAGTCTCCGCTTGCTAAAATGACGCGCTTTTAAGACCCAGCGAACTAACAACTGAGACACTTATTTGGGTTGGTATGTAACTGTGAGGGCGCTTCGTGCGTCATTTTTGCGCGACAGACGTGGGGCATTTTCTGTTCTGCTTGCCATTCTTCAGGTAACATTCCCGTTTGTTGCTATCGCATTCACTGCCTCACCTTTGCGGGAAAGCTGTAACTTTTTTCAACACTTCCAACTCTAAAAAGGTGATAAGTGATAACAACCTCCTCTGTCACTGCCTTTTTACTCACTCAGTAGCATCCTCAAAAAAGTTATCTTGTGTGTAAAACTAATAAGCAGGAGGGGACACAAAAAGATTTTTGTTGCAATAATTGGTGCACGAACACTTCTAAATTCCTTCAGTTATCATAGATGTACTTACAATTACCTTAATGTGATCTCGTTTCGCCAACGTTTCGGTGTCGGTGGTGGTGTCGTAAGTTGGGAGCAATATATTAGTGTTGTCTATGAATGAAAATTAGAGGTATATGCAAATAAAACTACAGACTGCCTTCCCCAAAAGAACCATAATGGGGCACGAAGCAGCAGCGGTGCGCATGGCATTTAAAAGGTTGAAACAGGCGTCGATGCTGGTGCTAGAGGAATGGTGTGCAGCGAAACTCGGTGGAGCACTTACTAGAGTAAACGTTTGTACGGAACGCAAATACACGGGAGGCGGCATGTGTTGTACACGCTTGCTCTCCGCATCCTTGGCTTGCGTCTCGTAAATGTTACCCGCGCACCGTCTGTATTCCGAATGCCATCGGTGTTCTTTTTTTAATTTTAAAGACTGCCCTTTGGCTTAACAAGCATTCATTGACTAGCACCTCGTCGGTTTCGCTGGTCTTCCACTGCTGACGTTTGCGTTCGGCTTCCCTGGCTCGCACCTCGTCAATGTTTGCGTCCTCATTCGCGAACGCAATCCACTTCAATCGGCCTCGCAATGCCTGTGCT
Organism: Rhipicephalus microplus; assembly: GCF_043290135.1. NCBI lineage: Eukaryota > Metazoa > Arthropoda > Arachnida > Ixodida > Ixodidae > Rhipicephalus > Rhipicephalus microplus. The sequence continues at coordinate 158,806,706 of NC_134704.1, forward strand.
AGCCGGAAAAGTCACGCGCACTCTAAGAGGAAACATGCCGTGACAGCATCCCACCCTTGAACGAGTTCGCGTGGCAAACAGCGGCGCGCTGTCTACATTGTCGACGCAGCGAGATTCGTGAGGGGCGCGCAGCGCGCGCACGCGCTGACTCGAGGCTTCTTCTCGCCGACAGATGGAGAAAGGCGGCGTGGTTTATAGGGTGCCTACGTGAGGAGTGGGTTCGAACGTTGCGAGTATTGAAGAGGGTGAAGTGTGAAAGAGCTGACACGCGGTGAGCGCACGGGTGGCTAGGGAGAGAGACGTCAACTTATACTGCCAGGGGGGTGTGAGCTACTTGGCCCCGCTCCAACACCTGCGGCGAGGGGAGCGCTGCGGTCTGAGAAACAGCTTTACAGAGGCTAATCAAAGAGCTGCTTCGCTTCTAAAGTAATAATGGAAAATATACTAATTGATTCAAATATCTGTCTCATTGCTTCGTAGCACGATGCGTTCAGATGCTTGCTCACCATGCATAGATCATCTAGCATACTAACAACGAACCATTTCATATAACCCATTTAGGGTGCATTGTCTACACACCTCAGGGGCTCTGCCGTTACTTGGTGAAGCACCCGCGAGAGGTTGCGAAGAACCCACGGCCACGCTTTCATAGGGCGTCGTCCTGCTGTGTGACGGTGTTTCGCCGCACCACATGCAGGAATATTATTGAACCCGGAGGGCTTGCGCAGTTTGGCTTTTTTTTTTGCGGCATGGTTAAGTTCTGCACAGACAAGCGAAGCCAGGCCCGCGTCGTAGAAGACGATACAAACGCGGTCGCGTCTCGTTCTTATCTTGAAAGCAAAGATCAAGTGCCTTCCACGTTACTGGTGGCTGCATCCATACTTGTGATATTACCCATATCTGCAGAGGCGCCAGACCAATACGTAAGTATTGGATGGTGTTTTTTATTTACTAGTATATGAATACGTAACTCTAAAGATATTAGTTTTTCGTACGATGCGCAGAAATTGCGAAAAATTGAACTGCCGACGCCAAGGTGCTGCCACATGGCACCGACCCTGGGTTCTGCACAAGCTCATATTGCTTGGGAGCACTGCTTGTAACCTACGCAATACCACCTATGTTTTGACTACGCGAGCTATATACGACCTGATTCATCATAGAGGAGGCGCTGTCTGGGGCAAGGCCAAAATAAATGGCAGGTTGACGACAGGAGACTATCGCGCTTCGACATTTGCAGCGAAGCACGCAGATACAAGGCCATTTTCACCCCAACATTTTTAATCAAAGCCGGAATTACTCAACTTCCATGTTTTCCAGTGCCTTTTGCGAGCCTGTTCTGACCACATCGGTATCTTCACCATGTTCTCCTTTTAGCGTAATCAGGCTCGGTAATAGGAAAATTGTGCATTGGGCTGGGCGAGGCGTATAGGAAGGGTGGCGAATAAGACGTTATCCCTGTTATGACAAACAGTGGACCACTCTTGTGTGTGGCGCATTGTTGTGAAGGTGAATGAGCCACGTGATGATCAATGTTTGGGGCGTTTCTGTCGAACATCCTCTGGCATACGTCTTAAAACTTCTAAATAAAATGGTTGCATTGCAGTCTGGCAAAGGGTACAAAATCTTGATGAACGATTCTATAACCTATACGAAGACGATGAGCATCATCTTTCAACTTCACTTCTCTTGCTTTTTCTTTTTTTTTGGTTTCAAAGAGTGCGGAGTGCTTTAACGCCTTGAGTTTGGCAAGGTTTCAGGGTGATGTTCAATGATAATGTTTGAAGCGTTGGATCATTGCGATCTCTGTTTTCGAGCCAAGGAGTATACTGATGTGTACAATAGTTTGCTTCTCTGTGAGCAGGCGCTGAACAAAGTGGTTGCTCAACCAAGCAAATTCTCTCACAAGCTGTGCAGGCACAAACACCAGCTAGCACTTGCCTCACTCAGAATTTGGTCTACCTTGAAGCGGTCATCGCTATTCAATTTCTTTCGATGAATTTTTTGTATCCTTTTTCTCGGTTTGCGATGTTGCAGAGCGTCTAGAAAGAGAGCGATCTGCGAGAGTCATCTCATTCCTTCTTATTCGCCCGAAGAAGTTGAAAATTTTATGCAGAGCATCCTCTTAGAAAGAATGTTTCAGACACATTCAGTCGAGGCAAGGAAAGTATGCCAGATGTGGAAGGCAGTCCGGACCCAGCGCCGTTCCTCGCTTTATTTTTGACAGGGCTGCCTTGACGTTATAGGGTGAAAAGTGACAGTCAAATACTCTTGGGTTTCTTTGATTATCGTACGAAAGTAATTGATTGATTGAACATTGCGGTTATGCCTGCTTGCTTTTATCCAGTGCCTTCACATATGCTGGAAAAGTGTTTCTTTCAGGGGAATAAACATGCTCTAAATTGGCGCCCCTCTGGCAAATGTTTTTTTTTTGCCCGTGTTAGCTTGCACCAAAATATATTTTTGCCAAAAAGCAGGGAACTGCTGATCTTATTGATTGCCTGAAATAGAAAATGGTTGATGTTCTCACATTATACAAGTGTGACCCGAATCTGAAGTTCACAGGTCATGCTACCACAGAAATGCGTGAGTTATGGGCCTGGGAAGTTTTCACCACTCCTCTGCGTGTACTACAATATTAGATACCGTTATAGAACCCTGTAGTTGAAGATGTTACCCATGCACAACTATACTTCTGTCTCCTCACTCTACTATGTTGCACTTGCGCTTGAATCAATGACGCGTTTTTGATCACCCAACTCTGATGTTTTTGCACAACAAAGTGTATTAGCGATACCTGCCTGTATGCGCGCGCCCCGGCTGAGAGTGTGGCCTTTCTTTGAAAAGGTCGACGCCACCCCAGCTCGTTCGAATGCCATGTTTTACCATGCACTGCGCTTTCTTTACACGTGCATACGACACCTGCCAAAACGCCGCCCATCTGATTTGTCGCAAGTCTTGCAAGATGACTGGATGCTGCGTGCCACAGGGCACGAAAATTTCTAGGAATAGCTGGAAGATGTTTCCACCCCAAAGGAACACGAAAGAAGACCTTTAGGTGCAGTGAACACAAAGTCAGACAAGTGGTAGCCAATGGATGCCTCTCGAATATGCAGCCTGAGTATTGGAAGCTTGTTTTTTTTACCTCTCCTTTACTACATCTGGTACTTTTGGGATATTTTTTAAAATGACGTACCTTTCCGGTGTGTATATATAGTCAAGTATATATAAACGGTCTTTATATATAGTAGGACATTACACTGTCAAAAAGTATGTGGATGCTTCCGATTGCGTGTTGGTGCTTCTGTAACGCGCACTCGTCGCCGCTGAGCATGATCGAACGTTCAGCTAACTTGTAACCCCAAATTGTTTTGTCACCTTTAAAACGTCCTCATAAATTTGGTCTAGTTCTTGGCGTGTGCTTGAAAATCAAATTTTGGTGTCGCGGGCATCTTTTTTTTTTCATGCTTAATGGTAAGATTGTGGATATTGTCACGCTTATGATGAACCACAACTATTTCCTCCGTGTTGTGTTTTCTGGATGAACAGGAACGACAAACACAATTGTTTTTCACCTGGTGAAATCATTTCCCACAATCAACTCCCTAAACGACAGTGTCTTTTTGCCTACCATTAATTAATTACAGCGCGTAATTCATGGCTCTATAAGATAGCCGCAGACCCACGAAGTGAAATGTGATGATGGATTGAAAGTGCATAACGTCTACGTGGATGTCACTCAAATGAATAAAAGATGCACAGATAGACAAACGCACGCACGCATGGGTGGATGTACGAGCGGAAGGAGGCAAAGACAAAAACAGACGCATGTAAAGAGACGCCGACGGACAGACGGATGGACAAATGCGTGGGCGGCCGCTGGCACGCACGCATGGACGGATGGATGCTTGATCAGACGAATGGACGCACGAACAGATGCGCGGAGTGCCAGGCGGACTGAGTACAGTCTATTTTTAAACCATATGCGCGCTATGAACGCTCTCTGCACGGTATGTGTAGCACATGTGTTTCAAACTGACGGGTAACTATGACGACGACGGTGACAACAAAAATTGTGAGAGCCTAAAATGCTTAGTTCCTAAAAAATTCACTCGCTAGTAGTTCGAGTGATACTCTTCACTTGCAAGTTTCAAGACATTGCCTCTTCATTCACAATATTATCTTTATATAATAAGGTTCTAGCACCCTCGAAATGAAATAAAAATATTTACAAATTGGTGTGCTTGTTTTTGTCGGCCAGAGTACTTTTTTTGTTAATTCGTTAATGCATCACAGAAATATTTCGTTACGTCAAGGAAAAACGAGATCTTAGTTTGGGCTTCCAGTCCATTTATTTCAATATCTCGAAGCCGGAATACTCTTCTAAATATATCTGTCCAGTCTTGGCTAAAATAATATTGACAATATTATCCATCCCCTAATGGACGTGCTTGCGGTATATCAACGTTAGGGTAATATATCACATGTGTTATTTGTATTGCTGCATCTGTATTCTGGATTACTTTTTTTCTTTTCGAAAAGATATTTCGGAAATTTAGCGTTACAAAAACACAACTGTGATGATGCCTGTATCCTGTATACCCAACTCACAGCGCATACATTTCATTATCTGTATTACAGAATACCTTTATAAATCTGCCTGATGCTGGTCAGAACCCTGTACACATATTCATTTATTTATTATATTATCGTGTTATCGCGACTTACATGAAGGGAGCCCACTGTAGATGAAAGATAGAGCTGTTCACTGTCCAAACTTGTGGACTCTAAACAAAAAGTCAAATTACAGCTATGCGCACTGGTACTGATAGTGGTGAACGTGGCGTCGATCAACGTACAAGCGGTGAAATGCGTCGGCAGTTATACATGTGCCGTCAAATATTCCAGCTTTATCACGTGGTCGTCTCGAAAGCTCTAGAATAGGCTGGAGGGTTCGCGGCTTGAGCTCCGTCTTAACAGAACGACCTAAGATAATTGAGAACCTTAATGAACACTGAACTGTTGTTTACGCTGGGCATTTCTGACTGGGTTTGTGGGTGAAAGCGAATGAAATAAAACAAAGTTTAAAGTAGGAAATGCACGTGGCAATGTGCAACCACAAGTACAGGCCCTGTTCTGCCCATTGCGATGGTGCTCTCTGCTTGGTTTTATTCGAAGAGATGCAGCAAGTGGCTAAATTGAGCTCAGGAAGAAGACTTTGAAGACCGACTAGCAAAGGTACGGCCTGAACCCTAATGAAACACTAAGTATATCGCCCTGTTCTATTTTTTTGTATTCTGCAAATGCGCATTTCCTACCCAAAATACAATTTTGACTTACATAACCCGGGCAAACTTCAGCAAAATGAACGGGACCCTTATTCTTATTTTTCTCCTGTGCGAGTCTGCAAGAAATGAAAATATTACCACTGTTAAACTTACAACAAACATCATATTTTGCTATCAATAGGAGGTACACTGAACAAAGCGTGGTTAAAGCATTATTTAGCCAGAAATAGCCCTAGGTGCATTGTTAAAGCTCAGAATTCACACATTATTTAGCAATTTCGTAATGTATTGCGTGATAAGTACAAACACCAACGTTGTTCTATAGCTCTTCAATACTTGTAATAGTCATGAAGCTCTAGCCGTCATGCTCTCTGGCAGCTTTATGCGCTGCCCAAAGCGACCGCAATGAAGCGCCACAGTGCCTCCAAGGCACTGTTCGCGTGTCAAGTTAATCGCGCGGGTAACAGGAGCTGATCGAAGTGGCAATCTTTGTGAAACTGCTGGGTGCGTCAAGACAAGATACGACACGAGGTATATCGGTCACCATTCTCAATTTCGCTAGAATTTACTGTTCGCCTAAACAATAGTGCAAGAACAATAAGGGCTCGTTTTTCGTGTTTACGCAATAAGAATGAGATCTAACAGACAATAGTGCAAAGGAAGGTATAGGGGAAGTTATTGGGCCAATTGTAATGTAATGGTGAAGAAAGGAAAGAATGTGAAAAGATAACTTGTCGTGGCCAGGATCTGAATCCTATATATATATATATATATATATATATATATATATATATATATATATATATATATATATATATATATATATATATGCAGAAGAATAACTTCGGTTGCCGCAAGGTTATAAATATGAAAGTAGATGCGCTTTCACATAACAACTGTTTATTGTGCCGACGTTTCAACAGGAACCCCGCCTTTTTCAAAGCATAATACTATTTACATGTTCCGTGTCTTCTTATATCCTGTCGAGACAGGATGGTAGGGGTCAAAAGAGAGAGAGAAAAAAGAAAAAAAAGAAACAGCGAAACGGGAGGACAAACATTAAATAAAATATAGAAAATCTATATTTTATTTAATGTTTGTCCTCCCGTTTCGCTGTTTCTTTTTTTTTCCTTTTTTTTTCTCTCTCTCTCTTTTGACCCCTCCCTTCGATCCTGTCTCGACAGGATATAAGAAGACACGGAACATGTGTAAATAGTATATATATATATATATATATATATATAAATATATATATATATATATATATATATATATATATATATATATATATATATATATCTCCGACAGGTTTGCCACGTTCGCCCCGCCGCGGTGGTCTAGTGGCTAAGGCACTCGGCTGCTGACCCGCAGGTCGCGGGTTCGATTCCTGGCTGCGGCGGCTGCATTTCCGATGGAGGCGGAAATGTTGTAGGCCCGTGTGCTCAGATTTGGGCGCACGTTAAAGAACCCCAGGTGGTCGAAATTTCCGGAGCCCTTCACTACGGCGTCTCTCATAATCATATGGTGGTTTTGGGACGTTAAACCCAACAAATCAATCATCAATCAATCAGGTTTGCCACGTTCAAGTAGCCCGCCACAATCATCGTGGCACCAGCACTAGCAAGACCCGGCTCGGCTGGCATGCGCCATGCGTTCGTGCGCTCCGGCAACGAAGAAGAGGAAGATAGTCGGATCTGTGCGATGATCCTGCCGCCAGGTTCTTGGCCGATCCCACTTTGTGGGCGAGTGCCAGCAAAGCTGAAGGTTCATCATCATCATCATCACTCGGCTACTCGGACTTGGCGACCATAGTCTTTAGAATCATTGGCACAGGTTCGCTCTAATAAAGACGCTTGTTTTTTCAACCTGTCTGCCCCAGCATCGCTACATTTCTGGTGGAGGCGCTGGGTTATGAATCGAAGCCCCGCGAGCTCAAGATACCGTAGCCCCGACGACCAGCGTATCAACCCCGTGGAAGTGACTCCTGTACACCAGAGGGCGATTCGCCGTGATCGAGGTGACTCACCTGAGTTCGGTCCTCTTCACTTCACACCAAGGAGTATTCAAATGATAGATGCCAACACTATGACTAGCCAGGTAACACCGGCACAAGTGTTCATTAGCCAACCGCACCAGCCGCCAGTTTTTCACGGCGACTCGTACGAGGATGTTGAACATTGGTTGGACCTGTTCGAGAGAGTGGTGAGCTTGAATGAATGGGACGAAAGAGAGAAGCTCCATCGCGTATACTTCGCCCTGGAAGACTTCGCAAATACATGGTTTGAGAATCATGAATTCTCGTTGTCTACCTGGGAGGTATTTCGACGACAAGCGGTGGCTACGTTCGCGAACATAGACCGGAAAGGAAAGGTGGAGGCTGCTCTTCAATCGAGGAACCAGCTAATGAACGAGAGTGCTGCTATATACATTGAGGACATGGTCCGTCTGTTCAAGCGTGCGGATTACAACATAGCTGAGGATAAGAAGGTTCGCCATCTAATGCACGGAGTGAAGCAAGAGCTGTTCGCCGTTCTCGTCTGCAACCATCCAAGCACAGTTGCTGAATTTTACTTGGAAGCAACGGCCATCGAAAAAACCCTGGAACAGCGTGCTCAGCAGTACAACCGAAATCTTAACTGCGCATCTGCACAGGTATTCTCCGGAGGCGTGCGAAATAACGTTGAAGCCCTGCGAGAGCTCATTAGATCAGTTATTAGAGAAGAACTGAGCAGACTGCAAATGCCCCAGACTCGAACTCCACTATCTGTTACGGACGTTGTTCGTGACGGACTGAGGCAGGTGATACGAGAGCCAGAGGGTGAATTGCAGCCGCTTCGACCTATCCGAACATACTCGGAGGGTGTCAGACAACCCACAGTACACAGCAATGCAGCAGTTGCGATGGCGACGACTTCTCTCCCACCTGCGGCACTCAGCGCACCTCGTCCACGGGAACCAACAGCTACCTATCTGCCCCCAGGAGCACGTAGCACACATCACTGCGTGGAGCGTAGGCGCAGGAAAAGTGACGTCTGGTGTGATCACGAGCGCAGGCCTCTGTGTTTTCATTGGGGGGAAGCGGGTCATCTGTACAGATTCTGTCCTTACCGACAGGCTGGATTAAGAGGCCTCCCGTCGTATGCACCGTGTCCCCGAAACGGCGAACGACCAGCAGAGATTTAGGAGTACTTGTCCACGCGTCAAAAGTCGCCACCTCTACGCCAACACCGGTCACGGTCACCATCGCCTATGCGCTACCGGTCATTCAGCCCACGTGCACCTTCAAGGCAGCCTGGTCATCGCTCTCCAAGTCCACACCCGGAAAACTGAAGCAAGCGACCTGTGGAGGTGAGGCCACTGATAACGTCAGTTGCGAAGATCCTCCAATATGGTTTGAGGGTGATGACGGTGTATTTCCTGTAGATGGGTGCAGCAACAAAACGTTACTTCGGATTTGCGGTTGAGAATGGAAGGATGGCAGCTGAATGCCTTAGTCGACACCGGTGTTGATTATTCAGTGATAAGTCACAAGATGGTGAAAAAGCTAAACAAAGTTGTGACACAGTGGAGTGGATCGCAGATACGCACGGCAGGCGGTCACAATATTACGCCCCTTGGCAGATGCACTGCAAGGCTTGAAATACGGGCCTTTATTTACGTGGCCGATTTCATTGTGCTGCCAGAATGTTCAAGGGAACTCAATATAGGAATGGATTTTTTGCGAGCTAATGGCGTCGTAATTAGCCTGGGTAGGTCCAGCGTGTCGTTTTCGACTGAACGAGCTATACCTGTGAAGGCATCTGAAGAACGACGCCTAACTGCTCTACGCGTTGTTCATGATGACGTAACTGTGCCGCCACACTGCAGTATAATGGTGCTCCTAGAAATTGACGCACTGCACAACCGCGAAGGCATAGCGGATACAAATGAAGGGCTGTTTTTGAACAAAGGTGTCTGTGTAGCTAGGGGTCTTGTTCACTTGACGAGTGGCCGTGTAGATGTCCTACTCACAAATTTCTCCAATGAACTTGAACACATCGCTCAAGGCACGGCTATTGCCTATTTACACGACTTCTGTATGGCGACTGAACTATGCAGCTTAACGACATCAACCACTCGACCAGTGGCCTGCAACATCGACACATCTGTGACCGTCAATCAGAGCCTTCCGGACAGTCAAAAGAAACAGATTTATGCCTTGGTAAAAAAATTCTCTGAATGCTTTTCAAGTGCCTCGAAGGTCCAGCGCACGTCAATCACAAAACACAGAATTATAACGCAAGACTACACAAGGCCTATATGCCAGCATGCATATCGGGTGTCACAGAAAGAACAGAAAATTATCAAGAAGCAAGTGGAGGAGATGCTTTCGGATGATGTCATCCAGCCTTCGAAAAGTCCATGGGCGTTCCCCGTAGTGCTCGTTAAGAAGAAAGACGACACACTTAGATTCTGTGTCGACTACTGAAAACTTAACAGTGTAACTAAACGAGATGTCTACCCCTTGCCACGTATCGACAATACACGATATCGGTTCCGATCCGCAAAGTTTTTCTCCTCCTTAGATCTGAAAAGCGGATATGGGCAAACAGAGGTCATTGAGCGGGACCGTGAAAAAACGGCATTCGTAACACCAGATGGCCTTTACGAATTCAAAGCGCTTCCACTCAGCCTCTGTTCCGCACCAGCGACGTTCCAGCGAATGAAGGACACTGTCCTCGCCGGATTTAAATTACAGTCATACCTAGTGTATTTGGATGATGTGGTGGTATTCTCTGCAACGTTTGACAAACATCTAGAGTGACTACGCACAGTATTGGAAGCCCTCCGGTCAGCAAAATTGACAATCAAACCCGAAAAATGCCACTTTGGCTTCGAAAAGCTGCGATTCCTTGAACATATTGCTACGTAGCTGACGTATCATCGGTGAAAAGACGACAACGAGGAAGTGCTCTGTCGGTTGCGCGTGCTGCTTCCATCTTAGTCGACGCCATACGCATTATTTTGAATATAGATTTTAAATAGACACACCTCGTGTCATTTTTACGTAACATCTTTGTGGTGGAGGTGCTGGGTACTTCCCTGTCTTCATCACGAAGCGCCGCAACGGCCGCATCATCATAGGTCCAACCATGTCACAGGTTGAACAACCATCGTCTTCGCCACCTGCCCCTACCGTGACTTCTACATACGTCGTTCTACCTCCTGCTTGGGATCCCGGTGTCTTTTCCGGTCAGGATGGCGTTGACGTCGACAAATGGATCAACCGGTACGAACGGGTCAGCGTAAGCTATAGTTGGGACCCGACTCTTATGCTTGCCAATGTGCTTTTTTACCTCGATGGCCCACCGCGCGTGTGGTTCGAGACGCACGAAGCGGAGATTACGAGCTGGGACTCCTTTAAAGAAAAGATCCGCGACCTTTTTGGCGACACCATTGGGCGGCAGATCGCAGCGCGGAATCAACTGGCGGCCCGTGCACAGACGTCGACGGAGTTGTACGTCGCGTACATTCACGACGTCATCGCCCTATGCCGCCAGATTGACGAGCACATGAGTGAGTCGGAGAAAGTGGCCCATGTGCTGAAAGGCATAGCAGACGACGCATTTAATCTACTAGTTTACAACAACGTTGCCACCGTCGACGCCATCATTAAAGAGTGCCGGCGGTTCGAAGAAGCCAAAAGCCGCCGTATCACTCAGCGATTCACCCGGCTGCCCAACACGGCCGCGACCTCATCGTGTGAAGCCGCCCGCCAGTCCCCCACGTATGACAACGTCACACGTATTGTTCGTCGGGAAATCGGAGCCGCCTGTCCGGCTCCTCTTCAGCCACCCATTTTCGCAACGCTCGCCTCTGACCAACAACAGCCGTCAGTGGCGTTAATACAAGCTGTGGTGAGGCAGGAGTTTGCGAACCTCGGACTTCCCTCAGCATGTCCCCTGACTCGCCCTGAAGTCCTCTCCTACTCCCGAGGACACGCTCGCCGTTCACCTCCAACAATGCCCTTCCGTAACCCTTCGGAATGGCGAACACCCGACGACCGACCTATTTGTTTTTCCTGCCACCAGCCTGGGCACGTTTCTCGCTATTGCCGCCGCCGTTGGTCAAACCAACCACGTCAGACTTTCTCTACCTCGGCGCTCATGCATCCGACAAGCCCTCGACGTTCAGACGCCACACCCTTCAATTTCTATTCGTCGTCATCTTACGAGCCTTCCACTGACGCCCCTTTGCCCGGTCGCCGCTACCCTGACGCCCCTTCGTCCGGTCGCCGTAGCTCTCGCTCCCCGTAGATCCCGCTCTCCGCCACCTCGGCGCTTTTCTTCGCCGAGCTTCTCTGGACGACCCCAGCAGGAAAACTAGATATTGCAGCTTATAGAAGTGAAGCTACAATACCAATGACGACCGAAAATCCTCTACTGACGCTTCCCACGCACCATAGCCTGCTTGAAGTACAAGTCGACCATGTTCCTGTGACCGCCCTCATTGACACAGGTGCGCACCTGTCTATTATGAGCGCTTCTCTACGCTGCCGCTTACAAAAGATTATGACGCCATCTACGATGCAGGCAATACGTGTTGCCGATGGCGGTACTGTAGCAGTAATCGGAATGTGCACTGCTCGTGTCAGCATTGCCGGTCGTCACGCCGTGGTCCTTTTTGCCGTGCTAGCCTGCTGCCCTCATGACCTCATACTTTGCCTTGATTTCCTTTCGGCACACTCGGCCTTAATTGATTGTTCGTCTGGTACCCTCAGCCTTGATCTACCAATCTTTGCCGACTACTCTGCAAAGCCCACCAGCCGCTTGAGCCCAACCACTTTCGTTCGCCTGCCACCTCGAGCCATCACGTACGTGTCTTTGTCATCGACCCCTCCCGTTCCTGACGGTGATTAGATCATTACACCAATTACTGACGTTCGGTTGACGCGCAGTGTTACTGTGCCCAATACCATCGCGACTATAGCGGATAACTGTGTGTTACTTCCGCTCCTTAACTTTGGTTTCACCCCTCAAGTGTTGCCCTGCCAGATGTCTCTAGCCCAGCTAACTGCCATAACAGAAGACGATGTCAGTGTTGTCGCTGTATCTGCTCCTGATCGAAGCGCAGTCTCACGGTCACCCAGCTCAGACGATGGTATGTTTCGAAACATGATTGGATCGGAGCTGTCGCCTCAACAGGCCGACGCTCTCTGCCAAGTACAGTGACATTTTCGACACCGACGATCGTCCCTTGGGCCAGACTAAAATTGTCACTCACCGAATCAACACTGGTGACTCTGCGCCCATTCACCGTCGGCCGTACCGCGGGTCAGCATCTGAGCGAGAAGTGATTCAGAAAGAAGTGGCCAAAATGCTTACGAAAAACGTAATCGAACCATCAACGAGCCCTTGGCCATCTCCCGTGGTATTAGTAAAAAAGAAAGATGGCTGATGGCGTTTTTGCGTTGATTATCGCCACCTCAACAAAATTACGAAAAAAGACGTGTACCCTCTACCACGCATTGACGATGCCATTGATTGCCTCCATGGCGCCACCTTCGTTTCATCTCTCGACTTCCAATCTGGATACTGGCAAATTGCTGTAGATGACATGGACCGAGAAAAGACCGCCTTCGTTACCCCTGACGGCCTTTACCAATTCAAGGTCATGCTGTTCGGGCTCTGCAACGCTCCAGCGACCTTCGAGAGAATGATGGACACGCTCCTACAAGGATTTAAAAGGTCGACATATTTGTGTTACCTGGACGACGTGATCATTTTCTCACCTACCTTTGCAACCCACCTTGAACGCCTTTCGACCGTTCTATCCATATTTCGACGGGCCGGCCTGCAGCTCAATTCCTCCAAGTGCCACTTCGGTCTTCGTCAGATTACCGTATTGGGTCACCTTGTCGACGCTGCCGGCGTACAGCCAGACCCGGCGAAAGTACGCGCTGTAACAAACTTCCCAGTCCCACGCTCTGTTCATGATGTTCGCAGTTTTGTGGGCCTCTGCTCCTACTTTCGCCGGTTTGTGAAAAACTTTGCGGCACTCGCACGGCCACTCACCGACCTTCTCAAACAAGACGTCCCATTTTCTTGGGGCCCTCCTCAAGCTGACGCCTTCTCTCAACTAATCACCGCTCTAACGACACCTCCTATTCTTGCACATTTCGACCCCGATGCTCCCACAGAAGTGCGAACAGACGCGAGTGGTCACGGAATTGGTGCAGTTTTGGCGCGATCTCAGCGGGGCAACGACCGTGTAATGGCGTACGCGAGCCGTCTGCTTGTTAAGTCTGAACGCAATTATTCTATAACAGAACGGGAATGTCTCGCTCTTGTTTGGGCGGTTTCGAAATTCCGTCCTTACTTGTATTCCGTCCTTACCCTTTCCGTGTCATCACAGATCACCACGCGCTGTGTTGGCTTTCTTCTCTGAAGGACCCCACTAGACGACTTGGTCGTTGGGCATTACGCCTACAAGAGTATTCCTACTCAGTTGCTTATAAGTCTGGACGTCTCCATCTGGACGCCGATTGCTTATCCCGCTACCCTGTTGATCAGCCCGACGAACCAGACATCGAGCCTAGCCTCAGCGTCATGTCAATGTCCCAGTTTCTTCAGATTGGTGATGAACAACGTTGTGATGCTCCTCTGCGACAACTTATTGACCGTCTCGAATCTGCTCCGAACGACACGTCACTTCGCATGTACGTCCTCCTGAATAACAAGCTGTACCGTCGTAGCCTCCAGCCAGATGGCCCTGAGCTCCTTCTTGTCGTGCCGAAAAATTTGCGTTCAACCGTGCTGCACGAGCTTCACGATGAACCAACTGCTGGTCATCTGGGTGTATCTCGGACGTACGACCACGTGCGTCGCCGCTTCTTTTGGCGCGGTCTCGCCCGGTCCGTTCGCCGTTACGTGTCCTCCTGCGATAAATGCCAACGCAGGAAGCGACCTACTGCGCCCCCGGCTGGACTTTTTCAACCGATCTCCATCCCAAACGAACCTTTCTTCCGTGTTGGTATAGATCTTCTCGGTCCTTTTCCCGAGTCGAAATCGGGCAACAAGTGGGTCGCTGTTGCTATAGACTACGCGACTAGGTATGCCATCACTCGAGCGCTCCCCACCAGCACCGCTACTAACGTTGCGGACTTTTTGCTCCACGACGTCATCCTACAGCATGGCGCTCCTCGCCAATTACTCACAGATAGTGGCCGCGCATTTTTGTCCCGTGTGATCGACGATCTTCTGCGCTCTTCCTCGACGCACCACAAGCTGACCACTTCCTACCATCCCCAAACAAATGGCCTTACCGAACGGCTAAATCGGACCCTAACGGACATGCTCGCGATGTATGTGTCCTCCGACCACCATGACTGGGACTTGGCGCTACCTCACGTGACCTTCGCGTACAATTCTTCGCGCCACGACACCACTGGTTATTCACCCTTTTATTTGCTTTATGGCCGTGATCCAACGTTACCACTCGACACCTTACTTCGAACCACTACAACGCCGTCAACCGAATATGCACGCGATCGCCCGCTCTAGACTTTTGGCTTCGCAAGCCACCCAGAAAGCCATCTTCGACAGCCGGCATGCTGACGTTCACTTCTCACCCGGTTCCCTTGTTCTCCTGTGGTGCCCAGTTCGTCGCGTTGGGTTATCAGAGAAGTTATTGTCTCGCTACATGGGTCCTTACCGTATCATCCGCCAGGTAACCGACGTCACCTATGAGATCATTCCTGCATCTGAGACCACAAGCCTGCCTGCAACCACACCCAGTGATGTTGTGCACGTCAGCAGGCTAAAACCTTACCACCTGACTACTGAAGACCATAGTTAATGTGCACCGAGACGGCGCTTTTACCACCGGGGGGGGGGGGTAATGCTACGTAGCTGACGTATCAGCGGTGAAAAGACGACAACGAGGAAGTGCTCTGTCGGTTGCGTGTGCTGCTTTCATCTTAGTCGACGCCATACGCATCATTTTGAATATAGATTTTAAATAGACACACCTCGTGTCATTTTTACGTAACAATATTATTAGTTCCGATGGTGTTCGTCCTGATCCCGAAAAGACAGCCGCTGTTCAGAGGTTCCCTACACCCAAAGACAAAAAGTCAGTGCATCGATTTTTGGGTTTATGTGCCTACTATAGGCGATTTGTGGGAAATTTTTCAAAGATTGCGGAACCTCTTACAAAACTGACAAAAGACGACGTGCCCTTCACATGGGAAAACGAACAACAGAAAGCTTTTGACGAATTAAGAAAACGACTACAGGGTTCACCAATACTTGCCCATTTTGATGAGACAGCCGACACTGAAGTCCATACCGATGCCAGCAATGTCGGCCTCGGCGCCATCCTTGTCCAGTCGCAAAATAGTCGATAGAAAGTGTTAGCCTATGCCAGCCGCAAACTATCAAAAGCTGAGGCAAACTACTCTGTAACTGAAAAAGAGTGCCTCGCAGTCATCTGGGCAATAAAGAAGGTTCGACCCCACTTTTATGGTAGACCGTTCAAAGCTGTCAGTGACCACCATGCTCTATGCTGGCTGGCAAATCTCAAGGACCCGTCAGGTCGACTGGAAAAATAGAGCCTTAGGCTGCAGGAGTATGACATTATGGTCGTGTACAAATCTGCTAAGAAACACAGCGATGCCAATTGCCTGTCACGCTCTCCCGTCGGTCCAAGTGTACCTGAAGAGGATGACTTCCCGTTTCTAGGCGTTGTCGACGCATCCGTAATCGCTCGACTACAACGAGATGACCCGGATTTGGTGGCACTTATACAACACCTGCAGGGTCTCGACGTTCAAGTTCCTCGCATATTCTCCAGAGGGCTCTGCGCGTTCTGCCTTCGAGGAAGTGTCCTTTGCAGGAGGAACTTCGAACCTAGTGATGAAACGTTTTTACCAGTCGTGCCCACAGCCATGCGAGAGGAAATTCTGCACGCATGCCACGACGAGCCAACATCTGGACACATCGGTGTGAGCCGAACATTCGCCAGGATTCGCCTGAAATAGTATTGGCCTAAGTTGCTCGCATCAGTGCAGCGCTAGGTGAAAACATGTCGTCAATGTCAACGGCACAAAATTCCACCCGTAAAACCAGCCAGCCTTCTCCAGCCAATAGACCCGCCAGATGCCCCATTCCAACAAGTCGGCATGGACTTCCTAGGACCTTTCCCGACATCCTGTGCAGGCAAGAAATGGATAGTCGTAGCCACAGACTCACCCGTTATGCTGAGACTGACTCTCTATACAGTGCGACAGCTGCCGAAGTCACCAAGTTTTTTGTGAACAACATAGTGCTCAGACATAGTGCGTCCATCATCGTTATTACGGATCGGGGCACCGCATTTACTGCAGACCTAATGCAATGCCTGCTGCGCATTACAAATACCGATCACAGACGAACAACGGCATATCACCCTCAGTAAAATGGCTTAACCGAACGCCTCAACAGAACTCTGACCGACATGCTATCAATGTATGTCGATGTTGAACATAAACAGTGGGATGAAATATTACCCTACGTAACATTCGCATATAATACAGCTGTTCAAGAAACAACCCACTTAGCCCCTTTTGAACTAGTATTCGGCTGAAGAGTGACCACCCCGCTGGATGCCATGTTACCACTACAGGACGAAAGCAGCTATCCACCTGTCTTAAATGACTTCTTGCAAAGACCCGAAGAAGCACGGCAAATGGCAAGATACCGAATATGCCACTAACAGCACGTCGATTCTGGTCGGTACAACAAGCGACGCAGTGACGCACTACATCATCCCGGTGACAAAGTGTGGATATGGATCCCAGTGCGCCGCCGCGAACTCTCTGAAAAGCTTCTTTGCCGATACTTTGGCCCTTATGAAGTACTCAACCGTATCAGCAACGCTACTTATGAAGTCAAATCCGCTGGACACGTGAGTTCAAGACGCCGCAATCCCACGGAAGTGGTACACGTAGTCCACATGAAGCCCTATCATGACAGATCGTCGAAAAACGAGTGAGAGTGCGCATGTATCTTTTCACTGTCTTAAGCATCGGGACGATGTGTCTGAGGAGAGAATAATGCTGCGACAGGTTCGCCGCGTTCAAGTACCCCGCCAAATTCATCGTGGCACCAGCACCAGCAAGACCCGGCTCGGCTGGCATGCGCCACGCGTACGTGCGCTCCGGCAACCAGGAAGAGGAAGATAGTTGGATCTGTGCCACTCGGCTACTCGGACTTAACGACCATAGTCTTTAGAATCGTGGGCACAAGTTCGCTCTAATAAAGACGCTTGTTTTTTTTAACCTGTCTGCCTCAGCGTCGCTACAATATATATAAATATAAATATATATATATATATATATATATATATATATATATATATATATATATATATATATATATATATATTTGGTCGTTGAAAGACGCTTTTCTACAACTTTAGCGATTTCAAAAATTTGAGCGCGTGTAAGTAAAATACAGTGCGCCTCACACTCACAATTAGTTTCGTTGTCTTACATAGTGCAAAAACAGAGATGATTATGATCATCCAGGCACTATCAGAGACATTATTTATTCTCACTAAAGAATAGGTGCTAGACAATGTTTTGAAATAAACATTTGCCTTGAACAGCATTGGAGGGAAAAATTGCAAACGTGGGAAACCACACAATATAGCTATGTTTCAGGAATTCATTGCTACAAAAAAGTTTAGCTGATGTTAATGACTTGCGGCAATATTACTAAATGCGAGACATTTTAACGTTTTTTCGAATCGAACAGGCATTTTTAGAATCTATCTATCTATCTATCTATCTATCTATCTATCTTTCTATCTATCTATTCATCTGGATACGTCTGGGTGCTCTCATAAATACCCTTTTAACGTGGTGTAAACGAAAACTAGTATGCGAGGGTGTGGAGAACTGACGAATATGACTCGCTGGTCATGAGATGAATAACGTCACAACTGGTCGTGTAAGCCATCAAACCCTTGCCGCCAGCCGTGTGGCACCTACCTGCCCACGGGTAGGTAGGTGCCACACGGCTGTTTGAAAGTTTTATCGATCCAGGAACGGTGAGAACATACGTCGGTATTTTCTTAACACGTGAGTGTTAATAAAACGCTGACGTTGCCAGCGTTGGCCTGACGAAAGCAAAGAATAAAGTGAGGGCTCAAGCAATAAAATCGCAGCATTAAACCGCCGCAATACAATCGACCATTCTACCACAGGGCCACATCAGGTCTCGGAAGTACTTTTCAAATGGACCCTGATATTCGTGGAATGTCAATTGTGGTAGCAGTGCTAGGCTATTCTATTTACTATTTATTACATATTTAATGCTGTAATACAGTGGTCATGTCTAATTGAAGTCGATTGCAATCAAGCGCCATCTGCTAAGGTTTATTTTCGTAGCACGAGTCCAGGGCTAAGATCTTCGTGAGCACCAGCGCTTCATATCATCTTATTGTTTCTGGTATGATTAAAATTCATGTTTCCTGTTGTCATTGCTACGCAACTGTAAACAACAGGGCAACTGTAAACAACAGGTGTGAATCGTCTTCGTAAAACAGCAAAAAATAACCAAAGCCAGTCGATAACTTTAAAACTGCAGAACGCTAAGACTGATCTACGAGATAAAACCAAAGCGGCAAAGGATCATTACTTTAACGTAACTCTGCCGAGTTTCCTTGCAAATAACCCTCGCAGGTTCTGGAAACATTTCAGTGTAAAGGGGGCAGTGACACAACTATCTGCAAAAGAAAAACAAGATAAAGCTGAGTCATTTAACAACTTTTTTCAATCTGTATTCACAGCTGAAAATAAAAATGTACCCTCTATTAGTTCGCGCATTACCACGACCATCGATGACCTAATCATTACAGATGCCGGTGTCATGAATCTTTTATTGAAAATTGATCCCAGGAAATCTAGTGGTCCCGATAACATTCCGAACGAATTTCTTAAAAGGTACGCGGAATGGAGTAGTAAATATCTCGGAATAATTTTTAGGAAATCCTTGCAGCTCGCTAAATTACCGTCTGACTGGAAATTAGCTAAAGTCATACCAATACATAAATCCGGAGATAAAGTCCTGGTATCGAACTATAGACCTATATCTCTTACAAGTACATCGTGCAAACTACTAGAACATGTTATTTTTAAACACATCACATCTTTCCTTGAACAAATACATTTTTTTTCTCCCAACCAGCATGGATTTCGAAACGGTTTATCAACTATTACACAATTGACCGAAGTTGTACATGACCTTGCACATAGCCTCAATCGCCGCAGTCAAACAGATATGGTCCTATTAGATTTTTCAAAAGCATTTGACAGTGTCTGCCATAACAAATTAATTGCGAAATTGGAAGCCATCTTAGGTAACACCTCATTCGCCAGTTGGATTAAGGACTTTTTGCTCAATCGAAAACAATTCGTATTCTTTGAACAAGCTACATCGAAAACCGTTTCTGTATCATCAGGCGTACCACAAGGATCAGTTCTTGGACCATTGTTATTTTTAATCTATATCAACGACATTGCAACAAACATCGACTCTAACATAAAACTTTTTGCTGACGATTGTGTTATATATCAGGAAATCAATAGCCATACAGACCACCTTGCGCTGAGTGCCTCCCTAAACACAATATCCGAATGGTGTAAACAATGGCAGATGTCAATAAACGTAAAAAAATCCGCTGTGATCACAATAACTAAAAGAAAACAGCCCTCAATATTCAACTATGCAGTCGACGGCACCATGCTACCTAAAGTAAACCAACATAAATATTTAGGGGTGACGCTTACTTCGGACCTTAACTGGACCCAGCACATAGATAACGTTTCCGCAGCAGCACTACGCAAGTTATTTTTTCTTAAAAGAAGCCTAAAACTAGCTCCCACCCCAATAAAGCTGCTTGCCTATAAGACATTTATAAGACCGATTTTAGAATATGCCAACGTGGTTTGGTTCCCGCATACAAAGACTAACATAAGGAAACTGGAAGCAGTGCAAAGAAAAGCGATAAGATTTATTCACAACAGGTACAGGCGCACTGACTCCCCAACTTACCTTTTAAACGCATCCAATCTAAAAACGCTGCTAGAAAGGGCGAAAGAAGCCCGCTTAAAATTCTTGTTTCAGATAATTCACAACAGTTTCAAGATAAACGTGTCGAAGTACATTTCGTTTTCCGAAACCCGACCTACACGCCAACAGCATCCCAATATACTAACAGAATATTCATATAGTAATGAAACCTTCAAGCATTCTTTTTTTCCACTTGCCATTAGGGAATGGAATCAAGTACATCCATCGATCACAAACACCAAATCATTCTCGGAATTTGTTAATAAAATTGAAGGCACAAGCAACTAATCCTCGACACAGAGAGGATATAACTACAGGCCTGTCTCAATAGTGTGATAAATGTATTCATTGTATATATTTTGGTAAACGCTATTTGTTCTTGCCTTATATTTATTGTAACCTCTCTTTTTACATTTATTAGATATTTCATTGTTCCTGAAATGTTTTATGTTTTATATATTGCACTTTTTGTATTGCCCTCCTGCTACGCTCTCAGATGAGAGCAGCAGTATTGGAAATAAATAAATAATAAATAATATGAAACATATGATATTGTTTGAAATGTCTGTGCGTGCATTTGTACACTGTCGTCTTTTATGAAAGGGAACACGTGAACGCGTGGCCTGCACTCGGCGGCAGCTGCCTACAGCACCATCAACCGACAGCAAAAGGAAACACGTTCGCTTTCGGCATCATCGGTTGCCGAAAAAATAATAACAAGTTACCACCTGTTGACAAGCACTGCTACATTGCACTCTCTCTCTGCTCACGCCTGTAGTGCGTAGTTCACTGCCAACATATCAAACGTTGTTTGCGACCGCGAAGCAAGGTGCATTAATCGCCGAATATCGCTCGCCGCGCGAGCGATCAGGAAAAGTAATCTAGCAGCGTTTCAGCAGGCAACGAATCTAGCAGGGAACGTAATCTAGCAGCGTAATCTAGCAGCGATAACTCGTTATCCTGCTTGGCCTTAGATGACGTGAAAAGCGAACATGCTTTCTTCACTTGTTGGTTGATGGTGCTGTAGAAAGCCGCCACAGAGCACAGGCCATGCGTTTGTGTGTTCCCTTTTACAAAGGATAATAGTGTACTTATTTTTAGCACACCTTTGTAACCTTTCGTTAAGTAAAAAAATTACAACACAGTCGCCTTCCATGCGCATGCTCCACTTACCATCGACTTCCTAGGTACATCAGATGTGCCATTTTTATAAATATCTACACTTTTTTTAGTTAATTTATTGTATTTATTCTTTTTGCCCTCAATAATGAAAATGATTGTGTAATTTTCTGTATTTATTGTTCTCATTTACTGCAGTAGTGACAAAACATAGTGTAGCGTTGATGTGAAGTCTTTTTTTGTTCATTACGCAAGTTATTCCCATTCATTACGAAATAGTGTTCCACGTCACGTTCCTGTTCTTCTATGACTGTATCTCAACTCAACTCCAAATAGTTTTATTTTACTTTTCATACTCAATATGTTCTATTGAAACTGCCCCTCTGCTCGGTCCTAGAGGTCCCCAGCACGTAACAAATAAACAAAAACAAAAACAATCAATGATGATAAGTGGGTCCTTTCTTGTACTGTAGTATTTTAGCCAATTGTTGTGTGCAGTAATATACTGTCCGAAATCCGCTGCTATTGTTTCACATACAGTGCAATCATGTCAGCGAGCGTTCTGTCGAGCCTTTCAGTTAAACAGTTTTTCTTGTTTCTTTTTCGGAATGTGCGCTGTATTTTACTGGTCGGTATGTGCAAGTCATGAGACAGACTGCATCAACCTAGCGGTGAGTGCTGTTCCTCTGTCCGTTATGACGAGTCGACTTTAGGTGCGTAATGTCGCAGCGTTTTCTTGGTGATTAAAGAGTCGGCTTTGCCACTAGGGCGAAGCAATGAATGCGATAGAGAGAAATGAGAATGATATCCATGTTACACAGGCAAGCTAAGCGCGGTTACAACCAACCGCAGTTCGCGTCAACCATGCTTTGCTGATGTTACACAGCTACTAGAGAGCTGGAAACACATACCACATTTCTCGCGAGAGAAAACAATTGGCAGCATATCCACGGAGTGAATGATGGAGAGTGGGGCAAAGCATTCGTCAGTCCATTCGTTCTTGCTTCATTCCGTCTGTGCGACCGTCCATGCGTCCATCCGCCCGTCCGGGCGTGCGTCCGTTACTGCGTTCGTCCAAGCATCTGCCCTGCGTCTGTTCATGCGTCCATTCATGCATCTGTCCGTGTGTCCATTCGTCTATCTATTCAACACTCCAAGAACCACCATCTCGCATCTTTTCATCATATATTCCCCATATAGAAACACTGCCATCCAACGGACATTCCAAAGACTAAACGAGAGGTGGCACACGCACACTTTTTAACAGCTTACGCTTCGGGTCTACTTCCCACCTTTAACCACCTTCAGTTCATGGTATATACTAGTTCACTGTAGTCATGGCACTGCGGCCCAACACTCGCTTAACCTTTCTAAAACGAAGGAAGTTACGCCCAGCGAGTATAACGTAGCAATCTTTTCCTGGCAGATAGAGCTCAATGTACATGCCTATGGCTGCATGGGAAATGAGAGACAGGGGAATTCGGCTTTTACTTTCTTACGGCTTGCACTTCGTACCTACTTTCCATCTTTAACTACCTCGAGTTCATTCATGGTATATACTAGTTCATTGTATTCATGGCACTGCGGCTCAACGCTCGCTAAACCTTTCTGAAACCAAGGTGGTTACACCCAGCGGGTATAACGTAGTAACCCTTTCCCTTAAGATAGTGCTCAATGTACATGCAATGGCTGCTAATGGGGATCGCAGCGTGCGTGTTAACTAAAAGCCGAATGCTCCTGTCTCTCATACCCCATTATCAGCTATTGGCATGTACATCGAGCACTATTTTTTGTTGTTCAAAAACACACAGAAGGAATCTCTCACCGGCACCACCTTGGAGGTCAAAATGTTTGCAGGTCAAAGCGTAAGACTGGTTACATACTACGCGAGATGAACAAGTGCCGCTATAAGGAGCTTCGCCCCTAAAAAAAGCCGCGCGCACTCATAGCATACACTCATCGGGAGTGGGTGCGGCCATATGCTCGAATGCCTGCCTAACCGAGATTGCCAAGCTGTGTTTCTTAAAACCACGGTTAGAGGCATAACTGTAGTCTCTGATGCCGTGTAACATCAGCCAACTGCGGTTGACCTAACAGTGGTTGCGGCTGCCTTGGTAACAATGGTATAACAGCAACAAAAGACGACTAGCTCGTTACTTTCAGCACGCCGCTGCAGCACAAAGAAAGACGTTCGAAAAAAACCCATAGGCATACACAGAATAAGTGTGAACTAACCACCACCACGGTCGTTTCGTGTTTGTATTTGAGGAACACACTAAAAACGTCCACTATTCAGAAACCGACGCCATTTGAATTTTCTCTTAACACGAAAGTAGTAGGTAGCGGGGTCCACCAAGACTTCAGAGAGGTATTTTCATTACGAAAGTGAAGTCGAGAAAGTATGCATTATCAGAAGACAACGAACAAAATTTGGCAGATCTCAGCACCTGGGAATCGACGTTATGCTATGCACGAGGAGGGGAAATTACCATGTTGCTATTATTTTATTGAGCAACACGTCACAAAATCTTGCTAAATATATGTACGAATATTGCATGCAAAGACATATGTGGAAGAGTTGCAGATGTTTATATAACCTGTTTGCACTTCCTCAGCCATGCCAACTGGAACATGCGCATTTTCAACACCAGAAGCTGGTATGTAGCGCTAATGCTCGTGAGGAAGCTGGCCCTGCACACTGCTACATAAATCAACTTCAGCACATGACAACTAATTAACTACAATTGATGTTAACGCGACATGCCGGCTGTATCAAAGGGGAGTACATATGTAATGTTAATAAAATCGGGTAGGCAGCACTGCAACAACTGTTGACGTTTCACGAAGATTACCATCTATTTGATAAGTAGTTCCAAGACCTGGCGTAGCTCTGTGGTAGAATGCTTCTTTGCCACGCAGAATGCTTGGGTTCAATTCCAGCTGGGGCCTGATATTTATTCTTCGCATTCGTTGGGTCGACGCTACCGATGTCGAGTATTTCTTATTGCCCGAGCGTCAAAATTGCCAATGTGTGTTCTCGTCATTCCTGGGTACATACTAAATGTGATTCACTCGTGACACATACCCGCATACCACCAGCCAGATCCATTACTTGGGCACATAGCCACTCGTGGGTATGTGCTACTGTCTGGCGGGAGGTGTTTGACGACGTATGCGACGGGACTATGGCATTATTCTTGTCTTCACCAGCGCGTCATATTCGTCAAATCATCTTACCCTTCCATGGTAATATTTTTTTACGCCAAGTTAAGGGGGTGACCACGAGATCACCCAAACGTAAGCGGCTAGATAGATAGATCAATAGACAGATAGATAGATAGATAGATAGATAGATAGATAAATAGATTCTCTCAATGTCGCCAAAGATCGCTAAGAAATGCTTCGGATTAAAACAATCTTTGATGTCTGCGTCACAGGAATCGGGAATACACATAAATAAAACGTGTGCTTACACAAGTAGTCTGAAGTTTACTGTACAATTATATAAAAGTGATTGTGCAATGAACTATTGGCATTTGACAGCTATAAAACTGCTTCGCGTTAAGGCTTGGTCATACATATCCATCCACTGACTAACATCCCTAAATATTGAATAAACAAACCCTTGTGCTGAAATAATTTGTTTCACAAGCTTTTTGAAGGGCAGCCAAAGTTAGTGTTCGCTTGTCCAATGGAGACTGCGAGAGCAGAGCGAAGAGCCCCTCAACTACTGTAGTAATCCAAAACTATTTTGCACACTACAACAACATAACTGGACAGCATGGATAGGGATGATGTTTTATATCGTTCAACATGTTTTGTTCATTCGTGAAACCAACAACAGAAGCCTCCATGGCTGCAGCAGAGCGGAGGATTGCTTTGAGGTTGTGATGCGTTGCCTCTTTGCAACATGGCGTCACCTGAGTTCATCGTGTGTCTGGAACGCGCCCCACACATTTTCGTTGGTGAGCCAACCACCGAATGTGTTTGATTTTTCCAATCTGGCGAAGCAGATTGTTTAAACACTTGTCAAGTATTTCGCGTCGAGTGCAGAGACTGCAAGTGTGGACAGCAAAACTTACCCAGGTTGACGAGTCAATGCGCCATCGGCGGGAAACACTCGCGGAAAGCGCGGGCGAACGCACTACACCTCGAGGACAACCTTCTGTGGCAATAAAGGGATGGCTACTTCAGTGGAACTACTGTTTCTGTACTCCTTCGCGAAGTAGTTTGGTTGGGCTCGTGTTTAGACTGACGGTCGTGTTAATGTAATCCCACTGCACACAGTGTGATACGCCTGCTTACATTGCCTTTTGTGGGGAGAAATCGATTCAAGCTCCTTCGACTAGTTGACGACACAGCTGGAGGGCGACGCACGCCCACCTAAGAAGGATGACGCCATTTTGACGGCGAGGTGCACGTAAAGCGTGTGACGTATTCAGACGCGCAAAAACGTGAAGTGACTCTTCAGAAAGGAGCCACAACTAATGGTATCTCTTCGGCACCTGCAGTGCCTCTTCATAAACAGCGTCTATTTTCAGGGGCAACTTCTCTTGGAACTGAAGGGAAAGCTACGGAGCACACTAAGCTCATCCTACCACATTGAAGGTACTTCCGAAGTAGCGTGCGCATTTTCAACGTGAAGTATATAAGTTTCTTCATGTTCCACGTGGAGCTATTTGAGACAGGACGCAGCTCACACGTGTGAGATATTCGTATTTCTTTTAATTTATCTCTTGTGACTTCGCTTTTTTGAACGAGTGAAAAAGTCCTGCCTTTTTACGTGCACTTCAAACACTAAGAGGCGTCTGCATCTACGTGAAACACTGATGGCACGCTCCTGCCATTTTCTACAGCGTTACGAGACGCGCGCCAAAGCGGACAATTTCGCGTAGTGCTACATGTGGTGAAGCTCCGCCTCCATAGCTTTCCCTTCACTGCCAAGAAACGTTGTCGGAGAGATTAGTAGAAGATATAGTTGTTCTTTTTTATTATTTTCACACGAAAAACACGGACACATTCATGAGACTATATTCTACAGTGGTGTCATAAGTGCAACTTGGCTCCATAGTCTTCCCTTGATTGGCACAGAAAGTTGTCCCAGAGCATACCACCGAAGGAGGCCATGAGTGGTAGAAGCTGGTCAAATTTGAATGCGATGCGTTTTTTATTCATAGATGCCACTAAGAAACGTAGTCACATCATAGGAAGCCTTTAAGACGGTCATGTAGGCTCTCTACGGTGGCGACGTCCGTAGAGAGCCTACACTGCGCATACTCACGCTTCACGCATTGTGCCGCATGCTTGTGTCTCGTGACTAGCAGTTCGCTGGACCATTTACGACTGGCGACCAAATAGCGACTGATGTTTACACTGGCAGAGGCTGCATGCGAGTGACCGGAAGTCGCAAAACCGAAGAGTCACGATCCCATCTTGCTATCAGCGAAAACTCTGGAGACCGGCGATGATCAGCTAATCGCCGGCACCCGAATGAGTGACGCAAACTGAGCTCGCCGCATTCATTGTTTTCACCCGTTCTCGCACAGCGTTCCCGGCAGCGTCAAGAAGTTCGGTTAAAGCCAACAAGAAGAGATTGTCACGAAGTTGATATGGCGGGGGGTGGCAGAAACACTTATTGCCATTTTAGAGCGTGAAGGCCTAGCCCTCTCATGGCACGTGAGCACTTCCTCGCGGTGAGAAGGCACCCTTACAAAGCAAAGGAAAGCCCTTGAAGTGCGATCCTCTTCATGGCGCACGAGACAATCCAGTGCTGATCAAACGCAGAAGCGCTGGTCATGATGGACTCCCAGTATGACAATGCCACAGCCGAAGGTGGCGAATGTGGGAAGGTGGGACAAGTGAGGAGTATGTGAAGGAAGTCTCCTGGTTTGCCGCAAAGCTTGCACGAAGAGGGAAATTCGTCTGGGTAACGGGCGTTTTGTAATGCGGGGTAGGGAGCAGTCCACGTTTGTGGGCCTCGCCAATGTGCGCCATGCGCTATGTTTATGAATGGGGCTGGGGGTTCGTATTTTCTTCGTTGATCCCGGTAATAGGGATTCTGGCAGGGGGCGCCGACTAGTGCTGCTGTGTGAGCGTCGCCTCCTGTTTCAGTAAATATGTTCGGATGCAACTTTCTGGTGCCTGTGGCTGAGCTTCAAGTCATTCGATGCAGTTTGCGCTACTGATCACACTGATTCTCGGTGAGTGATCCCACTTTTCTCGGTGAGTGATCCCACTGTGGATTTCCGGAGCTTTTCTGCCAGGCCACGGCAAACTCACCCCGCGCGTCTCGTGCCGCACCTCGCGCGGCCACTTGCGCGGCCGTGTGTCTGTGAACAAAACTTGTCTATGCAAGTTAATGTAGAAGGGGTGGACATTACCCCTGAAGAGTGCCTTGAGTCCGGCTGGACAACGGTCATTTTGAAGCGCAAGCAACATGGTGCGTCCGAGCAAGACGCGCATGCAAGTTTGATACAACTTGGTAACGTCTCCGGTGGAGGTCGTGCACTCACCCGCGTAAAGAAGCGTCTCATCGCTGCATCGAGACAGTTTCGCCTACAAGGGAGCACTATATAGTCATCGTCAAACCCGGAGGAGGCATGAACGTCAAGAACGTTAGTCAAATCAAAGTGGCCCATGCTTTGACGCTGGCAGCGCAACTCAGGCCGGCCGAGATAGCCGATGACAATGCCTGCCCCAACCCAACGCAGAACATTTTCGTCGTGAGTACACGGGCTGAAAAGAACGCCCGAGCGTATTGAAGAGTCGAAGCAATTACAGTCGGGAAGGCCAGCTATGAGGTCAGCTCGTACTTGGCCGCACCAGACAACAGGTGAAAGGGGGTCCTCAGAGGCGTCGACCTAGACTTTAATCATGAGCAGCTGAGCAGCATGATTGTTGGACCGAAAAATCCGAAAGCACTAGAGGTCGAGCATATAAAAAACACCACAATGGTCATCATCCTCTTCGACGGCTTGAAAGTGCCTAACTACGTAATGTGTGGGAAAATTATGTTACGGTGCACGCTTCACCGTATACAAAGCGATGTGTGCTATGCATGCGGAAAACTAGCTAGCAAATCACTCCGACGTGTGCCCGGCGCCAGAAGATGTGATTTGCAGAAGTTGCGGCGAGGCGTCGCCGCCCAAGGATCACGTGTGCACCCCCGAGTATGGCCTATGTAGAGGGCCTCACCCTACAGCGGACAGGCTATGCAGACCACGCTTTCAAGTACCATAAGTAGTTCGCCGACGAAGACGTGAACATCGACGCACAAAGTCCCCAGGGCCGAGTGGCACCGAGCACCTGCGGAGCCGCAGCAGATCACCGTCGAGAGAGTGCACTGAACAACCAGTGTTACGGTCATCATCCAAGAGCGGTCGCTCCAGATCCAGGGGACGCTCGCGATCCAAGGACCCCTCTGTTGTTCGGCTACAAACACCGCCCGCCGATGATACTCACTAGGACGACTGTGTCAAGGGAAGGCTATGCATGGTAACGAGGGAAGTGCTTCCTCTTTTAGAGCATGTCGCGGCTAGGATTGCACAACTTGAACGCGAAAACGCTTTGCTAAGGAGCGCTTTTGAGCATCTTCAAGCAGAGATAGCTGAAGTAAAATTTACGACCACGTCGTCACCCTCGCAGTCGCCTCCCCCATCGTGAACAGCAGACATGCCCATTGAGATGCCGTCTGAGGCACCTGCAGATGAACTTCTCGCAAGGAAGAGAGCCCTGTACCAGCTTTTACGAGATGAGGGGCTGGAAGACCTTAAATACGACTTTAATGAGTTTAAAAACGACATGAAAAAATTTCAGGCCGAATTAAGGAACACGCTCAAGTCCCTTGGTGAAGCGTTCTCAACTTTGAGCATGAAGGCTGCAACACTAGAATCCAAGAGTAATAGTGGGTCATCGGGTTTGACAGTGACAAGTCCTTCATTTTCATCGGGTATCTCCAAAGCTAGGTCCCCTATGAAGGGTGGAAATCAGGCCCCTATGCGTAATGCGCCGCAAGGCCAATCAAACTGAAGTTGCAATCGTGGCGGGTCCGTCTAGTGATGGAAGCATCGTAGTTTGGCAGTTGAACTGTTGTGGATCCCTACGTAAGAAGGCTGTTCTTCAGCAATTCATTCGGTCTCATACTAACAAGCCGGAAATTGTACTACTCCAAGAAACATTGACGGACTCATTTACCCTATCGGGCTATAGGTCCCACTGCTTAATTGGGAAGACACAAGGGGTGTCTGCACCCTTGTCTTGACGAAGTTTACCACCGTAGTTCACGATCTTTCCATGAGCCATAGTAAGACTGAGCACTGATTTGTCGAGGTTTTAGCAAGCGGGCTGCTTAAAAACAGCCTCTTCATCCTGAACACTTACAGTACTCCTAGGGACATGAGACAGCGCTTCACGTCGCTAGTATCCAGGGCAGTAGGAAAGGCAGCTGCTTAGTGGCACTGGACTACTATTCTCTTCAGCTAAGTCGGAACTTTTGCTTTACAGGCCTAATAGAAGGGGTGTAAAGCCTTGAGGTTGGGTTCCCCTTCCAAATATCAATATAATGCTTCGCACCAGCTCTGGTCATATCATCCCTAGGGTAGAGGTAAACAGAGTACTTGGAATGCTTATAGAGGCGAATGGCACAAATGGACCGACCATAAACAAGCTCACAGCTAAAACGGCAAGCATGATTCGGCTTATTTTTAGGGTGTCCAACTCAAGAGGTGGCTTGAGATAGGACAATTTACTAAGACTATTTTACGGTTTCTTAATGAGCCACATTACTTACATCGCTGCCATGCACAGTTGGCAAAGTCATGAAACGGCTAAGATTAATCTCCTGATCCGCAAAAGCATCAAAAGAGTGCTAGGGGTTCCTTGAGGTACCAGTACGGAACGCCTCATGCAGTTGGGCATACACAACGAGTTGGAAGAGATTATCGAGGCACAGCATACGGCTCAGATGGCCAGGCTCTCCTCCACGGCTGCAGGAAGGAGCATCCTGACAGTCCTACGGTATAGTGCGGTAGAAGAGGAATGTAGTCAGTCTCTCACTAAGAAGCAAAGGGCCAAAATCATGGTCGCTCCGTTTCCACGCAACGTACATCGGCAGCACAACGCAAACAGGCGGAAGGCCAGGGGTGAAGCAATGCCTAAGAGTGTTCGTGCAAACCCAGAGTCTGCATGCTTCGTAGACGCGGCGCAGTACGGTCGAACAGCCAACTTCTTGGTCGTTGCAGCTGACCACGCAGGTTGTCGTATTCACTCCGCGTCTATCAGGAACACCACTTCCGCTAAAGCTGAACAAGTAGCCATAGCTCTCACTCTCCTTGACGACTCGCGGCAACACATCTATAGAGACTCACGAGTGCCAGTGCGAGCCTTTGCATCTGGATCGTTAACGGCTGAAGTAGCTCGCATCTTAGGTAAAAGGTATATTTCAGAACACGCCATAATGTGCTTTCCGGCTCACCTTGGATCACATCTGGTCTCCATGGCAAACCTAAACGAGATCGCCCACGCCCGAGCACGCGAACTTGCCCACCGTGCTCGTCAGCCTGCGGCACCTTCAGACTCCAACCTAATGGTCTTTAGAATGTTCTCCTCCCTTTCAACGAGGTGAGCGAACATTATCAGCTGGACAGAAGGATTTTCCTTTTTCCTCAAATGCAACTTTGTAGGGTCAAGACATCTATCCTCCATATGCTTCAAACCAGGTCGTACCCCAGCCTTCGTTCCTACAGCCAGTTTATTGAAAGCATTTATCCAACATACCCATATTGCGGCACCATGTCTACGTAAGAACACATGCTCTGGCAGTGCCCCTCATCACGCGATTCTCGGCACATGACCGAACAGGAATGGAACTCTGCGCTTAGGAGCTCAGAACTTGCACATCAACTCTGGGCTGTCCAGAGGGCCCACGACGTGGCAGTGAGGCTCGGCCTACCCGTTCTGCCGTGGGAGCGGCCCGCTGCTATACCTCCTTGAGGTATTATTTCTCAGGATCTTAATAAAGTTCTGTGTCTGTCTGTGTCTATCCTGGTAATACAATAGAGTATTACGAAAAGAGAGCAAGTGCTCCTCGACCTGTGGAGGGGCTCCATTTCTCCTGCCCGGGATGAGAGACCTCAGGCTAGAGAATGAGCTCTCTCGTTGCCAAAAAGGCCGACATGTGCTGGCGTCCAGATGAGGGTTGTGGAGTGCTGAGGCTGCCAAAAGCGCAGCAAGCGAGCAGTGGTGTGGGATATCAAGCCATTGGCGTAGTTCAAGTTGGCTAATTTCAAGTCGCTAATGATTGTGGGGGCGGAAGCTGAGATGAGAGCAAGTGCGATAGCTGCCTCTTCTGCCTCTGTAGAGGAGTTAGTGACAATTGATCGCGAAGTTGGAAGTTAGAAGATTTACCTGATTGTCACCTGCCGCAAGCACCATGCGGGGTCCTCTCGCATATTTCGCTACGTCCACGTAGACCACATCCTGGTACTCGTCTTATTGTCTCTGGCGGACCCAAGCCCTTGCCATTCTGCGTTTCTCGTCTCGCACAGGATGCATGTTCTTCAAGATAAGGGGTACGTCTTCGTGAGAGTGGAGGTTAAAAGAAAATAGGAACCCCCCAGGTGAGTGTGTAATTGCGGGTAAGTTTAATTCGGACAAAAGAGCGCATCCAGCTGTGGAATTCCGAATTAGACAGACGACATCTTTGTGCCGTAAAGGTGGCTTCAGCGAGTTTCTCATATGTAGTATGTACTACAAGTTTGAAGAGTCTGTCCTTGAACGTACTTGGGGGATGGCGCAGAGCCGTTCTTGTGCAACTCTGTACAAGCGCGTTAACCCGGTCTCTCTCCTTCTGTCAGAGAGGTAGGTAAGGGAGGGCATACGGGATGCGGCTTACAATGTAAAGCTTTGGTGAGGCGAAGCGTGTATTGCTCGCGTAGGCCAGCCGAAGGTTCACTATGCGACGAATCAGTCGAGTGGTCTGCTGAGCATGCATTTGAGGAATCCCAATGACTTCTTCGTGTGCGCTATGTGAGTAGAAAACTAGACCTAGCACCCGAATTTTCGAGAAAAGTGGGATGGGGTGGGCACCTAGCGCGAGAGAGATAGGGGAATGGCTGAAATATGTTGCTTCGGTCGGTAAAAATAGCTCCAATTTGGAAGGCGAGCCAGTAAGGCCACGTTCTCTAACATATATGTTGATGGTGGTTAGTACCAATTGTAAGTGTTCTTCTATTTCGGCATCGCTACCATTCTTTGCCCAGACGGTTATGTCGTCGGCGTAGAAGCTGAACTGGATGTCGAGGATCTGACCCAGCTTTTGGGGCAGAAGAAGTGCTATGGTAAATAGAATAGGTTAGATATTTGCTCCCTCGGGTGTACCACGTGTGCCAAGCCTGAAGCCTGGCAGGCTGTGCTCGCCAAAGGTAAGCGTTGCCAAGTTGTGGCTGAGGAGGTCTTGGACGTAGTTGTGTGTCTTTGCGCCGACGCCCAGGGTTATAACGGTTTTAGGATAGCTGAGGGCGCAACCTTGTCGAATATCTTAGACCTACTCCTATGGTAGCTCTGGTATCACAGGTTTGAGAGTCGAGAATGTGGTGTTTGAGTTGCAGGAAAACGTCCTGGGTGGAAAGCCCACTGCAAAATTCAATCATGCAAGTAGGCAAGAGATTATTGCCTTCTAGGTACTGGCAAGTAAGCCTGCTTTGGAGTACATGTTCTATGAGTTTGCCGACACAATGAGTGAGAGATATGGGCCTGAGGTTAGACGTAAAGAGAGGTTTCCTAGGTTTAGGCATAAAGATAACCTTGGCCTCTTTCCGTTGTGGTTGGAGAATGCCCCTTAGCCAGCACTCATTAAAGTATTCAGTAACGATGGCAACTGATTGCTCGCCGAGATTACGAAGGGCTTTGTTGCGAATACCATCCAGACCGAGGCCTGAGAAAGTGCTTAGTTTCTATAGTTCAACTGTAACTTCGGCAACTGTGATGGGTTGGTCAAGGAGCTCATTAGGAGGACCTGTATAGTCAGGATGCAATACTGTGGGGTATGTGTGAAGTACTGATTTTGAAGTTCCTGGAGGTTGCTGGTGGAGGCTTATCGCAAGTATGTAGCAGTTTGGTAAGGTTGTGTCTTTGGTCAGTCTTTGACTGAGTGGGATCAATTAAGTGTCTGAATAACTTTCAAGTCTGAGGCAAACTCATATTGCCATCTAATTTGTTGCAAAGCAATTCCCAGTTCTGTCGTGAAAGAATGGCTCCACGGGTCTCTATCTCTTTGCTAGGGCGGGCGAGGTGACGTCTAAGAGTTCGCTCCCAACGCTGACTTTGCCAGCCTTGTTCTAGGCTTCCTTTAGTGTCCCGTTAATGTAGATGACGGGAGCCAACAGTGTC
The DNA here is from genome assembly GCF_043290135.1 of Rhipicephalus microplus. Lineage (NCBI taxonomy): Eukaryota > Metazoa > Arthropoda > Arachnida > Ixodida > Ixodidae > Rhipicephalus > Rhipicephalus microplus. The sequence goes on from NC_134704.1 coordinate 158,840,595, forward strand.
ACTTTGGCAGTCCTCTCGTACTAGACGATTTGCGAATCGGACATCACTCTGAAGGTATTTGGATCATTCAGTGAGGCCAGTGGGAAATGCGTGCGTGCGCGTTGCCCTATAAGTGCGGAAACCATCCCAGTTGGTGAAAGTGGAACCTCTGGGAACCGTACGAGGTAGTTTCATATTTGAAAGAAGTTCGTTAATGTAATGGTCACTACCCAACTTTTCTGGCTTGTGCACCATGTGGCATTTTGAAGGTGATGTGCGAACGTGAGGTCTCGTGTATTGTCTTTGCAGATACTATTTCCCATGCTTGTTGGAAAGGTAGAATCGATGAGCAGGGGGAGACCGGCTTGCTCCGCTGCTAACCAAACCCGACATCCTTTTGGTGTGTCGCGTGGGTAACCCCAGGCCGTATGTGGGGTGCTAAAATCTCCCACGGCGAGTAGCGTGCAATTCTTGGCTATGCGTTTCGCAAGCGTGAAGAGGCGCTGGAAGTTGCCTTGTAAGCACTTAGGGGCTGCTGTGTATATTCAGGATGAAGAGGCTGTTAGTTCTAACACGTTGCGGCACAAGCTCAATTAAAAGGTAAACAATTTCTTAGAAAGCTAAACAGTGGGAGATAGTGGCAATAGAGCGATTAATTGAAACGCCACCAGAAAGGGTTTAGGGGATATGGGTGTAATAGAAGAATAGCCGGGTAAGGTTAGTGGATTGGAGAGTTTTTCAGGGCAAAGATATCGGGTCCCGCAGCGGAAAATAGCAGTTGGTGGGCAACATGACGCTTCTAACCAAAACGTCGGCAGTTCTACTGCCAGAGTGTCTGGTTACCGATTGTAGCTTCTTTCTTGAGAATCGAGAAGGGGCGTAGCTGCCGCATAGGGTTGGGAGTCGTTAGCAACGTCAGAGAGCGCGTTGTCTCTCCCTTCTGCTGCATTGGGCTTCTAGTGTTTACTAGGGGGATATCTCGCTTCGAAAGGCGTGTTGCAAACAAATGGAGCTGTGATTCAAGATTGTTCTAGTGGTTAGTCAATGGTTGAGCTAAGGCATCAAAATGATGATTAGGCGCAGCATTGTCTGTTGTTACCGCATCTTTGAGCATTGTGATTCCTGATTGATGCTAGTGATATAGTCTTGCAATTTTGACTCAAAACGAGCAGTAAAACACTCAAGCAGGGTTGGTGCATCGGCTAGTGAGCTGTCTGTCGAGGCGCGTGGCGTTGTGTCCTGAGCTGCTGCGAAGTGTGTTGTAGCTGCAGTAAATGTATTATTAGTGAGGTGTATGCGCAGGCATAAACCATCAGGTAGAGTGATTTCAAGTGCGCCCTGCACTGAATTCATGATTCGAGGCGTTGGGACATTTCGGAGTCGCAGTTGACCTCGCGGACGAACGATGACGCCTGTAGCGTTTGGTGGGAGTGGTGGCAGTTGCTTGCTGCGTTGTACCATAATGCGCGTCTCCTAAGTAGCAGGTGGTACGTGGGCCGGCGCCTTGCCTCTCCCAGTTGCGGCTGCTTCGACACAAGCGATGTTCCCGGGTTTTCTGGTTGGCCGCCTCGAAGGTAGTATTGGGTTGCGAAAGTTGTTTCTTTGAACAGGCCGGTGGAGACGCATAGGCTTTGTATAGAACTGGTGTCCGATTGCCGGCTTGGAACTCTTTAGCAGAGATAGTGTTGCCCTCAACCGTTACTTCCATGATAACGGAAGGCGTCGCTGGCAATGTCGACGAAGGAGCGGAGCCTCAGAGTGGCTTAGCTTCTGTCTCTTTAATTCCCATTCTCCTTTCCCTGCGCATATCTGTGGAGGTGCCCTCGATTGAGATTGGCAGTAACAGAACTGCGCTTTTTTCTTCCTTTTTCCTCTTTCACAGCCACTTGTTAGCTCGGATGCTCAGCGTCTTGGTTTACTAAGTGTCCGTTGCAGACAGAAAGTCGTATCTGGCCTAGAATGGGCGTCGTGTCTGTCTTCCTCAAACCCTTATGTCGCTGTTTGAGCAGATTAGCGACCGCAGAAAAAGTTAGAAGTAGCGTGCACTGTTTGCCGGAGCCGGCGTTACAGGCATCTTCTCACGTTGGCCCCCTAGCGGCGAGTCATGAAGTTGATGTGCTATGCCACGGTGTCAAAGCTGGCTGCACAGACGCCTCCAAAGAAGATAAAAATGGCAGATTGCACATAAAGTGATAATCGATCATACGCAAAACACGAATGAGAAATCTTGATATGTCACTTTAAAATCAACACCACGAAGTTACGAGGGTAAGGGGGGTAAATGATGGCGTAGATGACTGCCATGTAAGGAATATAATGTTCGGATTCGTCGTTTACCTTCGTCATCTATTAACGTCCCGGGATACCAAATTTAGTACATGTGAAGCTAGTGGAACAGCCACGAGCACGCTATGAGCGAGATATGTTATCATGTTGTTACATAACACGCATGTCATGATTATCATGTTTGCACCTGTCATATATTTTGTCATCTATTGACGTCACGTAAAACCCAAATTGTTATATGTGGAGCTGGCAAAATGGCCACGAGCGCATCATTAAGAACATAATATACTCGAATGTAGCATTGCCACGCGGGCACGCTGGGCACAGCGGCGCTACGATAGCAAGACGTGAACACTCTGTAGTCTGACGCGACACTCTAAGGCAAAATTACCGAAAAAGGAGTAACGGAGTCCAATAGGTGCACGCTACAAACGGATAGACCGTTGAGGAGCAACCACAGATGAAACCGTGCCACGCGAAACCACTTAGTCTCCAAACACGCTCGAAAGGGACGAACCGCCCGGGGATTGCAAGCAGCGCGAGAAGCATTGCCAAGGTGACCAGCCATCTTTCTCCTCCTCTGCTGACTCAGTCTTTCCCCGTATGTTGCTGGCAACGGTTAGCGTTGCGTCGTGCTCGAATCGCTCGACCATGGGCGCCTGGATTCGACGATCTAAGAATTACGACGTGGTGATTGTGTGTACGCTTGGATGAGCGTGGGCTGCTGCTTTTGTGTTTTGCTGCACCCATGAAGTCTGGAGCAAGTCTCGACACGTCACCACGCCGCGCTGTATATCTTTGTCTTCAAGATAGTCATGACAACAAACGACAACAACAGTTGGGAAAGCCAATATGGCGGTAGATAAGACAACAGGCCCATCGGATATATACTTCAGTCCGACTCAGGGCAGCAAATAGCACTGGATTTCAGGGCAAGTAAGTTATCATTCTTTATTCTACTCTACTTGTCGCGTGTGCAATACGGGTCGCGCTTGCCGGTAATGGGCTCAGTCATGTTGTATATCGCACGCACGAAATGCATCGCGAAGGTTAGCTTCGGCGTCTCCAGTTCACCTGTGCTATGCGACCGCCTGGAAATTGGCCGCCATCGCTGTCGGCCTCCCGTACGCTCGCTCATCGAGTGCTCGCCTTTCTTCACCGCCGCGATGAGCTCCGGGCTGACACTATTGGGCTGAGAACTCGTCGCTGTGTTGGGAGTCGTCGAAAACACGTTGCGGGTTCTCGTAAAGAGCTTGGTTGTAGTATGTCGCGTGCTGTAAGTGCCGTAGCACAAGCTTGCGGGGCTTTCACTAGCATTGGAACACGGTGAAAATTAGTCGCCATTGCAGTTGGCTTCCCCATCAGTCCGTTGCGAGCAGCTCGATCAGCGCCGTCCGTTGGCCGCGGGGGTGGACTTGTGTTGGCGCGTTGCACTCACTCGAATTTGTGGAAAAGGGCCGCACTACCGTCGATTTCTTCGGTGCTAGTTCCAAACTAGCTCAGCGCTGTTCGTCATGGCGGCCAATCATATGCTCGCTCTTCTCTTCGAAGTTCGCTGGCGGAAGACACTCCGCGTGCAGCGCCGCGTTTAGTCTCGCGTTTGCTTGCTTAAACTGAACGAAGTCGCTCGCTTAGGACTTGACAACTTGTTAGCGGCACGCTGATTCGTGTAGTTGTGGCTGCGAAGGCCTCCCCTAAGCTGTTGCGCTTCGGGTATCGAAATGAGTCTTTGACAATGTGTGACATCACGGTGAAATTATTAGCATGTTATATCTCACATATGTTTTCATTTCACCTTGCATGTATTTCTCATATGCATTTGTATTCATCCTCTGTCACGTGTGACTCACAATTTTACATACTTATTGTGCAGCCGTAGGCATACACCGTGCTGACTACTGTGTGCGCTGGCGTCTGCGATGCCTTTCATCCATCTCTTTCGTCAGAGCAACTTCAGAAAGACTGTGCGAGATTTGAAGTAAAGTTATTTGTGTGTCATATTTTAGCGCTTGTTTTTATATTACGTGCATGTTATTGTCAAATGCATTCATCTTTATCTTCTGTCACCTGTGTTTAACTATTTTTACTATATAATTGTTCGTGCAGCTGTGAAAACACAACAGGCAGAAGTCTGCATGCGCTGGCGTCTGAAATGCTTGTCATCTATCGCTTTTGTCGGAGGAGCTCCCCAAGGAGTGAACAAGATTTGTCGATGAGACTGGACTTGTACACTTGACCATGAATTCACTTTAAAAAATGGAGAAGCTTCATGTGTATGTAGAAAAATAAAAAGATTTCGGTGTCTCACTTTTGTCTTTCGTTGTTGCTGTGACTGCGAAAGCAGTTACCTATAGGTGGCTAATTACTTTTTCGCGTGTTCTTTTCTGCAAAATTTATTGTTCACTGTGCAGAAAAATAGCGAAAAAAGTATTAGGCCAGGCGGAAAATAAAAAAAAACAATGTTTAAAATGGGGACGAAAAGTTCATCCAATTGGAGTATCTGAGTGGATCAACCGTCCGTCCGGCAAAGGTGCGACAGCCAGAACTAACGGTTGCCCGGTAAGGTGTAATTGCGGGGATTAACAGTTGCTCTATAGGGTGCAATTATGAGGAGTAAATGTTAGTTCTTTTAGGTGAATTGTGGGACTAACTGTTACTCACTAAGGTGTAAATGTGAGGAATAATTGTTAGTTCTTGAAGTCGTCTGTGGAGACTAACTGTTAGACCTGGTGCCGTTACTCCTTAAAAGGATTATTGTTTGTGGCAGCCTCATTAGTCCCCAAAAGGACGAACCACACACCTTTTAACACTTTTTTGCTTTAGAGTGTAGGCTTGACCAGTGTCCGTAGGCGTGGCCCGACGGCAACCATGCTGCATAACGCGCCAGTGCATTACCCAGACAAGAGTGCGTCTCTCTCTTTTCGGGACGGAGGGACGGTGAACGTGCTGAAACGCGCATGCGCCAAAGCAACGCAGCGCGGCGCACGCCTGCGAGTATATGACAGGACCGTAGCCCAGCGTGGCGCCACCATCGCGACGCGACGAAATGAACGCCGGCGAGCACGCGAACCGCCTAACGTCGAAATGTATTGCCGTCTGGACGGTGGCATGAAGTCATGTTCTCACATCACACACATCTCATTATTATCATGTTTGCATCAGTCATATACATTCGTTTTCTATTGGCGGTGCGTAATATTGAGTTTGGTACATGTGAAGCTATTGAAATGGCCGCGATCACATCATAAGCATAGCATGTAGTCATGTTGCTAAATGAGACGCATCTCATGCTTATCTTGTTTGCACTAGCATCACACCTTCGTCATCCATTCACGTCCCGTAATACCAAATTTCTTAGAAGTAAAGCTATCCAAACTACCACCTGCGCATCATGAGCGTGGCATGTATTCATGGTATTACATGACACCCATCTCACGATTATCATGTTTGCACCAGTGACGTTTCTTCGTCATCCAATCAGGTGCCATAATACCTAAATTCGGTATATGTGACGCTATCAAAATGGCCGTGAACGCATCATGAGCGTGGAACGTAGTCATGGTATTACATGAAACCCACGTCATGATTATCATGTTAGGGTATGTAGTTTGTGTTCGCAATTGAATAATGTCTTGCCATACCAGTCTTGCAACATGCCATGTGAACAAAACCGCCGCAAAAGCAGCTGGTCCACGAATTGTATATCATGACAAAAATGACATACATGTCATGATTTTCATCTTATGACTAGTGAAATATGTTGTTTATACAGGCATGTTATGCCATACCAAGTTTGGTATTGATACCATTATCAAAACGGCCAGGACAGCTGAAAGTCATAGGCAGCTAGATAGATAGATAGATAGATAGATAGATAGATAGATAGATAGATAGATAGATAGATAGATAGATAGATAGATAGATAGATAGATAGATAGATAGATAGATAGATAGATAGATAGATAGATAGATATGCTCAAAGTCGGCAAAGTTCGCTAAGAAATGATTCGCATTCAAAAGCTGGTGGTGGGTGTGATCGTCCTTTCGCTTGCGAGATTTGGCCGGTCATGCAAGCCGCCTCCCTCCCGAGCTGCACTGAGACACCGAGTATATCCCAGAGTGTTTCGTATATAGAAACGCTTCTTGAATTTAACTTGACTTGCCAAAGCCTCCAATAGAGCCCATACGCGTCTCGAACGCGGTGTTTTATGGGCGAAGCTCCTTAAAGCTGCACCCGTTCATCCCTCGTAGTCGTAGTCATAGTCGTATTGTGTAACCAGTGTTGAATTTTGACCTGCAAGGTGGTGCCGGTGGGAGATTTTTCCTGTGCCTTGTTGAACAATAAATAGTTCGCGGCGTGCGCGTTAACTAAAAGCCGAATGCTCCTGTCTCTCACTCCCCATTAGCATCCATTGGCATGTACATTGAGCACTATCTGACAGGAAAAGGTGGCAACGTTATACTCACTGGGCATAACCTCCTTGATTTTAGAAGGGTTTAGAGAGCGTTGGGCCACAGTGCCACGAATACAGTGAACTAGTATGTACCATAAACTCGAGGTGGTTAAAGGTGGGAAGTAGACCCGAAGCGCAAGTCATAAGAAAATGTACGTGTGCCACCTCTCGTTTAGTCCTTCGAATGTCTGCTGGATGGGCGTGCTTCTATATGGGGAATATATGATGAAAAGATGCGAGATGGTGGTACGTACTTCGAGTGTTGAATAGATGGACGAACGTACACACATACAGATGCAAGGATGGACGCATGAACGGACGCAGGTTGCATAAACGAACGCAGGGACGAACGTACGAACGGAAGCACGCACGGACGGGCGGATGGACGCATGAACGGTCACACAGACGGACGCATGGACGGACACAAACAAGAACGAAAGAATGGACGAATGCTTCGCCCCACTCTCCATCATTCACTACGCGGATATGCTGCCAGTTTTTTAGTCGGCGCCGAGGCATGAAGCACAAGCGGATTCTAATCGCGCCGCATTGAAGGTGGTGGCAAGTTAAGTTCACGACGAAAAACAATTCTGAATACTGTGCAAGATAGTGCACAACCCATTTTCTCCTATTTTGATGGCATTTACCTTTTTGCGAATGTCGCGACGTCAATTCGACACTTGTCTCGAGCTGCTATTTCCCGTCATCTCCAAGCCAAGTACTCCGTGGTGGCCATGGTGCCACAGACCTAAACGAATGCACTTGTTTGTATTGAGGAAGAATAAAAAAATGCGGCAGTGGAAGCTCGAGCAACTCCTTGCCAGCCGAAGTGAAGCCATCTTTTGCCACTGCCAAGATGGCGGAAACATACTCTTTTCTGATAGTGTCCACTACTGCCAAATCTACGTTACGTTTATATTAAAAGACAGTTGTTCCTGACGATGTAACACAGAAACCAGTACGGGTCACTGAATTTCCCAAGTACTTTGCCTCCACTTGAAGACTCACTAAGAAAAACTAGTAACTCTAAGACGCACCTGGAGCACACTGTGACCCGAGAAAGTTTACACATTGCCCTCGATGGGCGTGCGAGGGAAACGCTCCGTCTTAATTCGCTGAACGGTGATACTTTATCATGCCCCTAGTAAGATGGCCTCTACAGCCGTCATTACCCCATCGTCACGACTTCACTCCAAGGCAACGATTTCCACTCCAACATTTTTAGGGGCTAAGCTCTTTATAGCGGCACTCGTTCATCCCTCGTAGACGTTGTAGTAGTGTGTAACAAGTATAACATTTTGACCTCCAAGAAGTTGCCAGTGAAAGATTTCTTCTGTGTGTTGTTGAACAATAAAAAATAGCGCTCAATGTACACGCCAATGGCTGCAAATGGGGAATGCGAGACAGAAGCATACGATTGATATGAGGGGTTTAACGTCCCAAAACCACCTTAAGAAGCATTCGGTTTTTAGTTGACGCGCACGCTGCGATTCCCATTAGCAGCCATTGGCATGTACATTGAGCACTATCTGACAAGAAAAGGTTGCTACTTATACTCGCTGGGTGTAACCTCCTAAGTTTTAGAAAGGTTCAGTGAGCGTTGAGCCGCAGTGCCATGAATACAATGAACTAGTAGATACCATGAACTCGAGGTGGTTTAAGGTGGGAAGTAGATACGAAGCGCAAGCCATAAGAAAGTAAAAGCCGAACTCTCCTGTCTCACATTTCTCATTAACAGGCATTGACACGTACATTGAGCACTATCTGACAGGAAAATGTGGCTACTTTATACTCGCTGGGCGTAACCTCTTTCGTTTTAAAAAGGTTTAGCGAGCGTTGGGCGGCAGTGCCATTAATACAGTGAACTAGCATATACCATGAACTCGAGGTGGTTAAAGCTGAGAAGTAGACCCGAAGTGCAAGCTGTAAGAAAGTGTACGTGTGCCACCTCTTGTTTAGTCATTGTAAAGTCCGCTAGATGGCTGTGCTTTAGTATGGGGGATAAATTGCCACAAAATGCAGTGGGATCGGGGCATAAAGCGGTATAAGGTCTCTGTTTGGAAGGAAAGACTACGAAGTGGATAGAGGCTGATCCCAACCCGCCAGTGTGTCAGCCATTGCCATCGCAAGTAAACATCGTAAATATCTGCATTTATACGTTTACTTGTAAGATTATTGGTGGAGGTGCGGGGTAGGTGTACATGGCTCTTCCGGCAAACCAACACGAAATTTCGGAGACGTCGCCACCTTCATTTTCCTGCAATTGCTCGAGAGGCCTACTAACAAGAGCAACAGCAGCAACAGCATCCACAGCAGCAGCAGCAGCTGCCTCTTCTGATTCTCCTGGTTCCATGAGAACCTGGAACCTTCTCACCAACATGCAAGGACAAGGTGAATGTCGAAGATTGTGTCGCATTGTATGAGCGCGTGAGCCTCAGCGCTCATACAATGTCGGTGTGACATTGCCAACGTTGTATTTCACTTGCGCGATACGACACTCACCTGGTATAAGACGCATGAGTCGGAGTTGAACAGCTGAGAAATTTGTAAAATGAAGCTTGTCGAGTTGTTCAGCAGGCCATTTGGGCGAAAGGAGGCTGCGAGGAAAGACCTAGAAGGTCACGTGCAGACATCGACGGAATCGTATGTATCATATATACAGGACGTTTTGGGCCTCTTTCGAAAGAAAGACGAGAACATGAGCGAAACTGACAAACTCGCCCACATATTAAAAGGAATTGCCGACGACGCCTTTAAACTGTTGATCGTTAATGATTGCGCCACCGTCGACGCGTTGGTGAAGGAATGTCAGCACTTCGAGCACTCCAAGAACCGTCGTATAACCCACCACTTAGGACGCCTGCCTAATACTGCAGCCACACCGACCTGCGAATACAGCTTCACGTTTACGCATGCTACACCATCCGAAAATGTCACCCGCATCGTTCGCCGCGAACTTGACGCAATGGCTCCTGCAGCCATCGCTTCCAACGGCCCTCAAGATAACGCATCCACCGTCTCCCTCATCCAAACCGTCGTTCGCCAAGAAATAGCAAATCTTAGCATCGTACCTGTTTGCGCTGTTCGCACTACCGAGAGTTCGGCTTCGGTCAACTAGATCCCGGTGTACCCTTCACGCCACCCTTCCCACTACCAGAACCCTGCTGAATGAAGGACGTTGGATGATCGACCGATCTGCATTCACTGCTCTCGCGCCGGACACATTGCGCGCTACTGTCGCAATCGTTGGACGTCCAATTCATCCGAGAACACTGGCACATGGCGCCACTTTGAAGACAGCTCTCGTCGGTTTTCCACTCGGTACGATCCCCAGCTTACTGCTACTAACGTTCAGGACCGAAGGTTCCGCCGGTCACAATCACCCCAAGACTGCCGATCTCTCTCGCCGATGATTCTTCAATCCAGGTACCCTGCACGACGAGGGCCCTCGGCCTCGGGAAACTAGACCATGCAGCTCCCGGAGGTGATGCTGCATTAACGACCCGTCTGCGAATTCTCTCTTGACGATTCCTACACGCCACAATATTTTGGACCTTTTGGTGGATGACGTAACCGTTACAACCCTCATAGACACTGGCGTACAAGCTTCAGTCTTAAAGCGCTGCTCTCTGTATGAAACTGCAAAAAGTGATCACGCCTCCTCTATAGTGTGCAGTAATGCTTGCCGATAGGAGCACATCTACCGTTCTCGGCATGTGCACCTCTCGCGTGTGTATTGCTGGCCGTCAGACCGTCGTATTGTTCCCCGTGTCTGAGCAGTGCCCACAAGCCGTGATTCTCGGTCTAGACTTTCTCTCTGCACACTCCGCTCTTATCCACTGCTCGACGGGCCTTCTTCAGTTGGAACTGCCTTTTGACGCCGCTGGTGCCCATAATGGTCGATGTCGCCTTTGTGCCACCGAGTTCCTGCATTTTCCGCCGCAAGCCGCGACTTACGTGGAGCTCGTGTGTGATCCGCCTATGCGCGATGGTGAATATGTCATTTCACCCATTACCAACATTACGCAAAAGCATTCCATTGCTGTCCCTCGCACTGTCGTGAGAGTACGCCACAACCAGACCTATTTGTATGTTTTGAACTTTGGTATCTCCGTGCACGTTCTGCCTGCAAGTAATAAACTAGGTGTCGTGTCGTCGCTGAAAGAGTGTGATATCTCTGAACTGTTAACTGAGCAACATATTCCACACGTCAATTTGCTCACTGTGCCTAACCTTTCAAGCATTGACATTGCCAAAATGATAGCGCCAAATCTTTCACCTGCTGAAGCACAAGACCTCCACCGTCTCTTGACATACTATGTGGATATATTCGATCTAGACAACAGCCCTTTAAGCCAGACATCAGTTGTGACACACGACATCAACACTGGTGATGCCAACCTAATACATCGCCGCCCTTACCGTGTCTCCGCTGCCAAACACTCTGTCATCCAGAAAGAGGTCGAGAAAATGCTCGCGAAAGGCATCGTCTAACAGTCATCAAGTCCGTGGGCATCCTCGGTCGTGCTTGTCAAGAAGAAGGAGGACACATGGCGGTTGTGCGTCGAACATAAAGCTCTCAACAAGGGCACTAAAAAGGACGTTTACTCCCTCCCAAGAATATATGATGCCCTTGAATGCCTTCAAGGCGCAAGTTTTTCTCGTCCATCGACCTTAGATCTGGTTATTGGCAGATCACTGCTGACCCACGAGACCGAGAAAGAACAGCATTTGTAACCGCCGATGGGTTATATCAATTTAAAGTAATACCGTTTGGGCTTTGCGATGCGCCGGCCTCTTTTGAGCGCACGATGGATTCCCTTCTGCGTGGCTTCAAATGGTCTACATGCTTGTGCTACTTGGATGATATAATTGTTTTTTAACAGACGTTCGCGAGCCATCCTGAGCAAATGTCTAGTATGCTCCACGTACTCCGCAACGCTGGTCTCCAGCTGAACTCACCCAAATGCCGTTTCGACCATCGCGAAATAAGTGTAGTTGGTCACGTCGTTAACGCATCTGGGGTACAGCCCGACCCACACAAAATTCGCACAGTGACTCGATTTTCCGTACCCTATTCAGCTAAGGATGTCCGGAGCTTCCTTGGTTTGTGCTCCTGTTTCTGCCGCTTCATCCATAATTTTGCCAATATTGCGTGGCCTCTCACCGAGCTTCTTTAAAAATACGTCCTATTTATTTGGAATTCGCCTCAACGTGCTGCATTTTCGGCGTTCATTGCATGCCTCATGACTACGCCAATATTAGCCCACTTCGATCAGACTGCACCAACAGAAGTTTGTGTTGACGCGAGTGGCCACCGAATTGGTGCTGTTTAGCTCAGCTTCAGCATGGATGTGACTGCGTCATCGCCTATGCCAGCCGCCTTTTGTACCCTGCCGAGAATAACTATTCCATCACCGAAAGAGGGTGTGTTGCTCTTGTTTGGGCTGTCACTAAAACTCGGCCATACCTGTTCGGCCGCTGTTTTACTGTTGTAACCAAACATCATGCTCTCTGCTGGCTTTCGTCACTCAAGGATCCTACGCGACGTCTCGGTCGTTGGTCTTTCCGCTTCGAAAAATACACCTTCTCGGTTGTTTATAGATCTCGTCACCTCCATCAGGACGCCGCCTGCCTGTCACAGTATCCAGTGGATCCGACAGATGTCACAGAGAGAGCTACTGAGGCTCGCGTCTTATCAATATCATACTTTCTTGATATCGCTTTTGAGCAACGTCGAGACCCGGATTTACTTCCCTTCATAGAAGGCCTGAGTTCCGCTACTCCACCTACTTCTCTGAACTCGTATTGCCTTCATGAAGGGGTTCTCTATCACCACAACATGCGCCCAAAGGTCCTGACCGCCTTCTCGTCGTGCCTTCCCATTTGCGTGTAGATGTTCTCCGACAGCTTCACGATGAACCTTCCTCTGGTCAACTGGGAGTCACCCGCAATTATGATCGCGTGCGGCGCCGTTATTTCTGGCCACGTCTATATCGCTCTGTCCAAAAGTATGTCGCCAGCTGCAACCTTTGTCAACGTCGAAAACGACCAACATCGCTTCCAGCTGGCCTCCTTCACCCTATTAAGATCCCTGCTGAACCGTTCTACTGCGTAGGGTTCGACCTTCTCGGGCCGTTTTCCACTTCTGCATCCGGGAACAAAGGGGTTGCCGTGGCGATCGACTACGCGACACGTCACGCGATCACCCGCTCTTTCCCAGCCAGCTGCGCTACCGATGTCGCCGACTTTCTACTGCGCGACATCGTTTCGCATCACGGTGCTCCTCGACAGCTCGTTACTGGCCAAGGCTGATACTTTTTATCTCACGTCGTCCAGGAGCTTGTACGTTTCTGTACCACGAACCACAAGTTCACAACGGCATACCAGACAGAAAGTAATTGACTTACAGAGTACCTGAATCGCACTATCACCGACATGTTGTCGATGTATGTTTCTCCCGACCACCGCGACTGTGACGCAACGGTACCCTACGTCACCTTTGCTTACAACACCTCCAGACATGACACCGCAAGCTATTCCCTGTTCTACCTTCTTTATGGACGTGAACCCTCTCAGCCTCTCGATACATTCCTTCCCGCTGGTTCAAGCTTCCCTGTCACATACGTCCGCGATGCCATAGAACGATTCGAAAGAGCATGACAGATTGCCCAAGAATGACTCACACTTTCTCAAGCCTCTCATAAAGACCGGTACGATCACCACCACCGTGAAGTTTCGTATGCACACGGTTCACTAGTACTCTTGTGGATCCCTTGCCGTCACAGCCCCACCGCGGTGGTCTAGTGGCTAAGGTACTCGGCTGCTGACCCGCAGGGCGCGGGTTCAAATCCCGGCTGCGGCGGCTGCATTTCTGATGGAGGCGGAAATGTTGTAGGCCCGTGTGCTCAGATTTGGGTGCACGTTAAAGAACCCCAGGTGGTCTAAATTTCCGGAGCCCTCCACTACGGCGTCTCTCATAATCATATAGTGGTTTTGGGACGTTAAACCCCACATATCGATATCGATCCCTTGCCGTCACATCGGCGTCTCAACAAAGCGCTTATTTCGCTATGACGGGCCATACAAAGTCCTACGCAAGGTCACTAACTTCACCTGCGAGATACAGCGAGTTGTCGATGAAGCGCACTCAACGCAACCACCATCTACGGTTGTGCACGTCGTAAGACTGAAGCCTTATATGTCGCCCAACACTCCGCTGTCGTGACAAGTGCCGGGTCGGCGCTTTAATGCCGCGGGGTAGTGCCACAAGGCAGTAGTGGGATTGAGGCATAAAGCGGTAGAGGGTTTCTGTTTGGAAGAAAAGACTACGAAGTGGATAGAGAGAGTGACTACGCCATGGCCGCAAGCGGTTTTTGAGATCAGCGACTGACGTTTGCCTGCTCTGAGGGTTTGGCCAAGAATTTAGTAGTTGTGATTGTATTTGTTTATTGTTTTTTTTCATAAGCGTTTCTATAGTGTCCTAATTTATTAGCGAGTGTATTTTCAGGTAGTACGACCAGGCAGATGCTGTTTTCCTCACCTGACCCAGGGGCTTTCCTCTGGTCTGCTTCTCTTCCTTCGCAGGAATTGCCAGTGGACTTGTTTTTACGCAATGGCATCTCATCCGTTCCTGTGGCATTGGTACCAAGCAACGATGGTATTATACGGATTAAGAATCCGAAAATGATCGAGACGGAGTTGAGAGCCACTACAACTCACTACCAAAGCATCACAGAGGTCAGGCAGTTCGGCAAGGGTGGCATTCTTTGCTTCTCGTCTGACCAGCTCTGTGTTCGAGACCTACTAAAATGCTCGGTATTAGCTACCAACCCAGTGAGCGCATTCGTTCCACCTCACCTAGCTTGCGTCAAAGGCCTCGTTCGGGGTGTCGATGTCAACTTGACCCCAACTGTGATATTAGATATGTTTTCAGAAGCAGGTGTGATAGCTATTTATAGAAGTAGTCGAGTTGTGGGCAAGAACAATGTTCCAACGGAGTCCGTGATTGCTACATTTGCCGGGTCAAACCGCTCAACCGAAATCAAAGCGTGGCCTTTCATATACATGGTGGAGCCGCTATCACCTCGTCCCCTACAGTGTATTAAGTGTTGGCACTAAGGGCACACAGTGGAAGGATGCAGGTCGGTACCTAGATGCAGAGTTTGTGGTGAGACGCACAACTCAATCGTCTGTAAAAGTAATGAAGAAAAGTGCTGTCTTTGCCGTGAAGCACACTGCGCTGATAACTGCTCAGTCAAGGCACGTTAACTCCAAATCCTTGAAATTGTAGACAGAAGGCGATGCTCCCAGAAGGATGCCATTGCTGAAATCCAAGCCCGAACTCAAGAGTATGCAGAAGGAGCTGCCCGCCATACCATAGCAATGAAGCATCCTTTTCCCTATCAATAACGGACATGATCAAGAAGGCTGTGGACAAGGCTATGCAACTCCTTGCTACCACCCTATGTGAGTCGCAGTCGCACATTGTAAATAAACAAATCGCACAAGTCTATGGAACACAGATAGATATAGGAACGGCTGTAGAAAATACTGAGTCTGCACACGTGACAAGTGAGGCAGAATCTGAGATAACTCCACCAGATGCACAGTCTGCGGAGCCCTCTGGAGAAGGCGTTCAGGGGCAAAGCGAGGGTGCACAGGAAGCTTCTCAGTACACACAAGATATGGACATGGATCTCAAATGCCTAAAGCGTTCTAGATCCCCTGTATCAAAAAAACCTGGCTCGCCGAAACATGTAAAAAGCAAGAAATACCAGAAAGACAACCTTTCAAAAATCGATTTTCTAAAAGAAGGTATTTTAGATAAGGTAGTTGCCGAAACCATTTTAACGAAATCATAGGGCCTCTTAAAATTATACTTTGGAATTGCCGATCTCTTCACTCAGCCATAACAGATATGTTATACCTGTCTTCCAAATTCGATGCGGCTATTATTGCATTACAAGAAACTTCGCTTTCCACACATCATTTATTTCACCTACCCAACTTTCAAACCTTTCGTCTAGACCGTCCATCAAAAGGTGGAGGTTTAGCTTTCTTTATAAACAATAAAATTAGTTTATAAGTGAAAAACTCATACAAGTGTATGTCTTCTGAATGCGAAATTTTCGCGTTAGATATTACCTTGCCAGGATACTTGTCTACTTTCCTGTAGGCGTTTAAGACACAAGATTTCTAGATATGGCTGCTAATTCATGCAGTAAAGAAAAAACTACAGTTGGCGACTTCAACTCTCACCATACCTGCTGGGGTTTTAGAACAGATCATTGTGGACAACGGTTGTGGGACTGGTCGGTAGACAACAACTTATTGTGCCTAAACGCTAGAACTGCCACATTTATTCGAGGTCATTCACGCTCCGCCTTAGATTTAAGCTTTGTAAGCTCGGCCATTGCTAGTACATCGTGGACAGCTCTTGATTGCGCCTCCAACAGTGATCACTTTCCAATATTGTTCGAGATCGCTTGCGCCGTCAAATCATCATGCTTCCATGCCGGGACCTATATATATGATGCAAAATTTCAACACGACCTAAACACTGCTTTAGACGCTCCCTCTCAGGATGCAGATTACACTAAAGCTATGAAATTAAGCGCAGTAATTAAAAGGGCATACAAAAACGCAGAGTTTGCTGTTAAATCGGCAAAGAGAGTACTCTATAGCCCTTGGTGGAATTCTAACTGATCACGAGATCACAGACGAAGACACACAGCTTAGAAGAAGCTAATACATAATCAGCCCCCTAAGAACTGGTCAGATTATAAACTTCTTGGCGCTGTATTTAAACACACAGTGGCCCAAGCTAAAGAAGAATATAATAAAAGACATTTCAATTTCCTCTCAAAACCTAAAAATAAGAAAGATTTATTTGAATATATGCGATCTCGCAAAATCCATCCGTCTACAGTAAATACTCATTATGAAAAACTATCAATCGAAGAAACAAAGAACTCTTTAGAGTCAATTGGCAGAGGTCTAGAAATCATATTTTCTTCGACTATAGCTTTCAACTGGCAAAAGTCTAGCATAAGCACTGACTACGAAAACGTAACGCTGTTTGAAGCATCAAAAGTAATTCGAGATCTACCATCGTCAGCTCTTGGTCCACATAGAATCAAGGTTCCAATGATTAAAATTTTATTTAAGCTATCTCCCGGCGACGTCCTCAAGCTTATAAACTACTCTTTAAAGAATGCCTGTATACCATATGACTGGAAATTAGCTAAGGTAATCCCATTAATATAAATGCAGGGATCAGGTTTTACCATAGAAAATATCAGACCCATCTCGCTAAATTCGAACATAGTTAAACTTATATAGAGGGTCCTAAAGGGCTGAATAAACTCCCGGTTGACGAATAAGGTCATATTAAAGCCAAATCAAATTGGTTTTTGTTGTGAATTCTCAATTTGGTGCGCCCATGCGGATTTAAAGAGTCGAATACAGCTTGCTCGTAAAAGGAAACAGTACGCTGCATTAGCAACTCTCGACATAGCTAAAGCGCACGACACTGTCGAGCACTATATTTTACTGACCACCTTGCAGAGCCTAAAGTTTCCTCAGTATATTACTGAGTGGATAGCAAAATTCTTAAAATCAAGGGAATTGTATTGCGTGAAGGATGGCTGTTCGCATAAATTCGAACAGAATCGTGGTGTTTCGCAAGGGCTCGTCCTATCTCCAGCTTTAATCAATAAACTGATGAGCTCTATTCCAATTGTTCAGGATGTCAGTGTCTACATTTATGCAGATGATATTGCGTTCTTCGCTGCAGAGAGCGACATTTACTCACTACAACAAATATTGCAAAAATTTAATAATACACCAAAAATTTGGTTGCAATCCATTTCATTGTCATTGAACATCAGTAAAAAAGTGCTCTTTGTGTTTCCTATAGCAGATACACTTTCATTTTCTGTATTGTATAATCGTGAACCTATTCCACAAGTAGATTCAGTCAAGTACTTAGGAAAGATTTATAATGAAAAGCTAAATTGGAGCCCACACATTGAATATATAACAGCAAAGGCACAACGGACGTTAGGTTTATTACGCAGGTTAAGTAACATGGAATACGGGCGGCGCAGACACATGATGTTTATGATTTATAAAATGTATGTGCGACCATTATTGGAATTTGGGTGTGTATATTTTCGGGGGCCGCTGGTTATAAAATTAAACCGCTAGTAATGTTAGAGCGAGAAGCCGTGCGAATATGCCCGGGACTTCCCAGATTCGTGGTGAATAATGTATTGTATCAAGAAGCGTGATTACCAACCCTCCTCTGTCGATTCCGCATTCTAGCGGTTCAAACCTTCTTAAAGTTCTACAGTTTACCGGCACGAAGATCAGAGTACGCATTTATCAGCGACCCTGACTCTTTCTTCTTGCACATTGGCCTCGATTTCATACCCCTCAGATAATTTCTGTTAATAAGAAACTGGATTGCATAAATGTAGACATTAGCAAAGTAATTGAAACTAATTCCTCAAACCTCAACATTAGAATAGAGTACGATGAAATCTTCCTCCCCTAAGCCAAGTTGCGATCTCTTAGACTTTTAACCACTACAATAAACAATTACTTGACATGCAGAAACAAAAAAATGTAATAGCTACAGATGCTTCTGTCAACAATGAAAAAGCAGGCGTAGGAATTGCGTCTGATTTGCTCGACTGGTCTTTTTCAATAAGGCTTCCAGATTTCACTCCTATTTTTGAAGCCGAGCTAGTAGCTATTACTTTAGCTCATCGTAAAATTCCTACGACCAAGACCAGTGCAATCATCCTAACAGACTCACTTTCGGTGTGTGCAGCTCTGACCACCTCCGAACAATCTCGTGCCCTAGCAGCGTTCCATACATTAGCACCGCCGCACTTAAAACTCCTCAAATTAGTGTGGGTCCCAGGTCACTGCGGATTACACTTAATTGAATTGGCAGATGCTTTGGCACGAGCATCACTCGATGGACCAGTAATTTCAGTACTTCCCGAGTTAGAATACTTATCAGGGGTTAGATGTAGAAAATTCGCTATTTTTACAGATAGTTTAAAAAATATCACACAATGGACAGAATATCAGCAACTCAAATTTCCAATGAAAGCCCAGTGCAGTCCGTCAAGAAAACTTGAAATTGTAATCTCCAGATTCCGCTGCCGTGTCCCCTCATAAAATTTTTAATTACACAGAGCTGGTCTGACTTTTTCCCTCTTTTGTCCGTTTTGCGAAGAATCAGAAACTATTGAAAATTATTTTAGCTGATGTCGTAACTATGCAATAATTAGGAAACGGCTTTTAGATATTTCATTTGCGAAGCTAGGTTTAAATTTAACCACAGAAATTGTTTTAAATTTTGGTGCCTCTGTTTTGGGAAATTGCCACAAAGATGCATTCGATGTGGTGTGTAATTTTATTCAAGACTCTAAACGTTTTTCAACATAAAGCGCACGTTAACAGGTACTCAAAAAAACCGGGTCAAAAAGTAGTTTTCAAATCTGGATAAATCCGTGACATCCAAATTTAATCGGGTTTGGCAATACCAGCTGTCTTTTCGGCTCCCAAAATCAAGTTATAGCCATTAGTGTCTACTTTCTTGTTGATTCTTTTTTCTCACTATCTACATCTTTGATTTCTTTCTTTTTTTTAACATATTGTCTTCACTATACAACTCCCCCCCCTTTTTTTCGTTGTTAGCAATAATGCAGTTATCGACTATATGAGAATATATGTTCTCTTGGCCAATCCCCCAGAGTGGGTACGAGTCATAGATTAGAGGCTACAAACAAACAAACAAACTGATCCCAGCCCGCCAATATGTCAGCCATTTCCATGGCAAGTAAACATCGTAAATATCCACAATTTTACGTTTCTTTGTAAGAATATGATGAAAAGAGGCGAGATGGTGGTACGTGGAGTGTTAAATAGATGAATGAACGGACACAGAGACAGCTGCATGAATGGGCGCATGAGCGGATGCAGGGGTGGATGCATGGGCAAATGCAGGGACAGACGCACGAACAGATGCACGTACAGACAGGCGGATGGACGCATGGGCGGTCACACAGACGGACGCACGGACGGACGGAAGCAAGAATGAACGGACGGATGAATGCTTCGCCCTACTCTCTATCAGTCACTCCGTGTATATGCTGCCATTTTTGTTATTCCTCCTTGGTTGGTATCTGCAACGCCTCCTAAAAAATTATGCCTGTAACTTGAGTCGCGAACGCGCTGCCCCACCCTGTGATCTGACCCTGCGCCTCCGGTACGGAGGCAGGCGTCTCCGACGGCCGCCCTCAGCGAACACAACAATGCTCTCACCGTTGCCTCCGAGCAGCGGTGATGTCACGTGACAGATCTGTATGGTTCTGTAACGTGAAGGAGCGGTACGGAGGCGAGCGGTCTCACGTGGCGGCTGGTCACAACACAAGGCAGCAGGCATGACCTATGATATGGCGTGCTGGCAGGAGGCTCCCAATTGAAAACAAAGCGACATTCCAGGCATAGGTTTTCTAGGAGGTGTTGGTATTTGGCGACAGGAGGCCAGCGCATTGAAAAAAAAAACAAAAAACTAAGCCTGCTTAGAAAGAAATGCTTGTGCGACTGAAAATTTAGCAAGAGGCTACTAGCCAAAGAAGTCTCTTTGTGACCGTTTGCAACTCTTTGCCACTGTTCACGACTGTTCGCGACCAGTCGCAAAAGGTCACGCGACCACTGCTAGTACACGGTGTCCACTAAACTTAACGAGCCTAAACCGCCATATGATTATGAGAGACGCCGTAGAAGAAGGCTCCGGAGATTTCGACCACCTGAGTACACGGTCTTACAGCCTTTTCGCCTCTATCAAAAATGCAGCCGCTGCAGCCAGGCTTTGCTACCGCGACCTGCAGGTAAGCAGCCGAGTACCTTCAACACTACACCACCACAACGGGGCGATGCACGCAGGGTATGACCGTAAAAACCGACTGCTGGCGCTGCACATTTACTCACTGGCCACCGTGTATATGTAGGCACTGGATCGCACAGCAGGGTTCCACCACTCGTTGAAGGACACGCTTCTCCTCCACTCAATAAATAAGAATAAAGATTAAATGGGAATTGAACATTCCCAAACCTTCTTAAGCATCGAAAGGCCGACGCAAGCAGCGTCTGCTAATAAACACCCACTGCTCGAGCTGCACAGCCGTTCACTGGCCACCCCGTAGGTACTGAATCGCGCATAAGCGTCCGACCCCTAATTCAAGACAACGCCTTTCTTTCATTCAATATTGTGTCCATTCATCGCTACAAGGCCAAAATAAAAAGTTAGCTCACCGCAGAACTGTATCTCGCTTGAAATATTTATATCACCTGTACCACGGCACTACAAAATACCAAGTGACAGCTACATAACTGCGCCCCCATGCGGTCTGGTCGTAGGAACCACAACAAAATAGTCAAGCAGCCGTTTATTAGCCTTAAAATACGTCAGCATTCTCTCGCACACTGACCAGATGAAGCTGCGTCGCTAAAACTGCACCGTCTCGAAATCTTTGACATTTGCCGTTAGGGGCACGCAGTAAATAGACGCGTCATCGCATCGCCGGACACAATCCGCCGACAGATGCAGGGCGTGAGACGCACGTGTTGCGTTCGATTTCCACTGGAGTCGTCTCATCGTCGCTTTTTAGCGGCGAAGCTTCTTATAGCCGCAACCGTTCGTCCATTGTAGCCGTTGTAGTAGTGTGTAACAAGTGTAACATTTTGACCTCCAAGGTGGTGCCGGTGAGAGATTTCGTCTGTGCGTTGTTGAACAATAAAAGAAAGGGCTCAATGTACATGTTAATGGCTGCTAAGGGGGAATGAGAGACAGGAGAATTCGGCTGTTAGTTAACACACACGCTGTGAATTTTTTATTGTTCAACAACACACAAAAGACAAAAAAGGTTTGCTACGTTATACTCGCTGGGCGTGACCTCCTAGGTTTTGGAAAGGTGTAAGGAGCGTTGGGTCGCAGTGCCATGATTACAGTGACCTATATATACCATGAACTCGAGGTGGTTGAAGGTTGGAAGTTGACACCAAGCGCAAGCCGTAAGAAAGTGTGTGTGTGCCTCCTCTCATTCAGTCCTTGGAATGTTCGCTAGATGGCGGTGCTTCTATATGAGGAATATACGATGAAAAAATGAAAGATGGTTGTTCTTGGAGTGTTGAATAGGTGGACGAACGGACACACAGACAGATGCATGAACGGACACACGGATGGCTGCGCGGATGGATGGACGCATGGATGGACGCAGGAGCGGATGCATGGAAGAAAGCAGGGACGGACGCACAGATGAACCCGCGGACGCACGAACAGACGCACGCACGGACGGGCGGATGGATGATTGACCGGCCACACAGATGCACGCATGGATGGACGGAAGCAAGAACGAGTGTACGGACGGATGCTTCGCCCCACTATCCATCATTCACTCCGTGGATATGCTGCCATTTTTTTATCCGCTAGGACATGGAGTTCGGTGCTGCAGTAAGACTTGAAAACCTGACTGAGTGGTGCCTATGAAATAAATTTCCCGATGAAGTACTAAGCGCTGATACAACTGAGTCATTTGTTCAGTTTTTAAATAAGCTTTCATTTGATATGTAACGTTCTGTTTATGCTGAAGAGCTTTGTAGGAGTTTAATTTGGCCTGACGATAGTTATCACGAGCACAAAATGTCGGCACAAAGACAAGAAGGACCCAAAGGACTTTGTCGTCGTTTTGTTCTCGCGCTATAACTACCGTCATGCCAGACCGACAAGTCCAAGCTGCCGCACCTTATTCTCGCGTTTTCTTTTTCATGCGTAGTGTTCATTTCATGTGTTGCATTATTGTACGTGCACGTTCTATCACCTATAATGTTGTGTGTTTGTCATTGCAAAGCATATTTATTTACTTACTTTCTTTAGCTTCTTGATTGTGGTTTACTACATAAGTTATCGATAGTTTTAAGTTTTACTGTTGTTATTGATTCTTTATAATATTCTCACTATTGCTTGACCCCAAGTAGTGCCTGCAGTATTTGTAAATAAATAAGAATAAATAAATAAGAAAAATTAATGCGAAATAAGAACTGAGCCTTCCGAAACTATACCTAGTTATGCAAGATTCACGCGATATCCCCCCCCCCTGCTGCAACGCATTTACTCGAGTTCCGCGCGTGAGAAGATGCAGGCAGCCTTTTCTACGTGATAGTCTTTCAATGGGTGGTGTAAACCTTTTTTAAGGGATGCCATTCCAGCTATCGGGATGCCATTCGGGAATGGCTTATCAATTACATGCGTCACGTGTGCTTGCTTAAGTGTGTGTTGGTGGAACATATACTAGCCACCTCAATAAGGGCAGCATGCAACGATCTGGTCTTTGCCAAATGCGACGTCGAATGGTTCCAGGAACTTCACAGCGTGCACTTCACCGACCACTCCGTAGTAATGAAGTCGAAACGCGCGCCAGCTGCGGTTCAGCGCCTGTGTCCATTCTGAAGAAACCATAACACCTACGCCAGCCATCACTTCTAAGGTATCTTTCGGCGCTCACCGCAGCACTCGCTTTAGCACCGGTCAACCCGTGACGCCACCTGTGCGCAACTCCGCTGCTTCGCATTCGACGAGGGTTCAGGAAAATGTCATTTTTTCGTGGAAGTCATGTACGGCATCATTTACCTCCACCTCGTAGCGTAGTCATGATTAATTTCAAAATAACATATCAACCTTTCTCATTCGTAATTTGTATATAATCGATTCCCAATGTACGTCGGATCTGCCAATTTTTTTTTCCATCGCTCGTTGCGTTGTCCTTATTTTAGGCTGAACCGTCTTTGCAAGCCTCTAGGTTTCTGCTCCGTAGGTAAGTACCAGCAAGAAGCAGACGGTATATGCCTTCCTCTTCAGGTTTAGTGGCAAATTACTCTTCATGATTTCAGAATGCTTGTCGAAGATGGTCCAACCCATCATAATTCTTCAAGGTATTTCACTCTCATGATTCGTTTCCGTGGTTACTACCTGTACTTAGTAGACATATTCCTTTAGAACTTGCCGCGTCTCTCCATCTATCGCAAATTTCTGTATTCTGCCGAGACTGTTGCACATTGTTTTGTGCGCAACTATTTTATAACCTACTGTCTTATTTTCCGTGTTCATTTCACTAGTGATGAGCCGTAAATCCTGCCCTGAGTTATTCATCAAGGCAGCTTCATCAGGAAATCACAGGTTACTAAGATATTCTTCGCCGACTCTCATCCCTAACTCTTTCCATTGTAGGGTTCTTAAAACCTCCTCGAACACGCGGTGAATAGCATTGCAGAGATTCTGTCTCCCTGACTAAAACCTCAGATTATTGAGATTCTGTCACTTTTTTATGAAGATTTATGGGGGTTGAATATCCACAGTAGATTTATTCCAATATGTTTGTGTAGGGTTCCTTTATGCGCTGATTCCGTAGTGTCTGCATTACTGCTAATCTCTCTACTGAGTCAAATGCCTTCTCTTAATTTACGAAGCTAAATACAGGGGTTGGTTACATTCCGTGCAGTGCTGTATTACCTGATCGATAGTATGAAAATGTTATATTGTGGGGTACCTTGTACAAAATCCTGGTTGGTCCTTTAGTTGATTGAACTGTGATGGGGTCTTCATTCTATTAGCTGCTATTTTTGTAACGAGTTCATAGAGAACAGACAATAAGATGATCGGTCTGAAAAACAATGGTGGCGTTTATCCAAGCTTCGGGTACCCTTCCCGTCAAACGACACTTCGTATATTAGGTGTCCAGTTTTTCTAACACAATTTTTCCGCCATCTTTCAGCAGGATCGTTGTTATCTTATCCTCACTCGCGCCTTTGCCTCGTTGCATTCCTTCTAGAACTTTCCTTACTTTCCTTGTCATTACTGGTAGAATGTAGAATTCCGCTGGGCAAATATTGCTCCGGACGATATCATTCTGATTGTTCCGGCTTCTGTACTGCTCTACAAAAATGCTCCGCCACCTCAAAATTCCTAATCGTATTGGTTCTGACATTGCCTTCCTTGTCCCTTAATGCATAAGACTCAGTTTGCCTATGGCCGAACAAGTTTTTCTTCGCAGCTTTTAGGCTTCTGCCGCTTTTTAAAGCCCGCTCTAATCTCTCCAAGATTTACCTCCTGATGTTGACGACCTTACGCCTATTGAGTAACTTCAAAAGTTCCCTTTCCCTTCCCCCAGTGTTGAGTAGCAGGCTAGAGCAAGCTATCACTCAGGCCGACCTCTCTGCCTTTCTGTAAACAAACTTACCTCCTCCACTATACCTATTTTGCCGGTTGTGTTTCAGGCTTACATTGTTTGTCGTCTCCTAATGCTATTTTTGTCTCATAACATAGTTTACAAATGCCCTGTCTAGAGGATGTACTTCCGACTTCAATTGCACATTATTTGATGATACTAGTGTGAACGCTAACGTGGGTTACTTCATTTAGAGGATTGATTCTATTCTGAAGTAAAAATCTGAACTTCTGTGCTTTCCCTCTTCACATTAGATCTTATTTTGGCTACTTTCATATGAGTTTATGCCTTTGCTTTTTTAAGTCTAGGTCAATGCGAGCTCTTATTCTATAGTCACTGCATCGGATATTGCCAACTACTTCTCCATTCTGTACAATGCCTGGGTGTGCACGCACAATGAAGTCTGCTTTATTATTGGTTTCACATATTTGACTTCGCCACGTCCATCTACGGTTAGCCCGTTTTATGAAGAACACATCCGACACCAGAAAATATGTTACGTACTGCGAGCTCTCCTAATAACTCTTTTCTGGCATTTCTACAGCCGATGCCATATTCCCGCAGTGTATGGTCTACAGCCTGTTTCTCGCCTACTTTGGCGTTGTAGTAGCCCATCGGAATAATATACTGTGTCCTCACTTCATTAGACCCTGACCGTAGGTTTTCCCTGAAGTGTTAAACTAAATGATCATCCTGTCTCGATGCAGCTGCGTAGGCCTGTGCAACGCTCATTTTTTTACCTTTTGTTAAAGTGAATTACGACACTTGCGACCCTATCATTGATGCTATAGTATTCCTGTGTATTGCCAGAAATATTCTTGTGTATAGAAATGTGCGCGCTCAGTGATTTACTCTCAATTATTTCAAGTTGGGAGAAGATGTGTGCGTTTTTTTGCATTGTATAAGCCTCACATGTCCACATGTAACTCACGTGTAAATTCGCGGAGCTCTACTACATCCCAATTCACAGTGAACTTGGTGGCACCATAGCAAGCGTCATAAGTAACCACTTCTTCTTTGTTGCACAGTTCCTGCTGGGACTGAGCGAAATACACGATGGTTCTGAGCTGTGGCCAACTAATAAACCCCGTCAACAACATGACTGGGTGACAACAGTTAACCTTGAGCAACAGGCAGGGCATTTCTGTCTTTTCACTTTCTTGGAACCCGCAAATCAACGCAGATAAAGGCAAAGTTTCAAGAAAGGCAATGACATCTAAAGCGCATGGGTGGTTTGGTCGACCACCAATGGCAGCGTCATCAGAAGAAATCTATAAAAAGACCCAGTGACCGGAAGCTAACTTCAGTGAACTTGGTAGCACCATCACAAACGTTGTGAGTAACCACTTTGTTGTACAGATCCTGTTGGGATTGAGCAGGAGAGACCATGGCTCTGAGCTTTTGCCAACTAATCGACTCCATCAACAACACATCTGGGTGACATAATTTATACCTCAAGCCAGCAGGCAGGACATCCCCGTCTTATCACTGACTGCGACAAGGGAAATCAACGCAGATGAAGGCAAAGTGGCAAACAAGACAACGACCGCTAAATCGCATGAGGGGCTTGGTCGACCACCGACGACAGCGACATCGGAATACATCTATAAAAAAACGGACAGCAAGTACACTTCAGTGGACCTGGTGGCACCGTAGCAGCTTTAGTGAGTAACCACTTCGTCTTTGCTGTGCAGATTCTGCTGAGACCGAGCCGTATATACGATGGCTCTGAGCTGTCGCCTACTAATCAACTCTGTCAACACCATGCCTGGGTGACATCAGTTATACCTCGGGCCAGCAGGCAGGACATCTCCGTCTTATCACTCATTTTGACTACGCAAATCAACGCTGATGAAGGCAAAGTGTCAAGAAAGATATTGACAGCTAAGGTGCATAAGTGGTTTGGTCGACCACTGACGGCAGCGAAATTGAAGGAAATCTATAAAAAAACCAGCTACCGGAAGCTAACTTCAGTGAACTTGGTGGCGTCATCGCAGGCGTCATGAGTAACCACTTTGTTGGACAGATCCTGCTGGGACTGAGTTAAATAGATGATGGCTCTGAGCTATCGCTAACTAATCAACACTATCAACAACATGCTTGGGTGATAACAGTTGCACCTTGGGCCAGCAGGCAGGACAACCTCATCTTGTCACTCATTTCAACCAAGGAAATCAAGGCAGATAAAGGCAAAGTGTCAATCAAGAATATGGCCACTGAGGTGAATGAGGGGTTCGGTCAGCCACCGACGGCCGCGAAATTGGACGAAATCATGAAGAGACCGACAGGAAGCTCATTTCAGTGTACTAGGTGGCACCATAGCAGCCGTCATGTGAAGCCACTTCTTCTTTGTTGTACAGTGTGATGTGACTGTGCGCGTTTGCAAAGTGCGCCACGCCATCAGCCTGAACCGAGGAGGACAACGAAGATGACGCTTCGTTGCGGAATGTGTGGGCGTGAACAATTTAAGCCAACAAGGTGCTCCACGGAGAATTACGACAGCCACGGGAGAACAACAGCGAAGCCAGGCAGTCGTGGCTGAGTCGGAACCAAGTGAAGAAAGTGGCCAGCAGAGATACAGCCTCGAGGTCACTGCGGGCTCCCACCTGGACACAGAGTTTCTTCTCGTCTCCTGGCGTGGGCAAGGCATGTTCTGATTTTCTGACGTTGTCCGAAGGACGTATTCAGCTTCGTGTGTGAGCTGCGGCTACCGTACACTGAAAGAACACTGACCTCGACCAGCCCGACGCTTCCTTTATTGCCAGTCAATGACGTGAGCGTCTCAACCGCGTCACCGCCGACACCATTTGCGTGAGTGCATCTTTGCCTCGGTAGCAGAACCTCCGCTGCAAGCACTGCGTCCCACTACGTGGTAATAAGGGTTCTTATAGCCTAACCGTTGAGTTCCACGCCGTGTTTGTGTCTTTAGCCATTCGTTCTTCCTGTTAACCTCGTTCTAGTTTTGCATATGCTGTGTTGCTTGTCTTTTATTTATCTTTTATGAGGTTTCTGAAATATATTGAGTGTGGGGATTCGGTGGAAAGAAATGGTCTCGTCGGCTGATTTTCGATCACGGTTATGCAAGCGGTTTTCGGTTTACACGAATCTACACGAGAGCTCGCCCAAGAAACAGCCTTGTGACATACAGATCCTGCTGGTACTGAGCGGAATAGACGATGGCTCTGAGCTGTAGCCAACTATTCAACCCCATCAGCATCATTCCTGAGTGACAACAATTATACCTCGGGCCAGCATGCAGGACATTCCTGTCTTATCACTAACTTCGAACATGGAAATACACACAGATGAAGGCAAAGTGTCAAGCAAGACAACGACCACTAAGTTGCATGAGTGGTTCGGTCTACCACCGATGGCAGCGACATCGTAGGAAATCTGTAAAAGGACCCAGCGACCGGAAGCTCACTTCAGTGTACTTGGTGGCACCATCGCAGACGTCATGAGTAACTACTTCTTTGTTGTACAGGTTAGTAAGGAGCAGTTCGTTAAATATGCTGTAAGTGACAGTGCTTGTTCAGTGGTGCTACAAAGTCCTCAATGCGTTTCGGCTTGTCTTCCTGATACTGTCCGAATTATGTTGTTCCTATTTGTTGACGTTGAGAAAACTCCCAGCCCTAACACACTTGATGAAATATTGAGAAATGTCATGAAAAATGAATATTTACAGAGAACCCTACAAGCAGAAATACAGTGGGTACAATCCCGACTCGCGGAACTTGAGGTTTCCCTGTCATCATTCCAACATTGCCGTGAAAAAGTAAAACAGTGTGAACAGTAAGTGAACATTGTCTGTAAGCAGGTCGAAATCTTGTCACGTTCTTTCTTGAAGTTTCCTTATCACCCCGTTACGCTGAACGCTATTCTCAGCGCAAACCAAACCTACAGTGTTAGAAAAGCTTCAGGAGTGCAGTTAATCCTGTGATCATGCAGTTGGTCATGCATTTGATCAAAAACCGTCGTGTGGCGCAGCCCAGACGACCGTTCTCTTTGCTACCACTGCAGAGAAGCTGGCCACACCTACCGCTGTTGCCTGTACCACCAAATAGAACTGCGTGGTTTCGCCATCGACGCGCTGCATCGTCTAAGAGGTGGAAGAAAGCGCGACATCGCTGACTACTTTGCAGCAACACAGGGGACTCCTCGAGCATCTTCGCGTTCACCTTCACCCCGTCGCTACATGTCCCCCCACCGTCAGCCGCATACTGGCCCGACGCAGGGCAGTCGCCTAGCCCGTATTTGGACAACTAAGGACAGCAACGATGAATGTGCGGTTGCTGTGCGACGAACTGCCGAAAATCCGCCGCTGATGACGACGAAGCCACGACGCAACTTCATGAACCCGCTGCAACCTCAACGTAGTCCAGTTGTCTAAATTTAATGGTCAGAAGAAGACCTGATTAGAGAACGTCGAAACACTGGCGCCAACCGTCGTGGTCGTCATCCGACGCCGCGACCCAATCACAAAGCCTAGCGACCTCGACCTTTTCATCGACCGCCACTATGTCACAGTTCTCGTCGACACCGGAGCAGACTATTCAATCAACAGCGGGACATTAGCCGTAAAGTTGAAGAAAGTTGATAGATTGATATGTGGGGTTTAACTTCCCAAAACCACCATATGATTATGAGAGACGCCGTAGTGGAGGGCTCCGGAAATTTTTACCACCTGGGGTTCTTTAACGTGCACCCAAATCTGAGCACACGGGCCTACAACATTTCTGCCTACACCGGAAACGCAGCCGCCGCAGCCGATACTCGAACCCACAATGTGCGGGTCAGCAGCCGAGTACCTTAGCCACTAGACTACCGCGGCGGGGCTTGAAGAAAGTTCGAACCGCTTGGGAAGGTCCTGAAATCTGTGCAGCCGCAGGTCACCTATTAACACCAGTGGGTATCTGCGAAGCGAGATTTACCATTCACAGCCGCTTTCATCTTGCAAGTTTCATCCTAATATAGCATTGCTCGATAGATGTCATTCCGGGAATGTACTCCTTGAACCTTCATGGGGAGGTCGCCGACCTAAGAACAAAGCCGATAGCAATATCCACAGAAAAAGCACGACTGCCACGCACGCCATCAGGTAGCCGTGCCCTGAATGTGGTTGAAGAAGCAGTCACCGTCCTGCCTCTCATCGGCACTCCAAAGCCGAAAAACTTCGAAGGCGTTGCTGAAGGCAATCAGCACCTATTGGTCAAACGTAATGTTTATGTAGCTTGAGTAATCGCTCAGCTGCGGGGAGAAAAAGCAGCAATTATACTCACGAATTTCAGCAACGAGTACAAACACGGGAGCGAAGATACAACGGTTGCCTACATGGAAGCCACCAATGCTTTCGCCTTCGACTATTCTGCAGAACCTACTTCGTGGAACGAAGCTCCTCATCCAGCTTTCGAATTCAAACCTAGCTTTCCTGAACATAAGCAACAACAGCTCAAGGCTCTGCTCTTGCAATACAAACTGCTTTTTGTGGTTTTCAAAAGTTCGCCAGACCGCAGTCGCGAAACAGCTAAATAACAGAGAAAAACGCCAGACCACTACGGCAGAGCCCCTACCGATTTTGACGCCAAAACGCGAGGCCGTAAAAAGACAAATCGACTAAATGCTATACGACGACATCATACAACCGTCTAAGAGTCTGTGGGCGTCAATCTTGGTACAAGTGAAGAAGGACAACGAAACTATACGTTTCTGTGTCGATTAGCGCCACCTCAATAAAATGACAAAAAAGATGTTCATCTTCTCCCGCGGTGAGATGACGCCTTGGATCGGCTCCACAACATGAAGTGCTTTTTGCGGATGGACCTCCAGACTGGCTACTCGCAAATCGAATTCGAGGAAAGAGACCGAGAAAAGACGGCGTTTAGAGCACCAGAAGGCCCTTTCGAGTTGAAGGTCATGCCCATCGGTGTTTGCTCGGCACCTGTGATTTTTCAACGCGTTATGAACACAGTGCTGGCAGTATTGCAGTGGCACACTTGTCTCGTTTACTTGGGTGACGCCATCGTGTTTTCTTCGAGCTTTGACAAGCATCTTCTGTGCCTTGAAGCTGTACTTCAAGCTATGAAGACTTTCGGACTCACCCTCAAGCCACAAAAGCGCCGCTTACGTACGAGAAACTTTTGTACTTTGGCAACGTGATCAGCGAGTTCAGTGTAAGACCGGGCCCGCAGAACAGAGCCACCATCGCTGAATTAACGCCGCCCGCCGACAAGATGACCATGAGTTAATTTCTAGGCTTGTGCGCCTATTGATTGATTGATATGTGGGGTTTAACGCCCCAAAACCACTACATGATTATGAGAGACGCCGTAGTGGAGGGCTCCGCAAATTTCGACCACCTGGGGTTCTTTAACGTGCACCCAAATCTGAGCACACGGGCCTACAACATTTCCGCCTCCATAGGAAATGCAGCCGCCGCAGCCAGGATTTGTGCGTCTATAACAGGCGCTTCATCAGAAACTTTGCCCGAATAGCCGAGGCACTCACTAACCTTACGAGGAAAACGCCGAGTTCAAGTGGGAAATTTCACAGGAAAAAGCATTTGGAGAACCTAAACGACGCCTTCAGATGCCTCCAATACTAGCACACTTTGGCGAAAACGCCGCAACAGAAGTGCACACGGACGCAAGAGTGTAGCAGGTCTAAGCAGTGCAGTCCTTGTGCAGAGGACTGACAGACTGCAAAGGGTTATTAGTTGAGCTAGCCGATGACTATCCAAGGTCGAAAGCAATAACTCCACAAGAAAAAGGAGTGCATGCCAACATCTGGGCAACATCTAAGTTTTGTCCTAACGTCTCTGTCATTCCCTTTAAAGTTGTGAGCGACCACCAGGCCTTGCGTTGGCTAGCTAACTTGAAGAACCCTTCAGGTCACCTTACGTAGTAGAGCCTCAGACTTCAAGAACATGACAGTACAGTCATTTACAAGTCCAACCAAAAGCACTCCGACGCCGGCAGCGTCTCGCGAGCCCCCGTCGACACACCGCCACCCGAAGACATGAATGGTGCCTGCTTGTTGAGAACGATAGTTACGGATGACTTTGCTGAGTGACAGCGGGCTGACCCGAAATTTAGAGGCCTAATCTAATACCTCGAGGGCAATACCTCTGTTGTTACAAATGTATTCAAACGAACACTTACGTCGTTTTCGCAGCGAAACGGTCTTCTCCAAAAGGACTTTTCGCTGCTTCGAGCCAAGTACCTTCTTGTCGTGCCTTCATCTCAGTGACCAAAATTGCTGCAGACCCTGCACGATGATCCAACCGCAGGACACTTTGGTGTTTCCCGCACGCTTGCGAGGATACAAAAAATGTACTACTGGCCGCGCTTTACCGCCGACGTCGCTCGTTATGTGAGGACATGCGGAGACTGTCAGTTACATAAGACATTACCGACAAGACCATCAGACTTTCTTCAGCTGATCAAACCACCTCGTCGACCATTCCACTAAATAAGGATGTACCTACTGGGGCCGTTTTCGATGCCCTAATCGGGAAACAGGTAGATCGTTGTCGCTACTGGCTACCTAACTCACTACGCTGAAGCAAAGGTGCTACCCAAAAGTAGTGCTAGAGAGTTAGCGAAGCTTTTCATCGAGAACGTCGTCTTTTGTAATGGCGCCCCAGAGGTCGTCATGACTGATAGAGGTACGACCTTTACTGCTGATTTGACTCAGGCGATCTTTAAACATAGCCTGACAAGCCACCACCGCACCACCGCTCACCACCCGCAGACAAATGGTCTCACCGAATGGCTTTAGTAGACAATCGCCGACATGCTGGATATGTACGTCGACGTCGAACATAAGACGTGAGATCCATCCTTCTGTACGTGACATTCACATGCAACATGGCCGTGGAGGAAACGACGCAGATGCCACTGTTACAAGTTGGTCTACGGAAGGAACTCGACAGCGATGCTAGACACAATGCTGCCCCCCGTCGCTAACATAGAAAATGTCTACGTCACCCTTTATCTTCAGCGCGCTGAAGAAGCTCACCAACTCACCCGCCTGCCCATCCCGAATCAGCAGACGACCGACCGCCACCGTTACAATCTTCCGCGGCGCGTCTTGCAATACCAGCCTGCTGAATGTGTTTGGGTATGGACGCTGATACACCGACGTGGACCCAGTGAAAATAACCGGTGATGGTACTTTGGACCATACAGTTTAGTACGACGTCTCGGCCCACTCAATTACGAAGTTACCCCCGACACATTACTAACTCTCAAAGGCACCGATCGCGAAATGTAGTTGTTCACGTGGCCCGCCTCAAGCCGTTTTATGCAGGTTAAAGGACTGAAAGTGTGCATTTTGTTATTGTTGTTGTTGTTATTAATGCTGTATTCTACTTTATTAGTTGTACTTTTTTACTTTATTATTGTACTTTTATCTCATGTTAAAGCATCAGGATGACGCCTTTTCACAGAAAGGGGGGGGGGCAAGGCCACGTTCCTTCCTGAAGTTTTTTTATCACCCCGTTACGCTGTACGCGCTTCTCAGCACTAACCACGCCTACAGTGTTCGAGAAGCTTCAGGACTGCAGTTGATCATTTGGTCAAGTTCACTCCTACTTAGTGAACACTTCAGATTATTCTGAAACCAATGTCGCCACTCGCAATAACGCTAGAATGTTCGATGACAAGTGTATAAAAGCCGACAAGTTTCGCCACTTGTCAGTCGATCGATTGGTGACCGACGCTCAGTTTGTCGCTATCAGTGCAAGGCTGCTACTTGAATCCGACTTTCCGCTCACCGGGCACAGGTGTGCCCAACTAAACAGTTTGATTCCAACATAGAGTATCCTGTCTTCGGCCACGTCATGACCCCCTGACATATTGACTGACAAACTAGACGAGCTAGATAATAGAAGGTGTCATAGCAATATTGATATTTATGGGCTCCGAGAGGACATTCACGCTTTGGTGGACACTAGGGCTACTTTTTTTGTTATTTGTGCTGATTTGTGTTTCTGTCTTCAAAACCTCAAGACGCCTTATGGTGAACCAACACTGGTTACAACGCAGGGAACAGCGATTCTCCTTTTCGCTCTCTGTACTGCCTGCGTTCTAATCAATGACATTCTTCACCGCATAGAATTTGCTGTGCTATCCTTGTGCTCCCGCCAACTCATTTTAGGCTAGGACTTTCTTTTTCGGTGCTTCTGCAGCTATTTGTTGTGCAAAAGGTGTTGTACGTCTTACTGACACAGACCATTTGCTCAGCAACGAGACCTACAGGCCATTTCGACTCATCGCTGCTGTATATATTGAGCTAGCACCACATGACCAGCAATTATTCTCAGTTTCGCCGAATAACGTTGATTCTGGGGACATATTGGTTACTCCGTTGCCCCTTTGCCTTAATAAAGGCGAAGCTCTCACATGAGATGTGGCTCGCTTCAGCAATATATCAGCTGTCCTCGCTGCTACGAACACCACAAAAGACCAAACTTTGCTGCGGCAGGGCACTACTGTTGCCTACGTGGCCAATCTAGAGTCACTGTTCGTCGTGCCTCTTACCCCTGTCTCCTCTGAAAGCCATTCTGCTGATCATGCTGCTTCTCCGGTCTTTACAGCAGTCATCAATAGAGACTTGACAGACTTACTGAAGCAGCAGCTGCTTGATTAGTTGGAAAAGCATGCAAGCTCTTTGACGTCTATTCATCTACCCTACGTCAGACTACAACTACACCACATCGTATTGAGACCGCAAACATTCAATGTGCACCGCCCATTACGCTTTGTGTTGGCATTCGACACTCAAGAACTTGTCGAGACGCCTCGGCCGCTGGATTCTACGCCTCCAAGAGTAGGACTTTCACATCATGTACAAGTGTGGCACAAAGCATAGTGACGCCGATGCTTTTTCTTGTTGCCCACTACAAGTGGCTGTACTCGGCGTTTCCGCAATCCCTTTGCGTAACGTATCCTCGGAGTCCACGTGTACGGCAGTTTCCTCTCTCGCCTCTGTAAACTAGCTGCCTTCGGACTACCACCACGATTTTCCATCTCGACAGCTGGCTGCCCCATACTGTCCGCGTAATATAGGCTACCTCACTGGCAGTTCCCGTCCACCTAATGTGAGGCTCCGTCACCAACTCTCGCAATTAAGGCTGGATACCTCGGTGCCACACCGCCAAATTTAACATCCAATGGTAAGCGCTAGGTTCCGGTTCTACCCCAATCGCTTCGGTCCGAAGTCTTCAGAGCACTTCATGAGGATCTGACTGCTGGTCACTTTGGTTATTATAAAACGTACGATCACCTTAAATTTGGTTTTATTGGCCAGGCATTACCACTCGCGTGGCTCGGTACTTCGGGTACTGCACTACCTGTCAATCTAGAAAATGACCAACATCTGCTCCCACCGGCACACTACAGCCTTTTCCGTGCCTAGCCACACCAATCGAATTTGTAGGCGTTGATCTTTTTGGCCACCTTCCAGTCAGTGCTGATGAAAACTGGTGGATAGTAATAGCCGTTGACCATTTGACGCGCCGCACTGAGACGGCATACGTCACTAATGGTTCAGATTCCGAAATTGCCGATGTCATCCTCCGAGCCAATATACTATGCCATGGTGCCCCCGTGTATTGCTCAGTGACCGCGGAAGAGCCTTCGTTTCACAACTAGTGAACGAAATGCTTCACGCCTCCGGCACCACTTACAAGGCTGCCTCTAGTTATCATCCCCAGACAAACAGCCTCACTGAGCGATTCCACCGCACTCTAGCTGACATGATCGCCGCCTATACTCAACCAGACTACAAGAACTGGAACGTATTTATACCATTCGTCACTTTCACCTAAAATACGGCCACTCAGCGGACAACCGGCTACTAACCATTTTACCTAGTTTACGGACGCTCCCCTACTTCCGTCTTGGACGTCTCTTTTTTTACCCGCCACGCGAATTCATCTTAATCCGCTTCGGAAGAATAC
The DNA here is from genome assembly GCF_043290135.1 of Rhipicephalus microplus. Lineage (NCBI taxonomy): Eukaryota > Metazoa > Arthropoda > Arachnida > Ixodida > Ixodidae > Rhipicephalus > Rhipicephalus microplus. Next base: position 158,876,579 of record NC_134704.1, read on the forward strand.
GTTGTACGACTCGTCCAGTGTTGCCAACGTGTTCGTTTGAATTCTGAAGCCAGACAGCAAGAGAAAAGCTGCTTTACGATAAATCACAACGTGCTGTATCCTTTCAACTTGGAGACGAACTGCTCCTGCTGACACCAAACCGCACACCTCGTTTCTATGACAAATTTCAGCCACGGTTTATCGGGTCGTACGCAGTTCATCAAGAGCCTTCACCAGTCAACTATCGCGTGACGCCACTTGTAGCCCCAGCATATCGCTCTTGTCGAACTACTGAGGTCGTTCATGTCTGCCGTATGAAGTCCTTCACCGCTGGTGTGCCCTCACATACGTGGAATTTCGTATAAGTCGCGTGCTTTTTATATTGCTCTCAAGCAACTCACCCTGGCATATTTGGATGACTGATACAGCGACTCTGTGCACATTTACACCAATGGATCCATAACTTCACTTCAGCTGCAGCCTTCGTGGTCCCTCAACTCGGTATTTCCCGACAGTACAAATTAGATCACAGGTCATCTTCGACAGCTGCAGAACTTGTTGCTATACAGGAAGCCCTAAAATTTGTGAACGACCAAGCACTGCGTAAATGGACGATTCTGTCTGATACAAAATCAGCGCTTCAAGCTATCCATTCTTGCTCAAGAAGAGGCCTGTTTTACGAGTTAGCGTTAGGAATCGTCCAAGCATTTGATCTAACACAAAAGAGTGGTCACTTGATTACACTTCAATGAATTCCTGCACACTGCCACCTAGTTGGCAACGAAACCGTGATAGCGAAGCAAAAGCGACAATATACTACGCTCCTATGTACGTCAAAGTACCATATTTGCGAAGTGACGGCCACACATTGTTGAGATCGCTCATGCGCGAATGCGCTGCCACGTACTGGTCGCTACCAGATCACCCAAACAAGCGTCTGCTGGAAACAGACCCCAGTATGACTTTTCGTCTTCCAGATAAAATCAGTCGAAGACATGCTGATATACTGCACCAGATTCGCCTGGGTTTCGCCTTCACTCGCCACTCCACCACCCAGTCGGCCGTTTGGACAACCCGAATTGTGAGCGCTGCCAAGTGCGCGAAACTTTAGCTCACATATTTTGTGACTGTGTATTATACGTGGCGAAAAGAAAAATGCTAACTGGAACGTTGGCAAGCATCCTACGAGCGCCATTGAGTGAAAGCCACATATTATCAGCAATGAACAGCCAAACAGTGTCAAAAACTGCTTCAAATGTTGTTTTGGACTTAATAAAAAGCACTGGACTAGATACTAGACTGTAGGGTTCTACGCTAAGTGGGTACTGTACATACGCACCACCTATTCTTGTCCCCATGATCACCCTTCATTCCTCTTTCCTTCCCTCTTTCCTTATTCCCTGTGTACAGTAGCAGGCTAGAGCGAACTAGCTCAGGCCGAACTCTCTGCCTTCTAAAAAATTCTCTCTCTCTCTCCTTCATGCGACTTTTTTGTCGCCTTGACTTACCACATCCAGGCTGGCTGCTTTCACGTGGGTGGAATCAGTGTGGGAATTTATTATACCCATACTCTTCGTCTGTACATTATAATCGTTATTATGTGTTCCTTATGAATCCTGAGCGTTCTCACGTAGAATCTTTATCTTGGTTGGTTATTGTAGCTGTCAGCGACGTAATCCTGAAGTCGCATATCGTGAAAGCTTGTGGCATTACCTGAATGTCGCTATAGTTTCAAATATCGTGACGCTACATAAAGACCAAGTCACGTTGTCATTACATGACTTCACTGCTTGGTCAAAAGGGGTTGACCATAAAGGGGCAAAAAGCTTGCGATGTTTTTGTTCTGTGAGGCAGTCAACAACAACGTTATGGCCACAAAATTTTGAGAGGGGAGCTGGGAGGATGAATAACTTCACTGAGAATGAAAGAAAATAACGCTTTCGCCATCCAGTCATCTCAGGTGAATCCATAAAGGACTGCGTGAATCTTGACAGTGAAGCTGTTTGTATTTCTTCAAGCCCTACATGGCGTTAACAGCAAACTAATGTTGCTCGGTGAGATGGCATATAAAGCCGCGTACCCATTGTTGAAAGGAGAGCCTGGTAACCACTAGGTTATTCAGGCTCGCTTTCAAGAACAAACATTCACATGATTCCTTCCAAAAGCTTCCTTCTTACGAAAGGAGAAAGAATAAAATGATTGCGTAAAGACGCAAAGAGAAAGTGAGATAACCAAATGAAGAAAAAAGTGAAAGTGAGGCAAAGAAAGAGATCAAAAAAAAAGAAAAAAACACATGAAAAAATGTATATTTGCCCTTTGTTTTGCCGTACAACAGGCGGCTGGCAAAGGAAATTGATTGTGACGAAAAGTGACGCCAAGTTGACGAGCAGGAAAAGAAGGAGTGGAGAAAGTAAACCATAGCGTAGCCAAGTGATGAATACAGTATAGCAAGTTGTGGCTAAGGGAAATGAGAGCGAGGTGGTCAGAATAGATGAGGGCTGAAGCTCAAGCATAGCATAGCCTTGTTTAGTACAGAATTGAAAAGGGTGGCAAACGAAGTAAGGTTATGCAACACGGAAGCACTACTATAATTATTGGTTTCCTAGTATTGACGCCACTTGCACGTAGCTGCGCGATTATTTCATTTGTTGATAATGAGTGGGCACTGATGCGTTGCTTTCATATGTAGTATGACTTTGGGCGCCACAGCTGAATATGTACCCAATGACAATAAATGTTTCATATCTGCAAATTTTCTTGAACTCGGTCACCATGGAGCGCTATTATTTTTTCATTTTTGTGAAACGCCAACACCCCACACATCTATAACGGAGCTAAAGAAATTTTTCTAGGTTGCCACCGACAATACGTATGCGAAAGTGAAACATATTTTTATAATAGAGAGTTGGCATGCCTGTCGAAAAAGTCGTACCTGACTGAGGAGTTGTGGAGTTCCACCAGTTTTTGTACAAACGTTTTGTCATCGACCTGCAAAAAGATCAAAATGTTCTACGAAACTGCGCATCCGATGTATTCTACATGATCCTATACAAGTATGATGGACATTTTAGTGCTGTGAAATAAAATTTATTATGTTGTGTTACGACGTCCCTTTATGCCCGACACAGTAGCTTAATTGTACATGCCAGGGCAGATAATTTAAAAACTATCACAATCTGCATGACATTTAGGCTTACGGACTATACAAATACAACAAATTGCAGTAACGCTGACACAAGCTGCTGAAAACTGACATACTATGACTGGTATATGTGGCGTTTATAATAATAAGGCACAATTAGACACAACCGTATGGACGTTTGCAGTGAAGTAATAGTTTCAAGCTCTTCAGTTTTAGAAAAAAACTTATTTTAGTTTTACTGAATACCTAAACTTGATATTGTTTATTAAAAAACAATAACGAGAAGGTATTATAGTAGGCTGAAATGTATATTTATGACAGAAATGAGGCTTAGTTTTCTCGTAACAGAACAAAAGTTAATAGTGAAACCGGTTGTTGAACAAGCAGGAGTTGACTCGGCGAAGGAGAGCTTTATTTCAAGCAAGGGCTGACTGAACGCAAGCCTGCGATCACAGCAAGTCTTCTACCTTTTCTATCCTCGAGCTCCGTGCCCACTGCCCTCGTTACAATCACCCCCGGCCGATGAGGGAGCCATCCTGGCGACCTAAGGACAGGTGTACACAGAAGGGTCATAGTATGGCTTGAGCCGAGAGATGTGTACGATTTCTTTTCCCCGACGGCGCTTGTCCGGAGATGCATCCAGCGGCTCGGCAAGGTAGTTGACCGGGGATGTTTGGCGTACAACTCGATAAGGGCCATGGTACCTGGACGAAAGCTTGTGGAGAGTCCTGGAGTAGTAGAAGAAATCCATAACCACACCAGTGAGTTTGGAGCAAAGCTCATATGCGTGGTTGACGCGTCGTGGCGATGTTTTTGGCGCGTCTGGTCATGTGACGTGAACGCACGAGCAAGCTTCTGACATTCTTCAGCGTGTGCTGCTGCTCGAGAAACGGTAGTCATCTCTGAAGGGTCCGGTCGGTAAGGAAGAATGGTATCCATTGTTGATGATGGCTCGCGTCCATAAAGAAGGAAGAAAGGCGAAAATCTAGTGGTGCTTTGCGTTGCAGTGTTGTAAGCATGTGTCACAAAAGGGAGTATGCTATACCAATTCGACTGGTCGGATGAAGCGCACTTGGCCAGCATATCCCCAAGTGTACGATTAAAACGCTCTTTCATCCCGTTAGTTTGCGCGTGATAGGCTGTGGTAGTGCGGTGTAAGGTGTGACACTCGCTCATCAACGCTTTGATGGCCTCGGAGAGAAAAACGCGGCCACGGTCACTTAGTAACTCCGGAGGTGCTCCATGCCTTAAAAACAGGTTTTGCAGTATAAAACACGCAACGTCTTTTGCGGTAGCAGAAGGTAACGCAGCTGTTTCAGCGTACCGCGTTAGGTGGTCGATAGCGACAATGACCCAGCGGTTGCTACTCGAAGTATAGGGAAGCGGACCGTAAAGGTCTATTTCGACATGATCGAAAGCTCGTGCTGGACATGGCAACGGCTGCAAGGGACTTGTGGCATGTTGAGTGGGCATTTCGCGTCGCTGGCACGTAAGGCAAGACCTTACGTAACGGCGAACGAAACAGTACATACCGTGCCAGTGTACTGCAGCTGCAAGCGGGTGTATGTTTTTAACACACTAGCGTGGCCACATTGCAGATCATCGTGGCACGTGGCACAGATGTCAGAGCGCAGATGTCGGTGGATGACGAGCAACCACTTACGGCCGATCGAGCTGTAGTTTCGTCGGTAAAGCAGTTTATCCCGAATAACGAAGTGTCCTGCTTGACGGCGAAGCGTCCTGGAAACTGGAGCGGGCGTCCGGTTTGAGAGAAAGTCCAAAAGAGAAGAAATCTAAGCATCTTTGCGTTGCTCGGAAGGCATGTCCGAATAGTTGATGGCCAAGGCAGCACTAGTGGAGATAGGCGAGCCGACAGGCTCTGAAGCCAATGGTGAATGTGACAGGGCATCGGCGTCAAAACGCTTCCGGCCAGAACGGTAGATAACACGGATATCGAACTCCTGTAACCGCAATGCCCAACGAGCGAGCCGACCCTTAGGATCTTTTAGTGAAGATAACCAGCAAAGCGCATGGTGGTCTGTTACAATATCAAACGGACGTCCATATAAATAAGGCCGAAATTTTCCGATTGCCCAAATAATGGCGAGGCACTCCTTCTCAGTTACACTGTAATTCTTCTCGGCTTTACTGAGGGTGCGGCTGGCATAGGCAACGACTTACTCGTCAAAGCCCTCCTTGCGTTGGGCCAGTATGGCCCCTAGCCCGACACCACTAGCGTCCGTATGAAGCTCCGTTGGAGCAGACGGATCGAAATGTCGGAGTATGGGTGGCGTGGTGAGGAGCCGTCGGAGTTCCTGAAATGCATCATCACACGCCTGCGACCACGCTGACAAATCAGAACTTCCGGCAAGAAGATTGGTCAAGGGGGCGATAATGGAGGCGAAATTGTGGACGTAGCGCCGGAAATAAGAACATAGGCTGATGAAGCTTCGAAGCTCTTTGATGGTGATTGGCTTTGGGAACGCCGCGACTGCATTAAGTTTCGTAGGGTCCGGGAGAATGCCGTCCTTAGAAACCACATGGCCGAGAATCACAAGCTTGCGAGCGCCGAAGTGGAATTTCTTCAAGTTCAGTTGAAGTCTCGCCGTTGAAAGGCACGAAAGAACTTGCTCGAGGCGGCTGAGGTGAGTCGCAAAGTCGCATGAGAATACCACAATGTCATCCAAATAACAGAGGCACGTTTTACATTTCAGACCTCGCAAGACGGTATCCATCATCCTTTCGAAAGTGGCAGGCGCATTGCAGAAGCCAAAGGGCATAACGGTGAATTCATATAGTCCATCCGGTGTTACAAAGGCTGTCTTCGGGCGGTCACCCTCTGCCATGGGCACCTGCCAGTAGCCGGAGCGTAAATCTAACGAAGAAAAGAACTCTGCTCCTTGTAGGCAGTCCAAAGCATCATCGATGCGCGGCAGAGGGTATACGTCTTTGCGCGTTATCTTGTTTAGTCGGCGGTAGTCAACGCAGAACCGGATGAATTCGTCTTTTTTCTTGACGAGAACAACCGGTGAAGCCCAGCAGGGACTGTTGGAGGGCTCGATGATGCCACGTTTCAACATGTCGTCCACGTTTATTCTGCGGCGCCACCTTCCCGCTCGCTGACCGTCCCGTCTCCGGCTGTATATGAAACAGGTCAGAACGTTTATATGACGCCGCCGCCTGCACGACCATTTACGGTACCTTATTCAGCAAACAGTGCCCCTATCGTCAGCCAATGGCGCACTCCGGATAACCGGCCGATATGTTTTTCATGTGGCATCCCAGGCCACGTAGCTCGTCACTGCCGTCGTCGCAGCTTCCCTTCTCACGACATTGCAGGGGCCTCACGTTACATGCCCACCATGCCCACTCAGCCGCGATATCCCTTTCTTGCCGATCCACCTCTAGACGTACGTCCCGGTCGCCGACCATCCGGCGCGAGCCGTTCACCTTCTCCTTGTCGTCGATCTATTTCTCCGATGTTACGTCGCAACAGCCCACAGCGAAGGGAAAACTGACGGGCGCAGTTCCGGAGGCAAGAACTGCGTTGGCAGCGAAAATTTCAAGACCTAACTGCTGTCCCCCGAACGAAATCGAACTCTATATTGATGGCATTAAGGTGCACGGACTTGTTGACACTGGAGCTGCCGTATCTACAATTAGCGAGAAACTGTGCCGAAACTTGAAGAAAGTGACCACACAACTTACCGACCTATCTTTTCAGACAGCTACGTCCCATCATATTCAGCCTTCAGCTTTGTGCACTGCACGAGTCGTCATTCAAGGTGCGATGTACGTCGTCACATGTGTAGTTTTATTCCGTTCTTCGCATGACGTTATCCTTGGGTGGGACTTTCTTTCGTCAAATTCTGCTTTGGTCGACTGTGCTCGTTCTGAACTCGTGTTATCTGTGCCGTGCTAAGACCCCGACGATGGTGCTTCGTGTAGAGTGTTTGCTGCTTCTGACGTTGACATTGCGCCTTTCTAAGCTGTTGTTGTCTCGGTGTCGTGTGCCTCCCCTCCGAAATCGCCTGTGTTGTTTATGCCATCGGTCCCATCTGCGTGCCATCGAAATATCATGCTTCCGTTTGCCGTCGTCATTTTTCGCAATGGTCACGCTGCCATTTATCTGTGTAATCACTCGAAACTAGCGTTGAAAAGCTGCTCATGGGTCTATTCTATTCATTTATTTATAGTGGAACTTCCTCATTGAATGGAAGCCTAGTGAATTAGGCAGAGGATCGATTGCACTAAGATATTTCAGGAGCCGATTTGGCGCAGTCCCTAAAACGAAAATTTAAATGTCATTGCATCTCGCCATTATCGACATATGCAGGGCTGAAGCTTCGAGGATTAGCAGAAAACACGAGAAAGTGACAGAAACAACGCAACTTTCATTGATCATGAAGTTTAACCGTTCTGTTCAGGAATTAGGAGAAATAAGCATGTATCATAAAAACAATACGGACTCTTCCATGTTTTAGTCAACGTTCAAGGGAACAATGTGCCTGGGCAGGTGACTTGATACTAAGGAGCAGCTGCTGATCACGCCAGTGCACTGCCACTAGCTGTATGCAGCGCCTGGTGCGGCAGCGTTCCTGTATGATCGGCTGTACAGTCGCCCACCTCCTCTTCACAAGACATTGAGCCAACCTTAGTTGTGCACACGCTAGTATGTGTTCTCGCAGTTTTCGTTTCACGAGTGGTGTTTTAAGAGGCTCCGCGTGACTGAGGCCTCTTTTTTGCCGTTTTCATGTGGCAGAAAACAAGCGTTAGCACATCCATGCAGCAATCTTGAGGAGGTAATAGTAGAAAATATCCACCTTGTTAGAAAGGAGCCATGTCACATCTGTAGGCATCACACATTTACATCAACACCGCGACAACATAAAAAATATATAGATGCAGAGCATAAATATGAGGTATGTTTACACTTCTTTCTCAGGTATGTCTGCTCAGGAGCGTAGGCAGATTTTTCTTTATGGAGGGTGGAGAGGGTGCCTCTTTTGAAGACTGTGGGGAAGCGTGTAGGAAAATAATCATTTCCGCTATGTGTGCTACTGCAAAAAATATTCAAGAGAGGGGGTCGGTCAGTGGGTCGGGTGTGGCACGCCTGGCTACACTACAGTGTCTTTTACAATATCGAATGACACCAGCAGCGAAAATACAGCACTTCATTGGTATAACTTGATGAAAAAGCTGAATTTTTATTCGTGTTGTTTTTACATGAAAGCATCTGAAAAGATATGCTGTATGTTAAACTTCGAATAATTATGCTATTAATGCACCCTTCCTTCGTTCATGTCATAAACACTAAGAAGAAAAAGCATTAATACTACAACTAAAGCGCCGACCTTCAGCTGAAGCGTATGGCGGAAATGCATCAGAATATCTGAGCAAGATATCAAAAGAAGATGACGAAAAAAGAAATTGAAAATTTATAAAAATGAATGAATATACCTGACTTGTACTGCTTATATCTATCTATCTATCTATCTATCTATCTATCTATCTATCTATCTATCTATCTATCTATCTATCTATCTATCATGGCTGTTTGGTTAACTTGATGTGTATCTCAGTTGGTCAGAATACTGAACCTAAACGACTAGTACATCAAGGAAATCATGATGCGCAAGTCATGTGTGACACGAGGTAAAAGGCATGGCACTGGTGCTCTTGCGCGCTAGAGCACCAGTGCCTAGCGCGCTGAATTTAATCACGTGAAGACTATGACGATGTACCAATCACCAGATGGTCCGCATGTTCCTGTTTCCTCCAAACTAAAATGTTTGCGATGAAATATATAGTTTGTAGCGTCACAGCACTGAAGTATGTGTGCCTGCTCATACAGTGCTGGCGCTACTGTTTCATCATACTTTGCATATACCAAAAATGGTATTGTCACGGGGTCGTGACAACGACGAAGGGAGCTGACAGTAGGTCGAATATCAAACTGTTTATTTACCCGAACTTGTGGTCACCAAAAAGGAAATTGAGATTACGGCAAGACACTGGCACTGATATCGGCGAACTCATCGTCGGTTGTCGATCAACTGACAAGCGGCGAATCGTGTCAGCATTTATACACTCGCCATCGAACACTCTAGCATTATCGCTAGCGGCGGCGTAGATTCCAGAATAATCTGAAGTGCTCACAACGTGAGCGTAATCTCGTCAAAATGAAGTATGGCCAGTCTGAAGCTTCTCGAACACTGTAGGCGCGGTTTGCTCTAGAATTGCGTGCAGCGTAACGGGGTGTGAAGAAAACTTGAGGAAGGAGCATGCCATTGTACCCGTCAGAAAAAAAGGCATCACCTCGATGCTTTTCCAGAAAATCAAAGTACAGTAATAATGTAAGAAAGTACAAATAATAGGGTACAATACAGCAATAATAACAACAACAAAAAGCACTATGTCAGTTCGTTAACGTTCATAAAACGGCTTTAGGCGCACGACGTAGACAATTTCAGGCCGCGATCGGCACCGTTGAGAGCTCGTAACGCCGTTGGGGACAACCTGGTAGTCGAGTGTGCCGAGACATCCTACTACACTGTATGGTACGAAGTGCCACCACAGAAGTTTTTCACTGAGTCCACGTCAGCATATCGGCGTCCATACCCAAACACGTTCACCGGGCTGGTATTCCACGAAGTGTCGCCGAAGATTGTAACAGTGGCGGTCAGTCGTCTGCTGACTCGTAATGCGCAGGCGGGCGAGTTGAGCTTCATCATTGTGCTGAAGATAGAGCGTGACGTCAAGTATCTCTTTGTCAGCGACGTTAGGCAGCATTGCGTCGAGCGTCTTTGTGGGGTTCCTTCCGTAGACCAACGTGTACGGTTGCATCTGCGTTGTCTCCTTTAAGGCCGTGATGTATGCGAAGGTCACGTACGAAAGGATGGCATCCCACATTTTGTGTTCGACGTCGACGTTGTGAGGGAGCACGTGCGCCAGCCATCCTTTCCCTTTATGGCACTGTGACAGCCTGGTTGCGGGGTATGACTGTCCCTTCGAGAGTTAATAAAACCTCTTGCGGAGGGATGAAACAACCCCGCCGCCAGTACTCGCGATTATCGCTTTTTTGGCGTGCGGAATGGGTTTCCTCTCCCTTCAGCGGAAAAAGGTATTATTCTCGTCAGGGAAACGAAAACCGGGTCAGTGAATAAATCTAGCTTGTGAATGCCTGCATGCTCTCTCTGACACCAGAAAAGAACCAATGAGGTCAAACCCGCAACTCTCTGCAAGCCGAAGACGTCAACGCCCAAGGAATAAGCGTCTGCTCTTGTTTCTGTACTATCTTCTCGCGAAATATGCGCTATATTGCTAACGCCTCGCAATGAAGTGTTTCTGACCTAGCTTGTCGCCTTATTCGCCCAAACTCGTGTAGCTGCAGTGAGTTTGGCTACGTATAGGGGACGTTAATCGTGCACGGTACGACTGTGTGTAGCTGAAACATTAGCTAGGATTCTGCATCAGCCGTACATAGGATGGACCTCCTACATCTGGCGCACAACGTGACGAATTCGGACACGCGACTAGTTTTGTGGACGCGAGCAATTATCGACGCTCTTCCACACGTAGGATAAAAGGCATGTCGGAATTCCAAGATTTGTATTGTTGTCTGATGTCACATCGCAGAGTGGCGATCTTTTGGCTAACGCGGGGGCACTGTTAGGATTTTCTGACAGCGTAGATTTCGGTCGTTTCACACGGAATGATCAAGGGGGTGCAGAGACCGCGTTAACAGAGATTAGGCCTATGACGGAAAGCGTCACGCATAGCGCTCCGGCATCTCGCGACGCGAACAGGGATTGATTGATTGATATGTGGCGTCCCAAAACCACCATATGATTATGAGAGACGCCGTAGTGGAGGGCTCCGGAAATTTCGACCACCTGGGGTTCTTTAACGTGCACCCAAATCTGAGTACGCGGGCCCACAACATTTCCGCCTCCATCGGAAATGCAGCCGCCGCAGCCGGGATAGCGAACAGGGAGCCGCCGTCACAAGTTGCTCTGACACGTGCCGCCACACTAGGCGAAAATGCTGGCAAAGATTGCCAACGAGCGAGCTACTCTTACATTATGCGCTGTCAGTTATGCAAAGCCGCGCGAGCGCCCTGCAGAACATAGGGCAGGCCTCCGTGCAGACTGTGCGACCACGTGTCAAGGTAGACATACCTACCTACATGGGTTATCACGACTGCAAGAGCGCCAACAAGTATCTTGGCCGGCTGCTACATTATCAGCAGGCGACGGGGCTTTCTGACGCCAAACTTCTCGAGCGCATAGTCCCGGTGTCGCTCGCAGAACAAGTGGCCCAATGGTTCCGTGTAATTGGCCATCACGCCCGCATGGTAGATGAGCCCCGTGACAGAATCCACGGCGAATTCTTACCGGCTAGTAATCAGTGGCGTTTGCAGAGAAAATTGGAGCTACGCACCCAGCCTCCGGACGAATCCTTGCTGGAGTATGTACGGGTGATGAACGAACTGTATAGTCTCGCTAATCCTCACGCCACTAATTCAGAAAAATTCGAACGCGTTACGCCACAAGCGCACCCGACTTTTGCAGTGTATTTCAGCGGATGCATTTTTCCAAACCTAGAAGAGCTCGCCACTAAGGCGAAGGGAATACAAGGGGACATCCTCGCTACGCGATCGTATCACCCACCTCCGCCCTCAGCGCAGTCAGTCTAGCCTCGCTGTGCGTAGAATGGCGGCGCGGTAGTTTCAGAAGCATTTAGGGGTAACGCGTCAGCATCGTTCGCTGATGAGCAGGTACCACGTCGTCGGGAGCTGTCAGACCACGCTTTAGACCCCTACGCTTACGCGCTCCGTGCGGCCCACGCCACCCCCGCGCGTGATATTCCACGGCAGGAGCGCACGGTCGACACGAGGCCTAACAAGTGGCACAACCCTGAGCGAGGGTCACCTGATCGAGGCGACTTACGATCGAGCTGCTATGGATTCCGCAGTCCTTGCCATTGGTGCGGCCCACCGGAGCTCATCGCCCGTGAATGTGACCGCACACCGGGTCAGGAGCAAACGTGCAGTTTGGGAAACTAACGGCGCCACCGGTGATTCACATCGAACCTCGCGTGGTGATATCCCACTGATGTGTTCGGATAATTTGCACCCTCTGTCTGTCACGCAAGTGATGCCCGCACCACTAATCGAGTTAACGATAGCTCGAAAGAAGTTCGTAGCAATTTTGGGTTTTGGGGCAAGCGGTTCTTTATTCAGTAACGATGTGTTGCACTTTCTCCGGGAGAACAATATCCGCTTGAGCCAAACCAACACCATTTTCCGTGTTGCTACGGGCACAGCACCATAAAATGGCGATGCTAGGCTAGTGATCCGCTGAAACAGACGCGTGGGACGACAACATCTCATGCATCTTCCTGTGCTGTCGATGTCTCCATTTCTGGTCGAGACTTCCTCAGCAAGTCGGGTACTGTCATTGACATTGCAAACGGTGATTACAGAGAGCGTGGCGCATACACGTGAAAGCTTTTCTGGAACGCCCCCGCATTGACAAAAGCGTGCCAATCGCAGGGTGACGCACGAGTACGCGGGGAGAAAAGCGTGCCGAGAAAGCGAGTAACCACCCCGCCGATTGAATGTGCTACGCTGCAGGGAAGGGCAGTGCACCCGCTTTTGGCAGAGCCACAAAGCCTACTAGAAGGGGAACGAGCGCAGCTGTCGTCGCCGTTGTACGAGTATGACGGGATGTTTACTGACCGTCGAGGTCGCACTGCGCTGGTCAAGCGTGGAACTGACACGGGTGATGCACGACCTTTGGAATGCAAACCCCAACCGGTCAGCTTGACTGAGCGGAAAGCACTTGACACCGCCTTGGATGAACTTATCGACACAGGTGTAGTTGAGACGTAAAGCGGCCCATGGGGGTTTTCCGGTAGTTCTTCTTACAAAAAAAAAAGATGATACATATCGTCTTTTTGTAGAGCACCGCAGGCTGAATGAGGTTACGAAGTAGGACGCATACGCTCTTCCCTCCATTTCATCGTTAGTATCCAACCTAGGCGGGACTAAGTACTTCACTACGCTCGATGCTAAACGTGGATATTTTCAGGTTGAGATGGACGAGCGGAATAAAGAGAAATCGGCTTTCACATGCCACATAGGGTCATTTTTATTCAACAGAATATCTTTTGGCTTGGTGAAAGCTCCCACTCCGTATGAGCCTAATGAACCATGTTTTGGGAGATGCAAAGTGGGAGCATGCACTGGCACATCTAGACGACATAGTGGTTTACTCGAAGACGTTCGAGGAGAACTTGTACCACTTAAGAGACGTTCTAGAAAGGTTGAGGCACACGGGCATTACTGCGAACCCGAACAAAGCTAATTTAGCGGCGACCCAAATAGTAATATTGATTTTCACGCTTGAAGAGAGTCGCCATTTTTCATATAAGCGTAAGTTTGAAGAGATAGTCAGCTATCCATTGCCGAACAATATCGGTCAGTTGAGGCGCTTTCTGGGAATGGTGAACATTTATCGCCAGCTCATTCTAAACTGTGCGCAGTGCAGGCGCTTTTGACGAAGCTCTAGAGGAATGGCGAGCGTTAGGCTTGGAGCCAAAAGGAGCCGCACTGCGTCACCTCACGAGGCTGCTCGCTAACACGGCCCATATGCAGCTACCCGATGTGAACAGGAAGTTTGTGATTCACACAGACGCAAGCGACCAGGATTTAGGAGCAATTCTGCTTCAGAAGCATGTAGGTTTCATCCGACCAATTTCGTTCGTGAACCGTATGTTGACGCCGGCAGAGAGAAACAACTTGGTAACCGAAAAATATTGGCAGATCCCATGTGCAGTGGGAATTGATGATATGCGAAGCACAAATGAGAATTGTTGATATGTCACTTTAAAATCTGCACAACGTTACGGGATGGAGGTAAATGATGCCGTACATGACTGCCGTGTCACGATGATCATCTTTGGATGTGTCTGTCACCTTCGTCTATTCAGGTCACGTGATACAAAATTGAGTATATGTGAAGGTAGCGTAACGGCCGCGAGCACGCAATGAGCGTTGTATGTTGTCATGTTCCTACATGACCTGTGTGTCAGGAATATCATGCTTGCACTTATTATATATTTTGTCATTCATTGATGTCACGTAACACCGAATTCGATATATGAGGAGCTAGCAAAATGGCCGCGAGTGCATCGTGAAGGGCCCAATATATGTGCTCAAATGTAGCGTTGACGCACACGCACGCTGGGCGCAGCGACGCTATGTTAGCAAAACGCGAGCACGCCAGGTGCAACCAGCGTCCGTCGGCGTGGCGCGATGGCAACCGGGGCGAAATGCGACATGCTGCATTTCGCGCCGACGTGCTACCCAGGCAACACTGCGTCTCCCTCTTTTCGTGACGGACGGACGCTGGACGCGCTGAAACGCGCATGCGTCAGAGCAATGCAGCGCGGCACGCGCCAGCGAGTATATGGCAAGACCGGCGCCTGGCATGGCAAGGCCGGCGTGACACGACGAAATGAACGTTGGCGAGCACGCGCACCACATCACGTCGAAATGTATTAGCACCTTCACTGGGGCATGTAGTCATGTTCTCACATCACACGCATACCATAATTATCACCTTTGCACCAGTCTTATACCTTCGTCCTACATTGGCGTCGCGTAATACCAAATTTGGCATATCTGAAGCTAGCGAAACGGCTGCAAGCGCATAATGAGGGTGGCATGTAGTCATGTTGTTACACGACGCGTATGTCGTGTTTATCATGTTTGGATGTGTCATTGACCTACGTCATCCGTTCGCGTCACATAATACCGAACTTACTACATGTGAAGCTAGCCAAACGGCCGCGAGCCCATGATGAGCGTAGCATGTAGTCATGTTGTTACATGACACGCATCTCATTTTTATACTGTTTGCACCAGCCTGTTTTATCATGGTCACCTTTGTCATCCATTGACGTCCCGCAAATCCAAATTCGGTATAAGTGTAGCTAGCAAAACGGCCGCCAGTGCATCATGAGCGTGGCATATAGTCATCTCTTTAATGACACGCATCTCATGATTATCAAGTTTGCACCAGTCACATACCTTCATCATCTATTCACGTACTGTAATACCAAATTTGCTATATGTGGCGCTAGCGAAACGGCTGCGAGCGCAGCATGGCCGTGGCATGTAGTCTTGTTGTTTCATGACACGCATGTCATAATTTTCATGGTAGGATCTGTCGCTTGTGTTTACTATGCAATCATGCTATACCATACGAGTTTTGCAACATGCCATGTGAACGAAACCACCACAAGAGCTGCAGGATTACAAAATGCAAACCATGACATTTGTGACATACATGTCATAGTTTTCATGTTATAATTAGTCAAATATGTTCTTCATACAGTGATGTTATGTCCTGCCAAGTTTGGTATCGATACCATTATCGAAACGGCCAGAAGAGCTGAAAATCATAGATAGATAGATAGATAGATAGATAGATAGATAGATAGATAGATAGATAGATAGATAGATAGATAGATAGATAGATAGATAGATAGATAGATAGATAGATAGATAGATAGACTTTAAGTCGCCGAAGTTCGCTTAGAAATGCTTCGCATTTAAAAGGTTGTCTGGCGATAGCTTTTTCCGTAAGTTTGACCTTGACACTGATGGAGATACGCTTGTGATTGAGACTGACCACAAGGCACTCACGTCGTTGAGGCGCTTGAACGAACCAAATGGCCACCTGGCGCGTTGGGCATTGCTGCCGCAGCATTACGACTTCAGCATTCGCTACCGCAAGAGTAAAAACAATGCCGCGGCCGACTATGGCGTGCTCCACTCGGACACGAGGCAAGTCACGCCACAAACTTGGAACGAACTGAGAGCGAGACGCTCGCACTAACGAAAACAGGGGATGAAACGTTAGTTCAAGGCAAAAGCGTGAATCACGTAGAGGATGTCGTTAGCGCAGAGATTGTTTTCAGCATAAAGGAACTGTTAGAAACTCGGCAGAATGATCGATTTAGTCGAAATGTTTTCGACGGGCTCCAGTAGCCGGGTGGTAGTTGGGCCACCGCGCACATGGGGGCAGCTTAGTATTTCTGTCAGTGCGGAGCGCTCGGAAACAGCTGGTAGTGCTGTGAGCGCACTTAATTCATATCTGCTAGATTCTGTCGGCGTCCTGCTGAAATATACCCCATCTGACGATAACACAAGTGAGTCATTTGAAGTTGTGACACCACGCACATTGAGAGGAGCACATCTTCGCTACTTTCATGACTCGTGCATTGTTGGTCATGCGAGTGGCCCTAAGAGTTACGCTAAGTAGTGTCGCCTTGCTTCCTGGCCAAGCATGAAGTTGGATGTGCTTCACTGAACCCGTTTAGGTCGTGTGTGCCAAAGCGTCAAGCCACGAGGCCGACGTCCACATGGCCTCATGCAACTGATTAACAGTCAGACCCCCTGAAAAATCGTAGCATGTGACGCAATGGGCCCGTACCGCACAACTCCTGGCAGAAACAAATTCTTGCTGGTGATCAGAGATCACTTAACTGATTAGGTGGAACTTTCCCCCTATGAAGTTGGCGGCTCGAGTGATCTTAGAGAAGTTGATGGAGGTTTCACCATGTTCGGGTTCCCTGACCAGTTGATTACAGACAATCCGACCTATTTCACTGCGAAGGTTATTATTGACATGTGTGCTGCGTTGGACATTAAGCACAAGAAAACAACCACCTACCATGCTCCGTCGAACGCCATGGAGCTAGTTATTTGCAACATCATGCACATGCTTGTTCCGCTCTCTGAAAGACATGGGGACTAGGTTGCTTACTTTGCAGAGATCGGTTTTGCATTATGATCGACCATGAACCCATCGACTGGGTATGTGCCTTCTTCTCTGAACCTGGGGAGAGAACTGCCAATTCCGATGGAGACCATGCTCGCGGATCGCAGTGGAGTGCTAGTGGTGGAATCAGCGTGCTCTGAATACGCAACGCACATGCGTGAGAAGCTAACGGAAGCTTTGCCTAAAGGTCGGCGTAATCTCAGCACTGCTGGGGCACTGAAGAATGCGCAGTACGACCGCACGCATCGGAACGTTTGCAACAATGTCGGTGATCTGGTGCTTCGGCGCCATCATGTTCTTAGTGATGTTGGCAAACAGTTTTCTGCCTCGGTGGCACCGAAATGATCCGGGCCATATTGAGTGCGAGAGAAAGTTTTCTCGCTCGTTTATCGGCTCGCGAATATGAAAGGCTAATCAAGTGGTGGACTGGTGCACGTATGTGACTTGAAACGCTACGTGTCACGGGAGGAGCACGAGGACTACAGCCAGTCCTTTCCTAGCCATGCGCTGCGAATGAGATTGTTTGACACCGAGTGAGGAACCCAGAACAGTGTTACTTCCTGCGTACCAGGCGGAGACAACTTTCTACGACAGGCCACGTTTGATACGTTCGATGCGAGGTGCAAGGGTTCGTGCACAACACATGTGCGATTGTTAACGTGTCCGTTTTTTCTGGATTGACTTTCACCGAGCAGTTGAAGAGTCAAAAGGGAAAGAGGTGCCGCTGGAACTGCTCGGAGAGGAAAGCACTCCTCTCACATGATCACCCCCAACAGCATCCATGTCGTCATCATGGGCCCACCGTACCAAGCAACGCCAATTCCAGCCTACCCCATCGCCCTCGTCACCGGGTCTTCAAGCAAGAGGCACCTGGGTGAGCAACCGCCAGCACAGCCAGGATATCAAGCTGCGTCAGAGCCGCTGTCACAAGGGTAAGTCTACGAAGCCGACCCACAGTTGTCCGTACACCTTTACGGCCTCTGCTTCTTCGAGGCCATGGTGCGGCATGCCGAAGATTACTCTCGAGCCTGCCGGACCGGGGAGCCACGACCCGTTGCTGCATCCCAGACTGTGCTGGAGAGGGCGGCCTGAGCAAGCGCTGAACAAGACGTCACCAACTGGCAACATTCAGTCACCCTCAATGACCTGAGTGGCAGGGATCAAAGGGGTGCGGTCCGGACCAGAATAATACCGGCACCGAATCTAGGGCGGCAGTAAGGCGGCGAAAGCGACAGCAGTGGCAGTAACGGCAGTGGAGGTGACAGCGGTTGCGATGACTGGTCATGATGCAAGTGGGCATGGCAACAGTGGTTGTGGCTACTTTGGATGCAGCGGTGACAAGTGGAGGCCCCGGCGGCACCCACACCAGAGGGCCAACTGCAGGAGGGCGCGGATTTGGACCCTCCGTCCTAGCCTTCCTCGTGGATGAATAGCAAAATAATCTCCTGTCACAGTCTCTGTCGTTGGTGGGGTCTTCTTAAGGGCGGGAGGATGAGGGGAAGCACGTGCGCCCAGCCTCCCTTTGCATTTTACGGCAGCGTGACAGCCTGGTTGCGGGGACATGATTGTCCCTTGGAGAGTCAATAAAAGCTCTTGCTAGGGGAAGGAACACCCCCATGGCCAATACTCACGTCCCCCCCCCCTTTTCGGCGCACGCAACGGGTGTCTCCTTCCTCAGCATGAAAAGGTATTATTCTCGTCAGGCAGAGGGAAACCGGGTCAGTGAACAAAACTAGCGTGCGGACGGCTGCACGCCCTCTTTGACACGAGCCAAGAATGAAGGTGGTCGAACCCGTAAGCCCCTGCGAGCCGAAGTTGTCAACGACGAAGGAGTAAGCGTCTACTCTTGTTTCTGTACTTTCTCCTCGCGACAATGACGTGCTATCATTAACGCCTACCAATAAAGTGTTGTTGTCGACCTAGCCTGTTGCCATATTCGCCCAAACCCGTATAGCTTCATTGAGACTAGCTACGGATAGGAACAGTTAATCGTGCACGGTATGACTGTGTGCGGCTGAAACATTAGCTAAGCTTCAACGTCAGCCGTACATAGGACGGACACCCTACAACGTACATGGCCGGCATGTCGGTGATCGTCTTGTGTAGCCGCTAGGTGAGACCATTTTCTATGGGTGTTAACCAGTGGTATAGTGGTGGCTTGTCTGGCTATATCTCGAAATCGCTTGAGTCAAATCAGCAGTAAAGGTCGTGCCTCTATCGATAGTGACAACCTCTGGGGCGCCATGACAAAGGCCGATGTTCTCAACAAGGAACTTGGCTACCTCTTCGGTGCATCCTTTGGGTGGGGCTTTTGTTTTGGCGTAGTGGGTGAGGTAGTCAGTAGCTATAACGATGCATTTTTTTCCTCAATTCGACGTCGGAAATGGTCCCAGTAGGTCAATCCCGATATGTTAGAACGATCATTGAGATGGGTCAATTGGCTGAAGAAAGCCTGCTGGCCTTGTCGGCGTTGTTTTGCATCACTGACAGTCTCAGCATGTCCTCACGTAGCGAGCGACGTCGGTGATAAGGCGTGGCCAGTAGTACTTTTCTTGTATTTTCGCAAACGTTCGGGAAACACCAAAGTGTCCTGCTGTTTTATAATCGTGCAGGGCCTGGAGAAGTTCTGGTCGCAGAGCTGAAAGCACCACAAGAAGGTACTTGGCTCGAAGCGGTGAGACGTTTTTCTTTTGAAGACTGTGGGTCGATGGGGGCTCGCGACAGGCAGTAGGCATCGGACTGTCTGCCGAGCTTGTAAATGACTGTCATGTCGTATTCTTGAAGTCTCAGGCTCCATCGGGCAAGGCGACCTGAAGGGTCTTTCAAGTTAGCTAGCCGACACAAGGCGTGGTAGTCACTCACATCTTTGAAGGCCTGCCATAGAGGTAAGGACGAAACTTTATCGTTGCCCAGATGAAGGTTACGTACTCCTTTTCTGTCGTGGAATAAATGTTTTCTGCCTTGGATAGTGACCGGCTAGCGTGACTAATAGTCCTTTTCAGTCCATCAGTTATCCGCACAAGGATGGCGTCGAGTACTACGCTGCTCAGCGTGAGTGTGCCCTCCTGTTTGGGCGTTTTTTGTCTTAATGCGCGAGTATCAGAGGCATCTGCAGGTGTTTTTTGACTTCCTTAAATGCTTTCTTCTCTAAGGTTTCCCACTTGAACTGGACGTCAGTTCTCGCGAGGTTAGTAAGTGGCTTCGCGATGCGGGCAAAGTTTTTGACTAAGCGCCTGTAATAGGCGCACAGGCCAAAAAATCGACGCAAGGCCTTCTCATCAGCAGGTTGTAGAATCGCAGCAATGTCGACAGTCTGCTGCGGGTCAGGTCTTACTCCTGAATTTTTCATCACGTGGCCCAGACACAAAAGTTCCTCGTAAGTGAAGCGGCACTTTTCTGGCTTCAGAGGGAGTCCAGAAGTCCTAATGGCTTGAAGTACAGCTTTAAGGCACCGAAGATGCACGTCAGAGCTTGAGGAAAACATGACGACGTCATCCGATTAAACTAGGTGAGTATTCGACCTAAATCTTTCCAGAACTGTGTCCATGACGCGTTCAAATGTCGCAGGTGCCGAGCAAAGACAAAAAGGCATGACCTTGACCCCGTAAAGGCCGTCTGGTGTTATAATTGCAGTCTTCTTTGTCTTTTATATCTACATCGATCGGCGTATAGCCTGTCTTGAGGTCCATCGAAGAAAAGTATTTGTGCTGTGGTGTTGATCAATTGCGTCGTCTATTCGGAGGAAAGGGTACACGTCCTTTTTCGTTATCTTGTTGAGTCGGAGATAGTCAACGCAAAACCATAGTGTTCCATTCTTTTCCTTCAGTAACACTACTGGCGACGTCCATGGACTCTTTGAAGGCGGGATAATGTCGCGGAGCATTTCGTCAACTTGTTTGTTTATGGCCTCGCGTTCTCAACTTGAAACTCTGTACGAACTCTGGAGGAGTGGCCTGCCATTTCCTTCTAATACGATTCGATGTTTCGTGACAGGGGTCTGTCGAATTCTCGATGATGACAAAAAGGAGTTCCTGTATTTAACGAGCAAGTTTTTGATCTGCTCTTGTTTATGCGTCGGAAGGCTCGGATTAATGTCGAATGCTGGTTGAAGGGCTTTAGTCATCGGAGTAGATTTGGCGACATTGGTGAGGGCGAAAGCCTTGTTGGCTTCCAGTATCTCTTTGATGTAGGCAACCGTCGTGCCTTTGCTCACGTGCTTGTACTCGCTGCTGAAGTTCGTAGCACCACTCTTACGTTTCCTCCTCGCAGCTGGGTTATTCCTTATACGCCGCAAATTTTGCGGTTGATCAAGAAGTGTTGGGTCGCCTTCAAACGCCTTGCATGTTTGTTGGTTCTTGAGTTCCGACAAAAATGCTGACGCTAGAGTGAGGGGAAGTGGTGACTTAATCTTTCAGCACATTCAGGGTGTACCTTATATTGACGTGTGTGGTGGCAGAGCTTTTTCTGTGAATAGTGTAAAGAGGTTTGTTCTCAGGTCGATAACACAACTATGGAGTCTTAAGAAGTCCATACCAAGAGTGGCATCTCTCAAGCAAAGCTGAAGTACGACGAAACTTTTTGGATAAATCTTACGGCGAATGGTGACTCTGGCTGCACAGGTTTCTGTCGGCGTAACTATGGTACTGGCAAGGGCGGTAGGTATGATCAGCTTCTCCGCAATGGTTGCAGAGAGGTACGTGGCGGGCAGCACGCCACAGATCAGCTTTCCTCGGGCGTCGCGCGGACCGCCGGATGGGCGGTATGGCGGCGGCGGTGGCTGGCGGCGAAACTGCGACGGTACGGCCTCTTGACGGGGGCGTGAAGGAGGACTGTAGCGTCGGGTCGCAGCAGCGGAGCGTATCGCTTGCGGCTGAGGCTGCGGAGTTTCAGACATTCTACGCGATGGCCGAACTTCACGCACAATATCGGCGATTGGATTTACTTGACGCTGCGACGTAAGTAATAGCATGCGAAGCTCTTTCGCACGACCACTCGGATTGTCTCGTGCAAGTCATCGTTGCTGAGAACATGAGCCTCGGAGTAATATACTGCTGAAGAGCTGCGATCATACTGCCTTGTACGCATTCCCAGTGCACTCTCGATTGAGGTAGCCTCGGTGAGGAAATCATTGACAGTCTTTGGTGCGTTGCGCACATGCCCCGCAAACAACTCTTCTTCAACACTTCGCATAAGGAATCTGACCCTCTTGTCCTCGGCCATGGCGAAGTCAGTGCGGCGGAACAACTGATTCATCTCCTCAACGAAAATTCGGACGTTCTCTCTGGGGAGTTGCACACGCACCTGCTGGATAGTATCAGCACGTTCCTTGCGAAAGACAGTCGTGAAGATGTGGGGGAACGTTGTCCGTAAGATATCCTAGATTCGCAGCATAGACTCCCGGTTCTCGAACCACGTTTTTGTGGCAACTTTTAGGTAGAAGTATACGTGGCAGAATTTTTCTCTTCGGTGTCCCAGCTGCTTCAGATGAAGGTTGAATTGTTGCAGGCCCGTGTGCTCAGATTTTGGTGCAACCCCAGGTGGTCAAAGCTTTCGGAGCCCTTCACTGCGGCGTGTCTTATAATCATACCGTGGTTTTACGATGTTAAATCCCGCAAATCATTGAAATCATCATTGGTGTCTCATCTGCTTAGGGAGGCCACTTGGTCGTATGTCTCGCACCAGGTTTCCGGGTCTTCATTGGGTGCTCCATGGAAGCTCGGTAGCTCTGGGGTTGAGTGCATAAAAATATCCGCAGGCATTGCTGCAGCGGCTGTCACCGTTGCAGCAGTGGTCTTCATGGTAGACGTGCGAGTCTTGTTGGGTAAAGGCCCGTACTCCGGTGGGAGACCTTGTTGCCTACAGCTGACTCGCTGCTCGTGGTTGGCATCGGTGTCTTCTCTATGACATGAATTTGGTTCACGGCTGGGAGGGGGTGTGCGGTAAGTGTACCAGGAAGCAGCTCCACCAGATGTCACGGGTTCGTGACAACAACGACGGGATCAGACGGTAGGTTGAAATCAAACTGTTTATTCAGCCGAACTTGTGGCCACGAAAAAGCAAATCGAGATTACACTAAGACACTGGCACTGATATCTGACAACTGAGCGTCGGTCATCAATGAACTGACAAGAATCAAAGCGTGTTGGCATTTATACACTCGCCATAGACCATTCTGGCATAATCGCTATCGGCGACGTAAAATCAAGAATAACCTGAGATGCTCACGACGTCGGCGTAATCTCAACAAAAAGATCTACGGCAGCCCTGAAGTTTCTCGAACACTGTCGGCGCGATTTGCGCTGAGAATCGCGCACAGTGTAATGGGGTAATAAGACAACTTGAGGAAGGAGCGTGGCTGGTCTTGATAGACAAGACCTTGTGCTGCATTTATTGCACGTAATGTTTTCATGAGACGTTTCACGGGCTCTTGGTCATTTCTTTAGCTTTATATATTTCATTTGATTTCATTTCGTTCATTGCACCTTAAGAGCACTAGGGCCTTACATAAAAGGGAAAGGAAATACAGAGGTTCGTTAACGGCATAATAGAATGAACGATACAATGTAAATCACACTAAATAAAGAGAACAAATGAATTTAGCATTGAGTACGTACACAGGAATATAATGAACATCCTTTCGTACGCGCATATTAGAAAAATAGCAGATAAACAGGCTTCGCAAAAGTAAAATCACTGTAATTGGCAACCAAAAGAAGAAAAGGTGAAGCAAACGTACCCTTGCGTACACAAGGAAATTCAACATGCTATGGTAGGCACCCATCTTCATTCTTGGACAAAATAGATTAGCTTTTCGCGAAATTTTTTCTGCGGCTGAACAGGAAGCAAAGCTGGTATGTAGCCTGCACCACAAGGCTATTGCATGTGAAAAAACAAAGGTATTCTTCATTGCCGTGTCACCATTTATTTGAGCAATGGGACATGTGTGAGCCAATCTTCATAGTCGCGCAGGTAGAATAAGAAGCATATGCATTGTGGGTGACTGATAAAAAAAGCAATGAAGCAGGCAAGAACATGCGACGTTCTTCAAGCGCTGAGAGTCTTAGGGGGAGATTAAAAGCAGTTATAACAACGTATGGCGAGTATTGGGATGACGTTAAATGCGCTTCGTGGTTTTGCTGTGTTTCTATTTCATCTGTATGATAACATTGCGATGGGTGCCAAATGGATGATGCGTAATCAAGCTTCTGTCGCACATAAGTTAGCCATGCCAGCTTCTTCATGTCAGCGGGTACACATTTTAGATTGCCACGTAAGTTACCAAGAGTGCGTGATGCCTGAGAACAGAGTGTTTGGATGTGTGATACCCATAAAATTGTTAGTATAAGGTGCACACCTAGGTACTTGTAACTTTCGACTGAGCCTATGAGAGGTGAGTTTGTGTTGTAATGGTTTATCGTAGTGCGTTTTCGCGAGAATGACGTTAGTTTGGATTTTGGTAAGTTTATTGGTATAGACCCCTATATTCACCATGTAGCAATAATTAAAAAACCATGTTGCATAGCAGTGATGTCATCCAAGTTGAGAATAGAGTTATGAAGAACACCGTCATCAGCGAAGAGGCGTAGTTTTATTTTATGTTAGCGGAAAGGTGATTATTATAGATTAGAAACAAGAATGGAGATAAACCTGCTCCTTGAAGAACGCCTGGCCGTGCACCTGCCATTACGGTAGTGAATCGAGAGTCACCGTCGGTATTGAAATGAACGAGACCTTTCAAGAAGTGTTGCATGTTTTGATCAATAGCAAGATGAGCTTAATGAGTAAATGTGTAACAGTCCCTGGTTCAATGCTCGAAGAAGTACGGAAACATTGCATCTATCTGAAGAAGGTTGTCCTTATATTGAGGTGAATGATGCGCATTCTTCCAATTGAGTTTCACAAGAACGTTTTTCGCTGTTGGGAGTAGAAAATGTTAACCGACTTAAGATGTTCCATGAAATCGGAAGTTATTATGTATTCGAGCAGTTATGATGGAATACTAGTTAGAGAAAAAGGTCTGTAGTTCGCGACATGTTAGTTTTTTCAATATAAAAATTGGCAAAACAGTCATTATTTGTAGTAGTTTATGAGTAAACTACATAAATTATTGTACTAAAATAAAATCATAACACGTGTGTCACGTAATACATTCTTTATATGCGACATGCTCCTGTACTGTCATGTTTATTTGAAATGATACATATGGTCATTGGCATGCTTTATGATTGATATGCGGGATTTAAACTCTTAAAACCACCAAATTAGTATGAGAGACGCCGTAGCGGAGGGCTGCGGTAATTTCGACCACCTGGGGTTCTTTAACGTGCACCCAAACCTAAGCACACGGGCCTACAGTTTTTTCGTCTCCATCGGAAATGCGAGCACAGCAGCTGGGATTTCATCCCGCGACCTTCGGGTCAGCAGCCATTTACCTTAGCCACTAGAAAACCGCAGCGAGGCCTGAGTCATTGGTATGTATGGCGTGGTATAAGTATATGGACAGTATATTGAATTGATTTCAGCATGAGAATCATAGTACGACAAACGTACCTGACGTCGCATTTTTGCTATCGTTGCGACTTATCAACTTCGTCATAATCATCATCAGCCTGACTGCATCCACATCAGAGTAAAAGTTCCAAAGACTTCCCCCGCGCAGAACTATTTTTTTTTCTTTTTTAAAATAAGTTTTCTCTGTGTCCCACGTTCCGACATTCAACCAGGTCCTCTGTTTTGCTGGTGCCACGTTGGATCCGCTAACTGCCTTATCTAATCCGACGTCTGCCGCGGCGTATCAGTGAATAGTTGCTCGGTTGCTTACCCTAAGGTCACGGGTTCGATGCTCGCTTCGTCGGTCAGACTTCTATGGATGTGAAGTGCTAGAGACTGGTGTACTGTGCGATCCTAGTGCACGTTAGAGGACAACAGATGGTCGAAATTTCTGGAGCTCTATCTATGACGTCTCACATATTCACTTGGTAATTCTATGTTGTAAAATATCCGATATATTAATTATGAGTAGTATCAGAAATACTACTATTCTAATGTTCCGGCAAAATTTTCTGCTTGATGATGATGAGTAGTTTTTAATGGCGCAAGGGCTTATTGATGGCCAAAAAGCACCATTTCAATTGACTACAAATATGAACAATGATATGATGCGTGGCTGGAAAGGGGTCTTAAAATTTTCTGCTTCTCTTGGAACCTATTCTGTCGCTGTCACTGACCGGCGGTTATCTTGCTCACGCGCATCATGCTCTATTAGTGTCCATTTCTTTTTCATCATTTCGGCTAGGACGTGCTAATTATCCATTGTTTCATAACTGACTGATTTCTTCTTATTACCTAAGCCTGAATGTACCAATTTTCTTTCGATTGCTCACTGCGCCGTCATCAATTAATTTAAACACTCTTTGTGTGACCCCTCCTTTTTGCTCCATAATTATATAATGGTGAGATGGTGCTGTTGTAAGGGTGTTCCAAAAATGTCTCCAAAATGATCAAGAATAACAGAAATGCGGAATTTCGTCCATTAATCCTGTATTACTCCACAACGCTCCAGATCGTGACTGTCATGTTCTTACGAGTCGTTGAGAATGCGGCGGCTATAGCATTCATGGTGGACATAGTTTAACGAACACAAAACAACTACTCATCCATCGTCGTTTTTTGAATCAGTGACGGAATTATGGACGTCGGCCCTTTGTGCTCATGGGTGCCTCAGTTGCGCCATTGAGTCGTTTTACTTGGGAATCGTCAGCTCATAAATATAGGCCACTGTTATTCCAACTGCAATCATAAGGCGCCACTTTTTGGTGATTTTTGCAGTCACAGTTGCGCGCGTGTGTGCCTGCGTGCATGTGCGCGTGCGTGCGTGTGTGCGCGCGCGTGTGTGTGTGTGTGTGTGTGTGTGTGTGTACATATGTAATGTAAGCACTCTTGTCGTACTTCATCGTTCTGACTTGTACATAACCATCATCATCGCAATCAGGCTCGTTTGTTGCTGTTCTGAGCCGAGTAGATCATTGCGGAATAAACGCTTATGCTGATCCTGCCTAGGAAAGTTTTCCTGCATTTTTTGGAGTGATGGAGGTGCGCGGTAAAAATCCCGACGTCCTCGTACGTTGGTGTCCCACCTGGGCCGATTGCGCACGGTCAACCCTACAGCTATGCCGACAACGGAACCTACTCTTATCCCTAACCCTTGCGCACAAATGCCTACGGCTGCCCTCCCATCGTCCACTGTCTCCAGCCCTCAGCGTGAACCACCCATGCTCGCAGGTCTCCGCGGTAACGACGTCGAGGGCTGGATGAACCTTTACAACCGTGTGAGTTCATCTAATCGGTGAACCGATTGATTGATTGATTTGTGGGGTTTAACGTCCCAAAACCACCATATGATTATGAGAGACGCCGTAGTGGAGGGCTCCGGAAATTTTGACAACCTGGGGTTCTTTAACGTGCACCCAAATCTGAGCACACGGGCCTCGACATTTCCGCCTCCATCGGAAATGCAGCCGCCGCAGCCGAGATTTGAACCCGCGACCTGCGGGTCAGCAGCCGAGTACCTTAGCCACTAGACCACCGCGGCGGGGCAATCGGTGAACCGAAGCAGAGAAAGTGAGTTATATCTTTTTCCATCGGATCGGTGTCGCCAAAACGAGGTATTTCAACCACGAAACTGACTTCATTGATTGGTTGACCTTTGCCACGAAGCTGCGATAGGTCATTGGGTGCTCGTCAGGTCGTTACGAAACAGCACATCAGAAACTGGCAACGCGTATTCAACCTTCACACGAGACATACACTTCGTATATCGAGGATGTTTTGGCCCTCTGTCACCGTACCAACAGTGATATGACGGAAGCCGAGCGCCTTCTCCACATTCTCTAAAGAATGGGCACTATTGCTTTCAACGCCTTGGCTGTTAACAATCCCACTAAAGCCGAAAACATCATTTCAACATGCCAACGCCTTGATCAGTTGCAGTCACTCAGCCTTCAACAAGACAGCGATTCTCGTCTTACGCCTCCGTACGATTTGAAACAGTTAATCTGCGCTATCATCCATGAAGAACTTGAAGACCTAGAACCGCAGCGGTCCACCGACATCTCAGCTCCATCCACATCGTTCGATTTGAGGAATCTTGTGAAGCAGGAGTTAGCGGCCATGACAACACCGACATCATTGGTCGCTCCACCAGCACGCACGCCGCGCACATACGCTGAAGTGGCCTCCATGACGACACCGACCGCATCGGTTTATCAACCAATGACGCCCACATATGCGTATATAGCTGCAATTCCGCCTCCTGTGGTCACCTCTGGGCCTGCTGCCATGATTTGCGGCCATATGAATTCTGTGTAATGTAGAGTACCAGCTCCACCCTCATATCCACAGTGGAGTTCTTCTCGTCCTGTCTGTTTTTACTACGGTATCCGAAGCCACATATCTCGGTACTGTCATCGCCACCAGCAGGGTGAACGATGAGGCTACTCTGAGTTCGAGCGGGACCGCTATCGACGGCCCGATTATTATGGTCCAGAATTCTAACCTTTCACACAGTACCGATCTCCCTCTCCTCCAGCGTCCCCGGGCCAACATCAGGACTACCGCTCTTCCAGACGACGCTCTCCATCACCCTACCGACGCTTGGTATCGCCGCTTCGCCCCCTCTACTGCACTGTTGAACAACACTCAGAAAACTAAGCAGTGCAGTTCTTGAAGGAAAACTGTGTCCTGTCGATGATCAAAATTACCTCCTGTTTACCCGTGCAACCTGTTGTTACTGACTATTGAAGGTGTTCCCGTACAAGCACTTATTGATACCGGGGCCGCTACTTTTGTTATACGTAGTCACTTGTGCTCGCGGCTCTGCAATGTAAGAACGCCGTATGTAGGACCGGTGTTGCGTGGCGCAAATAAAGTACTTATCCAACCTGAAGGACAGTGTACGGCTTGCATTTTCATCGATGGCTTACATCTCCACATCGAAATGATTGCGCTACGCACGTGTGCTCATCATTTATCTTGGGCCTGGACTTCCTACACTCCGCCCCCGCTATCATATAATGTAAAAAACGCGTCGTTCCCATCGGGGATACATCGGAAGCATCTCTGTCAGCTCCGCCTTCATTGGTCTGCAGCTTGGTTGTCGCCGAAGACTGTGTTTGCGTCCTGGTCATCAACACGTGGTAGCTGTTGCATCTAGCCAAGTAGCCGATAGTGACGCCCTAGTTGCCCCTGCTTCTCGCTGCACTTCTCGTGGAATTCTCGTGGCCTCCTGTCTGCTCCGGTTGTCCTATGGCCACGTGCTTCTTCCCATTTACAACACAACTGCAGAATCAATGATGTTACCCAAGGAGATGGCTGTAGCGACAATAGACGTCTCTCCACTGACCTCGCTCGCAGTACTTTGCCCGTCTTCGTCACTGCCCACGCCAGATGTGAATTCTTCTTCTTTCCGCGCAATCATCGGTTCAGATCTAACACCTGCCCAGTCCACAGCATTATTGACACTTTTAGTCAAGCATCAAGCCTGCTTGAATAGCAGTGCCATAACACTTAGCCAGACTCCCGTTGCTCTGTACCTCATTGAACAGCTGGTTCTGGTGTTAAACGTCGTCGACCTTCTCGTGCCTTGCAATCGGAAAGAAAACTAAGTGAAGAACAAGTTGACGATATGCTATTACGCAAGATAATATGGCCACCTTCCAGTTTCTGGCTACTCCGGTCATCTTAGTGTGAGAAAAAGATGGTTCCATTTATTTCAGCGTTCATTATTGTGCGCTAAATAGAATCACGCGCAAGAACATATATGCTATGCCTCGAACAGATGACGCCTTAGATACACTACAAGGAGCAAATTTATTTTTCCAGTTTTCACCTATGATCAGGCATTTAAACATCTCTTTGAAGGATGCTGACAAAGAAAAAACCCTCTTTGCTGAACCTTAGTGACTCTACGAATTCATTGTAATGCCATTCAACCTGTGCAAAGCTCCGCCAACATTTGAATGTATGATACTGTCTTCCTGCGTCTTTCAGTACATATAAAACGTATAAACAAAAAATAAATCAGCACAGAAACTTTTTACCACACCCTGTCGGGCATTCTGACCAGCGACCCCACACCCCTCAACGCGCTGCATTAAGCAACTAGGCCGCAGAACGATGTAAACAATTGGCGTTACGCTAAGAAAACCTAGTACATACTGCTCCCAGTATACTGGAGTAGCTGATAGTAATCTCTTTTTTTTATTAGTGACCATGAACTAATTAGTTGTACTTACATTTATAACTGAGAAAGTACTCGCCTCATCATCCAATTGTCAATGAGCCTGATGTGCGCGCGCAGAAATGACATCTGTTTGTGCTACTTCCAACAAAGCATAAATTCTGTGCTCATTATTTTCTGCCAATAAAGAAAACCCATGAAATACGAAAAAGAACACGCAACTGCGCTCAAACCTGCAAAAAAAAAAAAACACAGCGCCCTCAAATGTTCTTACTCAAAGCAACCGCTTTGCTTCCTTTCCGTCGCCACAAACAGCGTTTTGCACAAGAGCAAGGGTACAAGTCGGGTGCCAACAACATGTGGAACAGTTTTGGAAAGATTACTTGCGCATGATTGTACGTCGGCATTACCATAAATACTTCACGGTCAACTGTTCCCACTGACAAGGCGGGCTGATCTCTGTTGCGAGCAATAGGTGACCAGTAAAAGAGCGAAAGATTGTGGGTTACGCCGTCTACAACCGGCTTCCGGTTCGAGAAAAGTAGGCGACGGCAAACCGGTTCGCCGCAAGCCTCAGATTATTCGGGATACGCACACGCAGTCGCCCCTCTATTTTTGTCCTGATAAACCTTGGTCGGTTTTTCAGCCGATGGATGCTCCAACTCGAGCGTGAAAGGTAAACAGCGTGTATCGAATTCCATAAAACGAAGAAAGAAAAATGAGGTGGGCCGTGGCTGCGAAGAGAGCCACAGTGACAAGTAGCCTTTGAGTACGGAACGTTGAAGCCACAGTGCGCGAAAACCATTTTATCACAGATACGAGTGTATTCCACGCAAACACGCAAAAAATTTTTGGCATTAGTTTGATGATGATGATGTGTGGGGCATGGTGGCGCAAGGGCCAATTGATGGCCAAAGAGCGCCAATTCGATTAGTAGAGATGCGGACAATGATATGTTGCGTGGCTGTATAGGGGCCTTAAAATTCCTCGGGATAATGCGGGTAAAAACGTAAGTATTAAGATCATGACAGTGGCGTGATATGCATAGTAAAAAGGGTGACAAAGATTTGTTAATAAAAACATGTAAAAATATTTCGCACTAGCACAAGTGCCTCATGAGCACCCTTGTGTCCAAGGGCTGCGAGGCAAGTGCTTTTAAACGTATTCACTGCAGCAGCAACCTCTCTTGAGAGGTCACGCTACGCAATGCCTGGGTATATACATGGTAAAAACCAACATCTTTTAAAAAAGCTAGCAATGTTTTATGAGTGAAAAGTGGTTCTCTACCGACAAACGTTGCGGGGTGTAATGGTATATGTTCTCGGTAGGGTAATGGAAAGTGTTGTCTTCTTAGAATGTGTAATTGTTTACATTGGATTAAAAACGTGAAGAACTGTTAATGGCTCACCATATTTGTCACACAGTGGTGAATCGCCACCGGACAAAAGATGTGTGTGTGTCGTGTATGCGTGTCCTATCCTGAGTCTTGTTAGTGTTAGACGTTAGACCTGTGTTAGACGTGATTTTGATACTGGTGGCCGATGGCCAAGATGTGGCTTGATAACGTGTAGCTTGTTTTGTGTGTGTTTATCCCACTTCCTCTGCCAGTAGTCCCTGAGCTTTCGTTTGAGAGACGGCTTAAGATCACGGGGCGGGATCAATATGTTTGTAGTGGCACTGATTTCGTGGACGGATGCAGCAAGCTGATCCGCCATCACGTTGCCTTGAATCTCATGGTGCCCTGGCACCCAGCACACTACAACATGTTGGTTGAGTGCGTAGAGTGTGCATAAAATGGAGTAGAGTGAGACGAGGACAGGGTTTTTTTTGTTTTTTAAGACTGTGCAGAGCCGTTACCACATTGAGGGAGTCTGTATAAATTACTGCTTTTTGTATTTGTAATTGTTTGACGTGTTTAGCTGCCACAAGTATCGCATAAGCTTCCGCTGTGAAGATACTTGTGCCTGGATGTAGAGGGCCAGCATCTGAAAAGGAAGAGCCAACAGCAGCGTAGGACAGAGAGGAGTGGGACTTAGAGGCATCTGTAAAGAACTCAGGACGTGTGCATTTGTGTTGAAGTTCCAGGAAATATGTTCGAATATGGGCAATAGGCGCATGCTTTGTAACTTCCAGAAAAGACACATCGCAGTCTATAGTCTGCCATTGCCACGGTGGCGGGTATGCTACAGGAGCCGTTAAACTGTGTTCAAGTGAGACTCCAGCTTCCTCAGCTAGACTCTTCAGGCGAACTGAGAAGGGCTGCCTCATCGAAGGCCTGTTTTGAAACAGAGTTGAGCTCGACTAATTATTAATTGTAGAGTATGAGGGGTGCTTCTTGTCTGCTTTCACCTTAAAGAAATAAACAAAGGACATGTAAGTTCTTTGCAGATGAAGCGACCACTCATTTGACTCAACATAAACGCTTTTTACGGGGCTGGTGCGAAAAGCACCCGTAGAAAGGCGGATGCCCAAATGGTGCACGGGGTCCAGCATCTTCAAGGCACTTTGAGTAGCAGACTGATAGACAACGGCCACATAATCTAAGCGGGTGCGAATGAGGCTTCTATACGGGTTCATGAGGCATTGCCTGTCACTACCCCACGTAGTACGTGACAACACTTTTATAACACTCACGGATTTTAAACATTTTGTTTTTAAATACTTGATGTGTGGTACGAATGTCAACTTGTCGTCCAAGATTAAGCCTAAGAATTTATGCTCCGCATTGACAGACAGATGTTGACCGTTCACTTCAATGTCAGGTTCTGAGTGCACGCCTCTGTTTTGGGAGAACAAGACACACGTGCTTTTTTCTGGGTTCAGCCGGGATCCGTTTTCCCCTGCCCATTTAGAGAGCTTGTTTAAACCTAAGTGAGCCTGCCGCTCACACATTGCTAGGTTGCATGACTTAAAGCCAAGCTGGACGTCATCGACATATGTGAAATAGAACATGTTGCGGGGGATGGACAAGTGCAAGGAATTCATTTTAATAATAAAAAGCGTACAACTAAGTACACCACCTTGCGGTACTCCCGTTTTTTGCACAATTGTTTGGGAGAGAATACTGCCCACACGGACACGGAATTTTCGATTGGACAAGTGACTCTCGATTATGGAAAGCATTCTACCGCGCACACCCAGGTGAGACAAGTCTCTTCATATGCCAAAACGCCATGTTGTGCCGTAAGCCTTCTCAATATCGAGAAACACTGAGAGGAAATATTGTTTGTGGATAAAAGCATCTCGGATCTGTGCATCGATACGCACCAGATGGTTGGTGGTGGATATACCCTCTCGAAACCCACACTGGAACTGGTCAAGCAGACTGTGTGTTTCAAGGAAATGTAAAAGTGTCGGTTTATCATTTTTTTCAAAAAGTTTACAAAGGCAGCTGGTTAGTGCAATGGGCCTATAACTTGAAACTGAGGAAAGGTCCTTGCCCTGTTTCAAAATAGGGATCACAATAGCCTTTTTCCAGAAAACAGAGATGGTGCCAGAAAGCCGGATAGCATTGTATAGAGAGAGTAAAGTTTTTCGCGGTTTGAGCGGCAGGTTTTTCAACATTTCGTACGTGACATGGTAGTAGCCTGGGGCAGAATTACTGCAAGAGTTTAGTGATGTTTGTAGCTCAGCTAAGTTGAAAGGTTGGTTGTATGCCTCGTGATTTGTACACTTGTATTCTAGTTTCTGCTTTTCTATCTTTGCTTTATATCACTGGAAACCTTCAGTATAGTGTGACGAGCTAGACACTTGCTCGTAGTGTGCACCGAGGAAGTTCGCCTGATCTTGCAGGCTGTCCCCCTCTGTGTTTACGAATGGGAGTGAGTGTACTTGTCTTCCTGCTACCCTACGAACCATGTCAAAAACTTTACCCTCTTGTGTATATGAATTTATCCCTGATAAAAACTTGTGCCAGCTTTCTCTTCTGGCCTGCGGACGCGTTCTCATGCCTAGAGATTTTATTTTCTTGAAGCTCTCAAGGTTTTCCGCTGTCGGCGAGTTGCGCAGCAACCTCCATGCCCTGTTCTGTTCCTTTCGCGCATACCGACACTCAGTGTTCCACCACGGGACGTGTCGTTTGCCGGGCAGTCCAGATGTTTGTGGAATGCAATTGGCTGCTGCGTCAGTAAAAAAAGCCGTGAAGTACTGCACAGCTTCATCTATGCCTAATCCGCATATGTCGGTCCAACTTAATGTGTAATCTTTTGAAATTGTTCCCAGTCGGCTTTGTTTACCAGCCATTGGGGAACATGTGGCTGACATTCATATATTAATGGTGTACTCAAAACTAAAGGAAAATAGTCACTTCCGTATGGATTATTTATGACTTTCCATTGAAGTAATGGTACAAGTGAAGGGAATGCGATACTGAGGTCTATGGAAGAGTAAGTATTGTTTGCAAGGTTATAATATGTTGGCACTTTTCTATTCAACAGACAAGCACCTGATGAAAACAGGAACAGTTCGATGAGACGACCTCGTGCATCACATCGACAGTCACCCCATAAACCGCTGTGCGCATTCAGGTCCCCTAGAACCAGATAAGGTTCTGGTAACTCATCTACTAAAGACTGGAAATCATGTTTTTCTAGGTGGTGTTGTGGCGGTATGTATAGAGAGCAGATGGTGACGAGCTTATTCAATAGAACTGCTCGAACAGCCACTGCCTCTAGAGATGTTAGTAGTGGTAGATGACTACATGCTACTCTTCGATTAACAATAATGGCTACACCACCAGATGACGCCACAGCATCATCTCTGTCCTTTTGGAAGACAACATATTGACGCAAAAATTTGTATTCTCGGATTTTAAGTGTGTTTAAACTTAAACACACAGCACTTTTGGAGAATGTTTGTGTAGAAGTTCTTGGACATCGTCGAGCTTTCGAAGTAGTCCTCTGACGTTCCATTGTAAAACTGGTGTCTCCATTATGGGAGTAAAGAAGTGCTGTGTCTACGAAATGAGTGTGGCTGGTGTCTAAAGAGAGACGTGACTTATCTTACAGAGCCTTTAGAAGGCCCTGTAATTACCGTTTTGTCTTTTTTAGAGCGGTCGAGGGAACCCCGCCGCTCCTTTGGCGCAGTCTGCGCCGGTGCAGTTGATGTGTCCATCGCCTCAGGAGAGACGACAGATAATGTTGTTTTCGTTGTAGGCTTCGTCATGCCAGACGGAGCCTTAAACCCCACCGGGCTGGAGGTCGAGGGGACCTCTTTAGTTTGTGTGGTGCCCTGGCTGCTGCCAAGGTTCACAGGGGCCTTCGGTGAGGCTGTATTCAAGGAGGGTGGGGCAGCCGAGGCTGCTCCCCCCATGGGGGCTTGTGGCGTTTGCCTCGGCACGCTGGGCGTGGTCCAAGACATTGCCAAAAACCGAAGTGGTGCTCACCCCCCTCGCACCACTTCGGCATATGATGTGTTCCCAGCAAAATGCGGGGAAACGTGCTGCCACGCTTCACGGAAGCTTATGTTCAATTTAAACTTTGTATTAATATTTTTCTTTTTCCATTTTCCAGGCCACGCATGACCTGGAATATGCAAGATGGTCACCCTCACAGTTTGAGCAGTGGACTTGTAGCTGACAGTCATCGTCAGCGGTATGACCTTTGGTGCCGCATTTCGCGCAGGTAAGCTGTCCTCGGCAGCTCTGGGAGCCGTGCCCGAACCTCTGACACTTAAAGCAGCGCCGCGGGTTGGGTATGTAAGGTCTAACTGGCAGTTTAAGATATCCTGTTGCTATTTCAGTGGGGAGGGTGTTAGATGCGAAAGTGAGTATGATGTGCTTCGTTGGGATTTCCTTATTTTCTCTTCTTATTTCGACACGCTGCACCTGAATGACATTTTCCTCTTTCCAGCCTGTTCGAAGTTCATCATCAGAGAGGTCCATCAGGTCTCCATCTGATACATCCTTCACTGTGTTCTTGGTTCGATGCCGTGTGATTGTGATAGGCTGATCCCCAAATGCTGTGAGTTTATGTTGTCTCTGGTACTGTGCGTTGTCTTTTATTTCAAGTAACAGGTCACCACTGGTGGTATTTGTGGCCTTGTAGCCTGCGCCCAGCGTTTCTATAAAGCATTTGGACACAAGGAAAGGTGAAATGCTCCTGGCTTTCTTTTCTGTACTTTCACAGTGGATAATGTGATATTTCGGGAAGTTATCTTTTTGGTTTTTTGGTTTGGAATAAATTAAAAAAAAATGCATCGGTGCGCCACCTCTTGGAGGGGCGATTAGTTGTGAGAGGGCTAGGGGTTCCCATAAATTTGATAGCTTATTCGGCGGCCATGCCAGCCACCTACACCGAGCCCAACAAGGGGACGCTGTGAGACGCGAAGGAGGCGCAGGCATCAGCCGCACATGGCCGCTATAACCTAATATATCTCGCCAAGGTTGGATATTTACACTAGGTTAACCCTTACCGCCAGGAAAAATTGGAATTGAAATGAAGTGAGGAGAATACAGGAAAGATGTAAAGTGAGAACAAAAAACGAAGATGCAGGGAGAGAGAGATAGGAAAAGGCGACTGCCGATTTCCCCTGGGTGGGTCAGCCCAGAGGTGCCGTCTACGTGAAGCCGGGGCCAAAGGGGCGTGTTGCCTCTGCAGGGGGGCCAAAGGTCCAATCACCCAGCGTCAGCTCATCCCCTAGGATACCCTTTTTCCCGGACACGGCAAAGCCACGCATGGCTAGGCGTGGAAGGGAGTCAAAACTCCCCCGTTAACTCGGGTCCGTGGTGTCGCTAAACACCAAACGCCTACTTGCGCAGGCGCCCCTGCGGGTTGGCATTACTTTGCTGCGAATAATATATTGAGAAACAAACTGAAATGCCTAGCAAATATGTTATGGGAACGCGCGGGTGAAATCTACTTGTCATACGAGATGAGCACCAGCTATTGCACTTATATATATGACAAAACGCAAAACCTTCACTCAAGAGAAAGTTTACACGAAGCGCTACACGAGTCACTTTGCGTTATCTTGGTCAAACTGTGTGCCAGGATGGCACCCAAGGAAGAAGTGCGTTAAAAAGCTCAGAGTTTCGATGATTTGGTGCCGTCTCTCTGACTGTATAGTTTATGTGCAGCTGTGCCATGCAGCTTGATCGAGATCAGCGTTTAAATAAACATCTGGCTTCGACTAAGAAATACATGTTATAGCGCGCTGGAGGCTAGAAAAAGAAAGATATCTCAACGCACTCAATAAGTGCTGCACTTCATGCCGACCGACCGACGATGTCGGCCGAAGCAGCGATCCCGAAATCCTAGGCACACTGCTACAGTCATCCACATCCCCGGAGATCTTTAAAATGTTGATTTTTTATTAGCAGTAACGTATCATATAATGAAAACTGTTTTCTGCATCGACTGATCTGCTAGCCAAACTGACAGTACCCCCGAGCAGCATAAAAGCGTTGCAGATCATATTAGTGCAAGAAAAAAGTTTCCTTGCCGTTCATGGCTTTCGTAGCTTCTCATCGTCATAGTCACGGTTAGCAAAAAAAATAAACAATTTCTAAATTACTGACATTGCACGGAGATGTGTTTTTTTTTCAACGGAGCTGTACGAAAGTGAGCACGTGCCAATGCTAACCCGCGTGGTGCATTAAACCGGAAGCCATCGTATCCCACAGTTCCCTGCGATTGCTATTATTACCGGTCACCTATTGTAGCCTGACTGAGTAAGGTGAAAGCGGGCCCTTTTTTGGACGGGAAGGGACAGATAGCGCGATCCGTGATTTTTCTTTCTGCATATCCTTTATTGCTACTGGCTGTCTCAAAGTTAGCTTGTATGAAGGCCATTCTTTTTTATGTGCGCAGCCATATAACCACGTGTAATTTATTTTTATACCACGGTGTTGTTTCAGGTGGACAACCTGAAATGAATGTTAAGGTGAACTTCATTAGTATTGTACTTTTTGCTATCGGCACCTGTGCCATCGACGTTGATTGATGCCAAGGGAGAAAACGCCAGACAAGCGCCAGTGAAAACGCACTATGTTGTCTGGCCTTTGCGAGTTTGGAATGCAACCGCGTGTTGTACGAACACCTGCGAAACAACTAAAGCGAAATGCCAGCCGCACTGAAGCACGGCTCACATGAGCAACGCGCTGCTGAGCGTGCGAGAAACTTTGCAGCTCAACGCACATTCGGCTGTGTTTATTACATTTTGTATGGTTCCAAAATATCCTGACTTTACTTTTTATACTAGTACTATGTGTTGCTATGGCACTTATTGATTCGACCTTGTGCCGAATTTGTAACTTTTTCTTTCTATACGCATCAAAGATGCAGCAGTTTCCTCGTATCATTAGTTGAAGGTCTCCCGTCTACTTGTATCTACTTCCGAGAAGTGCATTTTGTTTGCTACTATGGGTAATACGTCAGTGTATACGTGGCCTGCACATTTCGCGGCTTTTGTGATGGAGCCTGGGCCAATGGCCCTGCGACTCACTGTCATCGTGTTATTTCTTAGAATGGCCTTTCTCTGCTTGTGTTTTTCATATTTTGTATCTCTGTGCAGGAAAAGATGAGTGTCTTATATAGGGTGCGTGCGCCACATGGTCACATGGAGGCCTGTTGAGGAAAGTAGTATAGGCGGGGACATACTCATGGATTGATCAACAAACCTCTGGTACTGTTCATGAATGGTGGTGCTTCAACATACTCCACTAATTAGTTCGAAAACAGGAAAGCTGCTAATAGCTCGGGTAAGAGTGCCACAAAAACGCGCACAAGAGAGCAAAAAAACGCCATGGCACAATATAATATATATGCGCACAGAACACTTGGGCTTCACGTGTTGTTACCCGAGATGTTTTCGAAGCAACACGCCTAATTACTATTGGTACAGTTACCTGGACAGCAATTGCCTCACTAAAGTAATTCGCGGCGCCCGGCCTGCACACCCTTCAGCTTTTGCCGTCAAGAAGTCTCCACAGCTCTTCCACTGTTACCATCACAACTACTTACTTGGCAATGACTCGCATGAACATTCGCTGTGTGGTCATTTTCAAACCACATAATTCTGTAAGAAAAATATCATCTTCACTGGAGGTGCTATGAATTCGCTTGACTATGGAACATCACATCAAATAAAAAGTTTATGTGCAGTTAGGACTCACAATTTTGCCCGGAAATAACTATATTGTATTAGAATTTAAAAAAAACATTGTGGGAGTCATTAAATTATCAGAACGTTTGTATGCCAACGCGACGAATAAACCACATCTACTACCGTTTTCTGTCATTCACTATTGAGAAATCACTGTAAACGAATAAAATTACAACGTACTTGCGTGTCACCAAGATCTTAGCTAAGGCATCACGCTCATATAGGGCGAGTGTCTTGGCGACTGAGTGTCACATACACGCTAGCCGATTATACAGCCGCGGCTGAACGATACGAGTGCGTTATATCTGGGAAAAAACGAAAACGTGAGGCAATTTCATGCGAAAGCTTAGTTGGGTGATTTTGCGATTGTGGCCTTGATGCAGCATTCTAACCATCATAAAATTACGTCATTGCGCTACTTTAAGCCTCCAAAATGTTTTGGTTGTCGTGGGATAGTCATTTTATTGGCCTATTGCTGGCGCCTATGGTGAAAAAAACAGGTTGCTGATTTCATTAGACATGCAATATGCATTTCTTGTGTCGCCTTTTAATGCCTATTAATGTAAATGTGTATGCGCGATTGCAATGCTGCGAAGCAGCATCGCTGTGCGGCTACCACTCTGGTTTTAGTGGAAACAAATATGTCGAAAAAGTTGCATAATTGAATTTTGTTACAATTATCCTGTCAAACTCGCTTGCCAGTAATTATGTCACGATACAATGATATGACATACACAAAAGAGCAAACTGATTTGGAGTACTCTAGGCTCTGACGCACTTATGAAAACTAGAGGCCGATGCTCCAAAACACCTGCATGCGTGGTGCAAACCGCAATAAAACTTCGAAGTGCGATTTGATAGAACTCTTTGAGCATTCTTCTAGCAGCACACAAAGGCTTGTATTGTTCTTATTGAAAGTTTGTAAGAACGCGTCTGCCTCCCAACACTCCAACATAACATGCCTGCTTTCGAGGGTCACTGAAAAATGTGATCATTAATCAATGTTGATTAACTGGTCTACTGACTGCGATAATTATTGCCCCACCCTGTGTCCGGCTGTATATATAACTTATGCTCAAAAGTCAATTTCATGTTCCCCGCAGCTCTAAGTCAAAGAAAATCATGAACCTAAAATTGAACACCTTGTAACGCAAAGATTCCTCCTGTGTAGGAACGTAAAGAGTGCGTAAAAGTGAGGAAGGTGACGTACGCGAAAAAGCTGAGACAGGGGTGTTTGTGGCCTCAACTGATACTCAACATAAATCAAGAGAGTTCAAAGTTCAGAAAAAGACAGTACCACCACTTTAACTCTGCCGGTTTTGTTGTACCACATGTAAAGAACAGAAAAAGACATTGACAAAACCTATAGACAGATATATATCGCTTTTTCTCTATATATGTGCCTTCATTTTTTCTAGTCCTACACGTGCACTACAAGGCAAGCTACTGAAGATGTGCTACCAACAAGCCCGCATCGGATCCATCGTTAACTCTGTCCTACAAGAAAGCCGGTGAGGTAGTGGCAAAAGAACTCCTGTGCTAATTTATCCTGGCAACCATTGTTGTTTGCTTACGGGCTAGATGATATAGCACATGTAACTGATGCATGAACGTATAAGTTTTAGGGCATATTTTTGTGAGAATATGGATTGATAGTATCCAGTCAAAGCAATGATGGAATGAATAAAGTACAGGGAGTATAGTGTGCACTTTTTGGACATATGGCTATATGTTAGAAACTGATGCACAAGTTTAAGTACTAAAAATATTCTCAAAAAATTATAAAGAAGAATGTTGCAAGAAGAAAAGCCAGATCATTATCGGAGTACGAGGAGCTTCGAGATTTCAGAAGGGCTTTTTCAGTTCTGTGTTGTATACACTCATAAACTGAGTCCTGCGCATGCATAACGGGAGCGCTGATGATACACGTGAATCTAAGTGCATTAAAAGCCCTCAAATTGAGGACTCACTTGCACACAGTGAGCTAAAGGAAAACATGGATAGCATAAACCTCTGTCTGAGAGTGTCAATAGAAAAAACAATTAGAAAGGGCTAACAGGCAATGATAAAGGCAATAAACTGCCCTAAAATTGTCTCATATTTTTTATGACATTCCCGCTGACTCATAGTGACGAGACAAAACGTGTTGTTTCTGCAAAAGTACAAAGCATGGCGTGTAAATACATTGGATCGAAATGCAAAAGTAAGTACCAATAGCAGTTTATATCTTTTGGATGACAGATGGCGCCACTGAAACATAGTTTAAAGTTTTGATTTATATGTGAGGTTTAACGTCCCAAAACCACCATATATTATTTAGGGACGCCGTAGTGGAGGGCTCCGGAAATTTCGACCACCTGGGGTTCCTAAACGTGCACCCAAATCTGAGCACACTGGCCTACAAAATTTCCGCCTCCATCGGAAATGCAGCCGGCACAGCCGGGATTCGATCCCGCCAAAATTTGATGTTTAGGAAGCACTGAAGAACATTTAGCGAAGTTACTTTTGTGTTTTCTTTCGCTTCAACGCAAGTACTTTGACAACGCAACTCATGTTGCTGTAAGAAGTCATCCAATCCCCTGGACTGATTTAAGTAGGAATTGAAACGGGCACACTCACGAACATACTTTCATGTACGTGAATTCGTTCGCATGTGTGCTTGAGTACGTACACAAGAAAATGTAAAATTCTTCTGGGTTGATACAACACCTACTTCTCTGCCCACAACCCCGTCGTACCGTCTACGCCATTGCGTGGCTGATTAAAGTACGCAGTTTACGCCGAGTACATTTAGCCGCCTGAGGTAGCCTCCTCCTCGCACATTTGCCATAAGCGCGAGGAAGATGCCGGTGTATTCAATCACTGCTGGAGCTGCTATTTCCTGCCGTGCTTCTGGGCCTTTACTCAAACATAGAACACATGAGGTGCAAAGTGGTGTTAAAAATTTAAACTTTGAGTGGGAAATCACGGCGATGATGAAATTGGCGGAGAGAAAGTGCCAGGAGTATAGAGATATTTTCTACCACAATGAAAATGGTATGCTGACAAGCAATTCCATGACTGGTAGTCCTATTCTAAGTGACATGAAATCAAAGATCGTGCGCACCGAAGTAAGCGTTGCGAATCAGATTCATTGGATGGAATTATTGAGAATAAGAATTGCTTTGAGCAACAACCGAAATGGCGAAGATTAAACCACGAGGTAAATATTTCTTTGTAGCCAAGTGGAAGCGCTATACTGTCTGAAACATGAATAAGTTGCCTTAGAAAGCACACGTCTAACGGAAGATAGAGGCAGGTTATTTTACTAGCCCTGAGAAGTGTATATTTGAGATATAACAGACAATATTCTGAAGGAAAGTATAGGGGAAGTTATTACACCGCATTGTATTGTATATGTGAAGAAAGCAAAGTGGGTGAAAAGATAACTTGCCGTGGGCAGGAACCGAGCCTGCGACTTTCTAATAACGCGTTTGATGCTCTGACACTGAGCTACCAT
This sequence comes from Rhipicephalus microplus, assembly GCF_043290135.1. Classification (NCBI taxonomy): domain Eukaryota; kingdom Metazoa; phylum Arthropoda; class Arachnida; order Ixodida; family Ixodidae; genus Rhipicephalus; species Rhipicephalus microplus. The sequence goes on from NC_134704.1 coordinate 158,919,391, forward strand.
GGCGGCTATACTCCCAGCCACTTTATTGGGTATATATTCGAATTTAATCCTCGGAGTGTCAGTGAGCGCCATCACCAGCCATGGTGGCCAGTATCGCACACTATATATGAGCCTGTATGGAGTCACGTAGCACGTGAACCTATTACGAGCTAGCAGCTGACCAATAGCCCTGCGTAAACTCAAAATCGAGCCCTTAAGTATATACTTAAGGGCTCTCTCTCTTTCAATATATATATATATATATATATATATATATATATATATAAATATATATATATATATATATATATATTGTAGCGAATTAAGCCTCCAAACTCTGAAATAGGTCGAACTCTTCAGTACTTTCCAGTGGGGCTACCCAACAAGGATGTACTCGCGCTGAGCGTCCGTGCTTGGCCGTGACTGTCAGAATTGTGTATGCTCGCTGGTTGCCGGCTGATAAGCGCCTTAACAATTTGGTTGATAGTGCTGTGCCCTTATAACACCTCCGGTTCGCATTCGCTGCCCTTGGAGCTTCGATCCCATACCGTGCTTTCTGCCACGCACCAAGACGCCGCTCAGCAATCACTTCCTCCTGCGCTGACGCCATGTTGCGGTGTCCCCCACATCCGCGACCCTCCTGTCTTCACCTGTGCGGATGGCACCGACGTCGCGGACTGGCTCGCCATGTACGAACGCCTGAGCGTCCCCAATAATTGGGACGAGGCAGGAAAACACGGCAACTTGGTTTTATACTTCGCGGGTGTGGCCGGAATTGGGTACAAATACACGCGTTCAATTTCGCGACTTGGTCTGCTTTTAAAACCACCGTCATCGACGTGTTCGGCACTCCTGCCGTTCATAAGCTGCAAGCTTAACAGCGGTTACGTGAACGAGCACAGCAGACCGGCTGTCCTTTACAAGTTACATAGAGGAAATCCTTGGCTTGTGCAAGGAAGTGGACGCAAGCATGTCGGACGCTGACATAATCACACATGTTCTTAAACGCATCGTCAACAATGCCTTCACCGTGCTCCTGGCTAAGAACCTTCGCACTGTGGCAGAGGTCATTACACTATGCCAAAGTTACGAGTAGCGGCAGCGGCAGCGCTTAATGACCCGTCGACCATCATCACGTGACGCTGATATCTCGGTCTTGTCAGCAGTTCCGGACCAAACAAACTTTCTCGCCGAAATAAAGTCGTTTGTGCGTGAAGCAGGTGCCCGCCAGGTCTCTTTACTGGCGTTTGCTTCCCCGAATCATGCTCAACAGCCGTCAAGTACACTTCTGCCTCCCCTACGCTTAGCCATTCAGCAGAAAATAGCGGTGATTGTTCCTGAATACCACCAGTCGCCTCCTGTATCTGCGCCACTCAGCTACGCCCAAGTTGTCGCCAGGCCACCCCCACCGATTCCTGTGGCTGCCCCCTAAAGTACACCACATCCATCGCCAGGCCACAGGCCTTCAGAGAAATTGTGCCACCTTTAAACGCCGACATCATCCACGTGCCCCAAGGGCCGCCCACCATGCAGTCATATCACAAGCCAGCTCACCCATCACCTTCCGCGACATTCATGGGACCCGTGAACCGATGGCGCACGTCTGACAACGGCCTCATCTGCTTTGCTTGTGGTCGCGTCGGTCACGTAGCACACTATTGCAATCGTGTGCATCAACCGCAGGTCACCTCTAACTTTGCAAGTCAATCGAACCGCTCTTATGACCAACCGTCACCTATGTCACCGTCGCCCCGCCCCGCTTCGTCTACCTGCGGTTCACCATCTCCACGACGTCGTTCGCTGTCACCGATGCGGCCACGTCCACTCGAGGATGACCAGGAAATCTAGTCGTCGCAGTCCACGAGACAAGTGCTGTGATGCTGTCGAACAGCGGAAGCCCTCAGGAAAGCCCATTGAACGTTATAGACGTGCTTGTGGATGCCCTTGTGGATACTGGAGCCGCCGTATTCATCATGGACGCGAAACTTAGCCGATTACCGCGCAAAGTGACCACGCCACTTTCCTGGCTCTCCCTCCGTACAGCTAGTGCCCAAAGCATTCACCCTACAGCAATGTGCACAGCCTGCCTCATGATTCAGGACGTCATGTATGCTGTCAAATTCATCATAATTCCTTCATGCTCTCACGACGTTATCATAGGATGGCATTTTTTCTCCCACCACGACGCCGATATTCATTGCGTACCAGCAGATATAGAGCTCACACAATTCCCTTCTTTGACGCCAGCCGACAGTCCATCTGCTGCAAGCAAGCTACTCATCAGCGACGACATGCAAGTGCCTGCAAACTCGTTCGCTGTGGTGTCGGTCTACAGCGCAAGTCTTTCCGACACCGCTGCACTCCTTTCGCCATCTCTACGTGTTTTCACCAGAAAAGGTTTGCTGGTTCCTTTAGCGACTGTGCAAGTCACTAATAGCAGTTCCACTATTTTTGTTCTGAACTCATCCACGTACAGTGTTACGTCGGTGTGAGGGGACTGTCTCTACAGCGTGGAACCCATCGAAGACGCACAAGTCATGGATCAACCCGATGACACGCACTGGCCAAGTTCCAGTACGCTTAGTGCTGTTTCTACATCTGCTTCATCATCCACTGATGTATTCGGTCCCTCCAATCCCGACAACTTTACACCGGGCCAGCGTTCCAAGCTTCTGGGCCTGTTGGAAGAATTCCGCTCTTCTTTCGAGATCACTCAACCTTCTCTCGGTCGCACATCCACCGTTACGCATCGCATCGACACAGGCGCTCAGCCACCACAGCGGCAACGTCCATATCACGTATCTCCCACAGAACGCCGGTGTCATCAACGAGCAAGTCGGCGACATGCTTCGCCGCAATGTTATTCGTCCGTTTAACAGCCTCTGGGCGTCTCCTGTCGTTCTCCTCAAGAAGAAGGACGGTTCTGTGCGGTTCTGTGGACTACCGACGCCTCAAAAAGATCACTCGTAAAGACGTGTACTCACTACCGCGGGTAGATAACGCAATTGACAGCCTGCAAGGAGCAGAATTTTTTTCATCCATCGATTTGCGCTCATGGTACAGGCAAGTACCTATGGCGGAAGATGCTCGACCGACGAGCGCTTTGTCACCCTCGACGGCTTGTACGAATTCGCAGTCATGCCATTTGGGCTGTGCAATGCACTCGCAACCAATGCACTCGCAACGCATGATGGTCACCGTTCTGCGTTACCTCAAATGGCACACGTGCCCGTGCTACCTCGATGACGTCGTCGTTTTCGCTCTGGACTTCTCCACGCATCTTCAACGCCTGAAGCACGTTTTAACGCGTCTGAATGACGCCAGTCTGCAACTTAACCTAAAGAAGTGCCAATTTGCAGCTCCGCAGCTGAGAATACTTGGCTACGTCGTGTCCAAGGACGGAATTTTTTCTGATTCAGCGAAGCTTCAGGCCGTGACCGAGTTCCCCAAGCCGAAATCCATCAAGGAACTGCGCAGTTTCGTAGGACTGTGTTCCTACTTTCGGCGCTTCATTCGAAGCTTCCCGACACTCATATCGCCGCTGACGAAGCTCTTCGGAAGTAATGGGCCTTTCCATTCGTGGTCATCACAGTGCGACGACGCTTTCACAACGCTCCGTCATTTGTTGACGTTGCCTCCCATACTCCGCCACTACGACCCTACGGCCCCTACAGAGGTACACACGGGCGCCAGTGGTGTCGGTCTCGGCGCTGGCCTTGCGCAGCGCAAACCAGGGTTTCCGGAATATGTCGTGGCGTATGCAAGCCGTACGCTTACTAAAGCCGAGACTAATTACACAGTCACCGAGAAAGAATGTTTGGCGATCGTCTGGGTCCTTGCAAAGTTCCGACCTTATTTGTATGGTCGCCCATTTGATGTCGTCACCGACCATCACGCACTATGCTGGTTGTCGTCATTGAAAGATCCCTCAGGCCGTCTTGCCTGGTGGACACTTCGCCTGCAAGACTACGACATCCGCGTGCTGTACCGCAATGGAAGGCAACATGCTGACACCGACGCCCTGTTGCGCTCTCCCTTGCCAGACGACAATGCCAACGACTCGGCGTCTCACCTTGCCATTTCTTCGATTAGCATTCATACCATTGCTACTAAACAGTGCAAGGATCAATGAATTGCCTCACTGATAGACTTGCTGACTGATCCAACCAATCCATCTACTCGCGCATTGCGTCGTCAAGCCCACCATTTCGCCCTTCGCGACGACCTCCTACACAGGCGCAATTACAACGGTGACGGCCGCCAGTGGCTACTAGTCATACCTCGCAGTCTGCGCTCTGCAATATGCGAATTCTTTCATTCTGATCCGCAATGTGCGCACTCCGGGGTATCGAAGACTTACCACCGCATTCGCCTACAGTACTTTTAGTGCGGCATGTACCGCTATGTGCAGAAATTCGTTCGCTCCTGCATAGATTGTCAGCGCCGCAAAGCTTCAACGCACCTGTCGCCGGTAGATCTGCAACCTCTTCCTTGCCCTGCCAGGCCCTTTGGGCGCGTTGGCATCGATTTGTATGGGCCACTTCCACTAACGTCAGCAAGTAACCACTGGGCCATTGTCGCTGTGGACCACCTCACACGATACACCGAAACGGCCGCTCTTCCCGCGGCTACAACGAGCGATGTGGCCTCCTTTCTGCTCCAACGATTCATTCTGCGACACGGTCCACCCCAGGGACTGCTCAGTGACCGAGGCCGTGTCTTCCTGTCTGAGGTCCTTGAAGCCATTCCCAAAGAGTGCAACATTGTTCACCGCAAAACTGCTGCTTACCACACGCAGACGAATGGCCTCCTCGAACGCTTCAACCGTACGCTCGGCGACATGCTCTCCAAGTACGTCACCGCCGATCACACAAATTGGGATACCATTCTACCCTTCGTCACCAATGCGTGTAATGCCGCCCCTCAAAGCACTACTGGCTTTTCGCCTTTCTATTTATTATATGGAAGGCACCCATTGCATACCATCGACACGATACTTCCATACAAGCCAGACCAGTCAGAGTGGGCACCTATTTCTGCTACAAGCTTGCTGAAGAGTGTCGAGAGCTTGCAAAAACTTTTACTGCGCATTATCAAGAGCGGCAAAAAGGCATTCGCGCTTACACTAGCACTATTGCGCCAACTTTCCTCCCTGGAGCGCTCATCTACCTCTCAATCCCGACCTCTGTAGCTGGCCTCTCTTTCAAACTACTCCCCAAATATGAAGGCCCCTAACATGTGATCAAGCGCACATCTCCGGTCAACTATGTGATCGAACCCGTCGAACAATCCTCGGACATGCGCCGCCGTGGGCGCGACATCGTCATCGTGGAGCTTCTGAAGGCTTACTATGACCCGCTCATAGTAACAAGCTGTTAAGTCGCCATGCGGTTCCCTCTTCGACACCGGGGTAATTGTAGCAAGCCTCCGAATTCTGAAATAGGTCGAACTCTTGAGTACTTTCTTGTGGAGCTACCCTACAAAGATGCGCTCATGCTAAGAGTCCGTGCTTGGCCATGACTGTCGCCATTGTGTATGCTCGCTGAATGCCGGCTAATAAGCGCCCTAACTATATATATATATATATATATATATATATATATATATATATATATATATATATATATATATATATATATATATAGTGTGAGTAATAATTCAATCGGCCAGTTAGTCTTCGTGAAGGTATGAGATATGGCACAACGGGAGCGTTGTCAACTAGGATAAATATATTTATTTAAATATATTTATCCTTGTTGACAACGCTCCCGTTGTGCCATATCTCATATATATATATAAATAAATAAATAAATAAATAAATATATATATATATATATATATATATATATATATATATATATATATATATATATATATATATATATATATATATATATATATATATATATATATATATATATATATATATATATATATATATATATATATATTGACACGTGTTTATATGAAAAAGAACGATGATAGGAATGTTTTGTGGCGTGCTGCTAGTGGGTCAGGCGGTTTTTTCGGGACGTCAAGGAAGCAAGCGTCTTGCTGTACAGCTGATCCTGAACACGCTCTTTTCGCTGCCGTAAGCTGCTGTCATCATTCGTTCACGTTGCACTGTGACACGGGTGGAGGTGCTGGGCCGCGACACTGCCCGATGCTTCACACCCCTAGTGAGAGCCATTCATCGAGCCCAGGCGTGCCTATTGCAACCCCTGTCTATTGATTCAGTCGTCGGCTACGAGGTCTTCCTCCAGATTTCAACCCCTCATAGAAGCCGTCAATAAGACATCTAGAAATGGCTAACACCAGCCCTCAGCCTGCACTTCTCGGCACCAGTCCTCCCGCTCCATCCCAGGTAACGGTTTTTCAATCGCTGGAGCCTGAATGCTTTGGTGGTGGCGCACACGAAGATGTAGAAGACTGGTTAGATCACTATGACCGTGTTGCGAAGATCAACCAGTGGTCTGCTCGGGAAAAGCTCGGCCGGGCCTACTTCTGTCTTGATGACAGTGCTCGTACTTGGTACAAGAACAGAGAAGGCAGCCTGTCCACATGGCGGGACTTTAACCAGCATATGGTTGAAGCTTTTGTCAATTTCGACAGACGTGACAGCGCCCACCAACTACTAGAGCTAAAGGTCTAAAAACCCAATGAAACGGTCGCTTTTTCGTTGAAGGCATGACACGTTTATATCGGAGGGCGGACCCGCAGATGACTGAAGATAGGACGTTGCGCTACCTCATGCGTGGCGTGAAAGAGCAGCTGTTTGCCGGAATTCTGCGCAACCCACCAAGTACTGTAGAAAACTTCATCAAAGAAGCGTCGGCTATCGAGCGGGCACTTCACCAACACTACCGACAATATGACCGCTTGTGCAGCAGCCTCATAATTCAGGCCACCGCTGTGAAGTTTGACAGTCATAGCTCCAATCGTGACATGATTAGAGAGATTGTTTGTGAAGAACTGCAAAGGTTGCGGACTCTGGTAGTGGATACACCCACGGCATCTGTCGCTCAAGTCGTCCGCGACGAAATCCGCCAAGCATTCTCGACAGCTGATCCTGCTCCCGAGCAACGTCCCATGACGTACGCCGCCACCCTTCGAAGTTCCCCACCCACTCCGCCTTCATACTACCCGCCACCTGCAACTCTTCCTTGGTCACCACCACAGGGGGAGACATCGTGGTGCCCACCCATCCAGCCCCCATGCGATCAGTCGTCTTCTGGCCTGCCATGGCCTTCGTCACGTGAGGAGTCATAACGGCATCCACAGCTTCGCCGAACAGACACCTTGTGCACTATCGACAGGCGTCCACTCTGTTTCAACTGCGGAGGTGTAGGCCACATAGCCCGCTATTGCCGGCACCGCGCCGATCCGTTTCGCCCTCTCAGGCCACGGTGTGACAGTCGACATGCCAACGACTACGTATCCCGCCGTGGCGATGTCGGTTCTCAAGGACCTCGGATGCTTCGATCCCCATTTGATGGCCGCGGGAACAGTGATTATGGGAATATAACTGATTACGGGCTGGGCTTCCGACGTCGACCACGCTCTCCTTGTCCTACCCAGTCACCTTTATTGCAGCGCCACACTTTTACCGACACCAGAGGAGCGAGGTCACCCAGCCCACACTGGGGAAACTGAAGGCGGCGACCTTAGGGCGTAAGGTTGCAGGCTGTCAAGACGAAGAAAAAACGCCCCCATTACCCACCCCAGGACGCTGTGAAACCGACAAGACGTAGTACCGACAAAACTGTGACCCAAGGCCTTACCGTTCTTGTGGACGGACAGCAAGTCAAAGTTTTAGTCGACACCGGGGCTGAGTTCTCTATTATCAGTGATGACCTTCCCGCACGCCTCAAGAAAGTAAAGACAACATGGACGGGACCTCACTTAAGGACGGTAGGCGGCCAATTACTGAAGCCTGTCGGAATGTGCACAGCAAGGCTCGACATCGGTGGCTCTACTTTCGTGGCGACTTTCATCGTTCTCGCTTCATGCTGTAAAGACATGATCATCGGAATGGTTTTTTCGAGAGAACATGGCGCCGTCATCAACGTCCCTGACAGTGTCATTACGTTTCACAACAGCCCTGATTTAGTCGATTGTTCAGAGCCGAGACATACGTCTCGTTCAAGGCCTTTGCGTCTGACGGATAACGATGTGGTTATCCCGCCACGATAGTGTACGCTTGTTTCGGTGGCGGGGGTGAGCCGTTTTAAGGCGACTGTATTGCCGACCAAATAAGCTCGCTGATATTTAGCTACAGTATTTCAGTTGCTTGAGGTCTAGTCACTGTCACTGCGGGACCAAAAACTCGCTGCTCACTAACTTCAGTGCTGAGCACCGACACCTCCTGAAGGGTACAGCCGTCGCTTACTTTGACAATACTGCAGAAGTCCAAGGCTGTTTATCTGTTTTAGATGGAGCACCTCAAGAAAAATCAGTACCCAATCTTGACATTGCTACTACGTTGTCAAGGGACGAACGAACTACACTTCTTGAGCTGCTAGCTGAATTCCAGGACTGCTTTTCCTTGATATCATGGGTCGGTCGAACGCCGCTAACAAAGCACCGAATATTTACTCACGACGCAGCAAGGCCTATACACTAGAATCCTTATCGTGTGGCTTCAAAAAATGGGAAGTGATACAGCAACAAGTCGCTAAAATGCTTGAAGATAATGTGATTCAGCCATCACAGAGCCCGTGGGCATCGCCTGTAGTACTAGTTAGGAAAAAGGACGGTACCCTGCGTTTTTGCGTTGACTGCAGGAAACTATTGATGACTCCCTCGATAGGCTTCGAAACGCTACCTACTTTTCTTCAATGGACCTCAGAAGAGAATATTGGCAGATCGAGGTAGACCCAAGAGATCGGGAAAAAACTACTTTTGTAACGCCGGGAGGTTTACATGAATTTAAGTTCTGCCCTTCGGTCTGTGCTCAGCACCCGCTACTTTTCAAAGGCTCATGAACATTGTACTTGCAGGGTTAAAGTGGAAGACCCGTTTAGTTTATCAAGACGACGTCATAGTGTTTTCCCCAACTTTTGACGAGCATCTCAAAAGGCTAAAAGTTGTTTTACAAGCCATACAATCCGCGGGCCTCACAATGAAATCAGAAAAATGCCACTTTTGTATTGAAGAACTCCTGTTTCTTGGTCATGTCGTCAGCTGCGCCGGCGTTCGGCCTAATTCTGAAAAACTTGCGGCCGTGGCACAGTTCCCAGTACCGTCCGATAAGAAAGCTGTCAGGTGCTTTCTGGGCCTATGCGCCTACTATCGCCGGTCATCGCCGACTTCGCACGGATAGCGTCGCCGTTAACTCGCCTCACTAGAGACGACGCCACCTTTGAGTGGAGCGACGAACAGCAAGCAGCGTTTAATGACCTCCGCCAACATCTTGAAACACCTCCAGTGCTGGCTCACTTCGACGAGCAAGCGCCAACAATGCTTCGTACTCACGCAAGCAATGTAGGCCCTGGAGCTGCGCTTGTGCAGTGGCAAGAAGACACGGAACGAGTGATCGCCTACGCAAGCAGGACGCTACACGCGCTGAGGCCAATTATTCAACAACTGACAAAGAATGCCTCGCCGTGGTCTAGGCAGTTATAAAATTTCGCCCGTATTTGTATGGCCGCCCTTTCAATATTCAATATATTCGCTCTGTGGGTTGACTAATTTAGGATATCCAGCCGGCCGATTAGCGCGGTAGAGTCTGAAGTTACAAGAGTTCGATAGACGGTCATACACAAGTCTGAGAAGCGCCATACGGACGCCGACTGCGTGTCTCGATCACCAGTACAGTCAGCCTCTCTTTCTGAAGACGATGATATGGCCTTCCTTGGTGTTCTCGACGCGTCCACAATTTTTCAACAACAACAGGACGATTCTCAATTGCTTGATTGGATTAATTAGGTGGACGGACGTTCTTCGAGGGCACCCAGAGTCTTTTCAAAGGCATTAGCGTCCTTTTGCTTACGCAATGACGTCCTCTACAAAAGAAACATTTCATCTATCGGAGCTGCTTATTTGCTCGTTATTCCTGCACCCCTTCGAATTGAAGTGCTTCAAGCATGTCACAACAAGCCGACGTCTGGCCATTTAGGCTACACGCACATTGACAAGAGTACAGCAAGGATACTACTGGCCACGACTTACAACAGCCGTCCAGCACTACATTCACACTTGCCTCCATTGCCAGCAACGCAAGTCACCTCCAAAGAGACCCGCCGGTCAGCTGCAACCAGTTCAGGTTCCACGTACACCGTTTGACCAGATAATAACGGATATTTTGGGACCCATTCCTACTTCTACTGCAGGAAATCACTCGGTTATAGTCACAACAGTCTACCTAACCAGATATGCCGAAACAAAAGCTATCGAAAAGAGGACCACAGCAGAAGTGGCAAGATTTTTTATTGAATATATTGTGCTACGCCACGGTGCCCCGACTATCGTGATAACCGACCGCGGAGCAGCATTTACGGCAGCTCTTTTAGACCACGTCCTGATGCTTATTGGAACGACTCACCGTAAGACCACTGCGTATCACCCGCAAACGAATGGACTAACGGCGTGCCTCAGCAGGACGATTGAAGACATGCTGTCGATGTACGCGGATGTCCGACGTAAGAATTCGTACGAAATTTTACTGTATATCACGTTCGCATACAATACGCTAAACAAGAAACAACTCGCATGACTCCATTCAGCTTGGTTCACGGACGGGAGGTACGGACAATGCTGGATGCGATGTTGCCACATGAATGGGACGCTACCGACACAGGCGCTGACGTGTTCGCTGAACGCGCGGAAGAAGCTAGGCAGCTCGCCCGCTTACGGATCCGCCAGCGACAAGACTACGACGCAGGCCGCTACGATGCTCGCCATAGAACTGTAACGTACCAAATCGGTGACAGAGTGTGGGTTTGTACACCCGCACGAAAACGTTTACTGTCCGAAAAGCTGCTAAGGCGGTACTTCGGGACATACCGGGTATGGCGCAAGCTAAGTCCCCAATGCCGACAGTCCTCAACGCCCGAGGCGTCGCAAGCACCAGCCTGAACTTGTGCATGTAGAGCGTATGAAGCCTTATGTGAGCGACTGACTGCACGTTAAAAAATACTGTGGGTCTGCATCAGCATCGGAGTGATGCTCCTATAAGGAGGGGTAAGTAGCACGTGTTTATAGGAAAAAAACGATGGTAGGAATGCTTTGTAGGTTCCAGCTAGTGGGTCAGGCGGTTTTTTTGGGACGACAACGAAGCAAGCGTTTTGCTGTACAGCTGATCCTGAACACGCTCTTTTCGCTGCCGTAAGCTCCTGTCATCATTTGTTCGCGCTGCACTGCGACAATATATATATATATATATATATATATATATATATATATATATATATATATATATATATATATATATATATATATATATATATTGTCACGTTACAACGTAACTGTAACCTGTAGATAATGGTACACAAGGACCTCAGGCTGATTCCAACAACGGCAATACGACTTTATCGTTTCTCTCTGCACGGCATACAAGCCTGCCGGCATCTATGGAAATAATACTTTCAGAACTTGTACTAGTAGCATTACCCCACTTCCCAAAGAACATCGTCCCGAAGTCACAACATAAGTACCAGACGAAAAGAAAAGTCTTACGATAAGCAGTACACAAGGGGTGTTCATAATCACTGTAAGTCTATTCAAGAAAGTTTGACGAATAGTCAGCGTTGGTAAAATGGTTTCATCCTCGAAACATGGACGACGTGTGGCTGTTGTGAACGGCGGGATTTACGAGCAATGTCCTCGTCGAGAACCTCGTAGTTTACTTCGCTGAGACGGCGGAGAACTCTACAGGGACCAAAACAGCGGCGTAACAACTTTTCCGACCGGCCTCGTTGTCGAATGGGAGTCCACAACCATACTCGTTCTCCGGGTTGGTAAGAGACATCGCGACGCCGAGCGTTCTACCGCAACGAGTCGATGCATTGTTGCTTGTGGATTCATTTGACTTCAAGCTTACGAGCGGCGTCTGCCAGTCTGATAAATTCGTTCGTCTTGACACCAATCTGGCGCCTGTCTGGTAGGGGCATGGCATCCAGCATTGTAGTGACCTCCCTGCTGTGAAGCAACCGGAATGGTGTGAATCCAGTTGTTTCTTGCACAGCGGAGTTGTAAGTGAACGTGACTTAAGGGAGGATGTCATCCCAGTTTTTGTGGTCTTGGTCAACGTACATGGATAGCATATCGGCGATCGTCTTGTTTAGTCGCTCTGTAAGGCCGTTGCTTTGTGGGTGGTATGCAGTAGTTTTTCGATGTACTGTGCCCCTAAGCTGCATGACGTCTTGTATCATCCCGGCGGTAAAAGCTGTGCCACGATCAGTTATGACAACTGCTGGTGCTCTATGTCGGAGGACGATGTTCTTCATAAAAAAAGTGGGCAGTCTTAATAGCGTTGCTACGTTGTAATGCCTTCGTTTCGCAGTAGCGCGTCATGTAATCAGTAGCGACTACATTCCAGCGGTTGCCGTCACGAGACTTGGGAAAAGGTCCGAGTAGATCCACGCCAATTTGTTGGAACGGTTGTGTCGGAGGAGTGACGGGCTTCAAAAAGTCGGCTGGGCGCTGATGTGGTGCTTTACGGCGCTGGCACTCGTGACACGTTTTCACGTAATGCTTCACGTTTAGATTGAGCTTAGGCCAGTAGTAGTGTTATCGACTCCGGTCCAAGGTACGTGTGAATCCTAAGTGGCCTGAGGAAGGCTCATCGTGACAGGCGGACAAGACATTGGCTCGTAACTCTGGCGGGACGACGAGCAAGTACTCAGTCGCGTAAGGGTCGAAGTTTCTTTTATAGAGGATATTTCTGCGAACGCAGAGCGATGATGGCGAGCGGGCGAATGCTGGTGGTGGATGCGGCGTACTGCCTTTGAGAAATTCGATGAATTGTCGAAGCTCTGAATCGTTCTTCTGCTGTTCAGCCAAGTCGGATACACTAACAGCGCAGAGAAAAGGGCCGTCGAGATCGTGATCACCTGACGCTGTCTTAAGGGGAGCTTGGGAAAGGCAGTCCGCGTCAGTATGCTTCCGGCCAGTCTTGTACACGACTGTCAAATCGAACTGCTGAAGGCATAAGCTCTACCTGGCCAGAGGTCTGAAAGGGTCTTTAAGGTTCGCCAACCACCAGAGTGCATAATGATGGGTAACAACTCTGAACGGGTGACCATACAGGTACGGTCTGAATTTAGCTATTGCCCAGACAACAGCTAGGCACTCCTTTTCAGTGGTTGTGTAATTTGCTTCCGCAGATGATAAAATTCGGCTCGCATAAGCAATAGGGCGTTCGACACCACCTTGCCACTGAACAGGGGCTGCACCAAGGCCGATGTTACTGGCGTCTGTGTGTAGTTCAGTGTCGGCATATTCGTCATAGTGTCCGAGTAAGGGCTCAGACTGGAGACGCTGCTGGAGCTTAGAGAAAGCGTGTGTTTGCTCAGGACCCCACACGAAGGGAACATCTTCTTTTGTCAAACGAGTGAGGGGTTTGGCAATGCTGCGAAATTTTGCATAAAGCGTCTGTAATATGCGCAGAGGCCTAAAAATTGACGCACATCACGTTTGTTGGCAGATGGTGGAAAATCTGCGACAGCCAATGTTTTGTCCGGGTCCGGCCGAATACCATCAGGGCTATCAAGGTGGCCGAGGAACTTTAACTCGTTGCAACCAAAATGACATTTTTCTGGTTTCAGTGATAGGCCTGCCGTGCGAATTTCAGCAAACACAGATCTAAGTCGCTGCAAGTGCTGCTGAAACGTTTGCGAGAAAACAACGACGTCGTCTAAGTAAGCAAGGCATGCTTCCCACTTGAGACCGGAGAGCACTGTCTTCATCATCCTCTGGAATGTCGCAGGGGCAGAACACAGACCAAAGGGCAGAACACAGACCTTGAGTTTGTACAGACCATCAGGCGTTATGAGTGCTGTTTTCTCTCGGTCGCGTTCATCAATTTTGATCTACCAGTAGCCACTGCGTAAATCCATAGAGGAGAATTATCGGGCGCATTGGAGGCGGTCTAGTGAGTCGTCGATGCGTGGAAGCGGATAAACGTCTTTCTTCGTGACTTTGTTGAGGTTGCGGTAGTCGACGCAAAATCGGAGAGTGCCGTCCTTCTTCTTTACTAGTACAAAGGGGGACGACAATGGACTGCTCGAGGGTTGGTTTATGCCATCTTCGAACATCTGCCTTACTTGAGAACGTATTGCTTCTTGTTCCTTTTGTGATACTCGGTAGGCGTGCTGACGTATGGGTCGCTCAGCATGGTCAGTGACCATGCCGTGCTTTACGGTTGGCGTTTGTTTTATCTTAGATGTAGACGTGAAAAAGTAGCTAAACACGCGGATGATACAGTGGATTTGCTCTTTCTGCGCACATGAGAGCTTGGGATTGACTTCTACTGTATCGGCTACCGCGGTGTCACTTTCAACGGCTGCAGAAATTGGGGCTATTGTCGGACACGCTTCATTGTCAATGGCTTCAAAATGAGCGATAGTTGTTCGCTTGGCCAAATGTTGGTATGCTCCACTAAAATTGGTGACCAACAACTCAGTCGTTCCACGTTTATATTGAATTATGGTGCGGGGAACGCAGATTTGCTGAGACAGGAGCACCGAAAGGTTGGCTTCAGCGATACCACTACCGTCACGGTCTATGTCACCCTGTACAGTAACCAACATACTGGAGCGTGACGGAAGTGTGACGGTGTCTTTGACAATGCGAAGCACAGTCTTCTGCGAATCGGTATCTCTAGGCTTCGGGCCATAGTCGTCAGGAAACGTTACGAGGCAGTCTCGACGATTGATAACGGCGCCGTGCTCGCGAAGGAAATCCATGCCAAGCATAACTTTCCGGGAGCATTCGGGAAGCACAACGAAAGAAGCAACGAATGTCGACTCACAGATTTGCAGCCTTGCGGTGCATCTCCCGATTGGTGTCAAGAGATGACCACCTGCTGTCCGAAGCTTCGGTCCATGCCCCCAAGGAGTAGTGCTTTCCTGAGTTCAGCCACAAGTTCAGCACTGATAACTAAGTAGTCGCCGCCGGTGTTGACCAGAGCAGTCACTGGATAGTTGTCGACAAGGACGGCGATGTCAGCTGAAACGGGTTCGTCCGCGATGTGAGGTGTCGGCTGAAAGGAATCGTCGAAAGTGGGCGGATGGGTCGGAGGAGGCTGTTTTGACGATAGCTTAACAGTGGTCCCAACCCCGGAAGCTGCTGATTCTAGTTTCCCGGCGTGGACTTGGGGACCTAGCGGATCGTCCCGCAGCAACATCGGTGAAAGTAGAGTATTGATTCGCGGAAGTAGAGCATCGAGGAGACGGAGAGCGTGATTGGCGTTGCTGAAGATTTGGAGACAGTAGACTTGCTAAGTTTTCTGCGATGGCGCGGGGTCGTTCTCCGTCTCTGGGTCGACGAGCGTTTGGCCGAAATCCAGGCAGGCCCATCTGTCTGTACGAGCACTCCCGTTACAAGTGACATGACTCACCGCAGTGGTTGCACAGTGGCCGATTGTCGGAAGCACGCCACATGCTAGATCTCCGCAAATTAGGTCGCGGATTTTCATAGTGTGACGGGCCCGAGAAGTACTGCGGCATCTGCAGACAAGTCGGTCGTTGGTTTTCATATTGTGGCAGGCCCGAAAAGTTCTGCGGCGTCTGCAGGCTAGTCGGTTGGGGGAAATAGCTGGCTGCCGGTGCAGGAGTGCGTACAGCTTGCGCGTACTTCAGCAGAGGAGTTTCGGTTGGAGGTGGCACTAATGGTCGTACCAGCTGCCGCACCTCTTCACGGACGACGTCTGTCAGAGCAGTCACTTGAGGCTGTGAAGGCTCTGCGTGAAGCTTTTGTAGTTCGTCGCGTACAATACTACGGACTAGCTCAACAAGGTCTCTCACGCTCGTGACATCGGGTGTTACCAAGGGTGCTGACAGACATGCAAGGTTGTCGGACCGCTCATACTGCGAAGACCGCTGTCTTAGCATTCGCTCCATTGTCGTCGTTGCACGGAGGAATTCTGCCACGGTAGCTGGTGGGTTTCGTACAAGTCCTGCAAACAGCTGCTCCTTGACACCCCGCATCAGAATGCGTACCTTTTTGTCTTCCGTCATCGCAGAATCCGCTCGACCGAACAGACGAGACATCTCCTCAACGAACATGGCCACGCTTTCATTGGGTTTTTGGTTGCGAGATTTGAGGAGACGCTCGGCTTGTTATTTCCGGTCGGCGCTACTATACGTGTTCCGCAGCTGAGCGCAAAACACTTGCCAGGTTGTCAGGGTGGCCTCGTGGTTCTCGAACCAAATACACGCCGAATCCTCCAGGTAGAAAAACATACCGCAGTTTCCAGTGCTCGTCCCACTCGTTGGCGACGGTGACTCGATCGTATTGTTCCAGCCAGTCTTCAACGTCTTCGTAGGGCTCCCCATGGAAGGGCTTTGGCGTTCGAGAGGCTGGTAGCCATGGAGCTGGCGGAGTCGTGGTCTGTTCAGTCTGGCTTGCAGTTGTCGCATATGCCATGATTCTGGAGCGTTCCGGAAGAGGGCTGATTTGGGGTGGTAGGCCTAGTTGCCACCAACTGCGTCGAAGGTTGGCTGTTTCTACCAAGGCGTCGATGTTTCTACCAAGGCGTCGATCCTGGTGTAAGCCCGTCATTATCATAGCTAACTGTCATCCTGTTAAATGCTCGTAGCATTGCAAACAAAGTAACAGATCTAGAGTGTCTGATATTATCATGGTCTCCTCACGTAATAATTATAACAGAAACACGGCTCAGCAGCCCTGTATCAAGCGACTGCATTGTTCCCGTGGGATACACCGCGTTCCGGTGGGACCGAGATTCCCGAGGGGGCGGCGTTGCGATTGTTGTGAAATCTTCAATTCGGGCAGCACTACTTGATTGCAAGTTACAGGAGTCCGTATGGTGTAAGATAACTTAGGAAAACCTGGTATACTTAATCGGAGCCGTTTAGAGACCCCCCTGTACATCGCCTGAATTTTTAGATGATCTAAATACTTTTCTTCGCAACAATATGAACGATAGCACACGGATAATAATGGCTGGTGATTTTAACCTTCCCATATTAACTGGGAAACCCTGACGCCTGGTAACATCAAAATTGCAAGTGGAGATAAATTATTAAAGATATTCTTTTCACACAATCTTACACAAATCGTGAAGGAAGCCACTAGAATAACCATAGAAACGAAGTCATTGCTCAACCTTGTGTTCGTAAGAAGCCAGTTGGATGGCTACATGGTGTCAGTGGAAGCGGGCATATTAGACCACCGGCTAGTTGTTATCAACATTGCCACAGAGAAAAGCGATCGTCCGAAGCCTGTTTCGCGTTTAACAGTTAAAAATTTTGCAGAAGCGGACGACACTTCTATTTTAGATTTTTTAGAAGTCACCTTCGACAAATATCAGTCTGCCTCAGAATACGAGTCCGTTGAGACATTGTGGAATCAATTTAAGGCAATTGTGGACACCTGTGTACAACGATTCATCCCGTATCGTCTTAAAAAGGTAAAACAACGCAGCGCATGGATAACCAGGAATATAGTTCACATGAAAAGAAAAATTAAAAGACTACGGAAAAAAGGGAGGAACACTACTGAAAAAAGGGAGGAACACTACTGAATTATCTCAAGCTCGTAAAACCCGAAAAGAAGCCTTGTCCGAATCAAAGAGTAAGTTTTTCAAACATAGTCTCGCAAAATTTATGAAGAGTGCGCCTCAGAAGTTCTGGCTTTATATGAGCGGCAGAAAAGAAAAACTGAACAGATCACTGCCGGATCGAGAACAGTGACGCAAAAGACTGAAATAGCAGACGAGTTTAACAGATTTTTCCAGTCCGTGTTCACGATGCCGTCAGATGTGCGCGGTGATAGCAACTTGCATTATTCATGCGCATGTCCTAAGGAACGCTTATTGTTTGATCAAAAAGTGTATTTTCTCGGTTGCTAAATCTAGATGCAAAGAAGGCTAGCGGCCCGGACAAGATACCAACTGCTTTTCTGAAAAGATACGCAGAATGGGTATCGTTCTTTCTTGTTATTATCTTCAAAAAATCTTTAGAAACTAACACTATTCCACAGGACTGGCTCTGCGCAATTATCATACCTTTGTTTAAAGCCGGCAACCGAATAATTATTAGTAACTATCGTCTTGTGTCACTGCCCTCTGTTTGCTGCAAAGTCATAAAGCATATAATAGCAAAGCATATCATGGTTTACTTGGAGGTTAATCAATTACTTAATGACTGTCAGCATGAATTTAGAAGTGGCAAGTCCACAGTGACGCAATTGATTCAAACAATTCATGATTTCAGCTCGGCTATAGACGATCGCAAACAAGTTGATGTAATTTGTATTGATTTTGCTAAAGCCTTTGATGTTGTAAACCATACTAAACTGCTTTTTAAACTGAGTAAAATGGGATTCAGTGAAGAAATTTTAAATTGGATTGGCGCCTACCTGAGTAAACGCAAGCAAGCAGTGAGGATTGATGATTCCTTTTCAGCTACGCTAGATGTGTTTTCAGGTGTGCCTCAAGGGTCCGTGCTTGGCCCACTGTTGTTTTTGTTGTACATAAATGATATAAGTACTATTGTAAAGCCACCTGTTAAGATGAAACTTTATGCTGATGATTGTTTGATTTATATGCCTGTGAGCTGTACTGATGGTCAACTCAAGTTGTATAAGTGCCTTGAAGATTTAAAATTGTGGTGTTGCGAATGAGATAGGCAAATTAACTTTAAAAATCAACATATGTACACATTACCAATAAGAAAAATGTTCTCAACTTCCAGTACAACATCGGGAGCAATAAACTCAGTAAAACCCCCCATTTTAAATACTCAGGAGTGACAATTACGAACAACCTAACTTGGCACCGTCACATTGAATCGGTTTGTTCTGAGTCATTTAAAAAACTGTGTTTTCTACGAGCAAAGATGCATAAAACACCGAAACACGTAAAGCTCCTTGCATACCACACATATAATAAACCTAGACTGGAATACGCCTCTGTGGTTTGGAGCCCTCACCAGAAACACTTGCTCACCAAGTTAGAACGTATTCAGAGGCGTGCAGCTCGGTTTGTGTGCTCTAGATATAGAAGGCGGGATTCAGTAACTGATATGTTAAATTCATGCAATTTAGAATCACTGGGAATTCGAAGACGGAAACAAAAACCTAAAACATTATTTCGTATAATGCAAGGGATATTCACAATACCTAAAGACGAGCACATATGCCTTCCCGGAAAACATAGCACTAGATTGAATCATGATGCCCCCATTGAACCTTTCAGTGCTCACACCGACATACTTCGGTGGTCATTTTTCCCGGATGCTATAGAACAATGGAACTCTTTACCCCGACATGTTATTAATAGTACCGATGTACAGAGAAATTGATGCTTATTTTGGTAATTGTTGAAGTACTGCCCATTCTGTTTTCCTGTGTTTATTGCTTAGTGGTTTTTTTAGGTTTTCTGTTTGTACTCATATTGTACTCCCTCCCTGTTATGACCCTCAAGGGAGGGTTATAACAGGGAGGGAGTACAATAATAAATAAATAAATAAATAAATAAATAAATAAATAAATAAATAAATAAATAAATAATTGTTAGGGCCGAGATCTTCGTGGTTACAGTGCATAGACTATTACCCAGCTCCTCCACCAGTTGTCACGTTACAACGTAACTGTAACCTGTAGATAATAGCACACAAGGACCTAAGACTAATTCGAACAACAGCAATACGGCTTTATCGTTTTTCTCTGCACGCGCATCTTCGTCCTCTTCTGAACTGCTGCACATACATGCCTGCCAGCATCTATGGAAATAATACTTTGAGAACTTGCACTAGTGGCAATATATATATATATATATATATATATAAGGGAGAGAAGTGTATACCTAAGGGCTCGTATTTTCGTGTTTTAACACAATATTAATGAGATATACCAGACAGTAATGCCAAGGAATGTACAGGGGAAGTTATTAGAACCATTGGAATGTAAATAAGAAGAAAGAAGAAAGATAAGTGGATGAAAAAAATTACCAGCTGTGAGCAGGAATCGAACCTACGACCTTCAAATAACGCGTTCGATGCTCTAACCACTGAGCTATCACAGCGGCCGTCCCTCCATCCACTTTTTGGGGTTTATATGTGAATTTAGAAGTAGGAGTGACAGTCAGCGCCATCTATAAGCCAAACAACGAGTGTGAAGACACTCTTATTCGCATGTTTGGCGTCATGTAGCACGTGAACTTATTATGAGTGGGCATATTATGAGTGCGTGAATATATATATATATATATATATATATATATATATATATATATATATTTATTTATTTATTTATATATATATATATACATATACATATATATAGAACTTGAAGGGAAGGCACGACAGGTCCGGGTATTTTCCATATTGAAATAACTTGAAGATAGCACATAAGAAAAGGATCGTATTTACTAACGTTTCGGCCGTGGCACGGCCTTCATTATATATATAACGAAAGCCGTATATATATATATATATATATATATATATATATATATATATATATATATATATATATATATATAGTGGGAGTAATAATGCAATCGGCCAGTTAGTCATCGTGAAGGTATGGGATATGGCACAACGGGAGCGTTGTCAACAAGGATAAATATATTTATTTCGCAACAGTTTCGGGAGGGGTCCTCCCTTTATCAAGGTATGAGTTATAACTCATCCCCTGATGAAGGGAGGACCCCTCCCGAAACTGTTGGGAAATAAATATATTTATCCTTGTTGACAATGCTCCCGTTGTGCCATATCCCATATATATATATATATATATATATATATATATATATATATATATATTTATATATATATATATATATATTTATATATATATATATATATATATATATATATATATTTATATATATATATATATATATATATATATATATATATATATATATATATATACCACATAGGGTACCTTAACTGAGTGCGTGAATATTCAGTCAGTTCAGCCACATGCATGGACACTAGAGCTTTCATGAGTCTTTTTGGTTTTGCACTGGAAAAATAATTGATCGATTGTCTGCCATGAACCTCAAAATATTATGACTATCACACGATGTGTGCCGGAAAAGTGGATAGTGATATCACGGAGAGGATAACAGAACACCTAATTACCGTGGTGGATGCTGCCTACATCGGTTCAGTTCGTTGATGAGAAGCCCGGTGGGAATACATGAAGATAGCAAGTATGGTTTCGTGGAGAGGGTAACGTGCGCTCGGCGCGTGCGCTCCTACTCGGCCCTCTGGTCATAGAACCTCATGTGGCCTAAACCGAAATTTGCTCTCTACACTGAACTTGATATTCACGAACATGACAGTGCAAAATGCTGAACCTCGGAAATTATTTGTTTTATTTCACAAACACTATGTTATAGTAGGTAACACAATCACCTGCAATGGAAATAATCTTAATGGACAGCGAGTCCTCATTCTGTTACGAGCAGGATGCTCGTTTCATTATTCATTCCACGTATAGCTCACTCATTGCGTCAATAAACTTGTGCCGTCAACTTATTTAGCCCACGCATCCAGCCCTTCCCCTTTGGTGTCTACAAAAAGTAGCAATCATTCAATAGCATGAACGTTCCTTTCCATATGACTTGAGAGTTTTGTACAATAACTTTACTCAAAAAAGAATATTTTGCGTTGGCACAGACAGATCTGTTTACGGATTTTTTAGGTATGTAGCTATGTACCCTATGAAAACATATGTAGAGAAGGAGAGAACGCAAAATTAGTTCTCTTATCTGTGAGCAGGTTTACTTACTGTAATAAAATGCTTAGGAACATAAAAGACAATATATTCTTCATTATACGGACTTATAGCAGCGTCAACAGTGTGGGCAGCAACCTTGCGCTTCACACTTCAGCTGGGTTGTACCACCTGCAAAACCATTCATTGAAGGTCAGAAAAATGAATTTGTAAGTCCTGACAATTTTTTGTGATGCACAGGGTGTCGTCTGAGCTATAATAAATCAATGCGGCAGTTTTCATAGTATGTGGCTTTGCAGCCGACATTACACTTAGTCGTGTGTACAGTATTATTAGCATTGGAATATTTATTGATCAGCTAAAGAGAAGAACAACCGAGAGGACAATAAAGCGTTGAAAATCTTTGCTAGCAAATTCTTGTAATCTGTTGGGGTTTTCAAGTACATGTGCAAATGATGGACATATAAACAAAAAAAATAGGCTGGTCCCATGCAGGTACAGTTGTAATCAAGGACCTGCAAAGCACGAATGAACAAGCTTGATATGTCCCTTTAATGTCAGCACAACTTTAACACATGAACGTAAATTTTGCCTTGATGACTTCCATGTAATGTTTATCATGTTTGGATGCGTCATTTATTTTCGTCATCTATTCACGCCACGTAACACAAAACCTGGTATATGTGAAAGTAATGAAACAGTTGTGAGCGCTCTATGAACGTAGCATGTAGTCATGTTGTACATAACACGCATATTGTGATTACCATGTTTGGACATGTTATTTACTTTAGTCATGTATTCACGTCACATGATAACAAATTGGGTATATGTTGAGCTAGTGAAAGGGTGGCAGGCACGCTGTATGTGAGAATGCAGTCATATTTTGAATAGCACACATGTCATGATTATTATTTTAACGTGTCATTTACCTTCGTCATCTCTTCACATCACGTGACACCAAACTTGATAAATGTGGAGCTAGCGAAACAGTCGCGAACACGCTATGAGCGTGGCATGTTGTCATTGTTGTAAATAAAGTTGAAGGAAGGGGCGGCGGGCACGCGCACGAGCCACGGACGCTGGCCCGTTCAGTTGATCCCTTCACCTTCAACGCAGCCAGACGATCGGGTCCGCTTCCCCTTCTTTATTTCTTCACACTTCGTTGTGATGCCGAAACCCACCTAATCGTCTGGACTTCAACTTCGACAATGGATCAACTCCGAGTGCAGCGTAGCTTCTACCAAACAGCCATCACCAAGGCAATATCTTCTCTCGACACCCTACATGCAGACTCGATGACCCTTGCTTCTAGGCTCCAGGAGCTCATCGAAATCATTGTGGCGAAACACGCCCACCTCATCACCTTCGACAAGGATATTCAATCTGTGCTACACGGTGAGGACCTCGAGACAGACTTGACCACAGCAAGCGAATGCGAAGATCGGGTCATCTGCGCTAAAAGGTGGGTTCAACGCGCAATTGAGCCACAGTCGCCAAACCCACCCGCATGCGTCAACGTCACAACCGCTCCACTCAGTGAGCCCCCGCGCAGGCAGATCGGAGCCAACCGAGACTTTACCTTCGCTTGGCCTTCCGACTCCTACGACGCCGTCTCACTTCGCACTGCCCAAGCTGCACATACCTAGTTTTTTAGGGGAATGACGCGAGTGGCCAAGATTATGGGACCAACTTCCAGCCAATATCGACAACAACGACTGGATTCCGAAAATTGGCAAGTTTCAATACTTATTAACATACCTGACTGGGGCAGCGAAGGCAGCCATTAGAGGCAGTCGCCTGGCCGAAGCGAACTATGACATTGCTATTCAGATCCTGTGGGACCACTTCGGTCGTTGCGGCATGCTAGTCGACGACCATCTCGGCAGTTTGCTATCAATAGCACCAGCCCGAAGTTCCGCAGTCGTAACTCTGTTAAGAAATCGGGACGATGAAGCTACATTCAACGTCAACGGCCTTGTAGGCCTCGGAGTATCTCCAGGCGAGTACGCCACGGTGCTGCAGCGTGTTCTAAAGGCGTTACCTTCGGACTTTAGTATACTCTATCACCACTGAGAACGCCACCCTTGCCGTCAGCCACCCTTGCCCTCCACTGGTGCCTTATGAGCGGAACTTTGACCCCCATACTTGCACCCTTGAGTCCTGTGCACCTCTCCTGAACACACTCTTCAGTATTGCTCACAACGTTTTCCTCGGGAACAGTTGCGGAAGAGGCTTCACGAAGAGAAGCTGTTTTCGCTTCGGCAAACGCATCATATTGGCAATGATTGCCGCTCCGCCAAAACACTGCAATGCCGCCGATGCACGGGACAACATCTAACATCTCTGTGCGACATCAACAATGGAGGATAATGATACAACATTTTTATTTATGAAAAAAGTGGAAAAAAAGAGGGAGGGGCGAATTTCAAGGGTAGTTTTCCCATTTCAGGACACCAGTGGCTGCTGCAGCTCGCCAGGCTTGATCGAGGAGACCCCTTAGGGTCTTAACGTCAGGTCGGGCGAGGACGGCTTTGCAAGGCTCCCCCATTAACATGAGTATCAGAGGCAACTGAACCTCCATAGACTTCTTCCAGCAGTCCCATGGCACGTGTTGCAACGTCGTTCATGACCCGTACCCCGGAAATTGGTTTACATATGCATTGAGGTTTATGTAGTGCCACCTTTCCATATGTGGGTAGGTATTACCCTTAATTTGTCTTAGCTGACGAGCTTGGTCAATTTTAAGCGATTTTGGCGGTGGGGCATACCGCTGTCTTGTCTTCCGTGGATGCTCGAGTATTTCGCGTGCAGTTAAAAGTTCGTACTGATTATCGGTCTCGTTGTTCACTCGGTTGCTGAGATCACGAGCGACTGTCCGCCAGCGCATTACCCGAGATACCCTCGTCGCCTGGGCACCAAATTGTGGCATGGTCGTGTATCAGCCTCTCCCCTAGTATTTTCAAGCGACATTCGGTAGAGCACCACAGAGAAAGATAATGCAGGCTTCCTGGGAACCAGACAACACTAATGCGCAGGCGTTCTCTGTCTCTTTAGTTCGAATACCTAGCACAATCGCACACGCTTCCGCCGTCGCTGCACAGGTTGTATTAATTGACGCTGCGACAGTTTTAGTGGTATGTGGCGTTGGTTTAACTGATAATACAGCTTTCGTTTGATTTAGTGGCATCAGTTTATACTACTTCGTGGCTTTCGCCAAACTGTCTTTGAAGCTGGCAAGCCCTAGCATGTCTTCTCGCCTTATAGTACAACTTACTAATGTTTCGCGGAATGGGGCAGGCGGTTATGTCTTGGGGTGTTTCCCTAATCATGGTAGTAATGTTCTCCCGGCAGTACTGTGGTATAGTAGGGTATTTCAAGCGAGTGAGGGTTTCTCTGCCTATCTTTATGAGGCATAGTCGTTCCTTCTGTGAGAGAAGTGTTGCTGCCGCAAGCTCTTCGAAATTATTGTACACACTAAGCGCTTCCGCTTTGTCATTGCGTGCATTAGGCGGCAAACCTAAGGCAGCTTTTATGCTCACAGTATTATCAAGTCAATTTATTTAATTCCTTGGGTGTGAGCTCCTGATATGGTAGCCAATACGTGACTCTACTAAATACGAAGGCTTGTACCAAGCGTAGGGTTTCCCCTTCGTTTAGTTCTTTGCAATTCGTTGTTATTTTATGAATCATTCAAGCGATGTTTTTTAGTGTACATTTTAGCATTTCGATTGTATAGCTGGCTCTTTTGCTACTTTGTAGCCATAAAGCGAATATTTTCATTGTTGGTCTCTCCGGTAGCATTTGTTCTCCTATGCTTAGTTGTATGGCTGATTTGTTTCTATAATTTCTGCCGTGAATGCGGATAAAATCTGATTTATCTAGTGCACATATCATGCCGATATCTTCAGCAAACGCCTGAAAGGTGTCGATCGCTTTTTGTAAAGTTTGCTTCTTCTTTCCCACTGAGCCTTTGTTGACCCGCAGAATGATATCAATGGCGTAGAACGCAAATTGGAGGTCTGGAATTCGCTCCAGCTGCTTTGCTAGTCAATTCATCGCTATATTAGAGAGGAGTAGAGAAAGTACTGCACCTTGCGGTGCGCCTCTATTGGGCATTGGATATTTTTGGGAGCGTATGTTGCCTATACCAATGGTTGCTGCGCGGCGGGAAAGAAATGATTTGATATAGCAAAATGTTCGAGCACCACAATTCAATGATTGAAGTTCGTCCAGTACAAGTCTATGAGAGATTGTATCGAATGTCTGGCTCAAATCCAGCGCTGCGAATACGTTCTCCCCTCCAACTGTTACATTCTAAATCACTTCATCATTTATTTGGAGGAATATATCCTGCGTAGATAATTGCTGTATGAATCCATACATGTTGTGAGACAGATAATTCTTTCTTTCTATATATTCAGAAAGCCTGGTGTGAAAAACCGTCTCAAAAAGCTTGCATATGCATGATGTCAACAATATGGGCCGAAAGATGTGAAGCATTTCACCTTTTCCAAGTTTTGGAATAATAAATATGTCGGCCTCCTTCAATTGGCTAGAAATTTCTTCCTCTGCCCAGACTTTTTCGTTAAAGTGTTGGGTAATTTTTCTCAGTTGCTTATCACTCATATTTCTCAACATCGCATTAGTTTTTCCGTCCTCTCCCGGAGCCGAATGTTTTTTACGCGACATTGCAGCCACGAATATCTCTTGCTCACTTATCAGGGAATCCATGTCCTGATTTTTTTTAAACCCTTATATTCCAGATCCTGTATTTTTTCCCCACCGCTGCCATTGTATTTCTCTCAAAGGATTTGCATCAAAGTGTCATCCTCCCCTTTAAATTATCTCGCTAAATTTGTAGTAGTTTTTGTGTTCATGCGGTGTAGCATACTTTTCAATATTGCCCACGTTTTAGTTGTAGAGAGTGTTCTCCTCAGAGAATCACAGAAGGGGACCCAAATACTAGTCTGAAGCTCTCGGGCATGTTCGTTAGCTTTTACGGATAATTCCGTGATTCTGGCTTTCAGCTTTCTATTTATTATCTTTTTTTTCCACCTTTTGATGATGCTGCGCCGGCCTTCCCTCAAGTGCATGAGGTGGGAGTCTACTGCTGCAGTTTTTTTTCATTTATTTTGATGCGATTGGTATGTAACCTGTACGTCTTCCTCGTATTGTCCACCAAGTGGTATAGCGTGTCTAGCGGCTGCTGTGTCACCGGATACTGCTTATAGGCCTCCTAATGTATTATTTTAGCAATCCCATACGACCTTTTTAGCTTCAGAGTGAAAGTAGAAAAACTGATTGTGAAGTGATCCCTCCTCATATTCTCATCAAGATTTTTCCACGATCTGCTTTTAATATTGTACGCGAATGGTAGATCTGGATATGTGTCCATGCAAACATTATTGCCCTGTGTACTGGCCGCCTGGGGCATAGTCTCTAGTTGCAGCTCGTATCTCTCTACTGCCTGAAATAAATCCGCGCCTTTCTTGGTGTTTTTCTGGTAGCCCCAACAACTATGGGGAGCATTGAAGTCGCCTGCGAAGACTAATCTGTCTTTATGTCCTATGTACCCAAAAGCCCATTCGAGCATCTCGAGAAAGTTGACGTGATGCTCTCCTGGAGGGCTGTGAATATTAAGAATAAACGTGCTGCCTTTACCCCTTTCGGTGGTATGGAGCTCAATCAGTTGGTGCTCGGCTGGGCACTCAGATTGTTGGTATACACTCCTTTCAATATATTTAGGCACCAATGTGGCGTTCCTAGATTATTTTAAATTCTGGACGCTGTAACAATCTCTTAATTTTATTACGCCCTTGCCAATTTCCTGCGAACGTATCACGTCCACTAGCGTAATTGCAGCAATCATGTATAATTTCACTGCCGCCGCTCGCTTGCGGAACGAGCAGCAGTTCCAATGCCATATCTGAATGGAGTCCGTGGTACGAGTTGTAATACTGGCAATGGCTAATCACACTCTAGACATCTGTAGAGTCAGACGCTGCCCCATTTTTAATTTTACTTGCCATGGGAGCAACCGTATCACTGCAAGTTCTTTCACGCGAGCTTTGCCATTTAAAAAAATCGCCCATGCACATAAGCCTTGTGGCTCTGCAGCTCCGCATACAATTGTTGCTGAAAGTTTTGCAAGCCGTGCCTTTGTTGCACCAGTTGGCTCATCGTTTTTTCAATACTTTCTAACGTGACAGGCTGAGTAGAGGATTTATCTGCGTGATTAGTTTTGATTAATGCACCCATGGAGTTTTGTAATTGCATCCTGAGAGTTGCTACTTCCCATTTTAGTTCGCCCAAAGACTGCTTTAAATATTGGTTTTCGGGAAGTATTCTCTGATACTCAGGGTGGGTTGTTATCGGGGTCGGCCCTCGCGCCCTTCCAGCCGCCCTGCTCACCTGCTTTTGAGTCAAGCTACCGGCCACCCCAGACGTACTGGTTAAAATAGGGGATCGGGATTGAGGGCAGGAGGTAGGTTGCGACTTTGAGGCTTCTTCTTCATGATTTTTCTTCCTTTTCTTCCGTGATCGTGCCTTGTGCCTTTTTCTTTCGGCTGTATCCACCCGGTTTTCAAGCTGTGGCCATTCTTTATTGTCGTCAGTGTCTTCTGATGCATACCACCTTGGTTTTGGCAGTGATGGCAAGGCTCCGCTAGATGCCTTTTTGTCTGCCGTCTGGTCTAGCAGCTTAGACTGCAGCTGCAATCTTTCTGGCTGCTTGCAGCTCTGGTTGCATTCTTTGCTCCCCATCAAGTGACCCTCTCCACACGTGGAACATACAGGGATTCAAGGGTAGTCTGGTTAAGGCTCCTTCATACCACAGTTGTGCTACACGGCGATGGTGGGCGTCGGGCAAACGTCTGTTCTGCGTCCCGCTTGCTTGCAGGCATAGCAGAATTGTATAGTATTTTCAAATGGAAACAGGGGACCCCGCCGTCCATATAGTATACAAATTTTGGTGTTATGGAGCCAAAGAATGTGAAAACCACTGTCTTTGTCTCTTCAAGCATCCTGGCTTTTAAGATCTCGACTCCTTGTGTCCATATGCGTAGATTTGCTAGGAGAGTGTCTGTGCTTGTGTTGGGAGTCAGACATGTATGACTCCCTTTTCGTGTGCCGTCTCCCACTGCTGCATAGGCATTAACAGAGTGCGATCATCCGTTGAAAGAAAGGCTTGTAATTTTTCTGGTTATATCAGCCACATTCTGGTTCAGAGCGGAGATTATGAATATGTTCGATGCTGACTTCAACCGGAGCAAAAATTGGCTGCCGCTTATTGTACCGCCACACACGTCCACAACTGCTTCTGGAATTTGTGGTGCCGTTAGTTCTCTTATGGGTAGTTCTTGGGATGGTCTTACGATGATTTTGAACTCTTCCTTGGTGAGTGGTGGTAGCTTCCGCTTCTATGGTCTTCTTTGTGACGTATGTTGCGAAAGTGACTTGCATGTAGGACTCCTGAAGTCATAGTCTCCCTCTGTTGTCGTGAGTTTCTTTCCCGCTTTCGCGAGAGCTTTCTTTTGACGAACGGTAAGGACTGTCTGTCAGCCTCCATCATCGTGGCGTTCCTTGCCTCGAGATGTACCGTCGGTTTCTTTGTTGTCTTGGTGGGTGATGCCATCACCCGCAACGCTGACGTGGCACTCCATTTCAGCCTGGTCTAAGACCGACGTATCAGGCTCTGCCTTCTGGTCTGTCTTGGGATGTGTTGTTTTTTTAAGCGGTGTCTTCGTCGCATTCAACAGGGATTGAGACGCCACAAGTGGTCTCGTAAGAGCCAATTAAGTTTTCGCCATCGGACGCTACCACGCCATCAACGCTTGGTGCGTCTCTGGCGTAGGTGTCTCGCCGCCGCTGCGTTGCTCGCGCGGTCATAGCGGGCATGATGTCGACCGAAAATAGATGTGAGGAGGCTGCTCACCAAGAAAAGCTTGTCATCCACGGGTAACCCTTGTGTTACTTAGCACAGTGTGACAGCACAGTCCAGGTAAGTCAAAACAAGAACACATAAAATTAGCGAAACTCGTGCGAGCGGTGCTTCACTCGTTGGTGCTACCTAGCGGTCTCTTTTATCAACAATAGAACGAACTTCTCACGGCGTACCACCAGCGCCTCGGTACAACAAGATCATGCACCAAGGTCCACCATCATCCCGTCTCAAGCAGCGACTTCACTTTCGACTGGCTTCATGGCCCCTCTCGTACCGACATCGCAGCAGGCCGCAACTTCGTCTTTGACCATCCTGTCGGTTCCTCTCGCTTCGACGTCACAGGAAGCTCAGACTCCACAGCCGACCACCCTCACAACCTCTCTCGTCTCGACGTCGCAGCTAACTGTGACTTCGCCGTCAACGGGCATCACGACTTTTTTTGTCTCGTCGTCCCAGCAAAACGCGACATCACCTTCTCAATGCTTTGCGACTGCGACGCCAGTATCTCGCGGCAGACTAGCCCCGGGTACGCAGTTTGTCGCGCACAAGTCTACAGACAACTTACCTCGAACCGATCCCCACCAGTTTAAGAGTTTCGGGTACAGGCTTGAAGAACTATCGCGGTCCACGCAATCCACGGTGCTTGGGTGCGAAGACATGTTAGGAAGGTGCGCCATGCATAGTTCGATGGCTATAGAAAATCCCGGATTCACCCTGCCCAGGCTACAGGGACCCTATTTTTAACCGCCTGAACCACAGCTTGCGAAAGCAGTCCTACTTCCCAGATCAAGAGGGCAAATGCATAAAGTATGCGTCATGTGGGACCATGGACTTCCTGGTCATGGCTTGGGAACAACAACACGTTGAGCCCTATTTCTCGTCCTACATGCGCCTGAGGCTTCATCCTGGTGGTAGGCTCTCCAGTTTGTCAGCGCTGAAGCCCAAGAAAACCGACCATCGGGAGTGCGAGCGAAAGCGCTGCTACGAGCCACACTCAACCAGGTTCATGGACCCCATAACCTTCTACAACGCCTCCGAACATCTAAAGAAGATGACGCCTAAAGCCAGAGACCTGCACTGCATGTATGATCGCCACACCGCACAGCTGCAGTACTATTTCATGTACATCAAGCAGAAAACTAGCGCAAACGAGGACTCTCGTGAAAAGGAACACAGCGTGACCAAGAAGTCTTCTGGAGACTACTGCAGTGACATCTCCAAAAACTCCGCCCCAACACTGACTGATGCGCCAAGAAACGTCAGTTCGACGTGCATCACGATTGGTGATGCCGAGACAGACGCCGACATTCCGCTACCGGCCACAAAGCACGTAAAATAACCTGCACTGCATCCGAACACAACTGAGATTCCCGTCTTTGACTGCGTCACTGCCTGACGCAACGAAAATCTCTTGGCATAGTTGGCATTCTTGTCGAACCTAGAAGAATTGTCGTCTACCTTGGAATCTTCATTCAGCTCAGAAGCATCTGTGAGCCAGACATACGATCAGGACCAGCTGACACCCGAAGCGATCAAGCGGAGCACATTCGTAGAACGCCTGCAAAGGCTCGAAATGAAATGCGAACAGCAGCCCAAGCGTAACCAGGATTATCAAAAAGCCTTCCAAATGCACGGAAGTAGACTAAAGTTAAACTCGTCCTACAAGTGACGCAAGAAGCGCAAAAGTTCTCTATGACCTGAAGATGGCAAATAACGGGATGGCGTTAATCTACACACTACAGTTTGAAGAGATGGCTCCCACGCAAGACAAACCACCACCTCAATTAGCTTCATCGCCATTGACAAGGCACTTTTTGATCGCCATGTCACATCTTCTGATAGATTCATCTAACGCCTGACATCGACAAACGCTAACGGATCATCCCTGAAAACATTACCGAAAGGAGTGCTTGTTGATTCCACGTTTGGCCAGTGAGAAAGCGGCCCTCAAAGTACCACAGCGACTTCAGACCGGCGACGTTGTCCTGGTGCACGACGACTCGCCGCAAATCATGTGGAGGATGACTCGCGTAATCGAACGGCTTCCCGGCCGCGACAGCATCGCACGAGCATGCCGTTTGAGAAGGGCATCTGGCTCCATCATCAGGCGACCGGTGCATAACTTGTACCTCATCAAAGCAGGCAGCACTTTATATGTTGTTAGGGCCACGGTAGTGTGTTGTAAATAAAGGAGAAGGAACGGGTGGTGGGCACGAGCCACGGACGCTGGCTTGCTCAGTTGATCCCTTGGCCTTCAACGCAGCCAGATGATCAGTTCGGGTCCCCTTCTTTGTTTCTTAACACTTTGTTTTTCCTTAAATGACACGCATGTCATGATTATCATGTTTGCACAAGTCATGTACCTCAGTTATTCTTCGGCATCGCGTTACACCAAATTTTCTATATGTGAAGCAAGCGAAATGGCCATGAGTGTGCTGTAAGATTAGCATGTAGCCATGTTTTATACGACGCACATGCCATGATTATCATATTTGGACGTCTTATTTACATTCTTCGTTCAGGCATGTCAAATAAAACCAAATTTGTTATATAAGAAGCTGGCGAAATGACCGCGAGTGCATTATGAGCGTAGCATGTAGTCATGTTCTACATGACGTGCATGTCATGATTATCATGTTTGGACGTCTAATTTTCCTTCGTCATCCATTCACATCATGTAAAACAAAATTTGTTATGTGTGAAGCTAACAAAACGACTCCGAGCGCATGATGAGCGCGGGATGTAGTCATGTTCTTACATGACACGCGTATTATGTTTAAGGTTTGGGCGTGTCATTTACCTTCGTCGTCCATTCACGTCACGTGATACCAAATTTAGTATCTGTGAAACTAGTGAAACAGCAGCGAGCGCATTAAGAGAGCGTTATATATGTTGTCATGTTCTTGCATGACACGTATCTCACAATGATCATGTTTGGAGGTGTCATATACCTTCGTCATCTACTGGCGTCACGGGATTACAAGTTTGATATATGTGGAGCTAGATAAACGGCCACGAGCATTCTATGAGCGTAGCATGAAGTCATGTTTTTATGACATGCATGTCATGATTATAATGTTTGGACGTGTTTTTACTTGAAATGCAAAGTTCGCATTTGCGAACTTTGCATTTGCGAACTTTGCGAACTTTGCACTTACGAACTTTGCGAACTTTGCATTTGCGAACTTTGCGAACTTCGGAGACTTTGACCGCATCTATCAATCTATCTATCTATCTATCTATCTATCTATCTATCTATCTATCTATCTATCTATTTATCTACTATCTATCTATTTATCTATCTATCTAGACACTTACTTTGGGTTGCTGTCGTGGTCACCCCTTTAACTTAGCGTGAACCAAAATTAGCATGGGAGGGTAAGATGGTTTGACGGATATGACGTGCCGGTCAAGACATGTGTAATGTCAGGATACCGTCGCACACGTCGTCAGACACTTCCCGCTGGACAATGACACATACCCACGGGCGGATATGTGCCACTGATATGCAGGTATGTTCCATAGGTGATTGACACTTAGCATATACCCAGGAATGACAAGAACACACGTGGGCAATTAGAACGCACAAGCGCTAAGAAATACCCGACACCGGTAGCGTCGACCCGACAAACGCAAAGAATAAATGTCCGGGTCCCAGTTGGAATCGAACCAAAGCATTTTGCGGGGCCATGAAGCTTTTACCACAGAGTTATGCCAGGTCCCGGAACTATACTTTTTAAATAGTCGCTAATCTTTGTGAAACATCAATAGTGGTTACAGTGCTGCCTACCCTACTTTATAAACATTACATACGTACTCCTTTGATAGAGCCGTCACGTCATGTCAGTGTCAATTGGGGTTAGCTGCTATGTGATGAAGCTGATTTA
Organism: Rhipicephalus microplus; assembly: GCF_043290135.1. Taxonomy (NCBI): domain Eukaryota; kingdom Metazoa; phylum Arthropoda; class Arachnida; order Ixodida; family Ixodidae; genus Rhipicephalus; species Rhipicephalus microplus. Next base: position 158,953,072 of record NC_134704.1, read on the forward strand.
TGTAGTAGTGTCCAGAGGCAGCACCCTGGCGAGCATCGGCGTTTCATATCAGCTTCTGTTGTTTTAATACGCGTGTTCCATGTTGACATAGTTGCGCAACTGCAAATAACTGGTTATATAAACATCTCACCTCTTCAACATCGGTCAGTGCGTGCAACATTTGTACATATATTTAGCGTCATTTCATGACGTGTCGCACAATGAAAAAATCGCAACATTGTCACCTTCATTTCGCATGCTTCGCATAACGTCGATTTCCAGGTAGGTGGGATTTGCCGAATTTTTTACCTTCGTCATCTATTCACGTCACGCAATAGCAAGTTTGGCATATGTGAAGCTGGCGATACAGCCACGAGCGCATTTAGAACGTCGTATGTTGTCATGTTGTCGTGTCATGAATGTCATGTTTGCGCTAGTATTATACCTTTGTCATCCACTGATGACGTGGAACACCAAACTTGGTATATGTGAAGCTCGCAAAACGCCCACTACTGCGCTTTAGGTGTGGCATGCAGTCATGTTTTACATGACACGTATATTAATATTATCATATTTGAACGTGTCATTTACCTTCGTCATCTATTGGCGTTACGTGATTACAAATTTGCTATATGTGGAGCCAGATGAACTGCCACGAGCACGCTAGGAGTGTAGCATAAAGTCATGTTTTTATGACACGCATGTCATGATTAATATGTCCAGACGTGTCATTTACCTTTTTCGGCCATTCACATCACGTAATAGCAAATTTGGAATATTTGAAGCTGACGATACGCCCGTGAGCACATTTAAAGCATGATATGTTGTCATGTCATGGATGTCAAGTTTGCGCTAGTCATATACCTTCGTCATCCATTGACGTCATTTAACACCAAATTTGGTATAGGTGAAGTAAGCAAAACGGAAACTATCGCCGCAACGAGACCAACTTCTTCGCATGCTCGGCGATTTCTCTTCCTACTTTGACTGCCAAGCAAGGGCGATCGGCCGCACAGCGACTCTTTCGCATAATATTGACACCGGAAGCCATGCCCCCATTCGACAGCGTCCCTACCCAGTATTGGCGAGCAAAAGACGCCTTATCGATGACCAGGTTAATAACATGCTTAAACTCGGTGTCATTCAACCTTCCAACATCCCCTGGCCATCACCTTTTGTCCTTGTTTGGAAAAAAGATGGCACAATACAATTTTGTGTAGATTATCGCCACCTTAACAAGATTACCCGAAAGGATGTGTACCCGTTGCCACGAATTGACAATGAGCTCGACTGCATGCAAGGAGCAAAGTTTTTTTCTTTTTTAGATCTCCGCTCTGGCTACTGGAAAGTGCTCATGGCTGAGACTGACCGCTTTAAAACCGCGTTTGTAACACCAGATGGATTGTACGAATTCACTGTAATGCCATTCGGTCTCTGTAACGCGCCCGCCACCTTTGCACGCATGATGGGCGGAATTTTACGTAGCCTAAAGTGGCACACATGCCTCTGCTATTTAGATGATATTGTCCTGTTTTGGCAGATTTCCTGACCAATCTACAATGTTTGCATCAAGTTTCGACCTGTGTCCAAAATGCCGGTCTCTAGCTTAACTCAAAGAAGTGCCTATCCCCCGCTCAAAAACTAACTATACTAGGCCACAACGTCTCCAAAGAAGGCATTCTCTGCGATCCAGCTATACCTTGCGCCATATAGGAGTTCCCGAAGCCTTCTAGCCTGGAAGCAATGCGCACCTTTATCGGCCTATGCTCCTATTTTCGGCGCTTTGTTCGAAATTTTGTCACTTTCATCGTACGCCTCAATGCCCTTCATCAAGGCGACAATGAACTATCGACTTGGTCAGTAGCTTGTGACGATGCGTATACACTTTGCCACTTGCTTACGTCTCCACCAATTTTGCGTCACTTCGATCCGAGCGGAAGCACAGATATTCAAACTGCTTCAAGTGGTGTCGGCTCTGGTGCTGTGCTCGTACAACGTGGCAACATCAACGCCGAATACGTGGTTGCACATGCCAGTGGAGCACTAGCAATACTCGAAAGTAGTTACACTGTAACCAAGAAAAATTGCCTGCCCATGCATCATATGGGCTCTAGAAATTTCGCCGGCATGTTTACAGTTGTCCTTTTGACGTCTAAATCAGGACACTCTGTGCTGGTTGTCAAACCTCAAAAACCCGTAAGCTTGCCTCGCTTGGTGGGTCCTCCGACTCAAGGAATACGACATCTGAGTCGTATACCGTTCAGGCCGCTGACAATGATGCTGATGATGACGCCCTGTCATGTTTCCCACCCATTTCAGATACCAATGCATCTAGTCACAACCACGACATTTCGTCACTTGGCATCCTGGACGTTTCCATGTTGCAACGATATGACCCATAGATGGTCACAATTCTGAACTTTTTGTCAAGCCCCCTGACCGCACCTTCTCGACAACTTATACGACACCAGGCCCAGTATTACGCTATCCGCGACGTCTTTTTACACCACCGTAGCTCCCACAATTTCGGCCGCACATGGGTGTTAGTCATGCCACACTATATTCTTCGGGACTTATGCTCCGCTTTTCACAATGACCTGCAGTGTGGTTACGGCGGCGTGTTTGAGACGTACATGCATCTGGGTCTACGCTATTATTGGCGTAGAATGTACAGCTTTGTCTCAAAATACGGCTATCAACGACACAAACCAGTCTCACATTTCTCCAGCCGCTTCCTTGCCCAGCCCAGCCATTTGGTCATGTCAGCATTGATTTGTGCGGGCCTCTCCCATGCACTAGCACCGACAACCGCTGGGTTGTCGTCGCCATGGATATCATCGCCGAAAACACTGCATTACCTGCCGCAACAGCAAAAGACATTGCCTCGTTTATTCTACACTCTAAGGCAAAATTACCCGAAAAAGAAGTATTGGAGCCCATCAGGCGCGCATGATTAACGGATAGACTATTGAACAGCAACCACAGAGGGAAGCGTGCCGTGTGAAACACAGGGATGAACCGCACGGGGATCGCAGGCAGCGCGAAAATCGTGGCATTGTGGCCAAGGTGACCAGTCCTCGCTCTCCTCCTCTGCTGGCTCAGTCTTTCGCCGTATTTTCCCGGCGACGGTTCGCGTTGCGTCGCACTCGGAGTGCTCGACCATGGCCGCCTGGTTTCGACGATCTAAGAATTACGACGTGGCGCTTGTGTGTACGCTTGGACGAGCGGGGACTGCTGGTGTTGCGTTTTGATGCACCCATGAAGTCTGGAGCAAATCTCGACACATCACCACGCCGTGCTGTATATCTCTGGCTTCAAGATAGTCACGACCAACACACGACAGCAATTGGGAAGGCCAATATGGCGGCCGATAAGACAACAGGCCTATCGGATATATACTTCAGTCCGGCTCAAGGCAGAAAACAGCGCTGGATTCTAAGGCAAGTAGGTTATCACTCTTTAGTATACTCTACTTGTCGCGTGTGCGATACGGATCGCGCTTGCCGGCAACGAGCTCAATCGTGTTGTATATCGCACGCACGAAATGCATCGCGAAGGTTAGCTTCAGCGTCTGCAGTTCGCCTGCGCCTTGTGACCGCCTGGAAATTGGCCGCCTTTGTCGTCGGCATCCCGTACACTCGCTCTTCGAGTGCTCGCCTGTCTTCTCCGCCGCGATGAGCTCCGGGCTGACACTATTGGGCCCAAACCTCGTCGCTGTGTTGGGAGTCGTCGAAAACGCGTTGCGGGTTCTCGTAAAGAGCTTGGTCGTAGTATGTCGCGCATTGTAAGTGGGCCAGCACGGGCTGGCGGGGCTTTCGCTAGGATCAGAACTCACTGAAAATCGGTCGCCATTACAGTTGGCTTTCCCGTCAGTCGGTCGCAAGCAGCTTGGCGCCATCTGTTGGCCGCGGTGGCGGACTCACGTTTGCGCGCTGCACTCGCTTGAGTTTGTGGAAAAGGGCCGCCTTACCGTGAATTTCTTCGGCGCTAGCTCCAAACCAGCTCAGCGCTGTTCGTGGCGGCGGCCAAGCGTACGCTCGCTCTCCTGTTTGAAGTTCGCTGGTGGCAGACACTCCGCCTGCAGCGCCGTGCTTGGGCTCACGTTCACTTGCTCGAGCTCAACGACGTCAATTGCTTAGGACTCGCCGACTTGTTAGCGGCTCGATTTTTGCGGAGTTGTGGCTGCGGCCGCCGCACCTAAGCTGCTGTGCTACGGGGATCGAAATGGGCCTTTTAAAATGTCTGACTTCACTGTGAAATTATTAGCATGTAATATCTCAAGTATGTTTTCATTTCACCTTGCACGTATTTTTATATGCATTTGTATTCATCCTCTGTCACGCGTGAATCATTATTTTACATACTTATTGAGCAGCCGTGGGCACACACCGTGCTGAAGACTGTATCGCTGGTGTCTGCGATGCCTGTCATCCATCTCTTTCGTCAGAGCAGCTTCAGAAGGACTGTGCGAGATGTGAAGGTAAAGTTATTTGTGTGTTATATTTCAACGCTTGTTTTTATATTAACGTGCACGTACTTGTGATATGCGTTCATCTTCATTTTCTGTCACGTGTGTCTAACTATTTTTACTATAATATTGTACGCGTAGCCGTGGAAACACAACAGGCAAAAGGCTGCGTGCACTGGCGTCTGCAATACCTGTGATCTATTGCTTCCATTAAAAGAGCTCCCCAAGTAGAGTACCAGATTTGACAACGAGACTGGACTTGTACACTTCACCATTAATTCAAATAAAAGAATGGAGAAACTTCATGTTTATGTGGAAAAATAAAAGATTTTGATATCTCTCTTTTGTCTTTCGTTGTTGCCGTGACTGCGAAAGCAGTTACACATAGGTGGCTCACTACTTTTTCGCGTGTTCTTTTCTGCGCAATTTGTTGCTCACTGCGCCGAAAAATAGGCGAAAAGGTATTAGGCCTGGCGGAAAATAAACAAAAAATAATATTGAAACTGAGGAAAAAACGTCCATTCGATTGGAGTAATTGAGTGGATCAACCGTTCGTTCGGCGAGGTGGAACTATGATATCTAACGGTTGCCCAGTAAGGTGTAAGTGTGGGGATCATCAGTTGCTTTAGAAAGTGAAATTGTCAGGACTAAATGTTAGTCCTTTGAGGTGAACTTTGGGACTACAGTTAACCACTAAAGTGTAAATGTGAGGACTAAATTTTAGTCCCTTGTGTTGGTCTATGGGGACTAATCCCCATATTCATGAGCCTCCCTTCACTCAACGCTTCGCCTTCATGACTTCTTTGCGCAAACACGTACATGGACACAAGGAAAAGAGGCAAACAATACCGATCTTGCAGAACAGCAGTGGCATACCAGGTTCCGTTCAGCTGTGGCAGATTGTATGTCGGGCAATCTGGAAGGTGTATAAACACACGGTTGAGGGAGCATGACTCGGCATTACGTAGTTCAGGACGAACACATCTGGTGGATCACTGCAAGTCCTGTGGGTGCGTACCAATTTTCACAGACACAAAGATTCTGTCAACTCTCAAGAGAAAAATTAACAGGGAGCTGATTGAAGCATTCCATATTAGAAACATGGGAGATAAATGTGTTAGCGAAGCTTCCGTCCCCTTGTCCGATAAAGAATTTCAATTTTTGAAAGGCACGTGCTACAATCCGCACGCAGATGCGTGAACTCTTCAATTTTTGTCGTTATGTGGTTCTTATCATACGTAGCGCTGAATAAGCCGTCTTTAGGTTATCTCGTTTGTTGCTGGATCCACCGATGGGGGGGCGTGTGGGTTACGTGAAGATATAAGTACAGTTCGTTGTTCAAAATGAACCAGTTGTGAGTTTGCGCCTGTGTTGTTTGCCTCTTTTCCTTGTGTCCGTGTACGTGTTTGCGCAAAGAAGTCATGAATAAGTACCAACTCGCCCAACTTTTGGTACTGTTGCTTCGCCTTCACTTGAGCAAGCCGATGGGAGCGCCATCTATAGGTACGGCAAGTCCCTGCACATCAGCGATATTCTGCGGCGATTCTTCAGTAGCGCAGCACCATTTTCAGCCGAGTGGTGGCACAGTGCTCATCTCTGTGAAGTTAAGGGTGAAAGTCGAGTCGTGGAGCGTTTTTGAAACCGGCGGTAACTATTAGACCCGGTGCCGTTAGTCCCTAAAAAGAATATCGGTTGGGGCAGCCCCATTAGTCCCCATAAGGACGAACCACACACCCCTTTAACACCCTTTTGCCTTAGGGTGTACGCAGCTTTGTTCTGCGCTATGGCGTCCCTCCTGAGCTTCTCAGTGATCAGAGCTGTGTATTTCGGTCAGACGTTTTGCAATAACTCCTATCCGAATGCAGAGTTATTGACCACGTCGCCACCGCATATCACCCACAGAGAAATTGGTGAATAGAACAATTTAACCGACCTTTTGGTAACATGTTGACGGTGTACGTTGTGTCACACAACTGAAATTGGAGTCTTGTTTTTTCGTTTGCCAGAATCGCGTACAGCACCACCTCCCAAGCCACCACCGGATTCTCAGCATTCTTTTCGCTATACGGCTGTGAGCCTTCCAGCATCATTGATACTATTCTATCACACCATCCGGGCGCACTCTGACGAGTACCAGACTTTGTCTGCGGTGACTGAACGCATCGGAAAATGCCGACAACAGGCTCGTTCTTTCACCTACGACCAACAGTGTCACCCAAGACAGCATCGCGACTCCAACATTCTTCCTCACCCTTTCTCTATCAACTCTCTCACCTGGCCTAGGGTGCCGCCAGTTGCTGCTCCCGGCCTTCCATCTGTGCTCCTTCCGAAGTACCAAGGTCTCTACCGCGTAGTCGCACAGACCTTTCCGCTTATGTGGTTGAACCTGTTACGCCATCTTCTGACCTTCGTCGTCGGGTGCAATAAACAGTTCACATTAACCGCCTCTAGCCGTATTATGATGCTCTTACCTCCCTCTAGGTCAACAGGTTGCCTACATCTCAGTGCTGAGGTTGATTGTGAGGAACAAGATAGACAAGTGCAGAGGTGCATCGCCATTGGCTGCTCACTCAGCTGATCGCTCCCTGGCTACGCCTTGACAGCTGTTGCTGTTATCGTCTCGTCGCTGCGCAGGGGCATAGCCAGGAGGTGGCACACCGGACACGTGCCCCACCTCCCGAAATTTTTTTCGCCACGGCATGGGGAGCGATAAACGGCTATTTTAGGAGGGTGCTCCTCGCGAAATTAAAAGGATGCCCCCTTCCCGGAAAAAATATTTCTGGCTACGCGCCTATTACTGGGTACGTTATTGTACGCCCGTAACAAATGAAACAGCTCAACATCTGTTACAACAGGTGATCGCAATCCTCATGCTGCAGTGTTGTACTGGTGCATGGTTTATTAATCATCTCATGTAAGGATGCTTAACTCACGGGCATCAGCCATGTCCTTTGTCAAGCAACCTGCCCTAAAAAAAACGTTAAATAGAACAGCAGCTGTGTACATTAGTCATTTCACAGCACGCTGCTGATATCAACGATGACGAAAAACTGAATTTGGAGGAAATGAAAAAAAATTGTGAATGCTGAGTATAGCTGGAGCTAATGTTTCAAAAAGTGTTCTCGTCTTTGTAAAGGCCACAACTGCGTTGACGTTTTGAATTGAGGCAGTGAGAATATGTCTAAAGCTGAGCATTACTAATGCGTTACCCGACAATACCACACAAGGCCCATGCCCACCCAGCCCCTATGGCAAATAGGGCGACACATGGCTGGCATAAACTGTGTCTGCGCTTCCAAGAATTTAAATGTCATCTACATTTATTACTAAATTAGACAAAAGGGTCGTCGAAGATAAAAAACAGTAGCGTGCGATGGATATTGAAGGGCTTTTCCCTACATACGTCTGGTGGTGTATGTGTCGCAAGGACATCGGTGAGCGTGCATAAACTCGAGATTGAGTATCTAACCGACAAACTCTAATCATCATAACAAATGTCTTTATATTTTCTTTATATGTGTTTTTTTCTAAATAAAGCTCAATTGTTAGTCTGCGCCTGGACGTGCCATTTTGAAATGCGAAGCGATTCTTAGCGAACTTCGGCGACATTGAGCGTATCTATATAGTTATCTATCTAGCTGCCTATGACTTTTAGCTCTCCTGGCCGTTCCGATAATGTTATCAATACCAAATTTTGTATGGCATAGCATGACTACATGAAGAAGATACGTTACTAGTGATGACATGAAAATTATGACATGCTTCTCATGAATGTTATGATTTACATTTCATGATCCAGAAGCTGTTGCGGTGATTTCGTTCACACGGGATGTTGCAAGACTGCAATGGTATGACATGAATGCATGGCGAACACAAGCGACAGACCCGAACATGAAAATTATGACATGCGTGTCATGTCACAACATGATTACATGCCACGGTCATGATGCGTTCACGGCTGTTTCGCTAGCTTCGCATATACCAAATTTCGCATTAAATTACGTGAATGAATGACGAAGGTATGTGACTGGTGCAAATATATTAATCAAGAGATGCGTCTCATGTAACAACATGACTACATGCCACGCTCATGATGCGCTGGCGGCCGTTTCGCTAACATCATTTATACAAAATTTGGCATTACGGGACCTGAATGGATAACAGAGGTATGATACTGGTGCAAACGTAATAAACATGAGATGCGTGTCATGTAACAACATGACTGCATGCTACGCTCATGATGTGCTCGCGGCCGTTTTGCTAGCTTCACATGTACCAAACTCGGTATTATGCGACGCGAACGGACGACATAGGTGAAGGACACATTCAAACGTGTCATCACGGCATGCGTACATGTAACAACGCCAATACATGCCACACTAATGATGCGCTCGTGGCCGTTTCGCTAGCTTCACATATGCGAAATTTGGTATGGCATGACGCCAATGCATGACGAAGGTATTTGACTTGTGCAAACATGATAATCATAAGTTGCGTGTCATGTGATAACAAGAATATATGCCACAGCCATGGCGCCAATACATTTTGACGTGACGCGGTGCGCGTGCTCGCCGAAATTCATCTCGTCGTGTCACCCCGGCGCCGGTCCTGCAATACACTAGCAGACACGAACCGCGCTGCTTTGTTTTGACGCGTGCGCAGTTTTGCTCGTCCGGCGTTTCTCCACCACGAATTGAGACAGACGCAGTGCTGTCTGGGTAATGCGTAGGCGTGAATTGCAGCATGTCGCATTTCGTGCCCGTTGCCATCGGGCAGCGCTTACGGACGCTGGTCGCGCCAGGCGTCAGACTATATAGTGTGTTCGTGTTTTGCTAACGTAGTGTCGCGCGTCAACTGTACATTGGGGCATATTGGACCCTTAATATTGCCCTCGCAACCAATTTGCCAGCTCCACATATATCAAGTTTGGTGTTACGTGACGTCAATTCGACCATTCAAGCGACTATAAATGGTGCGGCGGAAGGTCGAAATGGCAGACGAGACGGTGATGTCGGGAGCGTTTACGTCAGCGTCAAAGAGCGTGAAGACGCGTTCACTTGTTCATGACAACTGGGAGACCGAACTGCGTCGCAGTTCTATCACCATATGACAGCTTCGGAGCACGGCTACATGGCGCCGCCTGCATCGCTGGAATGACCAAATAGATGAACAAACTATATGACTGGGGCAAGCATGATAATCCTGATATGCGTGTCATGTAAGAACATGAGAACATATACCACGCTCATCGCGGGCTCGCGGCCGTTTCGCTAGCTCCACGTATACTAAATTTGTTATCACGTGACGTGAATAAATGTCGAAGGTAAAAGACACATCAAAACATGATAATCATGACACGCAAGGCATGTACGGCATAATTTACCTTCACCGCGTAACGTTGTGCTGATTTTAAAGTAACACAATTCAACATTTCCAATTCGTGCTTCCCATATCGTAGACTCTCACTGTACGTGGGATCTGCTATTTTTTTGGTCTTTTTGCACAAATTCCCATCCACAATGACCTGAAAGTATCCGGGCCTTTATGCTGATGAGAAGCACTGAGAAAACGACTTAAACACGTTTACAAGCCTATGAAATACAACAACATCCACCAGCGTCGGCATAGAATGATAAGAGCAAAATATAAACTATTCAGACAAAATGAAAGAACACGTGGTCCGATGCAGTTATCTACGCACGTCTTGCACCTGAGTTGGGCTTTTTTTTCGTATATCATGCCATGGTCGCAACACGCGATGAGGTTGGTTCTTGTATTTAAAAAAAAACATAACTTCGTTTGGAGTGCTGTGAAGCCTGCTATCGCTACTTATAACATATACTTATACGAATATATAAAAAAATTGGGGAGATCCCAAATACCTGAAAATTTACGTTATGGGAAGCATGCGGAGGGAAAATGACCGTGTTGCAACTTTCCTATTGAGTGACACCTCAGGAAATGACGCTAAATATGTGAACAAATATCAAGCTCAGACATATGTCGAATAGTTGCAGATGTTTGTATAACCAGTCGTTTGCACTTGCGCAAAGATGCCAACTAGAACACGCTTATTTGCAATGCCAGAACTGATATGAATCGGTGATGCTCGCGAGGGTGCTGGCCCTCAACATAGTTACATAAATCAACTTCAGCGCATGACAACAATTGTCAGTGACAACCGAAAAATAAATAAAAGCTCCACCCAGGAAGCTGCATCTCCTTTATTTTCCGTGTCTTTGCGCTACAAAAAAAGGAGTTCCCAGGCAAGGGCAATATTTTCCCGCATACAATCATTATATAGCAATCCTTAATTGATACTGATATGAAGAAACCAATAAAACTTGTTAGGGCACGCAGTTGAGCGTCAGCTTAGTAATATATCTACTGTTTAAGTCATACCTCCTACCGCGCTCCTCTCGAAGTCCACGAAGAAGCAATGCACTATCGTGAGCAATATGAGTTCGAACGCGCGAGTGCGTGGCCAAGAGCTTCAAAATAAAGATAACATGATACGAGGATGGCGCTGCAGTAACTGGAGGGTAAAGAGGGGCGCTCTTCCACTGACTTTTGGCACTCCCGCATCACCATACCCGCATGATCGTTGCTGTGAAACAACTGTTTATTGCGTGCCTTCGAACGCTAGCAAAGATAACACAAAAATAAATAAACATTGACCGTGAACAGTGATGCGTATCAAAATTCTCACGAACACCATCTAGATGTAATAAAAGCACGGCCTGTGCATCGCTGCCGGCTACGTCACAGCTGATATTTTTGTAGCTGCATAGCCTGGTAGGTCAACAGGTTGTGTCTGTGCGCGTTGATGTGAATTCATACCAGCGACAGCAGCCACTAGCAGCTGACAGGCTATAGGCTGCGCTAAGCGGCAATAGGGTGTTTCAGACTACCGTCTGCAAGCGCTGCGCGCGTTGCGTGCGTAGCGGGCACCATATGTGTTTTAGAATCGCGTTTGCCCTGCTGCAATCTGCAACGCAAAATCGCAGCGACACCGTACCCTCAAAACCAGCGCTTGCGGGCCAGATGCCTGCCGCCATTCCCAACTGTAGCCTCGAAACCAGCGCTTGCGGGCCACATGCCTGCCGCCAACCCCACCGGTAGCCTTGAAAACAGCGCTTGTGGTACTACATGCCTGCCGCCATCCCCACCCGCGGCCTCAAGACCAGCGCTTGCGGGCCACATGCGGCCGCCTTCATCACCTGTAGCCTCGAAACTAGCGCTTGCGGGCCACATGCCTGCCGCCATCCCCACCCGTAGCCTCGAAACCAGCGCTTGCGGGCCACATGCGGCCGCAGTCACCACCTGTAACCTCAAAACCAGCGCTTGTGGGCCACATGTCTGCCGCCATCCCCACCTGAAGCCTCGATACCAGCACTTTTGGGCCACATACCTGCTGCCATCCCCACCCGTAGCCTCGAAATCAGTGCTTGCGGGCCACATGCGGCTGCCATCACCACCTGTAGCCTCAAAACCAGCGCTTGCGGTACCACATGCCTGCCGCCATTCCCACCCGTAGCCTCAAAACCAGCGCTTGCGGGCCACATGCGGCCGCCTTCATCACCTGTAGCCTCGAAACCAGCGCTTGCAAGCCACATGCCTGCCGTCATCCCAACCCGTAGCTCGAAACGAGCGCTTGCGGGCCATATGCGGCCGCCATCACCACCTGTAGCCTCGAAACCAGCGCTTGCGGGCCACATGCCTGCCGCCATCTCCACCCGTAGCCTCGGAAGCAGCGCTTGTGGGCCACATGTGACCGCCATCACCACCTGTAGCCTCAAAACCAGCGCTTGCGGGCCACATGCGGCTGCCATCCCCACCCGTAGCCTCGAAACCAGCGCTTGCGGGCCACATGCAGCCGCCATCACCACCTGTAGCCTCAAAACCAGCGCTTTCGGGCCACATTCCTGCCAACATCCCCACCCGTAGCCTCGAAATCAGTGCTTGCGGGCCACATGTGGCCGCCATCACCACCTGTAGCCTCAAAACCAGCGCTTGCGGTACCACATGCCTGCCGCCATTCCCACCTGTAGCCTCAAAACCAGCGCTTGCGGGCCACATGCGGCCGCAATCTCCACCCGTAGCCTCGGAAGCAGCGCTTGTGGGCCACATGCGACCGCCATCACCACCTGTAGCCTCAAAACCAGCGCTTGCGGGTCACATGCGGCCGCCATCCCCACCCGTAGCCTCGAAACCAGCGCTTGCGGGCCACATGCAGCTGCCATCACCACCTGTAGCCTCAAAACCAGCGCTTTCGGGCCACATTTCTGCCGACATCCCCACCCTTAGCCTCGAAACCAGCGCTTGCGGGCCACATGCGGCCGCCATCACCACCTGTAGCCTCGAAACCAGCACTTACCTGCCACATGCGAGCCGCCATCACCGCACGCCATTACGAATTTTTCGCGTGCGGTCCGTGAACGCGAATACCGACACGTGTTACGACGCATGCGCAATGGCAGTGACCACACCGCAATGGCTTGCGGTGCGCTATTCTAAATGTCCCCAGTGATATCGAGGAAGGAGTGTCAACAGCTAGGGAGTGTCAACAGCTACCGTAAGTGCACTGCCCTTTCCACTTTGTTTCCCACAGCAGCCGTTGCAAATCAGCCAATGTAGGTTTCGAGGCTATTCAACATGGGTTTATGTGTTCGAGCTCATATTGCTGAGGATAGTACATCTCTCAAAAATGACGTTTCTGCGCAGTACCTATAGCGGTACTAAAACAAAGAATGCTACAGTTAAAGTGAAGTTTTAAAAAAAGAATCCTTTTTTCGCGCTTTCAAAAAACGACACAGCAGCAAACATGTAATTTTATAGCGTCGTTTACAAATTCCTATTTTTTACGAAACTATCGCACGAGGTTTCTTGCTATCTGCTTTAAATATGGCAATTACGACCCAAAGTAAAAAAAAATGGCAGATCCCTTGTACAGTGGGAATTGATAATAAGCGAAGCAGGAATGAGGAAAATTGTTTGTCACTTTAAAAACAGCACAACGCCTCGAGGCGGAGGTAAACTATGCTGTGCATGACTTCCATGACAGAATCATATTTGGACGTGTCATATACCTTTGTAATCTATTCACGACACGTGATACCTCATGCAGTATATGTCGAGCCAGCAAAAGGCTACTAGCGAATCATGAGCATAGCAAGTAGTGATGTTGTTACAAAGCATGTATCTCGTGATAATTATGTTTGCACCAGTCACATGCATTCATCATTTATTTACATCACGTCATACCAAATTTGGTACACGTGGAGCTAGCGAGACAGCCGCGAGCGCATCATAAGCATAGCGTGTAGTGTTGTTATATGACACGCATCTCATGATTATGATGTTTGCACTAGTCGCCTACCTTCGTCGTTCATTCACGTCCCCTATTAGCAAACTTGGTATATGGGAAGCTAATTAAATGGCCGCGAGTGCCTAATTAACGTAGCATGACACGAATTTCATGATTATCATGTTTCCACCAGTCACATACCTTCATTATCTATTCACGTCCCGTAATACCGAATTTGGTTCATGAGAAGGTAGCGAAACGCCCGCAAGCGCATCATAAGCAGGGCATGTAGTAATGTTGGTACATCACAGGCATGATCTGATTTTTATGTTAAGGTCTATCGCTTGTGTTCGCCATGCAGTCATGTCATACCGTGTGAATTTTGCGACATGTCAAGTGAACGAAACCACCGCAAGATCAGCAAGACAATGAAATGTATATCATAACATTCATAACATACATATCGTAATTTTTATGCCCTGACTAGGGAGTTATGCTCATCATACAGTCATGTTATCCCATACAAAGCTTGGTATCGATACCATTAGCGAAACGGCCAGGAGAGCTATAGGTCGAAGGCAGATAGATAGATAGATAGATAGATAGATAGATAGATAGATAGATCGATCGATAGTTAGACAGATAGATAGATAGATAGATAGACAGATAGATAGATAGATAGATAGATAGACAGATAGATAGATAGATAGATAGATAGATAGATAGATAGATAGATAGATAGATAGATAGATAGATAGATAGATAGATAGATAGATAGATAGATAGATAGATAGATAGATAGATAGATAGATAGATAGATAGATAGATAGATAGATAGATAGATAGATAGATAGATAGATAGATAGATAGATAGATAGATAGATAGATAGATGCGCTCGAAGTCACCGAAGTTCGCAAACGAATTCATCGCATTAAAAAAAAGGCAGATCCCACGTACTATGGGAATCGATGATATGCGAAGCATGAATGAGAAATGTTGATATGGCAATTTAAAATCAGCAAAACGTTACGAAGTGGAGGTAAATGACGCCGTACATGAATTATGTATCATACTTATCATGTTTCGATCTGTTGTTTACCTTCGTCACTTGTTCACGTCAGGTCATACCAAATTTAGTTTATGTGAAGCTAGAGAAACGGCCGCGAGCACGCTATGAGCGCGGTATGTTGTCATGTTCTTACATGACACGCGTGTCAGGATTATCATGCTTGCACCAGTCATACATTTGGTCATTCGTTGACGTCACGTAACACCAAATTTGTTATGAGTGGAGCTAGCAAAACGGCCGTTAGCACATTTTGAAGGGCCCAATATACTCCAATGTAGCGTTGACGCGTGCGCACGCTGGGCGCAGCAACGCTAGGTTAGCAAAACGGGAGCACTCTATAGGTTTACACCAGGCGCGACCTGTGTCAGTCGGCGCGGCCCAAAGGCAAACGGCGCGAAATGCCACAAGCTGCATTTCGCGGCGATGCCATGGAGTAATTATACTCTATGCCGATGTGTTTCTCAGACAACACTGCGTATCCATCTTTTCGTGACGGAGGGACGCCGGACGAGCTGAAACACGCATGCGTCAAGTCGTGAAAATTCGCTAACCAATTCTTCGAATTTAAAACAGGCTGGCGCAGATATGTCCAGAGCTTTAGGGTCTATTGGCATCACATATTTCGACGGACAAAGCACCGGTGGGTATGTAGACGCCAGAAAATGATTTCACTACTCATTTCCTTATGCATACAAAAAGGGGCTGAACCAAATGCAGCGCATGCTATTGCCAATTACCACAGCACAACTAAAATTTCTCTATAATCACCATTGAATGGTCGATTCACAGCTAACTTAGGTATGCTTATTAGGTTAAGCATAGGTTCTCAATAAATGCATGATATCTACTATTAGACAATAGGTTAGCTTACCTGGTCTGTTTCTTGAAGCTGACCTTTCGCGCACGAACACAGACTAGCCTCCTTTATATCTTATCACCTAGGGCAGAGCTTCCGCCTACTTTCTGTGATTCGCAGGTTTTTCGTAGAGAGAATATCGTTTCAGCACGTCAACCGAGCTCGCAGAAAAAAAACATTTGGTATTGCTTGCATCATAAATTCATTCACGCATAGTCTATTTCCACTGACAAGCCATCAATATATATGTCATGATCACAACTTTGGTAGACCGCGGCGGAGTCAGAATAAAAAAAAATTCATAAAAGACAAGGGAACCACGTGGACTGCATCTGCCCCAACTAATCCCGTCTTTCTACCTTTTCCGCAATGTTCACACAGCCAAGGAATACCAACCAGTGCAGTCACACACCTTTAAAAAACAATCATGTAAATACAATACAAGTAGAAGTACCATCAGCATAACTTCATTGTTTCATACATGTGTCACATCGGTAACACTCAAGAAGCTGAATTTGGAGCATGTGTTTCAAGTGTAAAACACTTGAAACACGCGCTCTATATTACCAAAGAATCAACGCGCGCACGTGATCACCGTAGGGCAGACACCGTGCTACATTTCTCACTGGAGTGTCTAGCTCACAGTAAAGGAAAAAATGGCAGCATATTCAGTTGAATGATGGAGAGTGGGGCGAATCATCCGCCCGCCCATGCGCCTGTCTGTGTGACTGTCCATGCGTCCATCCGCCCGTCCGTGCGTGCGTTTTTTCGTGCGTCCACACGTCCATCCATGCGTCCATTCGTTCGTACAATCATTCGTGCGTCCGTCCATGTATATGTCTGTGTGTCCGTTCGTCCATCTAGTCAACACTCCAAGCACCACCATCTCGCATCTTTTAATCATATGTTACGCATATAGAAGCACCGCCATTCAACGGACATTCCAAGGACTAAACGATAGTTGGCACACGCACACTTCCTTACGGCTTGCGCTTCATGTCTACTTCCCACCTTTAGCCACCTCGAGTTCATGGTATATACTAGTTCACTGTATTCATGGTAGCGGGGCCCAACGCTCGCTAAACATTTCTAAAACGAAGGAGAATATGGCCAGCGAGTATAACGTAGCAATCCTCTCTTGTCAGATAGTGCTTAATGTACATGCCAATGACTGCTAATGGGGAATGAGAGACAGGAGAATTCGACTTTTAGTAAACGCGCACGCTACGAATTCTTTCTTGTTCAACAACGCACAGGAGAAATCCCTCACTGGCACCACCTTGCAGGTCAAAGCGTAAGACATGTTACGTACTACTTCGAGGGACGAATTGGTGCCGCTTCAAGGAGCTTCGCCCCTGAAAGATGCTGATGCTGTCTGTAGTATATTTTTGTTTAGAAAAAAATTATTGTCACAAACGTCACTAACAATAACAGAACATTTTCTTCTTAGTCATATTCTAACGATGATGACAAAACAGACGTCATTTACACGAACATGAATATGAGATGACGTTGAAAGAAGATGTACATTCGAGGGCTCACACAAACACAACCACAAAATATTATTCTAGTTAAACAAGAGATACAAATAAAACAAGAATACGTATATTTTGCATATTTACATATTGGCATGCCATTTCGGCTGGCGCATCGACACATCAGCCTACCAATACCATGCCGGCAGAAAGATAAATTTCACTTGTCCGTCACAGACCTACACAAAATGGCAAGACCAGTTCCGAAGAAATTCCTCTTCACCGAGGAACAAGAGCTCCTCCGACAAAACAGACAGCAGCTCCGAGTACAATCACAATAGGACCGGGTAGAGTGCGCGGCGACGGCGGCCCGCTGCAACCGCCTCGCAGTGGTTGCGCCAGAGGCAGAAAGAGACGGCAACAATGAGAACACAAGCCAAGCGGCCTCGCCAACAACGCCCAGAAATAACGAAGCGATTTACTCTGAGGCGGCGAAATCCGGCATGTACGGCTCTCCAAAAAAACGCGAGCAATGACACGATGCCTCAGAAAATACTGATTTGTTTCGCGAAAGGAGCAGTTCGTACATGTTGCTGACTGGACCCTTCTTCACCTTTCGAGGCGGCCAAAAGTGGGAAGCACATCCCATCCTAAGCGCCACATGAAGGCCCGGAAGTGTCCAGGTAGAAAAGAAGGCGTTAACGTGCTCCAAGACATCCGTCTAGAGCGAGCATGGCGGGCTGGCGAGACCAGCGGAGGCAACAAAGCAGCAGTTGTCTCAGCTACGTGGTTGTTCAAAACATGTGTGCCAGGAGAGCTCGACTTGACTTGGTGAAAAAATGCAACAGTTGTTGCATAAAAAACAGGAAGTGTTATTTACTGCGGCCCCCTGTTAAGTTGCACATTAGGCATCAAATGCCGAAGGTGAGTACCCAGAAAGTAATATGCAAGCGTTCGTGCGGGAGATTCCTCCCCTCGCACTAGGCGCAAAAGGAAGCGCAGTGCCAGCAGCCGACAGCGTATGGACACTGAAGGGAAAGCTAAGACTCCCTGCGAACGCTGCTGTCCCAGTGCCGCACAAGTGACCAACTTGGTGTCGCTTGACCAAAAAAAAGGAACACAAAGCAGACTGCAGTGATCACACGATACGTAAAGATGGTTGCACGACGTGAGAAAGGTACCAAATGTAACCGCAAAATCTAGTCGGTGAAAGGTACCTCCGCTCAAGAAGCGGAAAGTCAAAATCCCGTGCATCCTGAATTTTCAGTCTTACTTCTTCTAGAGCGTTTAACCAAACGGATTCGCGAATGCCGTAGTGGTTGTATAAAATACCTAAAATACGAAGGGACGCGGCTGGCTGAATGGGAAAACTGGCGCTAAGCCTGGAGTTTCGAGAGCCAGTGAAGAAATACCGGGATTTGGGGATGTTCAACGCTGCACCTGAAATGGCGTCATACTGGGAAAATACAGGTAGGCTGCTTGAAAGGCTATCTTCATCTGAAATGTACAAGGTTATATCATCAGCGAAAGCTGCGAATTTCACGACACTGCTACCAGGAAGCGCAAGACCCCGGGCACGTGAATCTACGTCAAGAGCACGCAAATATGGCTCAAAGCTGTGAACAAATAGCACAGGAGAGAATGGACATCCCTGACGGACCCCACGTGTTATGGAAAAGGCGGCACTTTCCTAGCCATCCAGAACTACTGTGCTTTTCAGACCAATGTAGGTATTTCTAATCATTTCCACAAACGAACGAGAAAAGCCGAAGGGTGTGAGCTCATCAAGGATATACGCGTGCTCTAGTCGGTCGAACGCATTTTCTGGTCCGAAGACACAAGGATACCACGAGCAGATCGTGACAGAGTATAGGCTATGATATCACGTGTGGTAAATGACAAGCTGTGTATTTCTCGTCCAAGCACTGATGAAGTCTGGTGATGACCTACCAGGGTGTTCAACAGACCCCTCAAACGTTGAACAGCTACAGCCGCGAATATCTTATAGTCAACGTTGAGGAGCATAATAGGTTTCCAATCTTCAGGATTAACAGAGTAAGCATCACCTTTTGGAATAAGCACAATGCGCCCATCTCGAAAACTTGATGGAGAGACACCGTCCTCGTAGCATCGCCGGATAACCCCGGTAAAGGTAGTACCGATCTCATTCGAAAATTTCAAGTAGAACTCAACAGGAAAGTAGCTAACCTGGTTGCTTGGGCGAGTTGGTCACAGAAAAACCGTCTTGCCCAGGGGCCGTTCCACGTTTCATAGATTTCAGTGCCGCCTTTACCTCTTCAGCCGACGAAGGGATGTGCAGGCAATCCGCAGCTTCTTGAGGAATACGGGGCAAACTTCTAAGTATTGGCGGTGTTTCATCAAAGTTAGTCCGCATGGCCGAACACGCCTTTGCTTCAAAATGCGCCAAGAAAACAGATCAATCGCGCGTAGGAAGCCGCTTCGCAGGTGGTATTTGTGCAGTCATAGAGGCAGATGGCTGTGATTGCCCAAAAAACGAATGTCTAGCGTAGCGCAGTCCCTCGGGATGTGCACATGGGTTGTGTCTACAGCGCCATGCTGCTGCCGCCTGGGGCGAAGCAGTAGGCAAGCGCTGAAAGCGTTCACGCAGTTCACGCTGCCGCGCTCACATCAGAGGAGAAGGTGTCTCGGCGCGAAAGGCAATGCGTACCTTCATCACAGTATCAGCAAGCTCTTCAGAAACTCATCGACGAAACGAACGCCCCTCTACTGCGCAGCGCAGGCGCCACTGTGTTTTAAGCGCATCCCAATCTTCATGACCAGACGCCGCGAGCGACACACGTATTGCGCGTGACAAATCTGATCTTGAGCGCGCGTCCGGCAGGACACAAACATCAAGACGCCATGGCTTTTCCGAAAAAGATAATGAAACTTCGAGCTTCAAGGCAATAGGCCAATGATCAGATACGTAAACAGGAGAAGGTGGGAAGGACGGAACGCATAAATCGGAGACTAACTATTCTAACTCTAATGGAATATAAGCCCGGTCGAGCCTGCTGGAAGATCGTCCACGTCGCAATGTCTAAACAAAGGAATTTCTGTACACTACATTGTGCGCGTCCAGTAATGAAAAGTGGTGGACAAGGCGTCGCATTTTGCGAGAATTCCAAGCAGACCAGCACCAGCCAGGACCTTGTACATCGGTACGCGTAATTAGAACGCAGTTGAAGTCGCCAATCAGAATGACATTACGACCGACAAGAAAAACACATTCAGGTCTCTAAAGTAGTCATTAGACTGTACAGCTTGCGATGGTCCATACACAAACAGTATCCTTAATCTGAAAAGTAGCCACAGTGTAAATACAAAAACTTGCCCACGCCATCGTAAAAAGCATGATGATCCCGTAATAGAGCTCGATTAAAATAATAATACCTACTCCCGTAAAATGAGATGTAGCGAAAGAGAAATAATATTCTAGGTTGAACTTTTGTTTAAAAGCAAGCACGTCGGATAGCGAGAAGAAATTAGTTTCCTAGAGGCACAAAACATCACAATTTGCAGCACGGGCGACCCTAATCACTTCAGCCTGCTTTGCCGGACTGCGAAAACCCTGAACGTTCAATGAAAAAATATGCAGTGTAGTAGCCATAATGAAAAGTAGAGACTAACCTGGACGCATAGTTCTAGACGGTGTCCTAGAAAGTGTCCAGGGGACACTTCCTTACCAAATCACAACGCACTGTTCAACCCTGCAGAAGAGCGTCGCGGTTATTTGGACCATTGGAATTTACCACGGCCATCACTGCGTTCATCAGAGCAAGAGCTCGAAGTGTGCCTTCACTTGGCTTCGCGTGGAGCTCCCATGTCAACGTCAAAATCGGCAAGGCTAGACAGTCTGATGCTACTATCCAGTTCCAGGCTGAAGCCATCTTCCGAAGACGTGTCCTGTGGAGGTAGGGATTGAGCCGCCGGCAAGCTTGGATCCACATCTTTGATGCTGGCAGCACTGTCCACGTCTCGGCAGGCCGTTGCAGGCACCCTTTGTGTGGACGATTTTCACGTGTGAGTCGAAGTGGTCAGAAAGGCCGCTACAGAAGAGGCTGTGTTAATTTCGCCACTGTTTCCCGGAATAAAAGGGTCTTAGGGTCAACTCCAAGAACAGCAGCCTGAGAACTGGGGTCATTTGGGCACTGAACATCAAGTGGCGTCAGAGAACAGACGCCGACGCCGTTTGCAGCGCAGTGCGTTGCGTCTTTCGAAGCGCGCGGTTCCTGCACCAGCGGGGAGGCCGACGCGCCAAGCGTCGCATCGAGAATCGCGCTTTTGTTGTGCGCTTCGTTTGATGGAACTTGTAGGGGTGAGGCCAGCACAGCGTTGGTGACCTCTTCTGCGTCCCCCGAGTCGGTAGGTGGTTTCGTTGCCGGTGTCAGTGGTGGAAAGGCACCAGCGGCAGCGTCTGAGTAAGAGCGGCGGACAGGGCAAACCACAGTTGAGTGGCCGTCCCCGCAGCGTAGACACGGCCGGTCACTTCATTCACTAACGTGACCGTGCCCACCGCAGCGACCATAATACGGTGTTGTGCACCGGGCTCATATAAGGTCCCCTGAGCTGTATCTTATACACGCTGGATGCCACGGTAGTCGAACGTGGCACGGTGACCGGAGATGCGCCGGTAGTTTGGCACAGGAATTTTTTTAATTTTAACTTTCACATTCATGTAACAAAAAACTTCGCAAACACTTGTTTGGTCCCATAGCTTAACTGGCTAGTAGAGGGACCAATTGTGTGATATACCGACATACTTGCGCTAGCAGTTTCAGCGACAAAGGACATCAAACTAGATCCAATGTTTAAAAATAGTAAGAAGAAAACAAAAAACACATGATTAAAATATACAAATAAACATAACGCAGAACATAGCTACTTAAAGCACAGAATAATATTAGCACAACAATAATAATAAACATTTTAATATTAATAACACTAACTGACTATACAGCCGTATTACTTAGAAAGTTCGCAAGAAGTGCATGCTTCATGGCCAATAAAAAATTTCTGACCTCTTTAACATCAGTCAGTATCGCATTCCATAAGAGAGCGCCGTAAAATTCTATGAGCCTTCGACCGTAGGCATTTCTGGCTACCGGTAAATTAAAACAGTGATTCGCTGCATCTCTTGTACAGCGCGCGGGTAACGTAAAGGTGCTTAATGAGAATGGGTCGTCACGTTTTATTATTTCATGCACTATATCAGCAACACTGGACACGTGAACAGAGTCCAGCGGAAGTACACGCATCATTTGAAACAGTTGTTTTGCAGTATCCGTCCTGTTTGAGTATGTGATAATCCGAACTTCCCTCTTTTGCAGGCGGATAATACATTTCAAATGACTTTTATATGTACTGCCCCACAATGCTATACAGTAGTTCAAGTGACTGGTCTTTAGCGGCGTTCATCTCTATTCAAACATACTACGTTGCAGTGACTACGCCGCGTCGCCCACTCATCAAACCACTGGTGACAGTGAGCACCTTGCCATATGGGCATAACGCTTGGACGAGAGCTTTGTTTGAGACTAACGATGGCAGGAATAGGCAGGTGACGTTGGTCACTTGTGGGCCAAAGGGGACGACATGAACACGCTCGCAGCCAATCGCCAGGCAGCCAGCATTGACGATTAGAGACATGGAGGCCATGTTCTTCACGGTGACTTGGAGGTTTTGAGATCCCTGATGCTGCACGCAGTATACCTCTAAGAGGCCGACTATTGAGGCCGTAGCATCAACGACGGTCTCGGCACTAGTCCCCGTAGGGACAACAACGTCGAAGACAAGCGACTTCGAAGGCGTCGAAGACGCGACGGGCACCATGAGTCCTACTGACGGACGCCCCTGACGTAGAACAATCACGGACTTCCTCAGCACTTGCAAACCGGAGTCTGCAGCCGACGTGAACCTTCTTATGGCAGCACCCGCCCATCCCTCGTAGCCGTTGTAGTAGTGTGTAACGAGTATAACATTTCGACCTCCAAGGTGGTGTTGGTGAGAGATTTCTTCTGTGCGTTGTTGAACAATAAAATATAGTGCTCAATGTGAATGCCAATGGCTGCTAATGGTGAATGAGAGACAGGAGCATTCCGTTTTGAGTTAACGCGCGCACTGCGATCTCCATTTGCAGCCATAGGCATTTATATTGAGCACTATCTGACAAGAAAGGGTTGCTACGTTATACTCACTGGGTGTAACCTCTTTAGTTTTAGAAAGGTTTAGTGAGCGTTGAGCCGCAGTGTCATGAATACAATGAACTAGTATATACCAAGAACTAGAGGTGGTTAAAGGTGGTAAGTACATACGAAGCGCAAGCCGTAAGAAAGTAAACGCCGAATTCTCCTGTCTCTCATTTCCGATTAGCAGCCATTGGCATGCGCATTGAGCACAATCTGACAGGAAAAGGTTGCTACGTTATACTCGCTGGGCGTAACCTCCTTGGTTTTAAAAAGGTTTAGCGAGCGTTGGGCCGCAGTGCTATGAATACAGTGAACTAGTTTATACGCTGAACTCGAGGTGTTTAAAGGGGGGAAGTAGACCCGAAGCGCAAACCGTAATAAAGTGTGCGTGTGCCACCTCTCGTTTAGTCCTTAGAATGTCCGCTGGATGGCGGTGCTTCTATATGTGGAATATATGATGAAAAGATGCGAGGTGATGGTACTTGGAGTGTTAAATAGATGGACGAAAGGACACACAGACATATGCATGGATGGACGCATGAACGGACGCAAGGGCGGATGCATGGACGAACGCAGGAACGGACGCACGAACAGACGTACGCACGAACGGGCGGATGGACGCATGGATGGTCACACAGACGGACGCGTGGACGGACGGAAGCAAGAACGAATGTACGGACGAATGCTTCGCCCGACTCTTCATCATTCACTCCGTGGATATGCTGCCAATTTTAAAAAAAAAAGTCACAGCTTTGTCTCAAAGGCGAAGCAATGAACGCGATAGCAACAAATTGGAAGGTCACGCCCAGGATGGCAAGCAGATCGAAACGTGCCCCCGTTTCTCATGCACAATTGACGCACGAAACGTACTCACAGGTACAGATGAACGCGAATAAGCGTCTCAGTTGTTACTTCGCTCTGTCTGGAAAGCGTGCCTTTTTCGCAAACGGAGGATGTGCGATGATTGCAGTGACCTTTGTCAGCACCTCCTTTGTGCGCTGGGTACGTGTGATTATCCCCACTGCAAAAAAAGGGCGCGTGATCCAGCATACATCCCCTTATTCTCTACGTGGGCCCAAGTACACGTGAGAAATGAGAGCCACCACGCGCTGACTGAGCCATCATGCTGATAATGCTAAAATCACAATAGATAGAAGTCTGGTACTAGTGCTAAGTGGCAGATATAAATAGCTTGCCATTTGGACATCCATGGAGGTACGCCTTGTCTGTCTGGATTGTTGGAAAGGGGTGTTCTTCTGGAACAATCTGCAGAGAACTATCATAGAAGATTTACCGATTGATGCCGACGGAATCAGGTTTTTACCAATCAATGAAGAAGACGATGGAGCCATTTGTAATACTGTTATGTTGTTCGGCCTTCGCAGGATTTGGAAATAGTACATGGTGCTCCGCCATGCCGACATCAATACACTGCCCATGCGTCAATATTTCCGCCAAAAGATCACGAAGTTTATAGAAGAGTGTCATAATAAAGAACTAATTTCAGAGTTGCTAGAACATCTTGAGCCACTTTTTCCTATAAAGAAAGTCAACTCACTGTGTAACCATTCCGGTTGTTACCACTGTTAGTACTGTTTATGCACTTTATTAATATTGTAGATGTGCAAAAGTAAGAAATAAAGAACAAAAAACGCCACGGTGGCAACGACACGGAGGTCGCACGTTCGATTCTGTGCGCCAAGGCCTTTTTTCTGATTTTTTTTTCTTGCGTTTTCATATATATAGATACGTATACATATACGGAACAAGACATCGACGCCAATTCCGACGTTGGTGGCAAAACCCAACCGAGAGTGTCCCTATAATTGCTATTGATATAAAACATTGTGCTCTCCAAAGGCAGTGAGCTCTTTAAAGTGAATAAGGCACGTACACAGAGATGGTGCGAGAATGGAGTCTGCCCTTCACTATGGCGCTTCGCTCCCCAGCTTCCACGAGTGCTGGGTGCGTGTGACTTGAGCGCTGGCAAAATGGCCACCGTGGTTCAGTCATAAAGTAAAAGAGAAGTCAGGCACCTGCGGCCTATTTGGTTTCGCCGTGCTGCAAACAGTCGTCGGAAACGTTTGCAGCCTCAGAGGTGGGAGACCGTTGAGAATGTGATTCAAAGACTATTTTCTAGCTATTAGGAATATTATACAGACCCCGAGATCACTTCTGTGAGCGTTCTCGTTCCTGAGGCGAAACGCTCACTTTTTTAACCCGTTCTTTCCATACATAGAACAGCTTCGTGTAAGCTGCACCTTCAAAGCAGCAAGCGCATGATACCATTGTGTGTCTATGGGCACATTTCAAATAACGCATACTAATCGTTGGAGGAGCCAAAACATTTAATTTGATGTGATATTCTTGTTAAGCACATGCCCATTCTTATATTGCTTTATGAACGTGGGCACGTAGAGATAGGTTCATTGCACTGTAACACGTGAAAATACAGCTGCCTTATCATGAGTAAAAATTACAGAAAAGAAGTGATCAAGTAAGCAACATTATAAGTAGATCCGCCCAACAGTAAAGAAGCTATAAATGCACACAACTACACGTACAGTACAACACGCAACATAGCAGTAGTTGCCGCAGGACTTGACTCCCCCATGAACCAAAAAATAAACAAATATTGCCTTCGTTTTCTTTCTCGCCTTCGCAAAACTTTCTCCTGGGCACCCCAAATCACTCCTTCGCGAAAAACAATCACAAGCAGTTGCTACAGCAAGAACCAAGCTACTTTAGGCGCCTTGCAAGCTGTTAACGAAACAGGAATGTTTACTTAAACATTACTCCCCAGCTTTAGGTGACAAATGCTTTTGTAGTTTCACAACATTTTTATTGCGCTTCTTGAAGCGTTAAACAATTTGCGAATGCCACAGATAGCTATATACTAAGCATAACTACCCTTTTCACGAAGTATCACTCATGCAATGAACTCGAATACATGTGCCGGCCCAAGAAAATGAAGCGACGGGAGTGGCGACTCATTTTCTTGAGCCAAGGAACGATTTTCTCGAAGCGTGCTGCGCAGCATTCTAAACGGTTTATTTTTTGTGTGAAGTGCTCCCCGAAAACGATGCGTACGCGAAGCGAAGAACAAAAGGTAAAGCTCTCTGCACTGAACAGCACAATGCGAGAAATGTCATTTGAAGGTTTCATTGATGAGCGCAATACGCACTTAACAAAATATTGAAGGCACTCGCACCTAGCAGCGCCCCGCCGCGGTGGTCTAGTGGCTAAGGTACTCGGCTGCTGACCCGCGGGTCGCGGGATCAAATCCCGGCTGCGGCGGCTGCATTTCCGATGGAGGCGGAAATGCTGTAGGCCCGTGTGCTCAGATTTGGGTGCACGTTAAAGAACCCCATGTGGTCAAAACTTCCGGAATCCTCCACTACGGCGTATCTCATAATCATATTGTGGTTTTGGGATGTTAAACCCCACGTAACAATCAATCGTAACAATCACCCCTAGCAGCAGCCAAGCTGAAAGGCAGACAAAATAAGCGAAGACCACTACGCACGCTGGGCTTGTTATCACATATCTTTTATCACGTCTCCCTGCTGCTGTCCGTACTTCTTCATTGCCTGCAAGGCTCATGAACATGGGGCGTGTCAACGTTGCTGTCACATTAACATCGTGTGCACTTATCTCACATTCGATTCATGCGATATTCTGCCCGAACATGTGCATTCAAGCCAATAAAGATAAAGATGGATAAGAAAGCCGCAATCAATAGCCACAACTATTCAAATAATGAAAATAGAATTCGACAATGACTTTCCTAATATTTATAGAAATTTTCTCAATAAATACCTAAATGCCATTTTTAACGACCACCTGGCAAAATTAAAAATAAAAATTTTAATAGCAACTGATGCTTCAGTTTGCGAAGAGAAGACAGGGTTCGGAATCGAAGCTTTAGTGTTGAATTGGTATATTTCAATTCGTTTGCCCGATTTAACTCCTATTTGTCAAGCGTAATTACAATCCTCTTAGCATTGCGGTAATCGGCTCATTCAATAACCGATGCTATCATTCTTTCAGACTGTTTGTATGTGTAGCTTATTAACTGCGCCTAATATGTCCAATGCTTTAAAAGTATTTTACGTTCTTGCCCCAGGACACGACTCCTTCGCTTGGTGTGGATACCAGGGCATAAACGTTTAACCCTCAATGAATATGCAGATGCACTCGCAGTGACTTCACATAATTATTTCATAATTCCTATATTGCCGACTCTATCATTTATTGCCATGGCACTTTTTGAAAAATTTGTTATATCAGAATATTTTGAAAACCTCGCTTGGCAACATCTGATGTTTCTCATCTTAAGTACCCCTGAGAAAAACCGATGGTGTTCCTCTAGAATGACGGAGATATCAATTATGGGACTACGATTGCCGAGTTCCTCCCCCCCCCCCCGTATTTTTAACTGCACAGCTCAGGTCTGGCATAGTCTCCCTTATGCCTCCACTGCAGCGAGAGTGAATCCTTTCATCGTTTCCTCTTAGCATGCAGGTCATACAAATCAAAGGAAGAGACTGTCAGAAGAACCTTTCTGTAGGTTGGCTCAAAAGTCATCCTTTCCGGTGGTCCTTTCGGTTTGAGCAACTAAAAAGAAATTTAGCTATAGGGATGTTTGTGAGGCCATATGCGATTTTCTAAAAGCAACAGGTCGAATAGAATGTTAAAGGGGACCTGAAATACTTTTTAAAATAACCATGAAATGAATTCTATGGAAGAGCTTGTTGCCTCCCAAGTTCAACACCACAAAAATTTTAAGAATTCGTCCAGTATGAGTGGAGTTACAAAGATTCGTCACACGCTGCAATCACATTCTCTTCTCTCTTCACGACGAAAGCGCTGAAGGCTAAGCAGAGAGAAATGGCAGGGCTACAGAGAAACGTCACGTGCGCCACGTGACCTTGAGCTTTTTTTTCTTATTTTCATCGAATGTGCGACTTTTCAATGCAAACGCGCGCGCACGGGTGGAAAAGTAGCAGCCTCTCGCGACTATCTCTGTAACGAGCAAGCTCGCCATATTCAAATTAGCCAACGGCTGATAGATGGGTTTGCTACGTGTAACTTTTGGGTATATTGCATGATTTCTCGAGAGAAAAGAAAGCAATTTTTTCGTGAGTTTGATAATTCATTGTGAATTCTAGGCCGTGTACTGCGCTATAATATTTAGCTCGCGTGTTGTCGGGAGCCTCTACTTCCGACCGGCAGCGTTTTCTGACCCTGCTCTAGAGATGTGGCAGGGCCTCTTTAAGCTGATGTATAAATTCACTGTATTTCGAACCATTATAGCTAGCGCGTTTTTTTAATACCTCTATTTATTTTATTTCTAATTCATTCTTTACCAATCTGGTATTTGTTTAAACATCTCTACCTAAATATTCCAGCTGGTAAAACATTTCGATCTCATAAATGAAGTAGCGTCCGCTTAATGGCCCATCCCACGTAGCGGGTTGCACCAGGTGGCCAGGACCGACTGACTGACCAACCCACCGACCCACCCGTGGACGTATAAAAACGCGTAGACGTGTAACGCTCTAGAAAAAGTACTGTAGTAGATAACTGCTACGGACGTTATCTTTAAAGCTGTATGTAATGTGTTGCCATCTTACGGCCGGCGTCAAGCGGCGCAGCACCGCCACTTTTAGCCAGAATGACCACTCTTAACATTTATATTACTCTATGATTTCGCTTCCAGGTCTTTTTTTCTGGCGCAAGCCGCGTGTTGGTTTTTCTTGCACCGAGACGCGTCCCCAAACCTGCCCGGACAACACTTCTTTTTCTTACGCCACGCTAGCACATCTCATGGAGCTTCGCCGATCATAATCGGCCGCTCGTGACAGCACTTCTACCGGTAGCTTGCGCTTACTCAGCAAACGCAAATAGGGTAATTTATAAGAAGTTACGAAAGAGCACTCTCATGGGCCTCTGCAGCTGATTTTAAGGTCCCTAGATGAAACAAGGTAGCGTCACTCATTGTTCTCGAGCCGTCCTCCTCACTCTCTCGATTACTCCTCTTTTTTCTCTGTCATCCGCGTCTGTTTTGGTGCATTACTTGCACGTGATCTTGCAAATGGCTGGTGGTGTTATTCATTATTATGCAAAAGGTTCAAAACGAGTACGCATACGCATATGGCTCCAGCCGCATTCTCGCCGTGACCAAAGACAAAATTGTAGCCAGAACATAAACTGAAGAGGAGGGGCGTTTCGGTGTGCGCTAAGTCGACCAAGATTGTTTCGCCATGCTCGTTCAATGCAACATCTGCGTTTCTCAGCATTGCTGCGTTGCCGTAAACAACAGAAAATGGTTTCGCTCTCTTCAACTTACCTCGTGCTTTCCGAGATGAAGCGCACCATGAAGTGAAACAATGAACCATTTCACGCGAATGCTTTCGTGCAACTCCGTCAACGTATGTCGAGGCGGATCTGCGAAGCGAGTTCCCTTGTCGGTTTTTATTGAAACGCCAGGCGCGCGTCTAATGCGTGTCTAGTGCATGCCAGTTGGTACAAATACATGGGGGTATGCACGTATACAGAACAGCTGTAGGTTGTAATCAACGCACCTTCAGAAACATTTCACTCTTGACCAGTTCCCGCTTGAGCCGAAACGCGCTGCTTCGAGACACCTCACCAGTAGAACTCTCACTTTTCAGGAAGTTCCCAGCACCGCATCAGAATCACTTGGCATCACGATTGTCCAAATGAGCACATTTAAAAAAAACATCATCGCAGTGCTGCTGGACGAGTGTTCGTACCAGTCTGGTCGTAGTGTTTTTTCTTGCGTGTGCACAAGCCGGTTGTAATCAATCGTCACAACATCACGCCCTGTGGCCACTTACAGGATCCAGCAAGAAGCACGTTCACTGTGTCACAGTACGAACAAAACACGATCGGAGAAGTGGACTAGTTAGAACTGTGCGAAATACCACGGCCGTGGAACTAAAATGTACTACGCGAGACGCCATGGCTAGTGGTGTTAAGTATAGAACTGCCCAACGTTGCCGGTTGAGTAACGCACATTCCGCTTGCTCTTGTGTTGTGCCGTTTATGTTCATAAAGGTAACTGTTTATTCTACGTCTTATTTCGTTCCATTTTGTTTCATTTACATCTATTCATCGTAGCAACAGAACCCAAACATTCGCTTTTGGATGAAAGTTTTAAACCTTCTAGGGGGCGCTTCAGGCAAATAAGCCAGGAGGAAAAGGGAGGGTGTCGCTACCTAGGAAACTTGTTTCATCTAGGGACCTTAGCTGATTTGGGTTTGCAGCGCTCCAAACGGTCGTTGGGAACCTTTAAAACAACAGAAATGGAAGGCTGAAGAAGAGGATGCCTCGAAGGCGATTTCCTTGTGACTAAAAATATTATACAGCCTCTGATACCACTTCTATGATCGTGCTCGTCTCTGAGGTCTTACAATAAATTTTTACGCGTCGTTTGCCTGCATCGAATAGCTTCGTGTGCGCTGCAGCGCCAGAGCGGCAAGCACAAGGTGCTGCTGTGAGTCTATGCAAACGGTTTCAATAAAACTTTTGAATCGTTGAGGAGCGAGAACTTTTATTTTCAAGTAATATCCTAAGCAAAGAGATGCCCACTTTTTAATGTTTGATGAACGCAGGCATGAAGAGGAAAGCTCGCTGCACTGCAAGATGCGGTAATACAGCGGCGATAGCCCAGTTTAAATTATGCATAATAAATTAATATATAGGCAGCATTATCACAAAAACCTTCAGAACAGTAAAACTGCAATAAATGCACACAGTTACGCATACAGTGCACAACGCAACACGGCAGTAGTTGCATGAGCACTTGACTCCGGAATGAACGGAACGAAGTAAAGAGAATCGTTCGCTAAGTTGGGAAGCGCCACGGTCGCCAGTGGGAGCAAACGCATGTCACATCGGCTCCGTCGATTTGTGAATGTTTCCGGAAGTTTTTCGAACTCTACCCTTCAAAGTGGCACACCATCGGACAGATCAAGTCATCGCAAACCCATGGATATCAGTTTTTTGTGTGAGCGTGAGCTTTACGAGCTTTATGGCACGTAAACTGCAAGAACTATACGAGTGAGCGTCTAGGCCTAACGGTGGTTGGGCCTGGCGTATACCGCGTCTAACCAACACCGACTAAATTCCAAGGCCGAAAGGCTGCCGCATTGACGTCAGAGGGTGGAGGCCCAGGTACGCCGCGAACGCTGCGGAAAGCCGGTGTTTCGTTCGCGTTTTAGGAGAACAAACTCTCCCACTCTCGCAGCTGCTGCGGCTTGATTGGGCCGAATAAAAGATGTGGAAAAAAAGTCTTACTGAGCATGCTCAGTTGGGTAACTGGGCCTCCAACCTCTGACGTCACTGCGGCAGCCTTTCGGCCTTGGAATTTAGTCGGTGTTGGTCTAACTTCATGACTGAAAGAACAGCCGAGATTGATGTCGACGAGGCAGGATCAGGGGAAGCCACGGACCACAGAACTGAACGAAGAAGAAGCGTTTCTGCGAGTGAAGACGAAGACGCTGACAGCGTTGTAGATGGCTGGATTGAAGTTACACGAAAAAAAAAGAGGACGCGCGAGCCAAAACAAGGTGGTGAGACAAGAAGACGCCCATTCACCAAGCCCGATGCGCCAAGGCCACCAAAGCATTGTCAGCAAGGTTGTACGAGCAAGCAAGATGCCCAGACTGCCCAGGGACGATATCAAGGTAATTGTTCGACCGATGGACGGGCTGAATATAAGGAGCACGTGCGGTGCGAGTATTGATGAGGCGATACGCAACGGTGCAGGAGTGAGCGCCGACGAGATGATCACGATCTGCCCCAACTCCACGCAAAACGTTTTGGTGATAAGCACACCGGAGGAAAGCACAGTGACGAAAATCGACAAGATGAAGGTTTTGACTATCAACGGAAAGAGGTACGAAACGATCGCATATGTTTCGGCGCTTGAGAATATGACAAGAGGAAATATACGCAATGTACCTCCTAAATATAATCAAGATCAGCTCATGGAAGCACTGGTGAACACAAGAAACCCCTCTCTAACGTATGCGAAGAGGCTCGGTAGTACGTCAAACGTGATTCTGCTCTATGAAAGAAACCGAGTTCCTTCGTGGGTTTCCTTCGACAGCGTTATGATAAGACTATCTCTGTACCGGAAACAGATAGACACCTGCAAGGAATGTGGCAGGCTCGGCCACAGACCTGACGTGTGCCCGAGACCGGATATCAAACTGTGCCCAATTTGTGGATTAAAGAACCCCCTCAATGGACATGAGTGTACGCCCCAGTGCCGAATATGTGGTGAGGTGCACCCCATGGCTGACCGGATGTGCGAGGCCAAATACAAGGTGCCGCACATAGTGAAGCAGAGAGGGTGGAAGGCCAAATTCAGAGACTTTCAAGAGCGAACCCTGTCACCATCGGATAGCAATGCTGGTGCGGTGGAAGGAGACCACCCTAGTCGCTCGAGATCCAGAACCCGCCCCCAACAGGTTATGGATCGTTCAACCAGATCCGGATACGCTTCTCTGGTAAAAAGACGGAGCAAAAGTCGTAGTACGAGCAGAAGTCGGAGTCGGAGCAGAATCCGCAGCGAGAACCGACACCACCTCCAGCAAGACATAGGAGGTGCCACACCTGGCGGGAAACAGAAAGGGCCGCGCAAAATCACCTAGCGCGACATAGTCACGGGAACAAAGGCGGACTCCGCACAGGGGCACCCTCTCTCCGGCCGCCCGTGGGCAGCCGCCGACCCCGGCCTGGCAGCGAGGATGGAGAACATGGAAAAAGAAAATGGGGAGCTTAGACAAGAGTTGGCCAAGGCCAGAAAGCAGAATGGAAAATCAACGCGGATAATTGAGGAGCTACAACAGACACTGAACAAAATCCTCAAGCGAATGGGAGGACACCCCGCAGGGACCCCTACCTCTGGCGCCTCCTCGTCCCACAGAGCTGCTGATGAACGTGACACAACTTCAGCAGTAGGAGACGGGGACACAGATATGGGCTGTAGAGGTGAATATGAAGCGCCGGTGGCGGTGGGCTTTAAGCGTAAGAGCCTAAGCGATTCTCAACATTTTGAAGGCGCTGAAAATTACACGCAAGAATCGAAGCGGGCACGACCGGCAAGCCGAAAGATAGACGTGATCGAAGAAATGGCAGACAAACTAACCAACAAGACAGAGCGACTGTTTGAGACGCTCCTCATTCGGCTGAACGAATGTGACGCCGAACGGAACGCACAGTATGCCGCGGTAAATAACCAACTTGCGGCCGTGAATAAGCGTATCGAATATCTGTAACGAAGGACGGCGCAGTTGCAGCAACAGGGACAAGGCCACAACGAAGTGGGAGGGGACGCATCGACCATTCTAAACAGAAGCAGTAATGTCAACACCACCCACACTGCAAAAGGAGGGACGCACGGAGAGTCGCGTTCCCCCAACGCTTTTTTATAGCAACCATGGCTGCGTCCCGCAAGTTTGTCGGCAGACGCACTGTCTGGCAATAGAACTGTAGGGGCTTCAAAAACAAAAAAGCTAGAAGAGAACAATTTATGAAAACTCTTTCGAAAAGCTAACTTCCCGACGTGATTGCTTTGCAAGAGCCTTTCGACTGGGCTCGCCTACCAGGCTATGTGGCATGTGGCTCTCCGTGTGAATGCACGCGGAAGGACATAAAGGTGTGTACCCTAGCTAAGAGAGGAACGGCCTTTATCGACCATTCACTTTATATCAGCGAGCAGTCGGACATAGACCACAACCTGATTGAGGTTGTGCCTTGCATTGGAAACCGGAAGACTGGCCTATTCGTGCTTGACTTGTACAGCCCCCATTCAAAAAGGGGCCTCACGCACAACTTTGGCGCCATTTTTCGCGAAGCGATGGCGAACGCCGCCTCCAGTCTCCTCTTAGTCTGCTGAGACTTCAATGCACCGCACACGCAATGGGGATATGGAGCCGACTCGCCCAAAGGGAAGAGGCTAGCCGTACTGATGGACGAGCTTGGCTTGGTTCTACTCAATAAACCGGCATCGCACACCCGGATTGGACAGGGCGCGTGCCGCGACACGCCCCTGATCTCTTGATTTGGTCAGACGCGGGCGTGATCACTTGGCCAGAACACCTTTGAGGATCTGGAGAGCGACCACAGAGTCTTGTGCATGACAATGGAAGAGCATAGAGGCAAAATGGACGGTTGCCAAAACACTAGAGTCGTGGATTGGGACAAGTTTCGAGAGCAAAAAGAACGAGAGAAGCAGAAAGGGCCGATCGAGGATATCGGGGAATGGTGCAAAGAACTACTCGCGGACGTAGCAAGAGCTACAAAAGAAATAGAATGGCCAGACACGCGAAAAGAGCCTGAAGGGGGCGACAGGCCCCGCGGAAGCGTCGACGACAGCGTTCCCTAGCCGTCCAGGGTGGACATGGACAGCCGGCTTGCGCATCTTGTAGAGGCCAAGAAATTTATGGAGCGAAGAGCAAGTCAGCAGAAACTGAACAGGAAGATACGCAAGCAGATTGCCGAGATCAATCGCGAGATTGAGGCCCACTGCGTTCGTCTGTGCGAACAGAAATGGCAAAAGCTGTGCGATACGATGGACGGAAACATGAGTGCAGGACTCACATGAAAGATTCTCAGGCACGTGCTGGATCCAACCAGCACGAGAACGGCACCTCGTGTCCTGATGTCCAAGCTGCGACACAACTACAAAGACGACCCGCACGCCTTCGTGGATGATGATGATGATGAAAAACATTTATTATAAAAGAGAGAGGTACGGGCCCAAAGCATGACCCCGCTACATGGTCGGCGTCCTTAGTTCGGGACACCGCATGACGAGGCGCCTACTCGCGCCCGTCTCACCAGAGCCCGTTGAGACTCTAGGGATGAGCAGTTGAGGAGGGCAGTCTCCCATGCCTTTCGGGAAGGGGTAGGGAAGGGGGTAGGTGGGGATTTTTCGGACATGCCCATACCATGTGGAAGATATCACACGTCTCCCCACAGTGTGGGCACCGCCCATCTGTGTTCGCATCGAAATGTTTTAGGATTGCAGGACAGAGTAGAGTACCTGTCTGCAGGCGCCTTAGAGTTCGCTCTTCCGCCTTACTCAGCCTCTTTGCAGGAGCCGGGTAAAGGCGGTGAGTGTCGCGATAATAGGTCAGAATTTCTTTGAACCGCAGCAGCGGTGTATTGGCCTCTGAGTCATAAGAGCCAAGGTGAGGAGCCCGGTGGGTAAGCGCTCGGGCGGCCGCGTCAGCGGCCTCATTACCTCGTAAGCCCTGATGGCCAGGAGCCCATACGATGCGTTTCGGGGCTGGATCAGCGAGAGCCCGTTTTAGAATTTGGCTGGCTAGGGGGAATATTTCTTCTACCAAGTAATGAGCACATGCTTTCCGGGAGTCTGTGATGATAACTTTCGAGTTGGGGTCCGCAGCAGCAAGCGCTATCGCGACTTCCTCAGCGCGCTCTAGATTTTGTGCTCGGAACGAGAGCCCATTGACATGCTTTTCCCGGTGAACTACACAGGCCGTGTAAAATCCCGTGGGCGAAGGCCCTGCTATATTTACGTAGAATACACCAGGTTGGGAGGCGTGTTGCCTCTCAAGCGTCCCAGTCCGCGCCTGTCTTCTGCTTTCGTGCGTTTGCTTATCCATGTTACTGGGGAGTGGAGAGACCGAGAGCATATGCCGCCACAGTTCCGGAATACGCTCCGCCTCCTCTGCAGTGCAAGTGTGCTGTATATGTAAGCGGTTCAGCAGGCGGCGCCCGGGAGCCGTCTGCATGAGCCGCGTATATTGATTCATAAGGTGGGCCTCCCGCAACTCCTGGTAGGAGTTGAGCACACCTAACGCCCTCAGTTTGGCGTTGGAAGTGGCCACCGGGAGATCCAGAGCTCGTTCAGTAGCCTTACGAATGATGGCATCTATTCTTTCGTCTTCTTGCTTGTTAGTCGGATGGTATGGGACGGCGTAGAGGATCCGGCTAGTCACGAAGGCATGGGCGAGCCGAAGCGCATCCCTGCCCCGCAGACTACCCCACTTGTTGGAAACGCGGTGGATCATGCGCCCTACCTGTTCGCCTATTCTCTTGAGTTTCGCTATAGTGGAGTCCGGTCTGAGTCAGTGGTGAATGAACAGGCCCAGAATACGGAGCTCCTCCACCTCTCTGATGGGAACCCCCGGCAGGGAGATGTGTATGGCTGACTTATCTCTTGGCTTCGCTCTAACGTGCAGAAGCTCTGATTTGTTTGGAACACATTGGAGTCCACAATCGTTGGCATACGCCTCGACTATAGATGCGGCCTGCTGAAGGCGTTCCTGCATTTCGCCAAGGCTCCCTTAAGTGGTCCAGATTGTAATATCATCGGCATATACTGCGTGTTGTGTGCCTTCCACCCTGGCCAATTCGCTTGGAAGGCGCATCATAGCAATGTTGAAAAGGAGCGGTAATAACACTGCTCCCTGTGGGGTACCCCGTGTTCACAACCTTCGTGGAGGAGATCATCCAGGCGCACCTCACTCGCCCGGCAGGCGAGAGTCACACGGAATACTGTGGGGCTCCCAACGAGGAACTAGACGCGGAATTTTCAATGCAGGAAATTAGAGCAGTCCTCCAGCTACTGAAGACTAAATCGGCGCCCGGTCCTGACAAGATCACCAACCGAATTCTGAGGAACCTGAATTATGACGCCATCGAGACGCTACGTCAGTACATCAACGCATGCTGGAAGAAAGGCCGTGTTCCACAAGAATGGAAGACAGCGGATGTCATACTAATACCGAAGCCAGATAAACCGCTTGAGGATCGAAATATGAGGCCAATATCTCTGACGTCCTGCGTCGGGAAAGTCAAGGAGCACGCCTGCCTCAACAGGGTGACGACGATTCTCGAAAAGCGGGATGCTTTCGGCACTCACATCATCGGCTTCCGCAGAGGACTTTCGACGCAAGATGCTATGCTGCCAATCAAGGTACAGGCCATTAACGCACTAAGCATGCACGTGCGCGCCCTGCTCGGGTTAGACCTCAAAAGCGCCTTCGATACAGTAAAACATGCTGCCATTTTAGACAAGATCAGCCAACTAGGTCTTGGTTCAAGGTTCCACCGGTACGTCAGCAGCTTCCTGACCGGACGCAAGGCGACGATGATGGTTGAAGGTGCCCCACCACGAAGAGTTGACATGGGGGGTGTAGGTACGCCACAGGGCTCGGTGCTTTCTCCCATACTTTTCAACCTCATCATGATTGGACTACCGGACCGTCTCGATGCAATAGAGGGCACCGATCACACGATCTACGCAGACGACTTGACCGTGTGGACCAAAAAGAATACGAGCGTTCGTGAAATGCAGGAGAGAATGCAGCAGGCCGTGCGGGCCGTGGAGCGGCACCTTGAAGGCACGGGACTCGTCTGCTCTCCCGATAAATTGGAAATACTCCTGCATAGACCACGCAAGAAAGGACTTCATCCGCAGGCTGTACTGGACGCCCGTCGCTTGGGCATCCACGTCATGACGAAGGAGGGGTCCCAAACACCAACGGTGTCCAAAATACGAGTGCTCGGCTTGTGGCTAGAAGAGAATGGTGCGAACCACGAGCTAGTAGCACGAATGCAAACGAAAGTGGCCGCCGCAACGCACCTTGTGCGCCGGGTAGCGAAAAAAAAGAAAAGGACTAAAGGAACACAACGTGACCAAGTTATTACATGCGTACGCGCTGAGCCACATGCGTATGTCGCCACGTGTGCCGACTGGAACAGAAACGAAACCGAGAAGCTGAACGCGGTGATTTGTCGAGCGTTCAAGGTAGCCCTGGGTGTGCCCCAGTACACGGAAACCCGTAGACTTCTAGACCTGGGTGTGCACAACACCCTCGACGAGATATCAGAAGGGTAGAGGATCGCGCAGCTTGAGAGGTTGTCTGGCACAAGAAGGGAAAGACGCATTCTCGATCTGCTCGGGATTTGATATCATGAGGCGCGTATACTGAAGGAAGCATTGCTACCGGAAGTCAGGGACGCCACACTGACAGAAAACATCCCAAGGAACATGCACCCATTCACGACTTGCAACGACGCAAATGCAGAGCTGCAGCAATCCTGAAAGCGCATGGAAGCCAAGAGGGTGTCCTCTTCGTCTATGCGGCCAGGTATCCACTGTCAGCCTGCGTCGGCGATGGGGGATGCTCGGAACACCCGCCGCTACCCGTGAACGAGCGAGGCGAAGTCGAGGCGCTAACACTACCACAACTGGTACTGCTGCGACAACAACGACTGCAACGACAGCGGCAACATCAACAGCGAGTCCGGTAAGCGGCGGTTGGACCTGCTTTCTCTATGGCGGTCCTGGACACAACAGAAAAGGTTCGGGTCACGGCATCAGCACGGCTGCCATTATCCGATGTTGCAGAAGAAATGGCCATTGCTTAAGCGGTACTCCACAGTGGTGCGGACCACAGCCTGATTAATAGCGATTCTAAATCAGCGATTCGGAGCTATAATAAAGGCTGGGTGTCCGAGGAGGTGGCTCGCATGCTTAACGCCAGAGCTCGGGACTTCGCGTGAGGAAAGAATACTGACGAGGCCCTCAAGTGGTTTCTCGCTCACATGGGGGGCATTGCAACTATAAACAACAACAGCCATAAAACTAGCAGCGACAACGCCAACAGCCAAAGACTAACCGGCATCCCGCCAAACCATAACGAGTGCGCCCACCTCGTCGCGAGGCAACTTGCCCGCCGCGACGCAGCCACCCAGGGAGCAGCCGTGAGCGTGGTTGGGAGGAGCACCAGCCGAGGCACGGTGGTGGCCACAGGCATTGGCAATGCCGAAATTACCACCCCCCCCCCACGTCCAATGCTGCAGCAACTGAAGTTGGTGCAGACGAGGCGAGACAACAGAGGTGCGCCGACTGCTATGGAGAAGAATTTTACTGCCACGTACCACGACGTGCTTGCGTACTATAAGAAAGACCAGAAGAAATTTCCGCAACCCTACGTGCGCCTGGGCAGGTCGCAGGTGGTGGACCGGAGAAGGCTGCAGACGGGCACTTTCACCAACCCCTACCATTTGCACGGCTTATGGCCCATGCTGTACCCGTCGCCTGGCTGTCCATGGTGCACGCACGAACGGGCCGATATGGCACATATACTTTTGCAATGCGAAATAGATGAAGATAGGCCACGAGAAAGGATGACGTGAACTGAGGGACCCACCGAAATGTGGCACCTTGCTGAGCGATGGCACGCCGCTCTTCTCAGCGAGGCCCTCGAAGACCAAGTGTGGGCCGTCCAGCGGGCCAGGGCCATCGCCGGGGACCTCAAACGATGTTCCTCGAAGGATGTGTCCCTGGCAGCCTAGCCCCGGGCACAGCAACGACTGTTGGGCAATTAAAGTTTATTTAGCTCAACATCTTCGCTAAGTTTTGTTTTGCAGCATTTGAACAAATTTTCTGTTACAAAGGATACATCGCTCTTTCACGAAAAACTCACAGACAGTTTCCGCAGCAAAAACAAACCAATTTTAGGTGCCAGGAAGCTGTCAACAGAGTGTTTACTCAAAGGTTACGTCCTAGATTTAGCTAACAAACATTTGACTATATTCACCACTTTTTCCCTATTGCGCTGATTAGAGATTTTGCATTTTGTTAATGCCACATATAACGATACTAAGCATAACTGCACAATGCACAAAATCTGGCTCACGCAGGGAATTCGAATGCATGTACCGGCACAAAGAAATCCTAGCAGCGGGAGCTCCGACTCACTTTTCTGAGCAAGGAGACGACTAAAAACAGTTTTTATTTATTTTTTGGGAAACAATCCGAGAAGTTAATACGCGAAGTAAAGAGCCCCCCCCTCCCCCCCCCCCCCAAAAAAAACGCTTTGCGTGCACCGAACAGCACGATACGACGAATGTTAGTTGAAGGTTTCAATGACGAATGTAATACGCACTTTACAAAGCAAAGATGGCTTTCGTACCTAGCAGAAAACGTTTGAACAAATGTTTATAAAACCTGTTCAATTTGAATACTCCACGATGTTGCGCGGCACCGCTGCAAGCGTTGGCTGCAAGTTGCGCTGCTGCTGCAACAGGCTTCTGCCAGTCCAGCTATGTGCACCGGATCGAGTGTGTGTTCGGCTGCGGTTTCGCTGTGCCCATGTGAATAGGCAGACTTGATATATTTTGCGTGTGTTTGTGTTCTATGTAGCGTGGATGTTTGTTCTTCGGCAATGCTACCTCGTGTGCTTGCAGGCACAAGTGGCTCTAGCTCAGACAAGTTCCCGCGACACATCTGGGCTCCACGCGATCTGACACTCCGTCGCGTACTACCGTCACGCACAAAGGGGCTACGGCCGGGTTCAGTGACCCTTCGAAATGGCACAGACATGTCACTCCAGAAAGGTCTCAGCAAACACGGATTTATATTCTAAGATAAAGAAAGCACAGTGAGACAATCAGCGGTTTCCGGGCGGAAACCAACTTTGCAAGGCCGACTGAGAGGACGCTTGCCAATGGGCGCAAGGACTCGCTTGCTAGATTCCGTGCCGAATGGTTGTGCCCCCGTGATACCAAATTTTGCATTACGGGACGTGAATGAATGACGAAGGTACGTGACTGGTGCAAACACGATAATCATGAGATGAGCGTCATGTAACAACATGACTACATGCTACGCTCATGATGCCCTCGCGGCTGTCTCTCTAGCTTCACATGTACCGAACTTGGTATCACGCAACGCTAACGGTTGACACAGGTAAATGACACATCCAAACATGACAATGACAACATGCGTGCCATATGACAACGTGACTTCATGTATGATTATCATGCAAAATGATAATCATGAGACGCGTGTCATGTAATATAATGAATACTTGCCAAGCCCTTGAAGCGCCGGTGGCCGTTTCACTAGCTTCAATTATACAAAATTTGGTATTTACGGGACGTGAATGTATGACGAAGGTATGATACTGAGGCAACAAGATAAACATGAGATGCGTTTCATGTACCAACAAGACTACATGCCACACTGATTATGTGCTCAAGGCCGTTTCCATAGCTTCACATATGCAAAATTTGGTATTAGGTGACGCTGATGGATGACGAATGTATGTGACTGGTGCAAACATGATAATCATGAGATGCGTGTCATATGAGAACATAACTACATGCCACAGTCACGCGCCAGTACATTCTGACGTGACGTGGGGCGCGTGCTCGCCAGTGTTCATTTCGTCGCGTCACTCCGGCGTTGCCACACCATGTGGCGGTCTTGCCATATATTCGCAGGCGCGCGCCGCACTGCGTTGCTTTGAAGCATGCGCGTTTCAGCGCGTCCGGCGTCCCTTCGTCACGAAAAGGGGGGAGGGGGCGCAGTGTTGTCTGGGTAACGCCTCAGGGCGAAATGCAGTATGTCGCATTTCACGCCAGTTGCCGTGAGAACGTGCCGACGGACGCTGCTTGCGCCTGGTGTCAAATTATAAAGTGCTCGCATTTTGCTAATATACCGTCGCTGTGCCCAGCGTGCGGGCGCGTCAACGCTACATTGGAGTATATTGGGCCTTTCACGATGCACTCGCGGCCGTTTCGCTAGCTCAACATATGCCAAATTTGGTGTTAGTGACGTCGATGGATGACGAAATATATGACTGGTGCAAATGTTATAATCCTGACACGCATGCCATGTAAGGGCATGACAACATACCACGCTCATAGCGTGCTCACGGTCGTTTCCCTAGCATAAATATACTAAATTTGGTATCACGTGACGTGAATAGATGAAAAAGGTAAACAACACATCCAAACATGATAATCATGAAAGGGGAAGTCGTGTATGACAACAGTTACATCCACCTCGTAAAGTTGTGCTAATTTTAAAGTTCCATATTAACATTTCTCATTCGTGCTTCGCATAGTACCCTACTTTTTTATAGCGAAGCAGCTGCCAATTTTTTATAGCGAAGCATTTCTTAGCAAACTTCCGCGAATTCGAGTGTGTCTATCTATCTATCTATCTATCTATCTATCTATCTATCTATCTATCTATCTATCTATCTATCTATCTATCTATCTATACAGCTGCCTTTACGACTTTTAGCACTCCTTGCCATTTCTCTAATGGTCTCGATATAAAATTTGGTATCGCATAACATGACTGTATGAAGAACATATTTGAGTATTGATAACATAAAGAATAGGCAGATCCCACATACAGTGCAAATCGATAATATGGGAAGTACAAATGAAAATGGGTGATAAGTCACCCTAAAATCAGCACGACATTGCTAGCGGGAGGCAATTATTTGGTATATGACTTTCACGTCATGAATATTATGTTTGGATGTCTCAATTACCTTCGCAAACTAATAACACCACCTGATACCAACTTTGCTACACATAGAGCAAGCGAAACGGCTATGAGCGTGCTATGAGCATAGCTTGCGGTCATGTTCTACATGAAATCTAAATCATGATTGTGACATTTGGACGTGTTATCTACATTCATTGTCCATTCACCTCACGTAATACCAAATTTGGTATATGTGGTTCTAGTGAAATGGCCGCGAGAACGCTCTGATCGTAGCTTGTAGTCATGTGTTACGTGAAACGCATAATAAATGCAAAGCATTTCTTAGCGAACTTCGGCGGCTTTGCGCGTATCCGTCTATTTAGCTGCCTACGACTGTTAGCTCTCTTGACCGTTCCGATAATGGTACAAATATCAAACTTGGTATGGCATAACATGACTGTATGAAGGCCATATCTGACTAGTCATAACATGAAAAGCATAATATCAATGTCGTAAATGTCCTGATTTACATTTCATGGTCGTGCAGCTCTTGCGGTGGTTTCGTTCACATGGCATGTTACAAAAGTGATATGGCACTACATGATTGCATGGCGAACATAAGCGACAGACCCTAACATGAATATCATGGCATGCCTGTCATGTAACAACATGACTACATGCCAAGCTCATGATGCGCTCCCGGGCGTTTCGCTAGCGTCACGTATACTATATTTGGTATTACAGTACATGAATGGATGATGAAGGTATGTGGCTTGTGTAAACGTGATAATTATGAAATGCGTGTCATGTAACAACATGACTACACGCCACGCTCATGAATTTCTGGTGGCCATTTCACTTATACAAAATTTGGTATAACGGGAGCTGAATGCATGACGAAGCTATGATACTGGTGCAAACATGATAAACATGAGATGCGTGTCTTGTAACAACATGTCTACACGCTACCCACATGATGCGCTCACAGCCGTTTCGATAGCTTTGCATGTACCCAACTCGGTATTACGCGAGGCGAACGGATGACACATCGAAACATGATAATCACGACACGCGTGTCAGTAACGGCATGACTAAATTCAACACTGATGATGCCCTCGCGGCCGTTTCGCTAGCTTCGAATATGCAAATTTGGTATTACATTACGCCAATGAATTGCGAAGGTATGAGACAAGGTGCAAACTTAATAATCGTGAGGTGTGTGTTATGTGAGAACGTAACTACAGACCACAGTAAGGCGCCAATACACTTCGACGTGACACGGTGCGCGCACTCGCTGGCGTTCATTTCACCACGTAACGCCGGCATTGCTGCGCCAGGCGCCGGTCCTGCCATATACTCGCAGGCGCACGCCGCGGTGTGTTGCATTGACGCATGCGCGTTTCAGCGCGTCCGGCGTCTCTTCGTCATGAAAAGAGGGACACGCAGTGTTGTCTAGGTAACGCATCGGTGCGAAATGCAGCGTGTCGAATTTCACGCCGGTTGCCGTTGGGCCACGCCGACGGACGCTGGTCGCGCCGGTCACTCCTGGTGTCAGACTATAGAGTGCTCGTGTTTTGCTAACGAAGCGTCGCTGTTCCTCGCGTTCACGAGCGTCAATGCTACATTAGAGTATATTGAGCCCTTCATGATGCGCTCGCGGCCGTTTTGCTAACTCCACATATAGCTAATTTTGGGTTACATAATGTGACTGGATGACGAAAGCATATGACTGCGGCGAACATGATAATGCTGACAAGCGTGTAATTCAAAAAAATGACAACATACCACGCTCATAGCGTGCTCGCTGCCATTTCGGTAGCTCTACATATACTAAATTTGGTATAGTTTGACGTGAATAGATGACGAAGGTAAACG
Organism: Rhipicephalus microplus; assembly: GCF_043290135.1. Taxonomy (NCBI): domain Eukaryota; kingdom Metazoa; phylum Arthropoda; class Arachnida; order Ixodida; family Ixodidae; genus Rhipicephalus; species Rhipicephalus microplus. Next base: position 158,997,614 of record NC_134704.1, read on the forward strand.
ACACATCTTAACGTGATAATCATGTCACGTAAGTGATATACGGCATCATTTAGCTGCACTTCGTAACATTGTGCTGATTTTAGAGTGACATATCGACGTTCCTCATTCGTGCTTTGCATATCATTGATTCCCACTGTACGTGGGATCTGCCACAGTTTTTTAGTGAGCTCGTCATGAAATGCGGAGTTGCTAAATATTTGTACAAACGTTGAAGGCTCAGACGTATGCTGAAAAGTTGGAGATGTTTACAGAATCAGTTGTTTGCGCTTGCGCAATGATGCCAACGGGAACATGCGTATTCGTAACGCCAGAAACTCGGATTAAGCGCTGACGCTCGGAAAGATGCTGGGCCTGGACACTGCTACATAAATCAACTTCAGCGCGAGGCAACTAATCACAATTGACGTAAACCCGATCTGACGCCTGTATCATATCAGTACTTATGTTCCGTTTATAAAATTTAGTGGGCTGCACTGAAGCCAATATTGACGTTTTGCGAAAATAAGAGTCTATTCAAAATGTAGTTTCTAGACCTGGCTTAGCGCTGTGGTAAAATGCTTCATTGCCACGCAGAATGATTGGATTCGATTCTAGTTTAGACCTCGACATTCATTATTTACAGTCTTCAGATCGACGCTACTCATTTCGGGTATTTCTTACGCTCGTACGTTAAAATTGCCCAGGCGTGCTTTCGTCGTTCCTGGGTATATACTAAATAAATGTCTATCACCTGTGGTACAAATCTCACATACCTGTCCATGGGTATGTGCCACTGCTCAGCGGGAAGTATTTGACGACGTGCGCGATGTTATTGTGACATTATACATGTCTTCACCAGCTCGTCATATTCGTCAAACCAACGCCGACTAAATTTCAAGGCCGAAAGGCTGCCGCAGTGACGTCAGAGGGTGGGGGCCCGGTTACGCCGTGAACGCGGCGGAAAGCCTGTGTTTCGTTCACGTTTTAAGAGAACCAACGCTCCCGCTCTCGCAGCTGCTGTGGCTTGATTGGGCCGAATGAAAGATGTGGAAAAAAAGTCTTACTGAGCATGCTCAGTTGGGCAACTGGGCCCCCAACCTCGGACGTCACTGCGGCAGCCTTTCGGCCTTGAAATTTAGTCGGCGTTGGTAAAACCATCTTACCCTCTCATGCTAATTTTGGTTCACGCCAAGGTAAGGGGGTGACCACGAGAGCCTCTAAAGGTAATTCGCTAGATAGATAGATAGATAGATAGATAGATAGATAGATAGATAGATAGATAGATAGATAGATAGATAGATAGATAGATAGATAGATAGATAGATAGATAGATAGATAGATAGATAGATAGATAGATAGATAGATAGATAGATAGATTGTCACGGACGGCCATTTTTGGTGACACCGCGTCACGGCAATTAACGGGTGCCGTACTCTCCCACTGACCGTGAGAGCGGCGAGCGCATGAAAGGGAGCCGAGAAGTGCAGAATGGGGTGTTCTGCTTAGAACGTCACCGCCGACGGTTAATCCTTTTGTAACTGTGGCGGCATCTGAAAGGTCGTAGAAGGCCGCGGTATACCCCGAACAAGGATTAGACTACGAGACGCACCGGCTGAGAGCCAAACGTTTGACCGTTCCCACGGGAAAAAGCGTGGAAAACGCTCTGGTGGCCAAGCCGTATGACAACAACCTGACAGGTTGTCACTCTCGCTAGTTGACAGCCCTCTCCCAATTAAAAAGGGGTGGGGTCAAAATTTTTTTAGGGCGGAGTTTCCCATCAATTAAACGCGCATGATTGGACCCAGGTAGAGGTCTCTTGTCCCCAAGAAAGAGAGCGAGGAGACACAAGGGGGATTTAAGCGCAGGATTTTGCCCTGCTAGGCAGACTAGTCGCTGACCAAGATGGTGTAGAAACAGATCAACAAGCATCTCTTCTAGAAGTAATTAGTGTGGCTCTGTATCGGCTGGCCACCTAAACTTAGCCGTTCTTCTAGTTGTGACGCGATATTAACGTCTGCAACGTAGACATCGGGACTTCGCCTCGAGTTAGCTCAACCTGCTCGAAGTCACCTGCAAGCACTAGCCTCCCGGAGCCACCAGCGTTGCAACACCGCCGACATCGCAGTCGTGCCAGAACTCTCTTCGACTTCTCGCATCCGATCGTCGGGGACACAACGCTGCCGGTCATCACACGTATGCCTTCACCTGTTTATATCTTCGAACTTTCTCCTCCGTCGTTCTATTCTTGTTAGTTTGTGTAGTTTGCAAAAGTTCTCTCTCATAAGCTGATTTATTGTTTCTGTTATATATCTCTTTAGTTGTATCAAGTGTCGATGTATTTTGTTAGTTGTATTGAAGTGTTGTATTAGATCCCGTGTGCTGCAATATCACTAGAGTAAAGTTTGTTTTGTTTTCCCACGTCTCTGATCTCTTCACTGTCTCTGCTTGCGTACGGAACGAACCAACCTGCTGTCATTCCCGTCGCCGACTTCGCGCTGGCGACGCTAGAGTGGCAGCTTGTAACATAGATAGATAGATAGATAGATAGATAGATAGATAGATAGATAGATAGATAGATAGATAGATAGATAGATAGATAGATAGATAGATAGATAGATAGATAGATAGATAGATACGCTGATAGTCACCGAAATTTGCTAAGAAATGCTTCGCATATAAAATGAAGAGTAGTCACTCTGGGCAAAAGCGGTGGTACCACGCAGCTTCACGCCGACTGTAATATGGCAACAAATCACTCACTGCCTACTGGATAACGGGCGTCCTAGTTATTTTTTGTAGAGTACGTTTTCGAGTGTATTACATATCTACGTATTATTGTGACGGCGAATATGGCTTTCCAGATTGTGGCTCTGAATTCGTGTTCTTTATCTTCGATTGCATGGTGCGATGCCATCGGGCAGAATATGGCTTAAACTGGATGCGAGAGAATTGCACATGGCGTTGACACAATGGTGACGTTTCACACTTCATGTAAATGAGCATAAAACGCAATAAAAAAGTCACAGCTTTGCCACAACGACGAAGCAAAGAACGCGATATCAGCAAATTGGAAGATCACGCGTGAGAGGCAATCAAATCAAGACGTGCCCCGCGTTTCTCAAGCACAAATGAAGCAGAAAAAGTACAGATGAACGCGAATAAGCGTCTCAGTTGTTACATCGCTATGTCTGAAAAGCGCGCCCTTTTCGCAAACGGAGGCTGTGCAACGATTGCAATGAACTTTTTGTGCACCCCGTATTTACAACAGAAACATTCCAGTGCAAGCCCGACGCGAGCCAAAAAGTACGATCCTTCCCACTGGGAGATATGGGCGCGTGAGAGATTGTCCACTCCCCTCCTCTCCTTGGGCCAAATTACACGTGGGAGATTAGAGCCACTGCGCGCTCATTGCACCATCTCGCTGACAATGCTGAAAAGGCAATAGTCTCTCCCCCCTCCCGAGATGCCAGCCAACAGTGGTAAGTGGTAGGTATAGATAACTTTCCGTTTGAACGTTGAAGGAGGTACCTCTCGGTGGCTCAAGGATTAATTCCTTGCATTCACGACGTGGTGGTCCCACGTTCAATTCCGTCCATCAGAGTGTTTTTCTGGATTTTTTTCTTCCGTTTATTATATATAAAGACCTATACTTATACACTCATGGCATCAACGCCGACGCCCACACCGATGCCTACGGCGAAATCCAGCTGAGAGTGTCCTTATATTTGCTATCGCAATAAATGTGAACTAAATCACGCTTGTTCATCCACTGCTTAACGGCACTCGAGCAGCACGTATAGGTGCTGGGCATGTCTGCGACACTCCACTTTTGTCCATGCTACATTGCTTTTTATGCGCAAAGAGTCTTCTGAGCATGCAGATCAAAATAGTATTCTGCGATCTGCTGCGCGCAGTATGTATGAGCTCCGCTTTCGTAAATGTCTCACCGAATGACAGACAGTTTTCATAGCACGCATCTTTGTGGAAATTTCATTGGCAGGAACAAAAAAAACTGCTGTAAGAACTAGTATAGAAGCCAGAAAAAATCCTTTAAAGGTTGTATACCATGATAAATTGGATATAGAACGTGCCAAAATCTGATGAAGAAGAGGATGTAGCACATGCAAGAAGAACGTTTCTTTTGGTTCATGTGTATGGGCTGCGACCTTGCGAATACCATCAAAGCAATTACCGAAACCACCCTCTATTCATGCAATTCCACCAAAGGTTGAAAAGCAATTCACTCCATGGTTTTAGTCTGGAAATTATACCATGACGAAAAAGTTGTGGAAGATAAGCCCCAGAAAGAGATGATAAAACTATTGATGAGAACTAACACAAAATATTGCCAGAGAAAGTATAGTGGTTTTTATCAGAAGTATTTGCATTGTAAATGTGACGACATAGATATGGATCCAAACTTGACTGCCCACCAGTGGAATCAGCGCCTGTCATCTTTGAAAAAAATTCAGCAGATCCCACGTACCTGGGAATCCACCCCATGCGAAGCATGCGGAAGAAAGGTGACCGTGTTGCTTTTTGTTATTTAGCGATACATCATGAATGGACGCTACATTTATCTACAAATATCGAACACACAGACACATGTTGAATAGACGCAGATGTTTATATAACCAGTTGTTTGCAATTGCGCAATAACACCGAGTGGAACATGCGTATTAGCAACACCAGAAGCTGGTATTAAGCACTGATGCTCGCGAAGATGCTTGCCCTGGCGCTGCTACATAAATCAACGTCAGCGCATGGCAACTAACCACACATCACGTTAACCCGACGTGACAGCTGTATCATAGTAGTACATATGCAATGTTTATAAAATTGGGTAGGCAGCACTGAAACCACATTTAACGTTTCACGAAGATTAGCGTCTATTTGAAAAGTAGTTTCGAGACCTGGTGTAGCTCTGTGGTAAAATGCTTCATTGGCACCCAGAATGCTTTGGTTTGATTCCAGCTGGGACTCGTCGGGTCGACGCTAGCGACGTCAGGTATTTCTTGACAGTCACGCGTTAAAAATGCCCATGTGTGTTCTCGTCATTCCTGAGCAGATACCAAGTGTCAATCACCTGTGCCACGTACGCGCATACCAGTAGCACATACCCGCCCATGGGTATGTGCCACTGCTATGTGCCACTGTCTGGCGGGAAGTGTTTCACGACGTACGCGACGGAATAGTGACATTATTTGTGTCTTGACAAGCGCATCGTATTCGTTAAACCATCTTACCCTTTAGTGCTAGTGCGAATTTGGATTCATGCCAAGCAAATGGGGTGACCACGAGAGCACCCAAACGTAAGCGGCTAGATAGATAGATAGATAGATAGATAGATAGATAGATAGATAGATAGATAGATAGATAGATAGATAGATAGATAGATAGATAGATAGATAGATAGATAGATAGATAGATAGATAGATAGATAGATAGATAGATGGATAGATAGATAGATAGATAGATAGATAGATAGATAGATAGATAGATAGATAGATAGATAGATAGATAGATAGATAGATAGATACGCTCAAAGTCGTCGAAGTTCGCTAAGAAATGCTTCGCATTCAAAACACGCCCGATGCTGTGCCACTGGGGTACGGTGGCTGTCACTCCTCCGTCTACACTATATAGGGTATGTAGCGAGAGAGCAAAACGGGGTGGTGACCAACATTGTCGTGTCGTTGTCTCGCCACTTTATTATGGAAGGCGGTTTTGCCGAAGCCAAGCGGTGGCGGCTGCCACGTCCAAACCACCAGACACGTGAGCATGTTGTGCCGTTAGCGAATCTGTCATCTGGTTCTTGGTCATTGTAGTAGCATCTCGGAAGTTCCGCTGTAGCATGTCGCGGGTAGGAACTTCAGCTGTGGGAGACGTCAAGGTAGATGGTAGTGGCTGCTTGTAGGATTCGCAGATGGCCAAGGTTGATGGAAGATCGTGTTTGTTGGATATTGTCGACTGTGGAAACTCGGGGATCGGGTGTCTAATACTTGGCCAAAATATCTCAAGCCCAGACTCCGAAACGTGCGGCAAGGTAGCCGTCGTGGAGTCTGGCTAGGGCCATGGTGTCGCGTGCCATCGATGTCTCGGAAGACATGCAGGTGGCAGGCACGTGCGACGGAGCCGCGCACGGGGGCTCTGAGGGAATGTACCTCTTGAAGGGGAGGTCAGTCGTAGTGGGGGCGTATTCTACCTCGTGGTCGTGGTCAGGTGCAGGATTGCATGTTTTTGTGACCGCATCAGGGTAGAAGTGCGATAAACGTGGAAGCTTCTGTCAGCGCCATCTGTTACTTTTATAGCGAATGTGGAGCTCTTTTTTGGCTGTTTGAAGCCACGTCATCATATTACGAGATGGAAGCTCAGTCGGAGTTCTTAAGGGAAAATAAGAGAAGGAATTGGGCGATGCGCAATAACTGTACGTCAATTCGGAGGTCACATCAACAACATCGCATGGGGGATGGGGAAATGGGATTGAAAAATAGAGAAGTAAAGGTTAAGAGCAGAGAAGGGTGAAAAAATTGGCCCCGTATCGGCATGTTACACTGCAAATGTCGGCGAAAGAGAATAGTCTTGCGTCGTGATAGAGAGAACAAAACGTTCATTTGATGGTCTGCGCAAGAAAATCGGTGAATGATATTCTGGAGGCACTGCGTTAGAGTTTCTCGAGCATACAGCAGGAGCGAATGAGTGCATCAATTAACGTCACACGTGAGACATGAGCGCTATCTGGGAGTTATCTTGGAAGACGAAGCGCGCGGCGTGCGCGCCCGGCTCGGAGGTAATAAAGTGCAGAACACCAAGCGACGGGTAGGTGCCGCCACAGTTTCATTTTAGCGAAGCGTAGTAAACACTTGCCTTTTTGTGCAAGCGTTGCATAGTCAGCGCGGCGTGATAAACACAACGGTTCTTAGAGTTACTTATACATGCATTTTCTAGTAAAATACACTCATACAGAATATATATGTGGTGTTATGGTGCCTCAGACATGCGCAGTAATGCTTTTTAATCGAGAATCACACAAGTATGAACACTCAATCTTGAGCAATACTGGTGGGCGCGGGGGATAGAGTCGGTCGTTTGGGGTATCGTCTGGTGTCTTTTAGGGTGTTTTTAAGGGCGGACAAACAGAGAAGTATACAGACAGGCTGACAGACTAAAGGTTTTGCGTCGAAGGTCCCCAAGAAAGACTATCGGCTTTAAAAACGCGTATTCATCTTTCTCCCGCACGCACGCATGAAGCCTCACGCGCAACGCGCAGCCGACCCCGACATCCACCGAGGATGGTGGCATAATTAAACGCCGATGGAGAAACAAAAACAGGCTGAAAAGGTGCATGTAGAGTGCGTATAAGCACGGAGCACTCGCCTGGGCACGGAGCCCCGGCACGCTAAAAATGGAGCTCGTATAACTTACAGACGGCAGTTTTGACTTCGGTGTGTAAGCACCACTGGCGGACTATATATATAACGTGAAGGCGTGATGTGTCATGAGAGCCACGTTCCATCATCCATGGGATAGAGAGCTTGTCGGCCGTGAGACCGCACGTATTTCCGCAGTTAGTGCAGCCAACACCGCATTCTTTTGTTCGATGGTAAAAACCGCTGCACTCGTAGTAGTGGGCGGCGTGATGGCCTAGCTCCTGGGAGGAGCTGGCATGTATGTGGAATGATGTGTGACGCTTGTTGATGTCCTTGGGCGACCACCGGCCAAAGCGTCTTGAAAACAGCAGTCTTAAAGACTGCCTCACTGCCCGCTTGTCGGTGCTGGCTGCCCGTCCCTTGCAGTTCTGGCAGCACGGGTGTTGCGTGGTGCATGGGTGCTCGGTAAGGCTGCCACAACAACAGAATTAGCACTCGTCCCGCGAGCACGTCACAGTGGTGGGGCCGAAACGAACACAGCGGGTATATTGAGGAGTCCGTTGCAGAAAAGAACAAACCGGCCTCGGCAGCTTGAAAAGGGACATCGCCGGTGCGACAGTGTTGCCTTCAAAGGTCCGGGAGAGGCACCGGCTGGCATGCAGATGCAGTACACGACAGGCACGGCTGACACCAGGTTGGCGGTAATGTTGTCGGCATGAATGTTCCCGTTAGCACCGCGGACGATGCCCACGCAGGTGTTATCCGCGAGAACCTTTGACTTCAAGTGAATCCTGTTTTCACCAGGGAAATAGAAATCACAATTTTGCTGTGTTGCATGATCTCATCTAGTTGCTTGTTACGCGGTCACTCGACGCATTCTTATCAACTTCCCATGCAACCTCGTGGAATTGGACATCGGACCCTCGGTGAACCCATGAAAAATTATAAAAGTTGGCAGTATTTCAGATACGGCAGCTGACCATTATTTTCATGCGCACCGTCTCAAGGCATCAAGTCTGCCAGAGTCATACTCTCACTCTGAATTAAAAAAGGGTAATATTAAGGGCTGCTTTTCGTTGTTATAGACTGTAGTATAGAGAACCAACCGTCCATAATAACAGGGTAAGTATAGGGAGTGGCAATAGAATTGTTTTGTAAGAGTGAAGAACTAAAAAGTTGAGAAGGAATGATTGACCACCGGCAGGATTCAAACCTGTGACCTTCTTTGGTGCTTTACCACTGAGCAACGGTGGCGGTCATACCTCTACACGTGTGCATTGAGAGTGCATTGAACGTGGGAGCGTCTATCAGCGCCACTTGTTGGCATTATGACAAGTGCCATTATGACAAGGAACATTACGGTTTTGCCTGCTTGGCATCATGTGATCTTATTACGAGATGACAACTGACCAATATACCCTCGCATACTACCTCAAGGCACCAGATCTGCCAGTACAAGACACTGTCTATGAATGAAAGAGGGTGCAATTTGTTGTCTGTTTTTATTCGTTAGACACAATAATACTGACAACTGACAGAAAATGATGCCTTGGAAAGTATAGGTGTGTTATTACATATAAATGTAGTGTAAATGTTGCCTGTAGAGCTATACTATATAAAGAGCTCTGAATTTTTTCGAGTAATATTGTTACACCACATCGGCAACGAAAGAGCATCATAGACGATGAAGACGATGAAAGCGACCGTGCTCGTGTTGTTGTTGCTGCTGTTCTTCCATCTTGGCTGCAGCTGCCTCTGACTCTCTCTGTATATTTTGTAAATATATTTATTTCATTCATTCTCTCACCCCCATAACATTTGGTGGAGGTGCGGGGTACAACACGATATAACGGAGCTCCGCAGTCGCCGACGCTTGGATTTTTTCACCATGGCAAACCAGGGACCGGCTCCGGCCGAGGCGAATACAACAACAACACGAGCACGGTCGCTTTCATCGTCTTCGTCGTCTATGATGCTCTTTCGTTGCCGATGTCGTGTAACATATAACCCAGCTTCGACGTAGCATACAAATCTGGCCTAATGCACCGAGATGCCGACTGTCTATCCCGTCACCCGTGGAGCCACCTGACCTTTGAGCACATGATTCTGACCTTTGTGTCTTCGCCATGTCGGCTTCCACCGACATACGCAAGGAACAGCTCAGCGATGGCCACTTGCGGTCTATCATGCAAAGTCTACGCTTGCCCCACGTAGACCCGTCGCTACACTTGTTCGTTCTACGCGATGGTATTCTTTACCGACGCAACACCAGCGCCGAAGGACCAGAGCTACTACTCGTAGTTCCTGCGACACTCCGTTCCGCTGTACTTGAACAGCTTCACGACGCACCAACCGCGGGACATCTCGGGGTCACACGCACGTACGATCGCGTGCGGCGTAGAATCTTCTGACCAGGCCTTTACCGTTCTGTGCGCCGATACGTCGCTGCATGTGAGTCCCGCCAGCGCTCCAAACATTCCACCTTGCCACCAGCTGGTCCGCTCGAACCAATAGACATACCCACCGTTCCCTTTTATCGCGTCGGTCTTGATCTCGTTGGACCATTTCCTACTTCTCTCACTGGAAACAAGTGGATAGCTATAGCCACTGATTACGCCACAAGATACGCTATCAAACAAGCACTACCGACAAGCTGTGCCACTGACGTCGCGGACTTCTTGCTTCATGACGTAATTCTTTACCATGGCACTCCTCGACTGCTGCTGACTGATCATGGTCGCTCATTTCTTTCAAAAGTAGTAAGTGACATCCTTCGCTCGTGTTCGAGGCGTCACAAGTTCACTACGGCCTATCACCCACAAACAAATGGTCTTACCGAGCGCCTAAATCGAACATTGACAAGAATGCTCTCCATGTACGTTTCCAAAGATCACCTTGATTGGGATAGTACTTTGCCCTATGTGACATTCGCGTACAATTCGTCACACCACGACACCGCTGGCTTCTCCCCCTTCTATTTATTGTTCGGCCGCCATCCAGCGTTACCCTTCGAGACTCTTCTTCCATCAACTACGCAAACAGTTACAGAGTACGCCCGGAATGCCACTGCTCGGGCGCAAGTGGCCCGCCAAATCGCACGGGAACGTCTTCTTGGCTCGCAGCTCTCTCATAAGGCCCGCTACGATAGCCATCACAGAGTAGTTTCCTATTCTCCAGGTTCATGGGTCCTCCTCTGGACACCATGCCGCAACGTTGGCCTCTCTTCGAAGCTCTTGTCTTGCTACTCGGAGCCTTACAAGGTTTTACGCCGGCTTACTGATGTCACATACAAGATCGCTCTGTTGTACAGTCAGTCATCGTCATCCGCACCCGCTACTGACGTCGTCCACGTGACCCGCCTCAAACCGTACATATCCGCATATGTCCCTACTCTCCTTTAGGCGCCGAGACGGCGCTGCCAGCAGCGGGGAGTTATATGTTACATGACATCGGCAACGAAAGAGCATCATAGACGACGAAGACGATGAAAGCGACCGTGCTCGTGTTGTTGTTGCTGCGGTTCTTCCATCTTGGCTGCAGCTGCCTCTGACTCTCCCTGTAAATTTTGTAAATATATTTATTTCATTCATTCTCTCACCCCCGTTAAAATATATTCGCATTATATGTTAATAGTATCCTATAACAAATGATGAAAATATTTCGGAAGCGTATGAAGTGAAAACTTTTCTACGGTAAAACTTTGTGCAAATGCCAAGACGAGAGAAGGACAATCGCAAACTATCAACTGATTTTATTCGAAAAGCGGATTTGTGTGGCCGTCGGTCAGACGTTATTACGGCCGAGTTTGACATCAAGAACCGTGAAAAATTCTTTGAGTAAGACGTAGAGGTTGTATACAGTACACCGTTATCTATAAAATGAAAGGTCAGGCAGACGGGCAGGTATTTGAATCTCAGATTATTCAACTTAAGGCTTCATTGAGAAGACACCTTCCTCTAATCTTTCTTTACATTGCAAGGAGCCCATCATAAGCTAACGTGCTCTGGAATAAAAAAAGGGTGCGCGCAAAACTGGGGAAGCGTTTTTTTGTTGTGATAGCTAATATATGAACAGTCTTGACTGCTTTTAACGTTACCAATGCTGCCGTGATGCACCGTACGTGTCTACGTATCTGTATATAGGTTTATAAGATACATTATAAGATGGGTGAGCTAGCCAACGCACATCACGCGCGAAAAACAGGTGGTTCGCATGTTCTGCTAGCCCGACACAACGTTTTTAGTGTGGCGAGTTTCTCGTGCGACGTGCCATCAATTGAAATACGCAGAGGAAAGCTCGCGTGTGACGCACCAAAGGGATCGCCCTCCGGGCGCATCAGATGCGTTTTGTTGTGGTTTCGTTAGTATCGTAGCCTGGAAAATTGACGATCGAAATTTGAAACTATACTGGAACATTTTGGAATTTGAAAAACTAGCCTGCCCTTAAACTGTGATGTAGAACAAATTTGCTGTCTATACAACACCCCTAAATTTGTTAAGAAAAAGTTACCTCTTCCTAATTATTTATTTTTTATTATCCAATTAGTGCCAAATATTTCGTTCTTAGCATTGAAATTCGTTGCGAAGACAATTTTCTAGCCATTACACTTTCACAGCGAAGGCTGTAGTTGGGGAGGAGATACGAATAAAAATGGCAGCATATCCAAGGAGTGAATGATGATGATGAGTGGGGCGAAGCGTTAGTTCGTGTATCCGTCCATGCGTCCATCTGTACTATTGCACACACTTCTATTGAACCAACGCCATCTAGGAAATGAGACGAGAAGTGGTGATAGGACAGCACCATCTGCTGGTTACTGCGGCCGGTAACGACTGACGGAAAAGAAGGTTTGATTCGGAGGAGCTTCGCACCTGAAACCAGTGGACATCGGTGTCACGAGCAGCCTCCATTGGCTCTGCTATCAGTTACATCGTTCTCAGCGTCTACCCAAGCACGCGAACCATTGGCTGTTGAGTGAGTTATGGTATCAATTCTGTTAAACCAATGGCACCGAGCAGGCACGCATGAGTTTCTACTGCGAACTTCCACATGAGCTAGTCACGGACAACTTTAATAGAGCGCCGACACTAGAAGCGTGCGTGTGCTCGTATACACCTGGCCAATGGTGCAGTCCGGGAAGAAAAACAGGCCCATGAGGCCGAGAGCAGGCAGCAAGTGCGTACCGATCATCTGGCATACGTCCAAGTTGCGCTAAGTTGCGAACTGGAATGCAAGCGTCAGTAAAGGGTGGATCCCACAAAAAACGCCGGCGAGTTAGCACGCGATGTCACACGTTCTCAACAATGATGGGCCGAACAAGTGACGTTGCCGACACAACAGTGTCGGCAACGTCACTTGCGGAAGTGCGTCAATGTCAATTGCGGAAGTGCGTTCACCGGGGCAGGACCCTGTTTTCGGAGGGAGTTTCTCCAGAGGCACTTTGACTTCGGCGGCAACGTATGTGACCACCTTTGTTTCAAGAACAACCACTGCAATTATCGCATTGTGAAATACATTTAACCACTTAACACACTCGTTTATGACTGTGAGAATGCGAGACGCAATTCGCAGCATCTAGAATAAACACTGTAGTGAACCCAAGCGAAACGCGTGTCCAACATCATTAAGAAGCACGAACATGTAACCATTTTTTTGTGAAAGGCTTCTGTGCAACGTCGGGTTGAACCAACGGCTACACACCGGGACCACGCGTTTCAGCTTTTGCTGGTTATTCATTTTACGAAGTGCATAGGCGGTCATTTTTAGGGGCGAAGCTCCTTGAGGTCGAGGCTTGTCCATTGTCGCGTTGTAATCATGCACTGGTTCTCGAGCACCCACTAAATGGATCTGCAGTGCTCGCTTCCCTCTCGCACTCTAGTCTTAAGTGCCGCAGAACGCGCTATTTATCTCTCTCTCTCTCTCTCTCGACAGTTGTCAGTGAGAGTGCTTTGGCAGTAATATTATGAACGAAGGGGACAAGGCGGTGCAGCTGAGGGCTCTCAAGGCGGTTTTAGCATGATCTCAATGTCAAGACTCTGAAGTGAAAGCTCGAGAAGTCGAAGCGGCATGGGCTCGCTGTCAACACTGACAAGCCCGATGACGGTGGCGAAACGTACGCAAAAACAAGCGGACCCGGAGCTGAGAGCCGGGGGTGGCGGCGTCACGAAAGCGCCGGCAAGCGAATCCTGAAGCTGTGCGGGTGAGGCATGCTGCAGCCAAGCACGTGCAGCGATTGGCAGCTGAGGTCGGTGGAACCGATGCACGCTTTAATATCGACTATCTAGATTGCAGTTTCGACCACAACTAGAACGCTTGTCACCGCTTGTAGTATAATAACAACTTGATCATCGTGTTCAGCAACAGAAACGAGCGATCCCACGCCATCGCTCTCACCGCTTTACGGTGTCAGTTTGCCGCCAGCAGTAAAGATCCCAGCGGGTACACAGTGTGCTCTGCGTTCAAAGACCCTTTCGTAGCGGGCAATGTCTCCGCGATGAGCGTGGTCTTACAAGAGAACAAGAGAAGATGACAAGTTTCCACTTGGAAAGTTAACCTTAAAGGACCATAAAGATGTGAGCGGAAATGCTGTAGAGCGTATACATACAAACTGTTCAATCGCAGTGCTTAAATGTCCTCATCATCACTACCCTGACTACACACACTGCAGGGCAAATGCCTCTTCTACGTTCAGCTCATCAACCCGGTCCTGTGCTTTCTGCTGCCTTGTATAATCCGCAAATATCCTAGGCTCATTTGCCCCCCCCCTCCTAATTTCGCCAAGGGAGAAAGAAAAAATTAGGAGTTTGGGGGCAGCTTTCACTTAAAATTGAGTCGGCTTACATTTATTGACCAGCACACGATATGTGTCCTACACAATATCAGCCCAGCCTATGTCCATTTATTCTTCCTGATCTCAATTAGAATATCACTTGGAACGTTAAACCCGACATATCAATCAAATAAATCAACTAGAATATTCTTAACTCACTTTCAACTCCTTTGCACTCTGCTCTCTTTCTATCTCCTAAGGTTAAACTACCATTCTTTCATTTCCTTTTTGTCCTCAGTTTACGTGGAACTCCTTCTTTAGCCTCAAAGTTTCTGCTGCGTAGGTATACGTGCCAGCGAGATGCAGTTATTATGCACCTACCTCTTCAGAGATACTGGTAGACTACCGTGCATGATCTGAGAAGGCTTAATAAATATGCTACACCACAAATATGCTTTATTCTTCGAGTTATTTTGCTATCATGGTTTGACTTCACGGTTTCTAACTGTGTTAACTAGACGTATTCCATAAAGAGACCCTGAGAAACTTTTTCAAGTCGCAATAAAATGACTTTACTGAAGAGCTAATGGCCTCATGAACTCGGCGCCGCAAATAATTCAAGAATTCTTCTAGTGTGAATGGAGTTACAAAGCCTTTGTCACATGATGCAAATGCATTCTCTGTTTTCTCGGCCCGACGAAAGCGCTGGAAGCTAAGCAGGCAGAGATGGAAGGGACAAAGACAATACGTCACCGGCGCCTCATGACCCTGAGCACTTTTTTTTTCTTTTTAGGGGCGAAGCTCCTTAGGGCGTGGGCTGTGTGTCCCCTGTAGCCTGTATGTAGCCACCTCTAGTTTAGTTCTTGCAGTGTTCACTAGATGGCGGTACCGTCCCCTGTATGCAGCCACCTCTAGTTTAGTTCTTGCAGTGTTCACTAGATGGCGGTACCGTCTCCTGTATGTAGCCACCTCTCGTTTAGTTCTTGTAGTGTTTACTAGATGGTGGTACTTGTAGCTGATGATGAAAAGATGCAAGATGTTATAAACTAGAAAGCGGTACTTGTAGTTGATGAAAGACGCGAGATCTTATAAAATAGAAATGATGTCACATATGGCGCGTGTCATTGGTTGAAGGCAATCGCTAGATTTAGTGCGGCGACGTACGATGAAATAAAATCGAGTGGGCAAAATGTACAGAGGATTCATGGTTTACCAGGTTTACCTCCGGAGCTTCGCCCACTCATCATCATTCACTTCGTGGATATGGCGGAATTTTTTTTCTTTGCATATGGAGCTTCTGAAGCGTGATCGCGTGCGCACTTGTGGACACGTCGAGGCCTCATGTGGCAATCTCTCCAAACAAGCGAGTGCGCTATGATTAAAACGTCAATAGTTGATACAGTGACTTTTTGAGCGTCTTCCGTCATTTTTCGAGACAAGAAAAAGCAATTTTTAGTTGACTTTGATAAAGTATTGTGAGTTACAGGCAGCCTGCTGTGTTGTAACATTCGGCTTGCGTGTTGTCGGGAGCCTGTACTACCAATTGGCAGCGTTATTTGACCATGCTCATAAAGTGGTAAAGGACCCCTCTCAAGCTGCTCAAATGTGCTCATCATCGTCAGTGATCTCATATCGATAGTTCAGACCAAAAATGTGGGTTTTTCAGTGATGGCATACTGATAGTTTAGTCAGAAAATGCAGATTAATTGAGACCATTTAAAAGCGTTTGCGATACGTTCATAATGAAAGCAATAACAGTGAACCACTGATTTATAGCACGAAGCCGCGAGGAAGTCCATACCAATTTCTAATAACGAAACGTTTAAATTTTCATAAACGTTCGGCCTAGACCCTTGGTCGAACCCGGCACGCATCACTTACCTGAAAACTCACTCTACCAGTTCAGCACTTCGCAGCGTCAAGGGCAATTCAAACTGCAAGTCGAAGCACATGAACACTTATTATTGCAAATTCATTGTTAGTCATTCCGCAAGGTAGTAGAAAGACTAATAAAAGAAAAAGTAACAGCCATTTATTTGTAGTGTCATGGCAGTGGTAACTATACACGCATTTATTCACTATTATTTCACTTTATTTTTTAACCAAGCTGCACTCATTAAAGAACTGACACTGGATAGTAAGACCAGAAACCAAAACAACAGTTGAGTAGAACATCAAGAACAACATACAAAAATGTTCCATTACAATTAAATGGACGTATGAGCTAGTAAAGAACACTGAATGTTGTAATGCAAAGATGGTTCAAAACATTATACAGTAAAAAACTACTTTATTATTGCATAAAGGCTTCAGCAAACAAACCACATATTGTTTCATTTGTAGATGGGGTATGCTGTTCCAGTCAGTTACTGTTCGAGGAAAGCATGAAAAACTCAAAGATGTTGGTTCCAGAAATTTATGGTGTTTGTGAGGCACAGAAGCAATGTATTTTTAGTTGGCAGTGAGATCCTTTATATAAGATTTAGAAGAAAGAGATACCATTATTATAAAGCATGAAGAGATGTGTACGCCTGCGTCTTTTCTCTTTGTTTTCAAAGAATAAATCTTTTACTGGGTTATTGTTTACTCAGAGAGTCACTATCGCGATATCTATAGAAACCCAGCTTCATTTTTTTACGTTGGAATCAATCTAGCCCATCAATGTTAGAATAGAGAATTCCATTTCTCAGAAAATGGTCCTCTAGCTGAAAAGTTCGTAGATGTCCTAGGACCAAACCCGGGACGAACGTTTTTCTGCCGGTGTCTACACACCACATGAGCTAGCCAGGAAGCTAGCAATTAGCAGCGCCTCTATATTGTGCCTTCGTGCTACAAATAAGTGACTGTTAACTTTCACTAACTAAATGTTTCTTTAGACTTCCATTACCTTGCGATATACATCAAAAGACGTTTGAAATAACCTGAGCAATGTTGGTTCAAGCTGGGGCAGTGAGCTTTAAAAGGAATTTCGAGAACGTATGATGACAAGCAGTCATTGGCTTTTATTGTAAAACGTGATGGGTCATTATGAGTAAAGAAGTCGTAGCCCCGCTTCTTCGAGGGCTTTGTACTGACAGTTGGTAAGTGCACTAATAACGAAGGAAAATATAACCAGCGCGTTCCAATAGCCTCGATCTTTTTAGCAATAACTGAGACAGTGGCTCACGAGTAGAATTTCAAGGGGCCATCATGACAAAATGAAGCGATAGAGGTTAATAGCCAGTCATTTGAATGGCTGGTGAATGCCTAGGTAATGAACCATTTTTGCCGATTCGATGGAGTTAATGAACCTATATTCAGAGGAGTACTCACAAACCAACAGAGTGGTGTTAATGTGATAGCAATTTCATCGGGAAGTTCACCCGCCAAAGTATGCTAATGCTACGGACAGCCATTAAAAGACGATCGTGCTACTAAGCCTACTGTAGTGGAGGGCTCTCCAACTGACGACTCACTCACGTTGCACAGCACACAGGCATCCAGTATCTCACCCTTATTGAAATGTGACCCCACAGCCGGGACGGGACCCGCCAACTTCGAGACTGCTGCCGACGCCACAACAACCACATTATCAGCGTACAAAATTTGGTGAGTTGTCTGAACTTAACGGTTTAAAAGGCAGCAAGAAAGACGATGCACATGGTGAAGGAGAACATATGACAAACACTGAGCTAGCAACTGTAGTCTTTATTAAAAAGATGAGAGTAAATACAAGCATTTCCACTGTGTGCGCAAACAGTGGAGTTGGTCTGTATTTCGCCATTGGACTGTAGCGCCGCCAAGCAGAATTCGGGAGCGTTTTCTCAAGGTTGGTCAGTAAGCGTAGACGCTCTTGTTCGACTGTACATTTCAAGCCACAGTATAAGCGGTTGGCAAGAAACAAACACTCTAATTTTGCACGTTTCATGAATAGGTGAGCAAACCGGACCATACGGAACGCAGTAAATTGTGTTCCGTACGGCTTGTAACAAGCGAAGAGTGCGTGAAAGTAACCGCCAATTCGCAGTTATAATGGTAACCTTCAGATAACACACATCCACTTCACAATGTTTTACCGTGGAATCTATTATGAGATCCCAACACCGCTCACGAGCGGTGGCGTAGTTGTCTACCACCACCGCCACCACCGGTGTCCGTAGCTACTATCACACGAAATAAGAAGGAAACTCAGTAAAAAAATATATGAGCCCCCGCCTCCCCGCAGATAACCGTTAAGAAGTGCGACTGCACTTCGAATTGCGCCGAGATTACATGGCGTAGTAGGTTTAGTGGCATAAATAATGACAAGAGGAGGATTTGTACCGCGAGCATTTATTTACGCATTTATCAGGAAGTTAATGGTTGAGAATGAGGCGCGCGCGTTACTCCATTTATATGGACGTATGAGTGAGGTATTATGAGAGAGGGAATAAAAGCGAAGAGATAAACCTTCCGGTGCATAGAATAGGCATAGAAGTTCCCCACACACCTTCAGAGACGACCACTATTGCCCCGCGGAACAAAATGCAACTTACTGAAAACAAACCTCTTGGCTGCCTTTACAGCTTGGTTACACGCAAGGCGAACGCCCAAGTATCCTGCCTGCTTCGTAGCGATCACCTAGATGCCGCTTTTGTCGTCGCTTATAAGGATGCCAGTGTGAGCGGCACCACCATTCATACCATCCTTATATGTTCAATAATAGCAGAGGCTGGCCAGAAATCCTCATATTTTGCGGATCCTGCACCACCAGCTGACCTTGCTGAGCTGACCGCCATACGTCACAGACTGGCAGCTTTGATACCTCTTGTACAACCATGCAGATGCTCTCAACTCATCATTCCTGTTAACTCGACGCAAGCCATTCACAATACACGACGAGTGTATCGCTCTACGTCACTTTCGGAAACTATTCACGTTCTTGCTGGCTTCGCATCTGTGCAAATACGTAATCAGTGGGTGCCACGGGCCACTTTGCCGGACCTTGTCAAAGCTGATGTGGCAACCCACCCTCAAGTCACACCGTACCCACTACCGCAATTTCCTGAGGACGCTCAAGGACGAATGCTCCGGCGAAAAAGAAAGCTTATGACGTACCGCATGAGCTCTTATACCTCCATGTAGATCAGACCTCCCTGGTGGTTTAACCCGCCGAGAGAAAGTCACATTGCGGAGGCTTCGTCTTGGGGTGGCACTTACCCCATCCGTGAGCACCCTTTGGGCTCATAAGTACCGATGCCCGCATGGTACATCATGCCCACTTTGTGACGCCCCAGTCCAAGATGTAACTTCCTCACACTTACTGCGGACCTGTAATGGTCTTCAATGAAGACGTCACCATCAACTTCATGCAACAGGTCTTATGCCTGGCCGACCACTTTACTTTGACTGCTGGTTTTGTGCGCCACCGTTCTCCACTGGACTTTATGCGTGAAAAAAACTTTTATGTGTACTTTTAACCACGAAATATTATGCCTAAGGGTAGACTTTCTAAATAAAAAAACCAGCCTCTTTCGCCTCTAGGTTACTACCTCATCTACGCTTCTAAAGAACCAAACATCTGTGCGCGTAATGTTAGCCATTCTGGAATATTCAATGCGCCTAGTGCGATACCGTTGCAATATGCGCACTTCATCAACTTTTTTTTCTTTTGCGAATTGCCGATGCTCTCTCACTGCGTGCCCTTAAGACAACAAAGTGTTAGGTCTGTTGCCGAAGCAATTGCAACCACTGGCGTAGCTTTATGGTAGTACCTCTGTTTGGGCGCAGTATATCTGGACCCAGTTCCTAATTCATCTGTGATTCTTACAAAAATTTAGGCAAGCAGCCCAGCTTAAGCCTTCACATGATGAACCCCTTGCAAAATGGCAATGGCATCCTGGGCAACACTATCCTTTCAAACAAACTCTGCAGAGCCTTTACATGTGTATTCATATACCCCTCTTCTTTTTCTGCACCCATCAACTTACCTCCCTTACCCACATGTAAGTGCAGGTAATACATTGTTCTGCCTACTAGATTCAGATACAGCTGTGCCTGAACCTTGTAGTAGTACCTGTGTGTTGCCTTAAATGCACCAGTAGTGTCTGACTAAAAGTCCGGCTGAGATTGTCCTGTCTGAACCAGATCAGTTGGGTAGACGTTACACTGAGAGTACAGGTTTTGACTGAAAGTAGTGCGGGTGAGTGGCAATTGCAATATAAATTTCATCTGGACTGCAACCCAGATATCGGTACTTATATGGTATCATCCGACCACAGTCATCCAGCCTTCCATTCAAATGCCGTGCTTTAAAGGCAGTAAGAGCCCAGGACTTGGCAAGTTCTTCATTCTCTACGTCATAATGTATGGCAGGGCTTGAAATGTGCCTAATTATAAATATCCTATCTACTAAAGCAGAACCAGTTTGTTTCTTGGAGCGGTCCACTTTCTTGAATATGGAAGCAGTTATTCTTCTTTTTTGGTGTATAAATCATTCACCACAGTCTCTTTGTTTTTTTATAGCTGCTTCAATATCCCGAGATGAAACAACTGTATTATTTAGGTTCTGTAGCGTTTCGCGCTAATCTTCATGGCCCTTTGCAGTAATACTTGCAAGGTCGGTATGGGAAACGGGTCTGTCCAGCGTTATTCCATATCCAGCCACTTGTCCGGTAGAAATACTGGCACAGACAGCTGTCGGAACAACCTGAATTAGAAAAAAACACAAAGTCATAATAAGTCATGCTATTATTGTGAACAGACAAGTTCATTTTGATATTGCAGGAAGTGACAAGTCACATAAAACCAGCGAATCCTGGCATCCAAACACCTTCGAGGTTTTCAGCCTCAAATATAGGTAATGCCCACAGCAATACACCATTCTGCTAATTTTCATCACCCATTCTGAAGTTAGAAACTTCTGAGTGGCCAGCCTCTAAGTACAATATAGCAAACACAAAAGGTGCGCCCTACAATAACAACGCAAAAAATATAACGAGTGCATTTATTGTAAAGAGTTCGAAGAAAGTTCAGTGGGTCGGTTATAATGATAAGGATGTAGATGCGGTCAATGACCAAGTCAAGGTGAAAATACAGCCCCGCCGCGGTGGCCTTGTGGCTGAGGCACTCGGCTGCTGACCCGCAGGTCGCGGGTTCGAATCCCGGCTGCGGCTTCTGCATTTCCAACGGAGGCGGAAATATTGTAGGCCCATGTGCTCAGATTTGGGTGCACGTCAAAGAACCCCAGGTGTCTAAATTTCCGGAGCCCTCCACTACGGCGTCTCTCATAATCATATGGTCATGTTGGGACATTAAACCCCACATATCAATCAAGGTGAAAATACAGACGTTTGGGACCCATATGGCTTTGTTGTTCACTCTCACATTTGTTGTTCAATTGCATTCTTGACATTTTATGCTGCTTTCTTATTATTATTGCTAGCTCACGGAGCTCTTATGACCAAAAAATACATATTGCATTTAAATTTTGCTCACATCACTCTTCGCACATGTACTATGTTCTTGAGTTCTACCTTTTCTGCTAAATGTGCAGACTGTGGAGACGAGGTATCTGCGTTTTTTGGAATTGTCCCCTCTTTCTTCTTCGTTGTGGTGGCCCGCACCGTTACTTCCAAAAGAGTACCAGCATGTTATTAGGGAGCTGCAATACCTGAACATACAAAGTGTTTTGTTCGGGCAGCATTATAATCCATTACTATGTACAGTGGCATAATTTCTAATACCCTCTATGAACCAAGGCAAATCAGCAATTTATCAAACGCATAACTTAGCTAAGCAGAATCGCCTGGAGAGGGCACCCAAGTATTATATGACAAAAGGTCCTGAAAAAGAGAAGACCTAATGTGGTCGAGAAGGGCTTTTTTACTACCGAAATTCTTGTTTCTTCTTGTCAGCCTTGACATCATGGTGGTGCCCAGTTGTTCAGAAGAGCACTGCAGCCTGAAGGATATGTCATGAATGAGCGTTGGCTCCACATTTCTCTCTGTCCCTCTGTTTCGTGTGGTTGCTGAATCTCTACAGGCCAGCCCTGCAAGGCCACGTTGTACAGTCACGTCAATTTTCCATAAAACTGCACCAATGTTACAGCACACGTGGGGCGCACCAGCCATGCAGTCACAATCTGCTGTCACAACCTGCTGTCATGACCTACCCTTTGTTTTTACACAGGCCCAGGCTATTCAGGGCTTTTGGCTGCTGGTCTGAAATGGCCGAACTTTTGCTTTAACGCACAACATCTCTTCACTCAACTTCTGACACAATACTTCCTCTACCCATCCACTTTGCACATGACTGTTGGAATACATGCTCTTTGTCCACCTCCTGAGTGGCAGGCTTTCGGCCTAATGAGGTAGCACACAAGGCGGCCATCTGTGACAATAGATCACAATTTGGTGTCATCAACCCATTTCTTGATATTATTGGGGTGCGGGTAGGTGGTACCATCAGAAAGAAAAAGGAATGCACAGAGCATAAGGGGAGAATGGCAAAGCAGAACGTTGCAAAAATGAGAGCAATGCTGTGAACGCTTAGACTCAAAAAGGTTAAATTATCACAACAATGAAAAACAAAATGACATCGACGAAACAAAAACTAGATTCCAAATCGTTACCATAGTTGCTTAGGCTGAAAAGAAAGGCACCAGCCACATAACAGAAGGCAAACGCCGAAAACCGAATCGAGCATCTCTGCCCAAAATAGATGAACATACTGCAGCTAAGCGGCTATTTTGCGACCGTAAATGAAACAAAATTCTTTTTTCACTAATCCACCTCTTAGTGCACTGTTGTGCAAAATATTCGGTCCTTGTGAAACAACTGGTGCGCGATGGCGTAGCATATTGAAAGGTGAACTTCTGTCGATAAACTGACACGTATTCTCTCTTTCTCCGCGTGGGCAGACGAGAGCCGCTGCATGATCGTAGCCAGGCACTCACTTGAACGCGAGCATAGCAAGGAATGCTGCGCTTGCGAAGGAAACCAAAGAAACCTTAAGCTCTTCTAAGGTGACATTCACTAGTGTGACTCCAATACCTGCCTCTGAAAACTGATGTACAACACGACTAAAAATGGCTTTCTTCGCCGGCCGGGGCAACTGTTATCGCAAATCTTTACCACCTGAGCTTCTGCCAGCTGCAATAAAAGAGACAGAGAAGGCAAGAGTATCGCGAAAAGTCCAAAGCATAACGATAGCAAGAAATGGCCGGTAAACTTTATGAAACACAACAGCTATACTAGAAAAACGATCACAGTTTTAGTAGTTTGTTACAAAACGCGCGTCCCAAGTGTTTTTAAGCAAATTACTCACCGATGTCAATCGCCGTCGATCCCACTTGGTCGCCTACAGCCGGTTCATTGTAGAGCGCGTTTTTGTCCATCAAAACCATCGTATACTCAAACGACACCACAATGTTTCAATTGTCCTGGCACGAACACAGCAGCAACATA
The DNA here is from genome assembly GCF_043290135.1 of Rhipicephalus microplus. Lineage (NCBI taxonomy): Eukaryota > Metazoa > Arthropoda > Arachnida > Ixodida > Ixodidae > Rhipicephalus > Rhipicephalus microplus. The sequence goes on from NC_134704.1 coordinate 159,021,158, forward strand.
AAGCTAGGTAAAACAATCAACAACCAACAGACCACTCCGCAAACATTTCCTTTCCAATAAACTTATGCGTCCACAATGACACGCGCAGTAGACGACGCTAGGGCAGCTAGAGTTTGGCGAAATGGTGGTGCCCATATAGCGAAAGTAAATTGTGTATATCAAACTGATGACACTGAAGTTGTAGATTTCTTAGAATTTTGTTTGGCCCTTTAGAGCAACACGCAAGTGAAAGAACAATAGATAAGTTGTGCAAGAAATTCAAGGCTACAGCAAACGTTTGCGTGGAGTATTTTGTGTCATCACGTGCGAAAAGATCGAAACAATGCTGACCTTGAATGAACCGCGGTATTATTCATATTTAAACAAAGCGAGTGCAACTCAGCAGAAAAAGCTCCGATGAAATATCCAACTTCGTTTAGAATCGAAACATACTCTGACGATAAATCAAAAGCAGTTCTTTGACATAACGCTGACTTGATTTTTAAAAACTTCCCAACATAAATTCTGTGAACGCATGTGAATGCATGCAGCTGACATAGCTGCACATTTTAATTACTTTTTGCAATCTTTGTTTACCAACAGTGAAAACAATAAGTTGGTCGAGCCCTTCGTACATCGTATACGCCAACCAATGAAAATAATCAAATGGGAAGGAGTGTTTGACCTGCTCCTGAACCTGGACACTAAAGATTCCAATGAGCCTGGCTCATTTCACTTCAGAATTTCTGAAATGGCATGCCGAATGAATATCTTATTACCTGACAGTGATATTTGAGAAATTGCTAAAAGCCCATTTCTTACCCTCGGACTGGTGCAAGGCAGTTGTCGTATTGGTATACAAAGAATGTGATGACAGACGTTTAAAATAATATCGCTTCCTTTCCCTCACATGTATTAGTTGTAAACTTTTGAAGCGCATCATCATAAAACACATTTTACAATTTCTCGAAGAAAACAACTTGTTATACTCATCCCAGCACATCCCCGGCACGGCGGTCTAGTGCCTAACGTACTCGGCTGCTTACCCGCAGGTAGTGCAATCGAATCCCTGCCACAGCGGATGCATTTTTGATGGAGGCGAAAATTCCGTAGGCCCGTGTTCTCAGATTTGGGTGTGCAGCCATAAGTCTGAGGCGCCACGAACCACCGTGCCGCCAACAAGTCGGCAAAATCTACGTGAGTGACTTTGTTCAGCTCAAGCAAGCGAAGCCTAGACCAAACACAGCGTTGCGTGTGGAGCATCATCCGCCAGTGAACCTCGAACAGGAGATTGAGCGTACGCTGGGCCGCCGCCACAAACAGCGCCGAGCTGCTTTGGAGTGAGCAGCGGAAAAACCTACGGTAATGCGACCCTTCACCACGAACTCGAGCTAGTGCGAGTGTTGCAAGCAAGCGTGAGTCTGCTGCTCTTACCGCTGCCAAGCTGCTTGCGACCAATTGACGGAGAAGCCAAGTGTAATGGGAACCAGTTTTTAGAGTTTCGATGTTAGCAAGAGCCCTACCAGATCATGCCATTTCACTTACAGCGTGCCACATACTACAACTAAGCTCGCCACGAGCAACCGCAACATGTCTTGGACGACTCGCCACACAGCGACGAGGTTTTCGCCCGATATCGTGCCCCGGAGCTCATCACGGCGCGGCGAACACAGGGGACCATTCGATGAGCTAGTTTCCGGGCGGCCGACGGCAATGGCTGCCAATATCCAGAAGGTCACAAAGCACAGGTGAACTGCGGACGCCCAAGCCGACCTTTGCGGTGAATTTCGTGAGTGCGATATGAAACACAGCTGAGTCCGTTGCAGGCAAAGGCAACCCGTATCACACATGCGACAAGTATGGCAGAATGAAGAATCATTACCTACTTGTGATAGAATCCAGTGCTGATTTCTGCCCGTAGTAAGACTGAAATAAACTATTCGACAGGCCTGCTGTCTTCTCGGCCGCCATGTTGGCCGTCATTCCGAAGAGGGGGTGCCGTGTGTTGGTCGTGACCATCTTGACAAAACCAGAGATATACAGTGCGACTTGGCGACATGCCGAGACCTTCATGGGTGCGGCTAAATGTAAAAGCAGCTGCGCACACTTATCTAAGGGGACCCACAAAGTATCGCGGCATACATCCTAGATCTTTGAGCTCTCTGAAAGCTATGCAACGCGAGCCGACACCAGCAAATTAAGAAGACTGAGCCGGGAGAGACGAGGAGGGCTAGTTTTCTCGACAACAGTTTGCGCATGGTCCACGTCTCATGCGTGGTTAATCTCTTTGGAAACTAAGTGGTTTGCACGCTGCACGCATTCTGTTGTGGTTACTTCTCAACGATCAATGCGTTCATTGCGCGCTCCTATTGGGCTCCGTAACTCCATTTGCGGGTAATTTTGCCTTAGAATGCGTGGTTACGCACAATTAGCCAAGATGATGCAGCCACATTTGTTAAAATGAATTAGATGATATTTTGAGAAGAAAAGGTAAAAAATTAACTGCACATGAACAAATACCTGCTACGGCTTTCAGTAGATAGGTCTAGAGGAACTTGGTAGTTGACTAGACAATAAAGCCCGCCTTGGTGGTATAGCGAATATTTGCTTCGAGATCTCGGAGTAGCGCCCTTTTGCGTGGGATGTCAGAGCAGAAAGTTCACACTACAAAAAATTTTACACCCATAAGTATGTATTTTTGTCCCATGTGCAACACCCTTTTAGGGTGTCTAGGAACACCCTAAACAATAAGGTGTTTAGAAACACGCTGGAAACGTAGGTGTGAAGAAACAGCACACGCTACTTCATTAGGTGTTTATGAACACTCCTAAACGATCGGTGTTAGATAAAGCTACACCCATAGGAGTAAGGTGTAACACTAAAAATCCCTCTTGAAACGATGTCAGTTATATGGATAAGCATACTTGATCAAATGAAGCGCAATTACCGGGGCAAGAAAAGCAGAGACACAGGAGGTGACGATTAGTCTTGTGTGTTGTGGAGAGCCATTAATAGCACTTCATTCCATCAAATATGCATCACCAACTGGCTGAAGCCTCAACTGTTCTAAGGGAGAAGCATATAAGAACCTTCTCTGTGGATGGCAGGGAAGAAGAAAGATACTGATGTCACCCACTGCACTTATACCTGCATGCATTGAGCTGATAAAATAGGGTGCCGTGGTCTTGAATGAGCTGCATAACGCCAGTGTATATATGTGTAGGTAAACTTGGCCAAAAATGACAAAGTAGGACACGGCAGGCACTTACACGCTTATACACACGCGCACACACACACACACACACCCTCACGCACGCACGCACCACATCACAGTAGCGCAAGCAGTAACCCGTAGCGTAAAGTTTAACCGAACATAACGCCAAAGCAAAAAACAATTAAGCCCATACGTTCACATCTGCCTTTATTACAAAAAAACTGCAATTTTGACAAACAGGAGTCCGACGGCATTCTGCAAAATTTTGAATTATCTCACGTGACCAAGTTTTTTTTCTCTGTATACTAGAAGTTTATTGTTTTCAAAACAATAAATCCCCACAACTTTCAAAAAAACATTAGCGCTAGTCGGGCAAACAACTTAGAGGCCTGGCGTTGAATGACACCTATACAATAGAAAAAACACGTAGAAAGAGTAAGGGAGTTTCTGGAGTCACATTTACAACCTAATATATCTTGCAGTGTATATTTCGACATTAAAAAATGACAAAATTCGACAAGGCAGTGTAATTGGGGTTGTGGTAATGTATTGTAGTGTTGGTATACTTCTAACTACACAACCACAGCTCGCCATTGCTGGTTACATAATCATCTTCAGCTGCTGAGATGACTTGTGCTTTCGAGAGAAGGGGGCGACGCTGTTCTTTCTCTACAGGAAAGTCAATCCCGGAAACCTAAAGTGAATACTAAAGGAAGAATAACCGAAATTTCGCAGAGTGCAACATACAATATGCACTCAGCATAAATAGCTGCTTTGTTATGTGTAAGTATAAATTGAGTGAATAGCAAGCATATTCAGTGGCATCTGGCTCAACTGCAGTGAGAAGTGCAAGAAAAGGTATGCTGAGCAATAAGTGCCATAAAAAGCACGCTGTGGCAGATTCATTATCCCTTTCGTGCCGTAGATATGAACCTTACTTCACCCTTCCAGCTTGCTCGCGCAGGCAAACAGAAAGGTGCTGCTCCAAGTTGATAGTGTTCCATTAGCCGCATGCATCGACCAATCTAAGTGAATGTCAAGTTCCATGCTTAAGTATGCATCAACACAGCTACATGTGTATTTCTGCAGATCTACCATGGTACTCATTCGATTAAATTTAATTAAAAGGATCGCAATACGACGCGCAACAACATATATATATTTTATCTGTATTGCACAAAACCACAATGCCACTGAGCATACATGACGGTATGCGCATTGAGAAGGTATTCAGTGCAGGTAATTTGTAAAATTTTGTACTGTATAGTTACGTGTTAAAATGCGAATGATACTAGAGTTATTGAACGGGCTCTTTGACACGATTATATAATGGAAAAATTGGCTATTGGGTCATTCCACGTCAGACGTCCAAGCCACTTTGGCGACCAACTTAGATGTATTTAAAAAAATCGCACCGATTGACTGCAATAAAAGTAAGTGCTAGAATATTTAGCAGACAAGTAATTTTTTGGTCACGCGGCTGCCTCCTGAACTTCCCGGAATCTCGTCTTCGCGTTTGTTAAAAAAATTATTTCATAAGAACCTCTTCTTCTTTCGTGCCAAATTTTGTTTACAAGTTGAGTGATGGGCTTGCGTAAGTGTGTGAAGCTCAGTAATATATTACCGATTTTCGACCACATACGCCTCCAATAATTAGGCGAAATGTGTTATATCTGCTTTTTTCTGTATCTGCATTTTTCTATATCAATACTACACTTTTATTGAATATCTGAGGAGCGGATACTTAATCCACATAAGGTATATTTGGAGGAAAAATATTTTAGACCTCTCAAGCTGTCAACCTTTACGAGAAAAAATTGCGAATTTAACAAAATGGTTGTTTTGTCTATAATGAGACGCAACTTGCACCATGGGATGGTTGAATTAAAATAGCCTTTGTACCTAAATCCAAAGCCAATAAACAGTTCTTTTTGTGCGCGAAATTTTGTCATAGCAATTTATGGTTTGAGAAAAAGGTCACAGCATATCCACGGAGAGAATGATGATGAGTGGGGCGAAGTGTCCGTCCGTCCGGACGCACAAACGAATGGACAGACAGTCTGACGCCAGTATGAACGGACAGAAAGATGGACGGACCCATGGGCAGACTGACACACAAAAGCCCGGATGGATGCACAGACGAACGGACGAAAGCACAAATGTATGGACGAACGATTAGCCCCAGGAATCATCATTTTGTGTGTGTATATGCTGTGAAAACCACTAACGCTATATATTTTGTAACTCATAAAGTGGCTTCATAATACTAGTTTGACTACAGAGGAGGGAACGACCTACGGCCTCAAGAGCTTTGCCCCTAAATGATTTTTGAAGTTCCGAATTACCCATTTACCATTGGTCACACGGCAGCCGACGCCTCGAAGTTCCCCAATGCCGTTGATGGGCAAATTTTAAAAAGTTATTTTATTCCTTGAATTCGAAATTGTAATGATGAATCTTGTCACATACAAAGAAATGTTTATTTGCATTCAATTTAGGTGAAAGGTGATTTTTATTTGGACCACCACATAGTGCAAATTGCGCCTCAATACGGACAAAAATGACAATTCTGTGAAATGAGTGATCTTTTGTAGTAGAGGTTAAAAGCTTAAGATGTCTAAAAATAATTTTCATCAAAATATCTTTTCTGTGAAGTAATAGTCACAGCTCAGATATTCATACAAAGCGCAGTATCGCAGTGAGAAAATGCAAACATGACACATTTTGGCTAAATTCTTGCAGATGTATGTGGCCGAAAATTTGTAATAATATTATTGAGTTTCAAACACCTTACATAAGCCCCTTTACTTAACATGTACCAAACTTGGTACAAAAAAAGGAGCGGTACTTGTAAAATATTTTTTTTTTCACAAGCAAGACTCAAACACCATTCTGGAAAGTTTAAAAGGCATCCACGTGACCAAAAAACTTTTTTCTTTACGAAATATTCAAGCAGTTCACAGTTCTCAGTGCATTAAATAAGCATGATTTTTTTTAAACACATTTGCCAGAGCCACGAAATTGGCTGGTAAATCTGGAATAAAGGGACCATGTTACTTTCACTCAATGACCATTGCGTTCTGCTAAATTAGGGCTATTTGTTTCAATCATGCTGGCAGGCTGAGAATGCATAACTCCTCCCCGATGCAGCGTAGGCTGTTCAGTGGCTGTGCTTGTTGTGTTCCCAGATAAATATGCTGCTCAGTCTTACGTTTTGGCTGCAACACATTAACAGATAACCTGCACTAAGTATAACTATACAGTGTTTATGTGCGAAAAAAACTAATAATACGCTTCGCATAGCGAAAATGCCTTTAACATCTGAAGTACTTAGCGAAGTTAAACGCCAAAGCGAGGCGAGGGCAATAAAACTCAATAAAAAGAATATCATGAAAGTTACACATAATTAAAACACGCTGAATAAATTGTGCTGAAACGTAAGCAGTTATGTTCAAACAAGTGTTTGCACTGTTCAAGTAGGTGATTCGGCCCCACAGACAGACGAAAGGCCTGTTCAAACAAAAGTCCTGCTTCAGTGCTCGATCTGCCCCACAGGCACGACTGTCGGCAGTGTCACGCTAGGTTGCGGGTGAACGAAAATACCGCTGAAGACAAATTTAACGAAATTGAGTGTATTAGCAAGTATGCAAACTTCGCGAGGCGCACCTATCGCGATGCAATATGCTGTGTTGTCACCCGATGCATCAACCCGAGTTATCACGGTAGTGTTAGCGCACAAACCGAAAAAAGGACCGAAAAGAACGACATGGACACCACGCCTTTGTTTTCCGTTCTCGGTCTTTTTGTGCAATAAGTAAAAAAGAGAGCAAATGAACTACCAACATGTCCAAGCATATGCGTCTTAGATACGGTGTATGTTTGGAAGTAACAGGCGCCATCCCCACACATGTATTAATTAGTAAACTAAATTTGATATGTATCACGAGTGGGCCCCGTTAAACACGGCTGCCAACAAAGCGCACCGCAAAAAATCTGTTCAAATTCTTCGCTGAACATCAGCGGCACATGCTCACTCTGCTTTGTATTCCAAACAATCTAAACAAACAAACAAAAAAATTAGCCCACAATCACACTTCGCCATCATCCCCATGAAACAGTTCGGACAAGTATTCTCGCTAAGTAAACAAATGGTGATTTGTCATCAACTAGTTGAAAAAAAATTGTTTGAACGCATTATTCTCGTGCTCACGCACTTAAGAAAGCACTGAACGGAGCAACGCGAGAGTGGTACTCACTGTTTCACTTCAAGTGCTCCACACTACGAATCCATAGCTCCAGTTTTCAGGATGGTGCACCTTTCCAATAATCAGCACTGACAGAACACACAGGTCGAACACAGAGCGCAGGCACATTTAAAACTAAACACCGACTAATAAACTCTACTGATCGAGAAGCCGCGCGCAACACACGGAAGGGTTTTTCGCCAGCGCACGCAGAGACAAGAAGACGATGCTGGTCCCTTTCCCGCGCTTCGCGTCTGCGTGCGCAGCAACCCCGGAAAGCCAAGGTTGTCCAGGCGACGAGACTTCATGGCGGCGGTGCGCTCTCAGACCAGCTAGATGCGGTTTAACACTAGCTCCAGCCCTCTACTTATAGCGCGGGCACTGCTTTTTTTCTTTTTTTGTGGCAGTGATCTGTTGTGGTATAATCGTTCTTCAACAGTGCATCTGAATCGAAGTGAAAATTGTGACGGTGCAGTGCGGCCAGCACGAACTACTAGTCAGAATGCTCATTTGTAATATCCAGGAGAAATATTTAGCGCACCTTTAACGACCTAACATAGTGAATACCGGTAAAAAAAGCTAAGCTGATGCTTTTTGCTTAGCCCTATGGTTCTTTAGTGACTGCACATTCAGGGTCATGCAGGCGATATTTTATCAGCACTTTCATCTCGGTAAAGACATTGCAACATTGCATGCATCGGCCGTCACACTATTCGATAAGAACATAATGCCACGTGCGCGCTGCTAGGAAGACGAAGACGACAGCGCGTGCGCGCATCTGCAGGCTTTTATGCAGCAAGCAATAACGAGAAAGAAGAGGAATGCTCTGGCGCACGGTAAATAAAAATACTTATCTGCTGCTACTTTCTCAACGTGTTAAATACTACTTCTGTCTTCACGTTGCGACAATACATTTGTACTTAGCTTGCAGTCCATGGAACAAGACCGCGGCTGAAAATATTTCATCAATGTTGTTTTCTTACTAGCTACAAAGTCAAGGCTTTGGCCGAAGCACGTCTGCTGTGGAAGTTGCATAAATGATAAAAAGGGTATCCACAAAAACACACAGAGAGAGAGAGAGAACTGGAGAATGCGCTTCGGCTCTCTCGAGGAGAGCTGTGTTCCAAATTTATTCAACAAGGCTTCCGTCATTGTGAGCAAATCTGCGCCAAGATCACCAAAATGTCCTTATTCTGCATTTTTCTTCATGATCGCTGTCCTCTTCCTAATTTCTCTGGGGCACTTTTAAGGACACATGAAGAGGAACATTCGCTACAGTAACTAAATAAAACGTGCCTGCTGAAATACATCACGTCAATGTTCGTTTTTAAGGCAGCTGATGGCTTGTTGACGTGTTGGTTAAGGCTTAATAACTATGCAGTTCTTTTTTTTTGCAGGTGGTGGACGTTTTATCTCCAGCTTTAAAAGCTTTGATCTTATGGGGGGGAGGGGGGAGGGGGAGTGTTTTATGCGTGGCTACACCGATGTGTTCAATATTACCTTGTTCAGGCAAATCAGTGCCATGTGTGAGTGTTGACTAATCACGTAAATGACACAAATGAAAGGAACAGATACAGGAGTATTGGCCTTTACTCGATTGGACAAGCGATGCTCCTATTGTATATCTTGCGTTCTATAGTAGTTTCGACCCGCAGGTCGCGGGTTCAAATCCCGGCTGCGGTGGCCGCCTTTCCGATGAAGGCAGAAATGTCGTAGGCCCGTGTGCTCAGATTAGGGTGCACGTTAAAGAACCCCAGGTGGTCAAAATTTCCGGAGTCCTCCACTACGGCGTCTCTCATAATCATATGGTGGTTTTGGGACGTTAAACCCCACAAATCAATTTTATAGTAGTTTGCGTGCTTTATTGATGAAAGCCACGTTTAGGTCACAGTACTTCCTGCTTCGACCCATTACTAGACGTGCAAGCAGCTAGAAGTAGGAGCCTTGCTGGTATCAAGCTGGTTAATGTATAATAACAGTATAAGCAAATCTGCCCGAAAATGTCGTGCATTTGTAGCCTTGTAGGCCCATGTGCTCATATTTGGGTGTGCGGTAAAACTCCCGGTGGTAGAAATTTTTGGAGCCCTCAAATGCAGCGTCTTTAATAATCATGAGGTGGTTTTGGGACGTTAAACCCACATATCAATCAATAAATTGTAGCCTTGTTCATAACACCCCAAATATAAAAGTGTGTAGGAGCAGTTTTGAGGGTGTTATATTCATGAACACCCCAAATATAAAAAATGGAGCGTAAAAAGAGTGTTCTTGTGGGTGCTGTTATAGCGTACACCCTTCTTACACCTTTTAGGGTGTAAACCTTTTTACAGTGTACTCTCAACCGCGCGGCAGCAGGCACTGCTCCAGTGTTAGCTGAATAGTGTGCTTAAGGCAGGTATCTCATAATTTAGTGCAGCACACAAGACAGACACCAAACGAGCGAGAGAACGAGGACACGCGCTGTGTCCTCATTCTCTAGCTCGTTTAGTGTCTGTTTTTTTTGCGCTGCACTGCATTATGATTGACTTGTTACAACTCGCCCAACAAGCAACGTTGTTAAGGCAGGTACTTTGTCGGACGAACAACCTCGCGGAGGTCAACTAACACCTGCAACGAATGCTTTCAGATGCAGTTATGATTTTTTTAGTGGCGGCCCACTCGACAAGGCCGAGAAATCTACAGGATCGCCGACGAACATGCCGGTGTCACTGACCACATTGCTGGTACAAACTTCAAGCTATATGTGAGCGTTATCACTAGTCATCTGCAGTTTCCCCTATACGACACTTATTAGCTAGGGTGTTTATTTCGCTACTTCAATAAGCGTGCTTTCTTCAACTTCAACAGGTATGTATATACTGCTTGTAAAACGTCGCAACGTCCCATCGATGGCGCGGCGATCTACGGCATGGACTAAGTGTTCAAATTGAAGTCAAGGATGTCAACAAAGATCGCGTCACCAATGCGTCTCTGTACCTTACAAACAACTGGACTTTCGAACCCGCCACATAAGGTCTCCGTGGCAATCAAGCTCGTGATGAATAATCCTCAGTCAGTTTCCCTGGAAACAGTGTGTTACAAAGGAATATATGTTTTCTCCTTGACGATAGAGTGCGGCGCACGGGTGAAGTACTACTGTTTGTTAGTGTGGTTTGCCCGCCCGTGAAAAAGCTGTTAGCTTTCACAACAACCCATGAGGACCCGTGTGCTGTTATCCTTAGCATACTATTTCTGCAGTGCAGCGCTAGTGAAAGTGAACGTGAATAAATGTTCGGCTATCGCTGATATATGTCACTCTAGCATTCGCAACACAACAGATAATTACTGTTGAGAACCTGCTTGAGTTGCTGCCTCCGCAGCAAATCGACAGTTCGTAGCTTCTACTGGAAATGAAAAGTAATGTAGCGACGGCACGGTGTCCGACGTAGATGTGCCGTCGTCACAAGTTTAATAAAAGGTGACGGAACTACACGGAGTGATGTGCCGAAGTAGAACTGTGAACGTGGCGTCCAGCGAGCCAGAAGCATTCTACGCCCTACGAGCTGCCGTTGCCCATCATCTTTTTCCCTAGCCGGCTGGCCACCACTAGCGCTGCGATACAACAGAATCAAGTTACCAAGTTTGAGATAATTACTTTAGAATTATAGTCATAGGCATTGGCAGTGGTATGTATTGAGGGCGCAAACACGTATAGTTGTTGGATTCTCAATATCGCAGTAAAGGGGGTCTTGAGGGGCAGGTGATGGCGAGGCGGAGGGAGGCGACAAGTGCTGCCTTGATGCATCCCATGATCAGTGCGAATGATTGCAGTTTGTACAAGTAAATTCCGTTCAGTGAGAGTGACATCATGGAGTGGTTTATGTCACTACCGCACAGGGCTGTAATTTCAGTAAACGAGTAGAATTGATAGCTATTGTTGATTTTATAAACCACACACAGGGCCACAGAAATTAAAGTAGCAAAGGCAAGCGGGCAGAGTTTCCGTTTGCGAACGTGGGATAACGATAAGCTAAAGGAGCACTCCTTCAAGTTTCTGCACCGCCTCGAGAATAAACCTTCAGAAACAGTCCACTAAACCATGGCAGGTATCGCTTCTGAATTTATGATAAGCGTTGCGCCAAGCGTGCGCGTCTCTTGATCTATAAACTAAGTTTATTTGTACTGCAACCAAGTTAAGCCATATTCTGAAACATCCTGCGCCGTTCATCTTCACTAACGCGATGTGTTTACCGAGCTGATTATGGGGCTGCGTCGTCGCATCTCTAACTAGGGCCCCCGTGATAGGTTTTCGAATGGCACTGCACCTGGTGTAAGCCTCCTACGAGTGTAGCGTGCGATAAATGGCTGAATACTGGTGATGCGTTCAAACTTGGTTAAAAGTCTACCGAAGAGAGGCGCGTATGGCGGGTATAGCAGAAGAAACTCTCACCGTAGTTCTGGCTGCGCGCGGTGGATGAAGGCATGAGGCGCTTTTCCATTTTGAGCTGCGCTATTCCCCTCTTCCTCAGCTTCGGGTCCTTAAGATATTTCTGAAAGCTAATGTCATTTTCATGGTCGGTTGGTCGTATAGAGGCACAGAGGAGTATTTCATCAGTGCCTAATACTCACCGCGGTGAGACGTGGCCACAGGTTTTCACAAACAAAGCTAAAATCGAAGACCCACGGTTGTTCAAAAATCATCTGTAGCCACCACACTCAACAAAACCAATTGAACTGCTTCTTTGTCAGATTTTACCGCGACGGTAATTTATATACGGCGCCGGGCATCACTATCACGCAAATACTCATTCTGACATTAAGCAGGCGTGATTTGCAGCGGCGCCCATTGGTCACACACCAGGACATTGGCACTTGACTACTGACATGCACATCTCAGGAAAAAATCCCGGCATCTCCGGCCGCATTTTTGGTGTAGTCAAAAATGTTCGAGGCCCATAAATTAGGTGTGCGTTAAAGAACCACGGGTGGTGAAAATTCTCAGAGCTTTTCACTACTGCGTCTGTCATAATCATACCGTGTTTGTAGGAAATTCTACCCCATCAAATGTTATTATCACTATACTAGGAGTCACAAGTCACCGACCAATTGGTAAGAGAAACAACTCAAGCTGAGGCCTTGAACAGTGGTGCAAATTGTTCTGAGGCTTCTAGCGAGCTCAGTGATAGTCCAGACACTTTTCACGTACCCGGGCGTACTAAGAAAAAAGAACATTCGAAGCCATGGAGAGCAAGAAATGTTGAAACAGTGGTGTCGTGTCAGCAGAGAGTGAGCATGCCTCTACACTGGCGGAAGTATTTACGGGAAAGCCGCAACAATGCATACGTTGAAGGAAGCTGATTGCCGTTTGGCAAGACATCAGCTGCAGCTCATTGTCCCCATAAGAAATGAAAGAATAGACGTGCATATGCTTTGAGGCAATGCTTGTCTTTTAACATTTTGTACTTGCAGATACGTGCTGGGTTTGACTTCATTTGTTTCCTTCAGTTTTTTTGTGATTTTTTTCTTATTACAATACCAGTTTAGTTAGCTTTTGGGCTTGGTCTGTCAAGAGTAAACGCAGAGCAAGGTACCTTGTGTTTATAGCTTTGTGTATAATGGATTACAGAAGGAACGGGATTAGAATTTTCCCTTTGAGGTTCCGAAAGATGACTGCATTCAGTTTGTAGATTTGATCATTAGGATCGAACAGCAGCACACGTGCTGGTGGTATTTGTGTAGGTCAGTTAAGCTCATTCTTTATTTTTATTCCAGTCACTCAAAGTTCAACAAGAATGATGTCGCCACTTCATGTCTCGTATCTGCATTGCTTAAGACGTGCCAAAATTTATTGTCGAAGGCAAATGTCAACGCCTTCCTAGCCGCACTAACGCCTTTAATTCATCAGCCTTGCCTAGCGCGATAATACTCTGGAATGAAATTCCAGATTCCATTGTTAACATCCGTAATCTGGTAGTACTCAGAAGCGAACTGAGCAACTTTGTGTTCTAGGTACATTTTATTGCCAAGTTGCTATGTCCTTTTATTTTATACCTATGTGAATTTTTCATCATATTGTTCTACATTGTTGTAAACATAGACTGCCTTACCTGCAATATCTTCGGCCGCAAGTATTCATGCCATTAACTACTGTTTTAGTATTTGCATTTTTCGCGAGATCCCTACCTCTGTTGATGAATATTCTAGCCCTCTTTCAGGCAATACTCCTACTCAGGATGCTGTGAGGGCTCTGTAAATAAATAAATAAATGAATGGCCAGCTCACTAGGATTGATTATGGAACTTTCAAAAAGGAAAGCTTCGTCTTCTTAGTGAAAGATTAATAAAGAAACTCAAACAGGGTGGTAGTGACATTGTGGGAATCGATAAGAGTTTGCCCTGCATAGGCATTTCATACCTTTATGCTTTCTCCTACCATAAGAAAAAGGCGTGAAACAGATTTGGTGATAACGAGAATTTTTATCCAAGATTAAGTTGACCTGAGTGCGCAGCGGTACATAGAAAAATTGAAGGCAAAGGAAAAAAGTCAAGTGAATATGAGGTTATACACCGGGAAACGTTAGTTGAATATGGAGTGGGTTGGCTTTATCTCATCCCCTTGTCATGTGGTAAGGGCTATATTTGGCAAAGCGGAAGGTGTTCGAATAACCGACTAATGGATCACCGGGCATCACAGAAGGCCCGTGCTTCGTCGAATCTGTGCCACCATTGCAGAGACTGCAAGTGTCACCCGTTTCTTCGGGAAGCAAAGGTGTTGTCCCGGCATAGAGATATGTGCTCAGATTTGGGTGCACGTTAAAGAATTCCAGGTGGTCGATATTTGCGGAGCCCTCTACTACGGCATCTCTTATAATCTCATGGTGGTTTTTACACGTTAAACCCCACATATCAATCAATCATCGGCACAGAGATAGGACAGCGAGCGAAATTGCTGAGGCTTTTTATATCCACAACTATAGCGACACCTGTGTCGCGAGGCCTTCGGCCGCATTGCACCAACTATCTAACTGCGAACCTCTACTTTTTCAGATCATTTTTTTTTCTTTTTATGTTTGCGCATCCTTCAATGCACTTTCAGTTCCTAGTCGGCACTTGTACTCGTGCCTTTTCTGTTTCTCATCGCTTTTTTGCACAGTTTTTCTGGTAATAAATTACCAACTCGCCCTGACTTCAGTCCTATTAGGTGTATAGGAGGTTTTGTCGATCTGCTCTCAGTTGCGGTTTGCCTCGAAGGAGGGTGATCTGAGCCTTTTGTGGAATGGGATCAAGACAAAGGTCTTCAAAATGCCAGGTATGCTGCCGCATTCAAGGGGAAACAGCGCAAAAGACCAGGACAGAAAAAGCACACATACATTCATAGTTTTAGTTAGGCACTTTTCTGTGAACGTTGTAGTGTGGAACGTTTTCTGCCAATACGAGACACTGAAGTGGCGTGCATTTAACAACTCGAAAAACCTACGAGCGTTTTGCATAGCTCACAGCAGTAAATGCTCACTACGACATACTTCCACAGGCGCAACCCAGAAACGCTCACGTGACTACAACGACCAATGTACGCGATGAAACGTCGCTGCAGCTGAGCATTGTGACCTACTTGCAATATTTCCAGTATTCGCCCAATTGCTGCCACAGTGTTTCTTCGTAATTTTCGAATGCTTCCGAAGTGAGCGGATGTTCAGTTTTCTAGTAATATTCGGTAGTGTTTTGCATACGAGAGGTAAAGAAAGAAGCATTGAGCAAATTACACTTGCGCTATCGGGATGAATCTCACAATATGTCCAGGGTCGACAATTGAGAGCTGTGTCTATAGCTGGACATGATACGTTTTTATTACTTAAACTAGGTGACAAATCACACAAATGAATAGCAAAAGTTGTCTATTCTGAGTAGCACTGTCAGAAT
The DNA here is from genome assembly GCF_043290135.1 of Rhipicephalus microplus. Lineage (NCBI taxonomy): Eukaryota > Metazoa > Arthropoda > Arachnida > Ixodida > Ixodidae > Rhipicephalus > Rhipicephalus microplus. The sequence continues at coordinate 159,036,490 of NC_134704.1, forward strand.
TTTCGGCTTATAATTCTAAGCGGTGTCCTGTGAAGTGGAAGCAAACAGGAGCAAACGCACTGTGGAATGAAAGTCGTTTAGGAAGAATAGGTTAATGCTGTTAAAGAATGTCCTATGTTAAAGGCACTCTTTTAATTATTGGCAAGTTCGTTTCAAAGCATTGAAGGATGTTCTTTTTCGGTTGACCAAACTTCACATAAATCTACGTTGTCATAACTAACATTTGCAGCCTAACTTTCCTTTAGCACAAACACATTCACACCATAGCGTTACTATCCAGGGATCTCGCTTCTCTGTATTCACCCTCTTTGTGTTAGGGCACATCCTCAGCGTTAGTTTGTGTTTCTGTTTATTTCTAGTGTACGCGTCAGTTTTCTTATGTCTGCGCCTACCTGCCTGTTAAAAATCTTTTCAATATTATTTTCTCCACCCTAGTACAAGCTATCAAGTCGAACAGAAAGTCGGCCTTTTTTATCTCTAATGTTTCACTACATCCTCTTTCCACAGCTTACTTCTTGCTCTCTTCTCTTTTTTTGACTCAGTCCATCAGCAAACAAGTTTCTGTTAAGTTCCTTGTTTCGCATAGAGTTTGCTCTCGCCCATCAGTTACCCTAACAGACAAATATTGCATGGCCCTCTCCACTTCATGTGGGTACACATACCGAAAGACGGAAAGCCTTTTGGGCAAAAGTTTGATAAAACATTTACTCTATCGGTTTTTCCACTATGACGACGATCTTTCATTTTTCCCCTTTTTCTTGTGCCTCCTAGAAAAAACACTTCAGGCAAGCAACAGTATTTCCACATTTGTTTTTTTGCTGCGTCCCTGCTCTTTTTCGATGTCAAGGCTCTGACATATCGGCTCTGGAAGGCGCATTGCTCACAGAGTGAGAAAGAAAGTGAAAAATATATAGGAGCCAGACAACGAAACGAAAATTGTATGTCTGACCCAGGTCAATTTGAAAGTAAGGCCGAAAACTGATGCTCATACAATACAAAAAGGAACGCCCCAACGTGCTTCACGTACGCTAAATGTATTAGACAGCTTGTGGAGAGCAGCGTGAACTCTTTTGTTTCCAGTCTCATTTTTTGAAGATCGCTTAAGTACAATAATTTTTTAGGATAACCGAAGGTTGAACTTTCCGGAAAAAAATCGAAAAACTGTCCATCAATTGACGAACAGAAAGTCAACGTGAAAGGCAGAACAACCTCGTGCTATTTGTGCACTCATAACTGCTCCAAGTCAGTAAGCGGAATAAAAACAGTGCAAAGAACTCTTTAAAGTTCCAGAAGGAGGTCTGCAAACCAGTGTGGTAAACGTAAACTGATATTGATTTGAAAATTTTAATCCGCATGAGTACAAAAGCGGAACAGTTGACTAGTCAACAAAATAACATGAAAAGAAGTATCCAGGAGCCTGGCTCTGTATCTGGCATTCGTCAACATCAAAGGCTTCGGAGATAAGAGTACCGCTATACGTTTCTCATCATTTTCTGCCGCTAAAGTGCTTGGCTAGGCTAAGGGCAATCGGCATTGAGCGATTCTCATGGAAGAATGTTCAAGCTGTGACAGTGGCTACAGGATTTGATAAAGTCCTTTGTAATACTTTTATGACATCAGTTTTTTCTGAACACCTTTTTATACTTACACAGACGATATCGCCAGCGCCATGAAGGTCGATGTGCTGAAAGAAACAGAAAAGATAGTGCGCTTGACTACACTTTGGATTCTATTCGATGCTTTGGTGATAAAGATACATGTCATTAATGGCAAAGTATTGCAGTTCAGAAATTTAAGGGCGTTTTCCTGTGTGGTTCTCTCGAAAACAATACTTGCGTGTGAAAAGCTTCTTCAATAAATTCATATTGTTATGAAAGTTACCGTGTCAGCCTCTGATGTGGAGAACCATGATGTCATTCTGTTCACTTGGTGCTATGTTTATAACTATTCAAGGCAGTTTATAAATACCTAATTATTTATAAATCTTTATGTTATTTCTTGCTTCTAGAGACTATTCCGGATGTTTCCCGCTCCACAGGACGCCAATTCGTATAATACACTGTATTACCACTCACTCCCTCCTATTGAATTGATGAAACCTGCTTGAGGATGTCAAACATTTATTATGGTAATAAAGTCTTGGTGGAATTTCTTGCATAGGGGAGCACGTAGTGCGATCAGAAGAAAGAGCACTGGAAAAAAAAGGTGCTCAAATGACAGAAAAGACGCTTGGACAAGTTAGCGTCTTTTCTGTCGTGTCTTCGTTCTTCCCAATTCAATCCACGCTCCCCTCTATAATCTGTCAAACCAAATTGCCCAACATCTGAACCTTTCAGTGGTAAAGTTGGCATTGCATCTCGCAAATGTCACAGAGCTGACTCCTATGTTTTCTTCTTTGTCTTCATCTCTGTGTGAAGCAATGTTTCGAAAACAGTCCTCTAACCACGGTTCTAATGTGTACTTTCAGTGTCAGGTCAATATCCCATTATGAGCGTTTGTATATAGAACAATATTATATGATGCATAAGAACACTTGAACTTTTGATGTCATCTGAAAGTTCACTTGTGTAATGTATATGTGTCTTTTTCCCACTTGAGCATCACTGAGAGTATCTATAGCTAAATATAATCAATTTATTTCGATGACTGACTACGTTCAGGTAGCCCAGCGTGGCATGTTCTCCCTTTTTGTTGGCCAAGGGCAGTTGAAGTTCTTTCAAAACGGCATTTTATCAAGCCACCATGCGTTAAAGGCACCCATTCACGTTGGTTTGGCGAACACATCGGGAATCATGGAGTTCTTGCTCTTGTCATTGAAAGCGCGCACGGCGTTCTTCCTTGGGTACAAAATTTATTTATGGGGTAAAGAGCGCCACATTTTCTCGTCATTACCTGACCTTTTTTAATGGTATTTTGTTTATGCACTTTATAAGTACAGATAATATGGTATATCTAATTCGTGCTACGCTACTAAAAATATTAAGAAAAGCGAAAAGATATACGACGATGCAACTGCACCATAATTTAGATGGTCGCTTTTTTGTATATACTATCATTTTTTAAACTTCAAGTACATTCTCAATAGGTTGAGTGAGTAAACAAATATTATTATATAATTGCAGAGGTAGCGACATCGCATTCAAGCAATAGTAATGCTCAAAAAAGTTAGGGTTCTCTGTAAAATGTATAATCACTTTTTTGTTTATCACGTTTGTTCAATCTTTCATAGAGCTCATATTGACGATGACGAGCTATGCCGACGCTGGCAGCCCGTACTCTGGCGTCGGTTGCACAGGGTTGATCGAAATGTATCCATGTTAGGTTCGCCCAGTGACATAAAGATCGCAGAAAGTAAAACAGCCTTTACCGCTACAATAGATTGATTGTTCTTTATGTGTCAATAATAAGTTTGCTTGTACAAAAGCGATTTCTACAAGAAGGACATGAGTGGTGTCGATTGGTGCATCATACAAGGCATCGTCACAACATCACTCTTGCTGATAGGCGAAGTGCGATTAGAACCCTCGAACGTACCGATAATCTCAACCTTTCTCTGTCCTGGTTTATTTACACTTCCAGAACATGAAGAAATATTTATTGTCTCTAGGGTGTGACAGTTATTTGGTTCTGCTGGCAGGTAATGTAAATAGTTCAGTCCTTAGCCTGATTAACAACTAGTGCAAAGTTCCCGCTTTCGAGCTACACGCACACAAAACCCTTATTCACGTTCTCTGCAGTGTAAAGGCGCAGCTAGAAAATATGGATGCTGAAGGTTACTAAACTTACACTCGGGTGCTTCGTGAGCGGCGACAAACTCATTCGCATTGCACGTTTCTCCGAAAATTGTTGAGTCTCTGATGACAAATTTCTGGCCTTTGGAATGTTCATGAACACTAAATATTTATTTATTGTACCTCAAAGGCCCCTGTTCTGGGGTTTTACATGAGGGGTGGGCATTTATTATGAACAATGTCACTGGTGGTCAGTAAAGAGATTTAGTACATAATGTCTTCGATTGCGGCGTGAAAATAAGTGGGGCTGGAGATGACAACGACGTCGGTTGGCAGATCATTCCAGTCTTTCGCTGTTTCGGTAAAGAAAGAATGTTGATGGGCAGATGTGAGGGTTTTTTCTGCGTAAACAGCCACTGGGTGGTTGATGTGGCCAGAGTGACGATGAACTTTTTCAATGACTGTCGTAGTAATGCGTGAATGATAAAACTTATGAAACAAGCACAGCCACTTAACTTTACGCCTTGTTACGAGTAGAGGAATATTAGCTTGGCTTTGTGCTTAGTGACGCTTGTGTGTAGGAGTAGGCCGAATAATTAAACCTTGCCGCACGGTTTTGCACAGAATCAAGTGTATTAGATAAGTTAGAGAGGTGGGGATCTTAGATCGCACAAGCGTACTTAAGTTTAGGTGGAATCAATGTTTGATATGCGAGCAATTTGACGGGTGATGAACAAAAAAGTAAATTACGGCGCAGATACCCAAGAACGCGATTAGCATCGTTGGTCACGTTCGAAATGTGAGTTGACCAAGTCAGATCCTGGGTTAAGGAAACACCCAGATATTAATAGGATTGAACAGATCAAAAGTTAGAACTGCCAATTACGTAGCGATGCGGGACGTATGTCGTTCTGTGGTGAAAAGACAGTAATCAGGTTTCGGAGACATTAAGAGACATTTGCCACGTATCACACCAATTCTTAATAATACTAAGGTCACGCTGGAGAAACAAATTGTTGTAACAAGTGTAAATGGAACGATATAAGGCGCAATTTTCAGCAAGTAGACGTATGTTAGATTGAATAATATTTGGCAAGTCTTTAATGTAAACTATAAATAGTTAGGGCCCTAAAACTGTTCATTGAGGCACTCCTGAGAGAACGGGAGATAAACTAGAAGAGTGCGAGTTAGCGAATACAAACTGCCTAAGGTTAGTTAAGAAATTTCGTAACCAAGTCAATGCAGCGTGATCAACGTTTAGACGAGATAGCTTCATAAATAATCTGTTATGTGAAACTTTGTCAAATTCCTTCTCAAAATCAAGAAATAAGGAACCTATAGGAGCATTTTTGTCGAGGCTGGTACTGACGTCGTTAATAAATAAGGCTAACTGAGTGTCGCAGGAGAGTCCTTTTAGGAAGCCATGTTGATTGGGGTGGGAAAAGTGTGGGGACATTACGAATTTTGTTACGTGGGAATAAATAACATGTTCCATTAATTTACACGGTATGCTGGTGAGTGAGATCGGACGGTATTACTCGAAGCAGCTGGATTACCTTTTTTGGTACTGGAATAATCTTTCCCACCTTCCAGTCTTGTGGGACCACTCCAGATGATAGTGATTTCTGGAAAATGAGCGAACGTATTGCACTGAATATGTGTTAAGTATTTTTTTAGAATTTTTAAATTGATACCGTCAATACCCGAAGATGAAGTGAATTTCAGTGATTCAATCAGTTTAAATATGCCATTAGCTTCAAAAGTAATTCCGGGCATGATGGGGTGATCATAAAGAGGAAAACTGGGTAATCCTGCATCGGGTTCTTTGGTGAACGCCGAGCCAGAGGCACAGTTTAATTTCTGGGCAACATCAAAAGCTGGAATAGGACAGTTGCGTTCGTCACGCAAGCTGACCGGTTTTGAATGCTTCGGGTTAATTATTTTCCAGCATTGTTTAGGGTTATTCCGTAGCACACTAGATAGGAACGTGTTATAGAGAGATCGTTTTGCTCTAGTCGAAAGCGAGAGGTAAAGTTTTTCAGATTGGTGATACATATCCCAAGCACTATCACTATTTTTGAGCTTTGCTGTTTTATATTGGCGTTTGTTTTTGTTCTTGGGGCATTTGGGTGAATTAATAAACGAAAGGTTAGCTGGTAGATCAGTTACGAAAATAGTGGGAACATATTTTTTATCTGATTCTTCATTTTATTCTTAAAAAGTAACCAGTTACTGTCAACTGAACGATCAAAAACGCTAGGCGAAAATTCTTCATAAAAAGTTATAAGGTCGGCATTCATGCTACAGTAATCGCATTTATTGTACAGCGTTATCGTTTATTTTTATTCGCGGCTGGGCTGGCACATGGCCTTCAACTGAATCATGAATAATGGAGTGGTCAGATATAGAATAATGGAGTGGCCTATAATGATGGTTATTGCACGTAACGCTATCGTGGTTTGAAGAAAACACAAGGTCGAGGATCGTGGAAGTGTTGTCAGTCTGTCTAGTCGCGGTAGTAACAATCTCTGTCAAACCAAAAGTAAGGCATGCGTCCACTAACTCATCTTCCGCGTTATGCCTCATCTTCTATGTTATGCCTAGCTGTTGTTGCAGCAAGATTTTACCAGTTTATTGCCGGACGATTAAAGTCCCCGAACAAGAGAATGGACGCCTGGTGATGGGAAGATACTAAGGAAAGAAGCGCTTCGTGTAGATGAAAGACAAATGATTGATCAGCGTCGGGCGGGCAGTAACAAATGCCAATAATAGTTGGTGGGCAAGAAGCATTGCCGCGTACAAAGAGCAGTTCAAGAGGGAAGAAACGTTTAAGGCTGAGCATTATAAACTGGCATGGGTAGCTATTAGTACGCCTCCGCCAAGTTTAGCTGATCGAGTGCACCAAAAAATGTCGAAGGTAGGGAAGGCAGGTTCTAGTTCAGGGTCACTTATGGCAGTATTAAGCCAGGTTTTGGTAAGGGTGACGAGATTATATTTCATGGTATCAATAACGTTGCGAAGTGAGTCACCCTTGGGCATAGCACTCCGGATATTAGTACAAAACATGACAAGAAAGTGGCGTTTGAAAGTTTCTTGGTTATGATTGGTGGCTTTACATCGCGAAGAATGACACTCTGTGAGCTGTGGTCGAATACATACGTTGTGTTCCCGATTACAAGCTTATCATGGCAAAGTTTGAAGGACTTCTTTTGGAATTTGGCAAACTGTAGCAGATTTTTACGGGCTGAGCGGGTGTTTGGAGAATAATCCTCGGAGATACCGAAGACCGTATCTTTTAGGTGATTGGAGTTGGTTAGGATGAAGTCTTCAACTTTAAAGTGTGAGAATTTAACAATAATGGGCCTATTCTTTCCGGCAACAAATTTCCCAAGTCTTTGTGCACACTCGATGTCTTTCGGTCCCACATCAATTTTCAGGTTTGTACTGCAAAGATCAGTTATTGCACGTTCTGACTATGCCCAAGTCTCATTTGAGTTGTCGGCGACAGTGAAGAATAAGAGATACGATCGCCGTGACCTGTCTTCAGAATCATTCATTATATCAACTAAACCAGCAATGACTGACGCATTGCTTTCTGCAAGGGTTCGGACGGTTTGAGCCTCAGTTTTTATGTTGTTTAATGAAGACCATTCTTCCTCAATCTTAAAGGATCTTTGTGTAATTTCGGCAAACGCGGTATCGGTTTCTGATAGTTTGTCTTTAATTTTTTTATCTTCAGTGAGAAGAGATGCTTGACCAGACTGAAGATCCTGAAGGAGTTTCCAAATTTAGGACAATTCCTCCGCAACTGCAGCGGGAGTGTTTGTGCCAGAATTCAATTCTATGTCTCCCGACAACAACAATATCTCAGCCATCACGCTTAAACAGCTATGCACAATAGTAAAACAATAGCATGGGCTCGGCAGCACTAACAAGGCGCGGTAGATAGTATTTCGTGCAAATAAGACAAAACGATTCTTTACCTGCGTAAAAAATAGCGGGAACATGCCAGAGCTGCGCATTGCATGCGTGCTGCCTAGCCCAATAAACGGTGCCTTCGCTGAGACGGCCTTTATACAGTGGTGATCCAATGTCGGCGATGAAGCAATCACACGTGATGCTGAAGCGAACGGCGATGTGCTGGGTTCGGGCTTCTAGAAAGGGCCAGGAACTCAGAACAATTGGTCAGGGCTTTCACTTGAGACAGATGATCCGTTGAACTGCTACACCACAGGATCCGGAAAAGTAGTATGTCCGTTCGTACCGGGAATTGAATCAAGCTTTCGCTGGCAGCGTGCGTCGCTCCGATGAAGGTATGCGTGAAGCAGCCAAAAGCTGCAACCTGCTTGAAAAATAGCGGGAACATGCCAGAGCGGCACACTTCGTGCGTGCTGCCGAACCCACTAAACGGTGGCTTCGCTGAGACTGGCTTTATACAGTGGTGATCCGATGTCGGCTATGAATCAATCACACGTGATGCTGAAGCAAACGGCGATATGCTGGGTCCGGGCTTGTAGAAAGGGCCAGGAACTCAGAAGAATTTGTCAGGGTTTAACCGAATCGCGAAGCTTCTCAAGCCCCAAGGTGTAGTCTGTCTAGTCTCACAGTTTTTCACGGCTAAAACAGGAATGCGCACGTGGCCATATTCCCATCATAACCCCGTAGAGGAGTGATAATTAAAATATTGTTTCGAATATGTGGACGTATGCACTCCGATATGAGTGCCGTCCTTACGCCAGACTTAAATGCCGGTGTAGTTCAGGTTTATGCTAAGCCCACTCTCTATGCACAATTACTACAACTGAAAAAAAAACACATCGATTACTCTAGTGATGCTTAACACAAAGCAGAAAAAGGCGCCATAGCACTGATTATTCAGTGCTTCGCAAGAAAGCGCATTCCACAAGGCGTGATTGATTGATTGATTGATTGATTGATTGATTGATTGATTGATTGATTGATATGTGGGGTTTACCGTCCCAAAACCACCATATAATTATGAGAGACGCCGTAGTGGAGGGCTCAGGAAATTTCGACCACCTGGGGTTCTTTAATGTGCACCGAAATCTGAGCACACGGGCCGACAACAATTCCGCCTCTATAGGAAATGCAGCCGCCGCAGCCGGGATTTGAAGTCACGACATGCGGGTCAGTAGCCGAGTACTTTAGCCACTAGACCACCGCGGCGGGGGTCCGCTTATATAGATCACCGAATTGCAATATAATTTCACGAGAAACTGGCTGATTTTTTCCCTTCTCACTGAGATGATTGTAAACCTTTTTTTTAGCATTCTCGACGACACATGCACGATAGTCTAAATTTTCAGCACTTTCATATTTGAAGAGCAAACATAGCTTTGAAAAGATTGAATGTGACTGTAGTCAGTTCAATCTTCTGACTATATGTTGAGTTTTAATTGTCGTGGCACTGTAATCAGACCATCAAATACCAGGGATTAATAAATAGCCACAATTGTACTCTGCGTGTTGTGTTAATTATGTGTACTGCTTATTGTGCAAGGTTTGCAGACTGCGGAACATGGCGCTAGCACCTGATGGCACGAAATAGAAACAAACGCATGTGCTAATAGTGAATCATCATCATCATCATTATCAGCAGCAGCAGCCGGACTACGTCCACTGCAGGACAAAGGCCTCTGCCATGTTCCACCAGTTGCTGCTGCCAATTTATACCCACAAACTTCTTAATCTCATCTGCCCACCTAACCTTCTGTCTCCCCCTAACCCGCTTGCCTTCTCTGAGAATCCAGTTAGTTACCATTAACGACCAGCGGTTATCCTGTCTACGCGCTATAATCCCGGCCCATGTCCATTTCTTCTTCTTGATTTCAGCTATGATATCCTTAAACACCGTTTGTTCACTAATTCACTTTGCTCTCTTCTTGTCTCTTAAGGTTACACCTACCATTTTCTTTCCATTGCTCGGTGCGTCGTCCTCAATTTAAGCTGGAACCTCTTTGAAAGTCTCCAGGTTTCTGCTCCGTAGCTTAGTACCGGCAAGATACAGCTGTTATATACCTTCCTTTTGAGGGAAAGTGGTAATCTACCTGTCATAATTTGAGAGTGCCTGTCAAATGTGCTCTACCCCATTTTTATTCTTTTAGTTACTTAAATCTCGTGGTTCGGCTCCGTGGTTATTACCTGCCCTAAGTAGATATAGTCTTTGACAACTTGAAGTGCACTATTGCCTATCTCGAAGCGCTGCTCTTTTCCGAGGTTGTTGTACATGACATTCGTTTTCTGAGGAATAATTTTAAGACCCACCTTTCTGCTCTCCTTGTCTAACTACGTAATCTTGAAAGCACGTGGTAAATAGCATTGGGGAGATTGTGTTCCCCTGCCTTACACCCTCTTGATTGGTATTCTGTTGCTTTCTTTATGAAGCACTATGGTAGCAGTTGATCCCCTGTAGATTTCTTCCAGGATGTTTATATATACTTCATCGACGCCCTGATTCCGCAGTGCCTGCATAATGGCTGATATTTCTACTGAATCAAACGCCTTCTCGTAATCTATAAAGACTACTTATAGCGGTTGGTTATATTCTGAGCAGTTCTCTATTACCTGATTGATAGTATGAATGTGGTCATTGTTGAGTACCTTGTTCGAAATTCTGCTTGTTCCTTTGATTGATTGAATTCCAATGTTTTCCTTACTCCTGTAGTAATTACCTTTGTAAATAGCTTGTATACTACAGAAAGCAAGCTGATGGGCCTGTAATTCTTCAAGTCCTTGTCATCTCCTTTTTTATGTATTAAGATGATGTTAGCGTTCTTCCAAGACTCTGGTACTCTTCCCGCCAGGAGACACCTCGTAAACAGGTGGCTAGTTTTTCTAACACAATCTGTTAACCGTCTTTCAGCAGATCTGATGCTACCTGATCCTCACCAGCAGCTGTGCCTCTTTGCATGCTCTCCAAAGCTTTTCTGACTTCTATTATTACTGGTGGGGTGTCACCTAGGTTACTGCTAGTTCTTATAGTATTAAAGTCGTGGTTGTTCCGGCTACTGTACAGATCTCCTAAACTCTTCCACTATTTCAACAATCCGATTCATATTGGTAGTTACTTTGCCTTATTTGTCCCTTAGTGCATGCTTCCGATTTTCGCTTATCCCAAGTTTCCTCTTCCCTGCTTTGACGCTTCCTCAGTTTTTCAGAAAGTGTTTAATTCTCTCCATGTTATATCTTCTTACATCGCATACCTTACGCCAATTAATCAACTTCAAAAGCTCTGCCAGTTCTGTTTTGTCTGTTGTACTTGAAGCTTTCATGATTTGAGGCTTCTTAATTAGGTTCTTCGTTTCCTGTGAAAGCTTGCCAGTGTCCTGTCTAACTACCCTGCCTCCAACTTCCACTGCACACTTCGTAATGATACTCGTCAGATTATCATTCATTGTATCTACGTTAAGGTTGGTTTTCTCACTAAGAACCGAGTACCTGTTCCGAAGCGAGACTCTGAATTCCCGTACTTTCCCTCTCAGTGCTAGCTCATTGACTGGCTTCTTGCGTATCAGTTACTGTCGTTCCTTCTTGAAGTCTAGGTTAATTCAAGACTGTACCATTCTGTGGTCACTTCATCGTACCTTGCCAACCACTTCAACATCCTGCACGATGCCTGGGTGTGCACTCATAACAAAGTCCACTTTGTTCTTATTTTCGCCATAAGGGCTCCTCCATGTCCACTTGCTGTTTTCTTGTTTTCGGTAGAAAGTATTTAAAATCCGAAAATATTGCGTTTAGCGAATTCTACTAGTAGCTCTCCTTTGGCGTTTCTAGTACCGATGCCATAATCTCCTACTGCCTTGTCTCCAGCCTGCTTCTTCCCTACCTTTGCATTAAAGTCTCCCATGAGTATAGTATACTCTGTTTTTACCTTACTCATTGCCGATTCCACGTCTTCATAGAAGGTTTCAACTGAAGCGTCATCACGGCTTGATGTAGGCGCGTAAGCCTGTACCACCTTCATCTTGTATCTCTTATTCTGTTTATTTACGATACCTACCACCCTTTCAATATTGCTATAGTATTCCTGTGTGTTAAACAGTGATTAATAATGCTCGTTTTATATCCGCCATTCGCCGGCACCATGCTACCTCCTGTTCCAGTTCTAGCAGGAGGCACCAGCATCTCTGATGAAATTGACCACACAATATTGGTGAGTGCGTGCACGTCTATGAAAAAAAGGGCGCCCGAGAATAATAGGTAGATACGTATTACATACGAAAAAGAAAGCACTTGATCCTGTCTCCCTTAACTGGTACACGGCTAAGCACCTGCGTCTGACCAGGTGGACACTTTTTACCCCGTTTAAAAACTCTTTTTGGCACACACCTGAGAAATTCGCCGAGATATTCAATTGTAATGTCCGCTATATGCGCAAGGCGTTTTTCCGGACTAGGCCCACTAAGTAGCTTCTGATCATTTTGATGCCTTAGGATTATCTGACTGCGTCATATGAAATGTGATCTTCAACGCTGCAAGTGGTGCGTTTTCCGTAGTTGTGAGCCAAGCTGTAGGCATTAAAATCCGCCAAGATCTTCATGCAATACAAACCAATCAGTTCCTTCGCAAGAAAAAAATAGCATTTGAGATGTTTTTATCCAAGAAAATTTGAGTGAGCTTTTGGGTGTATAGGTGTGTGTGGGCACAGTGAATGTGATGATGCGGATATCTTCCATCTTAGCCTCATTGTTACATGAGCGCCATTTACAGAGTGGGGACTAGTTCTCTCAAAGTTAGCAGCTCTATAGCCTGATGCTAACGTACCGTAGCGCATGATACGCTAATCTTCGCCATTACGAGTCAATAAGTTTTTTGGATACGGGTATAAGCAAGATATCAATAAACTGCGTTTTAATCAGATTGAGATCTGTGGATCTATGGTAATGCATTTGTTATAACAGAAACTTTTACAATTACGAATAAAGTTAAAGTGTTCATGGCGAACGGCCCAGTCGTTAATCAGATAACTTAGAGGTGCTGTCATCATAAATTTTTGAAGGAAATGATGGAAAAAATTGATTCAGACAGTCAAACCGCCCGACTTTAATCGATTGCCAATGCAAACGTAATTCCTTATTCTCAGCAGCAGAGCCTTGCAGGGTCCATTTATAGGCGTTAAATATGGATCTCATACTAACGAAGACACCAATAAAAAAATTGGCCAGCCAAAAAAACATGTGGTTCTGATTTTCACGATAAAAAATCCAGAGCCCAACTGTTATCGCTCAAGTTCCAGACGTAGATTGGAAACAATAATGTGAAAAATTAGGCGCAATACCGGAAAAGCCATTATCCCGAATGAAGGCAGCGGCCAGATTCGCAGAATGTCACTAGCGGTTTTCGGATCCTGTGAGCGATAACATCTGGCTCATTCAGTCGCTGAGAAAAAAAAACATTCGCGATGAAAAAAAAAATGACCCTGTCCGCAGCGATTTACCAGACGATGTTCAGTTTTTCCAGTGAATTTATGATTAGTAATCGCTGCTTTTCACGTACTGATGTATAAACATTAAATTTTAAAAACGAGAAAAAAAGCTGCATTTACGTTTATTATTAGGCAACTTTGTTTTTCTGGTGTGCATCTCACGGGAAAAATTAGATACAGAATATTGTTAAGTACTTGACAAATCACCGTACTTGTCAAGTGGTTGTATACTATAGTTGGCGTATTAAGACAAAACACTTTGGAGCCTATGCCCATTTTGAAAAGAGTAAGATAAATTTGATATGGACACGAGGTGTTACAGTGTGGCCCTCTATACCGAGCTATGTTCACTTGCTTGATATGTAGGATAATGACGCTGGGTCACTCTAGACGCCCAGTGAAAACAGCTCGCCTGGGACATCCTGCACATTGCTATGAAGACTTGCGAAATGAGGGAAGTTATTAAAGTGAGAATACCAATGATGATAAAAAAAACATCAATATTGTTTACAGATGCTAACTATTTCAGAACACGCGCAGTGAGCCAACATTGTACAAAATCGCCGCTTTGGATATCTACAAAGCAGCTTCTAGTGCACACTTGATCATGACAAACTACACTACATTTGCTGCTGCAGTCGGCTATTTGTACAACTCTATGGGGCCAATCAGAAATAAAATTGTCATGTAAGTGATCACGTGGCCACTGCAAGGAAGCATTTGAAGCTACAGACAAGAACAGTTTTTCTGTAGACGCTATGAAGGCCTCCAGAAAATAATTTGTTTGTGACTTTTGGGATAGTGGCACTCACGCTGAATACTTGTGTCATTTAGAATATTCACACTATTTCATTAGGAGAGGAAGAATAGAAAAAAAAGAAACGGGAGGGAAAGGAGGTTAGTCAGTTGTCAGGACGGCTGGCTACGCTGTGCTGAGGAAAGGAGTCAGGGTAATGAAGGATGACACAAGAGCGTGTCGTTTAACGGAATATTGTTCTCCAATATGCTACTCGAAAAACTTGTTCATCACAAAAGCAGTTATTTTTCTGTATTTACTTGTTTAAGAAGTTCATTTTCTCTACTTTTGTGACGAGAATCATCAAGGTTATAATTATACTAAAGGTAGGTTGAAATCGCTCTTAAGAGCACTAGGTGGCTATCAAAAGCTATAAACAGCTGGTTGTCCTGAGTCTCTTCAAAAGTTTCAACTAACTGCTTGCCATTGCATTTCCCATGAACGGTTCAGCAAAGGCACATAATTCCGAAACTTTCATGATGTAAGTAATTATTTAGAGGAACATCTTTGCCGCAGAGACGAGCTTTCAATGTTATGCGTAAAGGGCGTTTTCTCAACATATTGCTATTGTCGCCCCTTCAGACAGCATTATGACGCCATTATCCAAAACACGTGAAATTCGCGTGTTATAATTCTAATGCAATCCAAGAAAGAAAATGAATGGATGTGTTGCTTTGTGCGAGTACCCCTACTTCAAATTATTGAGTGTGCAACTCATTATCTGGGTATTCTGCTACCAGCCAGCTTCAGTACTTGCATAAAAAGAAGTGACTGTTATTCCTGAAATGCATGAACAGTATGTTTTTTGGCTGTATTTGTTTTGAGTGGGGTAAAAACAATTTTCACGTAGGTTCTGGAGCACGGAACGTGAAACGTTTGTCAAGCAGGGTAGTGTCTGCAGCAAAGTGTTGATCTGGAGCAATGCGGAGCACAATGAAGTTAAATATTTGCTAGTTGTGTACTCAGAACGCCTGAAAGAATGTCCACACCGAGTTTCAAGCCATTTGAAGAAGCAAGTATCGTTTTACGTCCTTTTGAAGTTCGCATCCGAAAATGCGGACGCCATGATTGAAAAGGAAAGGCAACGTCTTGATATTGGAGATCCTTTGAGTGCTTCTAATGGCCTGGTCAAAATAAAAGTTTGCTCACATTTTTCTATGACGTGTAAAACGCAAATGTGCTCGTTGAAACCCAATATCGCCTTGAATAAATATTACGGGCCTAAAATAAGCCATCAGTATGCTCTGGGTATTTTAAGGCTGCCCTAGTTACAATATATTATCATTAAACTCTATTCACACTTTTGTGCTAGTTATTTGAATTTCACGGTTAATGTGGAGCAATATAGGCCATGAGTGGTGCAGAGCCATTACTGTAAAGTTGCCACAAAAGAGTCTTCAATAACAGCTGTATTTTACATATTGGAACAGCGCAAAACCAAAACTTTGCAAATTGCTAAAAACGTGAATACATATTATAATAGGCAAAACAAGCTATGCAATCTTGAGAAACTTCATCGCTGAAGTTCAACATAAAATTTACATTTTTTCTGGTCGCATCTCGAACATTTTGTTATTTTCATTTCTGAAGTGGCGGAGCTTATTCACCTCTTCAGCAAGCAGTTTCCTGCTGTTTCCCGTTTCTAATACTGTGCATTTATTGCTTTTGGAAAAGACCAACATGTACATAGGCCATGCCTTCTGTTTTAGCATAATACCTACCGCTACTTCACGATTCTAGTGAACTCGCCAGAATCGAAAACCAACATGTTCACCGAAGAAAAGTTCATGGCTTCGTGACTGATAATGCAAAACCATACTTTGCGAGAGGCAAGCCATAAGGCGAATAAGAACCAAAGACTTCAGCGTCGCCTTTAGCAGAAGAGCAATATAAATAAATTGGGGTTCCGTGTTCATAGCTCGCTAAACCGCTGGCCTGCTTCCATTCTCGGTGATCACCACACCATTCTGAAGGGAAACCAGCACCTGGACTCGTAACATAAACCCTGGGGATCTGTTGCCGAGGCATTCACCTAGTGCGCACGTTCACTTCGGCATAGAGCACTGAAGTACTCGAAAAAGCGGTGAGCCATGACGTTACGGCACTGTTGACACCGTTGACGCACCGAACCCACCAGCACATTCTTTAAAAAGAAAAAGAGATGAGCGAAGAGTGTAGTAACAGGGCACTCAAACGAACTTGATAAGTCGAAACTATATGAAAAGTCAATGGGAAAGCCAAAATTTTAGTTGGCCAGTGCGATTCAAACATAAGTCGCACGCCAACAACGTACCCACTTCGGCTTGAAAAGTCAACGCGGTAGAGCAGTCTAACAACCGGCACAAACAGCAATAAGATTTTTTGCAAAAAGCGAAATTCTGCCTTCTTGAAAGCAGGAACATAAAAGATAAACGACAAAAAATTAAATTAGTAGATCCCCTGTAAAGTGGGTGTCGATGATGTGCGAAGCACGATTGAGAAAATCTGATACATCACTTTAAAATCAGCACAACGTTTCGAGGTGGAGGTAAATGATGCGGTACGTGACTTTCGTGTAATATTTATCATGTTTGGATGTGTCGTTTACCTTTGTCATCTATTCAGGTCACGTGATACCAAATTTAGTATATGCGGAGCTAGCGAAACAGCCACGAGCGCCCTACGAGCGTGGTATGTTGTGATGTTCTTACACAAAACGCGTGTCAGAATTCTCACGTTCGCACCGCTATTAATATTCGGCACCCACTAATGTCACGTAATACCAAATTTGGTATACGTGGAGCTAGCAAAACGGCCCCAAGCGCATCATGAAGGTCCCAATACACACCGATGCTACGTTAGCGAAACGCGAGTACTCTATATCCTGGCGCCAGGTGCGACCGGCGTCCGTCGCCACAGCCCAACGGCAATCGGTGCGAAATGCGACATGCTGCATTTCGCACTGATGCGTTACTTGGACAACATTGCGTCTCTCTCTTTTCGTGATGGAAAGACGCCGAACGCGCTAAAGCGAGCACGCTTAAGCAAAGCAGGGTGGCACGCGCCTCCCAGTATACGGCAGGAACGGCGCCTGGCGTTGCAACGCCGGCGTGACGCGAAGAAATGAACACTGGCGAGCACGCGCACCGCGTCACGTCGAAACGTTTTGGCACCTTGATTGTGGCATGTAGTCATGTTCTCATATGACACACATCTCATGATTATCATGCTGGCACCAGTCACATAGATTCGTCATCCGTTGGCGTCACGTAATACAAAATTTGGCACTTGTGAAGCTAGCGAAACGGCCGCGAGCGCATCATAAGTATGGCATGTAGTCATGTTGTTACATAACACGCATGTCGTGATTACTATAGTTGGATATGAAAACTTACTTATGTAAACCGTTCGCGTCGAGTAATACCGAGTTTGGTACATGAAAAGATAGCGAAACGGCCGCGAGGGCGTCATGAGCGTAGAATTTAGTCATGTCGTTACATGACACGCATCTCATGTTTATCAAGTTTGCACCAGTATCATACCTTCATCATCTATTCACGTCCCGTAATACCAAATCTGATATAAGTGAAGATACCGAAACAGCCACCAGCACATCATGAGCGTGGCATGTAGTCATGTTGTTACATGACACGCATCTCATGTTATATTGTTTGCACCAGTTACATATATTCGTCATTCCTTCACGTACCATAATACCAAATTTGGTGTGAGTGACGCTGGCAAAACGGCCACGAACGCATCATGAGCGTGGCATGTAGTCAAGTTGTTACATGACACGCATGGCATGATTTTTGTGTTCTCTCGTTTGTGTTCGTCCTGCAATCATGTCATACCATACCAGTTTCGCAACATGCCATGCGAACGAAACCACCGCAAGAGCTGCAGGACCATAAAATGTAAATCATGACATTCATGACATACATGTCGTGACTTTCATCTTATGACTAGTCAAATATGTTGTTCAAACAGCCATGTTACGCAATATTAAGCTTAGTATTGATACCGTTATTTAAACGGCCATAAGACCTCAAAGTCGTAGGCGGCTAAATAGATAGATAGATAGATAGATAGATAGATAGATAGATAGATAGATAGATAGATAGATAGATAGATAGATAGATAGATAGATAGATAGATAGATAGATAGATAGATAGATAGATAGATAGATAGATAGATAGATAGATAGATAGATAGATAGATAGATAGATAGATAGATAGATAGATAGATAGATAGATAGATAGATAGATAGATAGATAGATAGATACGCTCAAAGTCGCCGAAGTTCGCTAAGAAATGCTTCATAATAAAAAAAAATTGACGGCAGATCCACGAGGTGAATGATGATGAGATTGGGCGAAGCTCCTGGAAGTAATCATCGTTAAACCGTGAAATTTTTTCCGTTGATTCGCCCCAAATGAAAGGATTCATTAAATGTTTTATCAAACTTTTATTGCTGGTTTCCGTTGTCCTTTTGTTATGACCGCTTTGTGGTCGGTGAAATGTAAGCTAAATGGTTCTTCCACTGGTTGCAGATGAAAGTTGACAAACACGATGTCGATGCAGGTGCCTCTGATGGTGGTTGGGTTGGGGTTTTCGATGTCTTCAATGTTTGATATCTTCAATTTGATGTCTTCAACGGAAAGATTTGGTTTTCGATGTCTTCAATGTTTGATGTCTTCAGTTTGATGTCATCCATGGAAAGATTTGTTCAATGTTTCAAGGCGGGCGCTCACGGATCTGCTCTGCGCGCCCGCCTTTCGGCATCCTTATTCATACGAGCACACACCGAAGGCAACGAGCATTGTTAACTGCAAACCTGTATCGCAATATGGTTTTGATTATAAAACCATTGCTTTAGAAAACACCTGGCGTCTTTCGTTAAGCAGCTGGCGTCTTTTCGTTTTGCTTTAGAAACTTCTGGCGTCTTTTCGTTTTGCTTTTAGGAAATATCTGGCGTCTTTCGTTGGTTTTTTAATCAATCAACGGCGTTTTGAACATTAATCACGGAGGTAAACAATGGCTGCTACTATGAATGGGAGACAGCAGAAGTTGGCTTTTAGCTAACACTTACACTTCTACTTTTACTAACGTTTCCTAATAGAACATGCCAATGGCTGCTAATGGGGAATGAGAGACAGCAGCAGTCGGCTTTTAGTTGACGCGCACGCTGCGAATTTTTTTTTTGTTCAACAATGCACAGGAGAAATTTCCCGCCGGCACCACCTTGCAGGTCAAAGCGTAAGACTGGTTACATACTACGACGGGATGCGGGACGAACGGGTGCCACTATAAGGAGCTTCGCCCCTAAAAATAGTCAGAGCTTCGCTGCAAAGCTGAAGCAATGAACGCAATAGCGGCAAATTTGAATGTCACACGCAGAATGGCAAACAGATCAAGCCGTGCCCCGCGTTTCTCACGCACAAATGCCTTACGAAACGTACTCACACGTACAGATGAAGCATGAACACGAATAAGTGTCTGAATTGTTACTTGGCGCTGTCTGAAATGCGCGCTATTTTAGGGGCGAAGCTCCTTAAAGCGGCACTCATTCGTCCCTCGTCATAGTCGTAGTGCGTAACCAGTCCTACGTTTTGACCTGCAAGGAAGTTCTGGTGAGAGATGTCTCCTGTGCGTTGTTGAACAATAAAATATTCGCAGTGTGCGCGTTAACTAAAAGACGATATCTCCTGTCTCTCATTCCCCATTAGCAGCCATTAGCGTGTATATTGAGCAGTATCTGACAAGAAAGGGTTGCTACGTTATACTCGCTGGGCGCAACCTCTTTGGTTTTAGAAAGGTTTAGCGGGCGTTGGGCCGCATTGCCATGAATACAGTGAACTAGCATATACTATGAACTCGAGGTGGTTAAAGATGGGAAGTACACACGAAGCGCAAGCCGTAAGAAAGTGTGCGTGTGCCACCGATTGTTTAGTCCTTGGAATGTCCGCTGGATGACGGTGCTTCTTTATGCGGAATATATGATGTAGGGAACTATGCGAACGACGACGAAGCAGCATGAAACGGCAAGCCACAGTGTTGGTGCACGCGCGATCCGAGCTTGCGTTTGTTTTGTATTTTCGGCCTGTTGGCGTTCCTCGCTCTTCTGGCGTTCCTCGGCCTTCCAGTAGGTCTGTACGTGAATAAACTGCGTGACATCTGGTGGAGGTGTGTGGACTCCCGTACAAACCTGGAACTTCGCTCCCGTAAGCTTCCCCCTCTACGTGACACGAACATGGCCACCGAGACGCCTCTCCAGGTGGGACCTTCGACCGTCCATGTCACTTGCGGTGCCGTGTATCCTCAACGAGACCCTCCTATCTTCACGGGCTCCACTGAGTCGGACGTCGAAGATTGGTTGGCGAGGTACGACAAAGTCGGTGCAAGTAACAAATGGGACGACCCAAGTAAGCTTGGCTACGTCACATTCTACCTTGCGGACACCGCGCAACTGTGGTTTAATAACCACGCAGCTGACAATACTACGTGGTCTGCATTCAAGATGGCTATTACGGACGTCTTTGGACGACCTGCGGCACGCAAGCTTCAAGCCGAGCACCGTTTACGTCACCGTGCACAGCAACCAGGCGAGACCTACACGGGCTACATTGAAGATGTGTTGCATCTATGCAACCGCATCAACTCTACCATGCCTGAGGAAGAAAAAATCAGGCACATAATGAAAGGCATTGACGACGGCGCCTTTCAGATGTTGCTCGCGAGAAATCCCCCCACCATTGCTGTCCTCGTTTCCCTCTGTCAAAGCTTCGATGAATTGCGTAAGCAGCGCGCAATTGCTCGTCAAGCCATCACGACGCCAGACACGCTCGCAAGTTTGCACCTAGCTGCCCATCCTACCGACCAGCAGCCGCTGCTTTCGACAATCAAGGACTTCGTCCGCGAAGAGGTAGCGCGCCAGCTGTCACTGCTGCCACTGACACATGAGCCCACGCAAGCTTTGGCACCGGACCTCCAACACGTCATTCGGACCCAAGTCGCTGAAGCCCTTCCGCCGGTGCATCAGCAACCACCAGTCACAACGCCTCTCACGTACGCTGCCGTCGCTGCTCGGCCTACGCAACAGCGTATGCCGTATGCTCAACCTGCCACGCCACCCTATGTCGTGCCTACAACCCCAATTGCGGCGCCGTATCCCTACGCGAGATCTCCAGCTCCATTTTACCGTCGCTCAGACGCTTGGAGGACGCCAGATAATAGGCCCATCTGTTTCGCCTGTGGTATCGCTGGACACGTCGCCCGCCACTGTCGCCGAGATCCCCCTCCAGTCAACGCCGTCGGCCGGCCAATGGCGTCGTCGTCTAGGACGCCATCAAGGTACACCACTGACGGTCCTCGACCCTACGCAAATCATCGGTCACCATCGCCACGACGACGCTCCCTGTCACCTATGCGTCGCCGACCTGCTACGGAAGAGGGAAACTGATCGCTGCAGCTCCGGAGGCAACAGCTGCATACAATTCGAACTGCTTAAGACCTCCATCTTTCTCGCCGCAAAACGTTATTGACGTCAATGTTGAGGGGACCGCCGCACAAGCGCTTATCGACACAGGGGCCGCCGTTTCCATAATCTCTGAGCCCTTATGCCGCAAGTTGAAAAAGGTGACGACGCCTCTTTCGGGCCTGATGCTCCACACGGCCAACTCGCAGTGCATAGAACCTACAGCTGTGTGCACTGCACGTGTCATTATTCAAGGTGAACTTTATGCCATTGAATTTTTTGTGCTGGCATCCTGCTCCCACGAAGTCATTCTTGGATGGGACTTTCTTTCGCGTCATCGGGCCATCATAGATTGCTCACGTGCAGAAGTTGCCCTTACACCACTGCCAACCTCTTGTTTTGTGGATTCTCTTCCTGAACCTTACAAACTTGTCGTTGTTGCAGACACGGAAATAGCACCGAGAACATCCGCCCTTGTAGCCCTGACCTGTACGGCCGCTCCTGCCGGAACTGTTTTGTTCACTCCGTCTGACGTATTTACCCGCCGCCGTAGCCTACACCTGCCCTTTGCCGTACTCACCGTGGAATCCGGTGCTACCGCCATGCTCGTCGCGAACTCGCTATCGTCGCCAGTTACCTTACTTCGCGGAGAATGTTTGGGTAACATACAAGACGTTGACCTCTTGCGCCCTCTAGAGTTCGCCGAACACGCACCTCACCTCCAGCTCAATGCTATGACACCACTTGTGCCCACAGTGCCCGCGCCAGACTCATTCCAGCCCTCTGTTGCCGCTGAGCTATCGCCGACACAAAGAAGCGAACTCTTGTCCCTTCTTCGAGAGTTCCGTTCTGTCTTCGATTGCGCTCAACCATCTTTGGGTCGCACAGCGAACATCACGCACCACATTGACACCGATACTCATGCTCCCTTACGCCAACGACCATATCGAGTTTCAGCGGAAGAGCGCCGTATTATCAACGAACAAGTCGACGATATGCTCAAGCGTGGTGTCATCCAGCCATCGCAGAGCCCTTGGTCGTCCCCTGTTGTACTTGTGCGCAAAAAGGATGGGTCTATCCGATTCTGTGTCGACTACCGCCGGCTCAATAAGATGACTCGGAAGGATGTGTACCCGTTGCCACGCATCGACGACGCTCTCGATTGCTTGCAAGGGGCAGAATATTTCTCCTCTTTAGATTTACGCTCAGGATATTGGCAAGTTCCAATGGCTGATCCTGACCGATCGAAGACTGCATTTGTAACACCTGATGGGCTGTATGAGTTTAACGTCATGCCGTTTGGACTCTGCAACGCCCCAGCTACTTTCGAACGGATGATGGACACCATCCTTCGCGGCTACAAGTGGAACACGTGCCTTTGCTATTTAGACGATATCGTCGTTTTTTCTCGCGACTTTTCCACTCACCTTGTTCGTCTTCGTGCTATTCTCACGTGTCTCACCTCTGCTGGCCTTCAACTTAACATCAAGAAGTGCCATTTTGCCGCACGTCAGCTCACCATACTGGGTCACGTCGTCTGCAAAGAGGGTGTTCTCCCGGATCCGGCGAAACTCCGCGCCGTGGCCGACTATCCGAAGCCCAATTCTATCAAGACGCTTCGAAGTTTTATCGGCCTGTGCTCATACTTTCGTCGATTTGTGCGCAACTTCTCTTCCATCATCGCGCCTCTTACCAACCTGTTGACAACTTCCAAAGGCATTTCTGCTTGGTCAAAAGAGTGCGACGAATCCTTCACCGCGCTTCGGCGGTTATTATTATCACCTCCAATTCTACGACATTTTGACCCTGATGCGCCTACGGAGGTCCACACCGACGCCAGTGGTGTCGGTCTTGGTGCTGTATTGGCTCAACGAAAACCAGGGCACCAAGAATACGTGGTCGCTTACGCGAGTCGAACCCTCAAGAAAAGCGAGTGTAATTATTCCGTCACGGAGAAAGAGTGCCTCGCAATTGTCTGGGCTTTGACGAAGTTCCGCCCATACCTTTATGGCCGCCCTTTCGAAGTCGTTACGGACCACCACGCTCTATGCTGGCTATCATCGCTCAAAGACCCGTCGGGGCGCCTTGGTCGTTGGGCGCTTCGCCTACAGGAATACGACATTCGTGTTGTATACCGATCCGGCCGCAAGCACTCCGACGCTGATGCGCTATCCCGCTCGCCGCTACCGGCTGACCCAGCCTCCTCGTCACCTTCTTCAGCTGTCATAACACCAATCGACTTCACAGACATGGCATCGGAACAACGCAAAGATGTGTGGATTTCCCAACTCCTCGCCTTTTTGACTGATCCGTTAGCTAATTTAGTGTCAAGAACTATCCGCCGTCAAGCCACACATTTCGCTATTCGAGACGACCTACTCTATCGGCGGAATTACACGTCTGAAGGCAGGAAGTGGCTGTTAGTGATACCCAACCACATGCGCTCGGAAATCTGTACTGCTTTCCACAACGACCCGCAAAGCGCTCACGCTGGCGCTCTCAAAACGTACAACCGTCTACGTCAGTGGTACTACTGGCGCGGCATGTACACATTTGTCCGCAAGTACGTACGTGCTTGTACTGCATGCCAGCGACGTAAAGTCCCACCGCAACGCCCTGCCGGTACACTTCAGCCTCTGCCTTGTCCAGCGCGTCCGTTTGACCGCGTCGGTATAGACTTATACGGACCCCTACCCACGTCGTCTTCTGAAAATAGGTGGATAATTGTCGGCGTGGACCACCTCACGCGTTACGTGGAGACAGCAGCACTACCCGCAGCAACCGCGAGGGAAGTTGCGTTTTTCATCTTGCGCAACTTTGTTCTTCGCCATGGTGCTCCCCGCGAACTTTTGAGCGACCGGGGGCGTGTTTTCTTGTCTGACGCCATTCAAGCGTTGCTCGCTCAGTGCAACATGGTTCATCGCCTGACGACAGCATATCACCCGCAGACGAATGGCCTCACAGAACGATTTAATCGCACTCTCGGTGATATGTTGACGATGTACACAGCTTCAGACCAGACTAATTGGGACACTGTCCTTCCATTCGTCACGTATGCGTATAACACCGCTACGCACGCGACAACAGGATTCTCCCCTTTCTTTCTGTTGTACGGACGCGAACCATCGTGCAGCTGGACACTATCCTCCCATACACGCCCGACTCCTCTGAGTACACTGCAATTTCTGATGTTGCCAGGTACGCAGAAGATTGCAGACAATTGGCCCGTTCTCTGACAACCGAGGACCAAGGCCACCAGAAGCTACGGCTTGACACCGGCCGACATCTCTCTACTTTCACGACTGGTGCTCTCGTTTGGCTCTGGGTTCCACCGAGCACTCCTGGCCTTTCGTCGAAATTACTGGCACGATACCACGGGCCCTACCGCATTCTCGCCCGTACGTCACCCGTCAATTATGAGATTGAGCCATTGACACAGTCTCATGACTTACGCCGTCGTGGCCGAGAAATTGTGCATGTGAGTCGCCTGAAGCCGTATTACGACCCCGCTATAATGACTACGCCTTAAGTCGCCAGGTTGGCTACGCTATTCACCGGGGGCCAATGTAGGGAACTATGCGAACGACGACGAAGCAGCATGAAACGGCAAGCCACAGTGTTGGTGCACGCGCGATCCGAGCTTGCGTTTGTTTTGTATTTTCGGCCTGTTGGCGTTCCTCGCTCTTCTGGCGTTCCTCGGCCTTCCAGTAGGTCTGTACGTGAATAAACTGCGTGACAATGATGACAACATGCGAGATGGTGGTACTTGGAGTGTTGACTAGATGTACGAACGTACATACAGACAGATGCATGGACGGAAGCACAGATGGCTGCACGGACAGATGGACGCATGGACTTTACGCAGTGGTGGATGCATGGACGAACGCAGGAACGGACGCGCGGATGGACGTGCGGACACATGAACAGACGCACTCTTGGACGGGTGAACGGACGCACATACGGTCACACAGACGGACGCATGGACGGACATAAGCAAGAACGAATGGACGGACGCATTCTTCGCCCCTCTCTCCATCATTCAGCCCGTGGTTATGCTGCCATTTTTTTGCAAATGGAGACTGTGCAACGATCGCAGTGACCTTTCTGCCCCCGGTAACTACAACAGAATCGTTCCGGTGAAGGTTTCAGGACAGCCAAGACATAAGATGCTCCCAACGACGAGATAAGGGCTCGCGAGTGTGCGTGCGTTCGGGGGCTATACGACCACCCACTGCCCTCCGCAGGCAAACTACGCGCGGGAAAATGGGCGCAAGACGCCGCGCGCTCATGGTGCCCTCTGGGTGTTAACTCCGAAAACACCCTTAAAATTCACAGGATATTCGCCACGTTTATCTGGAGCTCATGTGAGCGAACATCTAGAATAAACTTGTTTCGGGGTGTCAAGAAGGAGGACTGTCTTTGTGCCATCTATTTGCTAACCAAGTAATCTCACGTTTCATGGTAATAAAAGACCAGAGAGACGCCTTTTCACATTCTTGAGTTCAAACAACTCTATAATACACGACATGCCTGGCTTTTATGTATCTTCAGTCAAAGGAAGACGACACACCTTGTCCCCGCTCTTGTGCGAAGTTGTGTTCTATTATCGATTCTTAAAAGCTAAGTGTTAGATGGATTACCTAACCAAAGTGAAAAGATAGTGCCTTCTGAAATACTAATAGAAGAATGTTTTTTTCCTGTGCCGCTTCATTGTTCAAAGTGGGAAAAATCACATGGGCAAGACGTACAAAAGCAAGTGAAAAACATGTGGATACCACCTAGTGTTAAAACTTTCTTTTTCAAGCTTCATAGGCGAGCCTTGTCAGTGAAAATGTGGCTCTAAGAGAGAGGGATGTATGTACCATAGGGAAGCAGCTGTCTCCTTCGTGACAAACTTTAAATCATTCAACATGCATTTATTGACTGTAAGAATGCTGTTTTTTGGGACAATTTACAGAGAAGTTTGAAAAAATATATACGTGTTACTCCACATGGAATCCATTTTGTGCCTTGTGAGAGTGCTGTGCAACTTTTGGACGTTATCTTCTTGCTCAGTTTTATTCGGTTTGGCGTAATATGTTATCGTACACACAGTGTGATGTAAGAGTTCTATCAGTTCATGAGTGTTTCGTGGAAGCTGTTATCAAAGTGCGAGATGTGTATATGGCTATCAACTGCGTTGATGACATGATATCTTTGTATGATGCGTTAACACACATGGCACGCGTCTTAAGTGTGATTGTCAGATGAACTTGACCGATAGTGATGAGGGCATTAAAAAAAAGCCGTTTCGTAGCTCAGGGGCTAACACCACGCATTCAAGGTTTGGAGGTTCTATGTTCGATTCCACGCACTGGAGTATTTTTCAAGATTTTTCTTTCTTGCGTTTTCATATACATAGATATGTATACATATATGGTGCATGACGTCGATGCCGACGCCAGCGGTGGAATCCAGCTGAGAACGTCTATATAATTTCTATCGCAATAAAAATTAAATTGAACAAAACAGGATTTTGAACTGGCCAAAACCTATTTATCATCTCAGCTACTTTTTCTGTTTATGTTCTTGGGAGTCTTCCTATTGTTAAGGATGTATACAAGTTTTTTTTCCCTAAGACCTAATTGTGTTTTTGTAGTTACTTGACGTTCATATTTATGAGCACGTTAGAGGTGTATTTTGCTCATTTTCCTCAGTTTCTGCCGAATTGCTTTTTCGGAGTTAGTGTCTTCAAGACACATGTAATTATCCAACGTGAATGACATCTCAAAACTTTTTGGGGCATATAGTTCCGACGTGTGAATGGCTCAAAGTGCTCCTGTTTAATGGTTGCATCTTATTCTTTTTAGAGGCGAAGCTTTAAAGCGGGTGGGTCGTTCTCTCCTCCGTAAATGTTACATAGTAAGTAGTGAGCTATAGTTATTGAATTTCTTACTAGATGCGTTGTGTATCTACAAGTAAAACAGTATATATGATCACCTAATTGCGACAAGGTATACGTATAATTGACGATTAAACTGGGGGTCTGTCGGACAGATGGACGGACGGACGGATTGACAGACAGACAGACAGACAGACAGACAGACAGACAGACAGACAGACAGACAGACAGACAGACAGACAGACGGACGGACGGACGGACGGAAGGACGGACAGAAAGGCAGACAGACAGACAGGCAGGCAGACAAACAGACATAGACAGACGGATGGATAGACAGACGGACGCTTTACCCACTCGTTAACATTCAGTCGGTGAATATGCTTTAAGCTTTGTGTTTTGAGAGCACAGTCTCGCGTTTCATATTTTATACCAGTGTTGCTCGCTTTGATAAATTCGATAAAGTTCAGCTACGCTTCCTCTATAGAGCCACGTGTGTAATAAATTAGTATGCAAGTCGACTGTAGCCCATAATCTGTTCACTTGTAATCGCAAAGTATTCGTGTCCGACATTTCATGTGTATTTTAAAATAACAGCGACCCAAACATCCATGCAAGAGATAGTGACTTGCGTGTAAAACTATTTGGCGTGATGTCTTCAAAGTCTGCAGACACAGGACGTACTTCTGACTTCATATATATTTATTTATAAGCAGTCATATATTGCCACTCGTAAAGTCATTTTTCTGTAGGTTGACTAAGCAAAAATGCCTCCTTTTCCAAGGCAAGACTGTCATATGCTACGTGTGAAATTCGAGAAGAACGTGCTTTCAGGAAGAACTCCGCGAAAGCTATTAGACAGGCAAGGCCGAGGCCAGACAGCAAAACAACGAAAACGCCGCCCAACTTCGGCAGCCCCAGCTCGCTGGCTGAGCCAGGCCTAGAGGGACCGTCTTCCCCTGGACAGTGCCTGCTTGCGTGGCGAAATTTCCACCATCGCTCCTTTAGCATCTGAAGTGTCCCATTCTCTTGAAGCCGCAAGATGGCTGACGAAAAGAAGCTTCGATACGGGGACCCTGCGGAAGAGGTAGTGAGTTGAGTAAATGCAAGTGTTAATACAACTGTGTTGTGACGTGTAGCAGTTAGCACGTAGATAAGCCACAGTGGTTTCCAAGACCTACAAACTTTAAATCTGCGTGCTTTTCTCACTTCACGTTATTCAGATGCATGCATATTCATAAACAACTACTAACTTTTTGTTTGAACGAGTAAAAAGGGATAGTTGACATTTCTACATACGTTCATATAACCAAGCGCTCGAAGAAAGGTTTGGTTTTATGAACACTTGGTGTTATCACTTATGAGTCTAAAAGAGCTTCAAAGAACCATTCAAGTTCGAAAGTTTGAATGCTTTTTCGAAGCCCTTTTAAACTGTGGTGTAATATAGTCGCACGTATTCGCTGAACAAATGCCTAATTTCGAAAAGAAACAAACACTCAGCAATGTTACAGTACAAAATATTTCTCAGGCAGCATTTATATTATTGCTGAAGTACTGCTCTTGTAGTTCAGCTTCTGTATTTACTCACTCAAATTGGTGTTCAAGCAAGTTGGAAAGGAATTATTGGGACCAAAACTGAGGAAATTTATTACAAAGGAAAATAATCCACAAAACTATTGGTGGTACTTTATAAAATATAACGTATCTTCAAACAGTAGCCACTGAGCTACTTTCATGTTTGAAACAATTACCGAAAGATTGAAGTGTGCCATCGCGCTCCCTCTTTATGGTAATCAAAACCACCTCGTATTGTGTGTATCGGGAAGGCAATTTTCGGGAAGCTGACACCTTTACGAATCAATGAGAAATTTTTTATTGATATAGAAAATGAAAATGTGGTTTCAAATCTTGACCCAATAGATAGTAAGGGTTCGAGCCGAAAAGCTGATATTAATATAAGGAAGCTAATCAGTAAATAATGACAAGGAGCTATACATCAGCATATCCTAAAAAGGAACATGCTACAGATTCAGTCTGGTTGGGAAGCAAGTAACATTTGAAAAGAAAAACTGATCATTGTATTCAATAAATGTACAAAACAGGAAATCCCGACATTTCGGGTCCCACTCGGTCCCTTCCTTGGGGGGTGACTGTGTGGTACCGGGGAGCAACAGAGTTTTTAAAGCTTTCTCTTCAAGTCAGTGGGTCACCCTTGTTTTCACGGACCCTATTTGCGAACCTATATAATGTTGCAGATGTCATTATTGCCAATTTGCTTCATCCATTTAAACAGGTATAAAGTAATCTTGGATATGTAAATAACTAAACCTGTATATTATATTACCTTCTGATAAATTTAAACTTTCATGAAGGTGTTGCTATTACTTAACTCACAAAACATGTAGCATTATCGTGGACTCAATATTTAGCTTATTTTAGAATAACAGTTACATAATTTTCAACAGTTCAGATATCTGAGGGTACATATATTCTTTGGTACGCAATGAACGTTTTCGACTGTTCACTAAAATAGCAGAAGGGTTGATAGATGAGCTAGTTGGTACATATATACATAATAAAATATTAGGATTGAAAACTAAGGGAACGCAAAGGCTGCGCTCTTTTGTCTCCTCCCTTGTGTCCTGATAGTTTGCGTTCCCAATATCTCATTATGAACACTCACAGAGCACAAGGAATCACAAGCATTGAATATATTCTAATTAAAATATACTCGCAAAGATCATACACATATTGTTCAATTCTTGATTGAAATGAACACAAAGAATAACAATTTTGCCGTTTCAATGGCAAATTACTCTCTTACAAAACCAGAGAAAAAATTTTGCCGTGACAAGACTGGGAAATCAGATACATCTGCAAAAACAAAATAGATGGGCGCTTTTCGCGTCTTGGCATACACTCACGGCGTCGCCAGTTCTGTCGGAATTCGAGGAATACGCTGCGCTATACATTTAAGACGTCTGTGAGGGCATACATAATTATTTTTCATGCGAAAAGCTGTAGATTCAAGACTGCGCTGCTGAATCCTGTATACGAGCAATTTTCGATCTGGTCTTTCGGGGGTTTTCATTCTGGCTTATGTTAGCTTCTGTTCCAGATTTAAGGAACACTGATGGACAGATTAGGCTGGTTGCAACTGTTAAACTGCACTGTAAAGTTTCAACTAAATTTGCTACCATATAATTAAGAAACAAAATGCCCAAAACATAGAATACATACTTGTTTTCAAGCTCCTTCTAGCGTGACACACTACTAACATCATGTTCAGCACTAACATATTCCGCATCACACTTGGTACTAACACCACAGTACTAATATCTTAGCCGCAATGTGCTCTCTTATCGGCTTCTAATTTTGGTCCTGGAGAACCACAGTTTATATTTATTAGATAAGAGCCACTACAATGAAAATCTTGAAAATCAAGATTTGCATGGTGTTGTATTATATGATGAATAGAGGCAGTCGTAATAGATTGTGGGGCTTACCTCCCAGAACCACAATAAGATTATGAGAGACGCAATATTATATGGCTCCAGAATATTTGATCATCGATAGGGCTCTTTACTGTGCGCCTAATCTGAGTACATGACCCTCAAGCATATTGAGTTCGATCGAAAATGCGGCCGCCGTGGCCGGGTTTTGATCCTATGACTTAGTGGCAATAGTACTAAAATTTACTGCAATCTTGTTTCTGTGTGACAATATCGAACATAGATGGGCCCATGTGTACTTCTGTAACCATAAGCTGGACCACGAGTAAGGAACCTATAAGGAACCTATAAGACCGAAGCTATTCGAGTAATTCACTTTTTTTATATTCAAACAGCTCTCTGACTTCTCCTCAGCAAAGACCAAATACAATCACAGTGCTGCTATTTGAAAATTACTCACCTGGAGGCAGTGCAATACCATATCCTTTAGAGTCCAACAAACCACCAATCTGCGTCAACTGACACTCGCGCTGAACGACGTACTCGATGCTCGTCGACTCCATGAGAAAAGCGTAGCCACCACTTCGCACCCGTGCAACTCCTTTGGTGTTCGACTGCGCCAAATCATATCTCATGGCTTGCCACATGCGCTCGTATGTTTCGTGTTTGGACTCCTGAAAAATGGTCACAGCGGGTTACCTCTTTTGAGAAACTAGTACAGATGAATATGAGAAAAGGCCTATGTCGCTCGTAGAAAGCTACATCAATAACTTGAGGGAGCAACAACGGTTTTTTACTACATCTCGATGACGCACCTAAGCACCTCTAAGCTGCTGGTTACATAAACAACATCATAACTTTTGAAATCCAACTAATATATAATAGAAATGTAAGCATGCCAACACCAGCAACTCCGTTTTGAAATTACCGTGCGAACATTTATTCGTTGCAATAGAGCGTAGGTTTCGGTAAAGAAACATATTAAGACATTGTTCTTCCCAACAAAATACGTTAGAACGTTCATTCTCCAGCTGCCATGGTGAATGTAACTTATCGTTCACTGAATCGGCAAACTTCAAATACATGTTAAAAATGGAAAATGGCCGCCAGCGTCACGACAACTAACGGCGAAAAAGAAAGCTTTATGAGGTGTACTTTTTCTGTGTAATGGGTAAATCAGCGCGAACAACACCAACTAGAAAATATACACAAACTGTGTGTTGTTCGTTTGTGCTGTTTGCGCTGTTTTAAGCAGCTTAGGAACTGCGCTACCTAGCCTTGATGTTAGGCTTTCTACCAGCACTTTGTTAGCTCAGATTCAGGTAGCTAATTCCGCACAAAATTTCGCAAAAGTTTTGTGTATGTGGTTTTGTTGTGTGACAATTAAAGCAAGTGAAGTAAGTGCGACGTACTCTTACGAAAACTGGTACATTACACAAAATGCACGCATTCCACCACAATTCGAAAGGACAGGTGAAAGCACAAAGCATCCTGCCCTACTTTTTTCTTCCTCAGTCGTAGTGCATTTCATTCACAGGATGCACCTAAGAAAGTGGACTAGAAAATATTGTTGCCCCGCCGTGGTGGTCTAGTGGCTAAGGTACTCGGCTGCTGACCTGCAGGTCGCGGGTTCAAATACCGGCTGCGGCAGCTGCATTTCCGATGGAGGCGGAAATTTTGTAGGCCCGTGTGCTCAGATTTGGGTGCACGTTAAACAAACCTAGCTGGTCGAAATTTCCGAAGCCCTCTATTACGGCCTCTCTCATAATCATACGGTGGTTTTGTGACGTTAAATCCCACATATCAATCATTACAAAATATGGTTGCTCACTTTCTAAACACGCTGTGAAATTCACCAATCCACTCTGAACGCTTACACACGGAGTTTTAGCAACTGTGAATTATTTCCAGCAAAATAAAGCTCCGACTCCTAAAAACATTCGGTAGATCCCACGTACCTGGGAATCGACGTTACGGGAAGCATGCAGAGGAAAGGTGACCGTGTTGCAATTTTTATTATTCAGCGACACGTCATGAATTGACGCTAAACATATGTACAAATGTTTCACGAACTGACATATGTTGAAGAGTTGCAGATGTTTTTATAACTAGTTGTTTGCACTTGTGCAATGATGTCAACTAGAACATGCGTATCAGCAACACCAGAACCTGTTATGAAGCGCTGATGCTCGCGAAGATGCTGGCCCTTGACACTGCTGCATATATTACCACCACAATTGACGTTAATACGACATCATGGCTCTGTCAAATGTGTACATATATAATGTTTATAAAACTAGGTAGGCAGCACTGCAACCACAATTGACGTTTAACGAAGATTAGCGTCTATTTGGAAAGTAGTTCCGAGACCTGGCGTAGCTCTGTGGTAAAATACTTGACTCTCACGCAGAATGCTTGAGTTCTGTTTCTGCTGGAACACTGAAGTTACTATTTGCATTCGTCGACGGATCAACACTGCCCATGTGAGGTTTTTCTTAACACTGACATTTATTCTACGCCTTCATTGGGTCGACGCTGCCGATGTCGGGTATTGCTTACCGCTCACGCGTTAATATATCCCGTGGGTGTTCTCGCCATTCCTGGATAGATACTGTCAATAACCTATGGCACATACCCACATGCCCGCGGCGGGTATGCGCCACTGTCTGGCGGGAAGGGTTTGACGACGTACGCGACGGAACTGTGACATTATTCATGTATTGACCAGCGCTTCATATTCGTCAAACCACGTTACCATTCCATGCTAATCTTGGTTCACGCCAAGTTAACGGGGTGGCCACGAGAGCACCCAAACGTAAGCGGCTATAAAGATAAATACACTCAAAGTCGCCGAAGTTAGCTAAGAAATGCTCCGCATTTAAAATTTGCTCTCCAACCTTGTATGCAACATTCAATACAATTATCGGTTTCTTTTGAAAATTGATATATGATGCTTTCTTTGTATGGTGCCTGCCATAAAATATTTATTTACTCATAGCACTGTGGTCGAAAAGCGATCCATGCGCTAATAAAACACAATAACAGACACAAAGGGCGCCTGGCGCACAATGTATCAGTAGTTCGTGTTGGGGACACCGTGACCCTGCAGCCTAACCACGCCCTCTAGCGGGTAAAAGAGCGTCGTATCTTTCTTCCTGCTTTCAGAAGTGCATAAGTTTTAAGAGCACGTTGTTTATCATTTGAACTGGTGGGTTGTAGACTCTGTGTATTTACGAGTAACTGACAAAAAGAACCATCTCCATTCGGTGTCCTCTAAATTATTGCATGCGGAGCTCAAATTTCGAATTTTTAGGGCTCAAAGGAACGTTGTAACAAAAGAATCTTTTAGAGAAGGTACCATGCCAGGTTGATTTTTTCATTGCCCAGGTCAGCGTTCCCAAAGTAACCTCAGCCGGCAGGCTTGCAGTCCCGAACTTTAGTTTCCAGGCCAGTATACTGAAGAACGTTGAAGCTAAAACTGCGAGGAAGGCCCATGATACCATTTTACCGCAGGTCTTTCCGATACCTCAAATGTACTCAGGTCATTTACGAAGATAATTAAACATTAAAAGTCCAGAAATATATTTATACTGGTCGCCAGAATGACTGCAATCGTTGTCACTAACACTTGACTACAAAGTTTTTCTCGTCGATTTCGTTTTGACACATTATGGTCAAGGTCGCTTCAAAAAATGGCAGCATAACCACGGTGTGAATAATGGAGAGTGGGGCGAAGCATGCGTCTGTCCATTCGTTCTTGCCTCCGTCCGTCCATGCGTCTGTCCGTGTGACCATCCGTGCGTCCATCCGCCCATCCGTGCATGCGTCTATTCATGCGTTCACACATTCATCCGTGCGTCCGTTCCTGCGTTTGTCCATGCATCCGCCCCTGCGTCCATTCATGCGTCCGTCCGTCCATGCAACATTCCATGCGTCCGTCCTTGCGTCTATCTGTGTGTCCGTTCGTTCATGTAGTCAACACTCCAAGTACCACTATCTCACATCTTTTCACCATATATTCCGCATAAAGAAGCACCGTCATCCATCGGACATTCCAAGGACTAAACAATCGGTGGCACACGCACACTTTCTTACGGCTTGCGCTTCGTGTCTACTTCCCATCTTTAACCACCTCGAGTTCATAGTATATGCTAGTTCACTGTATCCATGGCAATGCGGCCCAACGCTCGCTAAGCCTTTCTCAAACCAAGGAGGTTACGCCCAGCGAGTATAACGTAGCAACCCTTTCTTGCCAGGTAGTTCTCAATGTACATGCCGATGGCTGCTGATTGGGAATGAGAGACAGGTAAATTTGGCTTTTAGTTAACGCGCATACTGCGAAGTTTTTATTGTTCAACAATGCACAGGAGAAATATTCCACCGGCACCACCTCGCAGGTCAAAGCGTAAGACTGGTTAAGCACTACGACTACGACGAGGGACGTACGGGTGCCGCCTTAAGGAGCTTCGCCCCTAAATAAAATAAGGAAGGCTTTGGACAACTCACGTCTGCGTAGTTTATGAGCATGCTGATGAAGACTGTAAGTGAATATGAGAGCACTGCAGTCTAGTGTGGGCCTGCCCACCTGCCTGCGACCTGGTTCGTTTCATTAATTAAATTCCACTTTTAGCAGCTTGACCTCTGCAAATGTGCTCCTCAGTTGCGCATCACCTCTAATGTTCCGTGGTAGACGGGCAAACACTTATTTGAAGCTGTGCATCCTGAACGACTATTCATGACCTCAGGAGCTGACATTGTGATTCTTGAATTTTTAATTCATTTTAAGCGGTAAGTGTTTTTTATCGTACATATACTTATATTGCTTTGTATGAGGCACAAAGTGAGCAGCTCACACTGCTTCTAGGTTGCCGCATATCTATATAAATACACGAGCTTGTACGAAGCTCACAGCGTAAAATTACCTCACCTGAAAAAAGGCTTGCGTCGATCCAGAGCGCACGCAACCATATCGTATTTCTGACTGCTTCGCAAGATCTTCGACGCTCTCTATGGGCAATTTCAGGCGCTCTCGGGTCAAGAATGAGGCCAAGTTTGCCGTGTAGGAGGAGACCAGCACAAATGAAAACAGCCACCATGTTGCGCAAATTATGCACGTCGATGTGGACCTGCGACAGATGAAGTACACAAAGTGTAACATGACTTTTGTTAATAGTGTCTGGTGTTTAACTTCCGAAAGACAAGATGTGATTATGACAAACGTAGAGAACAGCTCCGGAATTTTCAACCATCTCATGTTCTACACTGGCCTCTATTTTCACTGGCCTCTAATTTCAACCATCTCACTTTACACTGGCCTCTAATTTTAGCCTCCCCTGAAATGCGAACGCCGCGGCCGGCATTGGAACCATGACCTCCAGGTCAGTAGTAGAGCAAGCACCCTATGGGCTACACCACCGTGGTAGACTAAAACGAATTTTATTGGGAAAGTGGCTCAGCGTGTAGTCTGCAGTTATAAAGTGGTTACGCCTGCATAAAAGAAACCCTGTAAATATTAATCTATAAATATATATAACAATCAACACAACACCTGGTCACATGATATATGAAAAAGTACATCTGCCTTCAGTGAAGTAATGTTTGTAAGCAACTGGAATTCAATATTTCTTAAAAAGCGGCATTCTTCATTTGCCCGCACAGGACAAAGAAAAATTCAAATCAAGTGCAGACAGAAGTATTAATCAGGATTTCGTTTTGCTGATTCTATTAGGAGAGGAGGACCAGACAAGGACTAAATGGCATTTTCAGTGATTTGGATAAGTTTATTGTCACACTTCCCATCATTTGAATAAACCAGTTGTGAGTTTGCGTGTCCCCGATCCTGCAATCCTGTCTCGTCCTCGTCCGGCAATACGAAGTGTGAGAAGAAGTTAAAAATAATCAACAACTAGCCGAATTCATCACTCTGTTGAAGAGTACTATTTTGATAAGATTTTAAAGATCATGGACTCAGTTATGTAACCTCATCTCCATTTATTTTTATTTTTATTTATCAGTACTGCAACCCTCAAAGAGGGTTTTACAAGAGTGCGTACACAATTGTTAAGAATAAAAAATAAGACAAAGTTTGTGCAGGCTTAACCGGACTGGTTAGGTGTGCAAA
The DNA here is from genome assembly GCF_043290135.1 of Rhipicephalus microplus. NCBI lineage: Eukaryota > Metazoa > Arthropoda > Arachnida > Ixodida > Ixodidae > Rhipicephalus > Rhipicephalus microplus. Next base: position 159,073,374 of record NC_134704.1, read on the forward strand.
AAAAAAAGAAATCGACATTTTGCAACAAACATGCACAACGGCATCTAACAAAATAAATAAGCACTGTACTCAAAATGACCACCAGCGTAGAATAAAGATTGCGGTGACTGAAATACACAGCACTATTTTATGTCATAGAGCACACACCGTTGTTGCCGAAGTTGCGCAGTTCATTACTCAAGGATAACTGCAAAACATCATTAATAAGATTATTTCATTAGGTAATTGTCCTGGGGATAAACGACTACTTCATTGTGTTATTATGGGTGGGAAAAGGAGTGAATGTGAATGCGTGCCTCCGCCGTGTGGCATATCCAGTCGAAAAATGAAGTATGCGTGATAAGTCTATCTTAACGTAACCTTAAAACTAACTGAAACAAAAATTTCAACTCAATACAGCTTTTCTCTGTGTTCGAGTTGGAAGGTTGGCTTTTGCTAATAAACTTGTTATTGAAGTACGGCCAAAACTGATATAAATAAATCTAACAGCGCTCTTATGATTTTTTTTCATTTCGTTGTTATTGGTTTTAGTGTGAGTATACCGATGCATAATCTAGAGTAAGCTGAACAATAGCCTTGAATGCAGTAAGGCGAACAGCGGGAGTGGAAAGCTCGAGAGCTCGTTTAAGATAAAAGAGTTTGGAATTGCACGTGCCTATTTATTAGAGTTTTTATGTTTTGTCCAGTCTTGGTCTTATGAAATCCAATGACCAAGCTACTTGTATTGTTGTACCTCCTCAAAGAAAATATTACTCGCGGATTATGTGAAATGAAGACGATTATATTTATGACAAATTTTTATAAAACGGTTCTTTAAGTCAACTGACACCTGCCACTTTTCACACCAACGAATGACCTTAATAAATGCATCGTTCAAATAAATTTGGTCTGTTTCATTTTCCATCTCAGTTGCAGGATGCAGCCATCAGTATATAATTTAGCAATGCAGCTTTCCTTCTCATGACCAGAGGAGAATACTCACCTCGGTAAAGGCTCGCATCCTTGTTGCATGATGGAGCTGATCGTGAACCACAAGCTGTTCAGCAAGGTCAGACGATTCTTCACAATATCTGTCGAGCCTACGCTGTCACAACCGCTGCTTTTTCTGCAGTCAGTATGCGTAATGAGGTTGTTGGAATAATCTTTCACGTTAATGACGTCTACATAGGCAGATTCACACACTTTTTCTCCGACGCAGTCATGGCTACAATAAGCTGAAGTTTGTTCGCATTCGCAGCAGTAGTGTGTGTGGGCAGCTGTGCTGCGTCTCCACCGGAAAGTTTGCACACGAGTCACCCAGCACAGTAATAGGCTTATCACCACGTGTGCAGCAGCAACACATAACCACACATCAAAGGATAGGGGCGAAAGGAAGAAAAGTAGAGAGTGTTCCTCTTGGTTCTTTCTGAACAGGATGCTCACTCCCAGCGTCATAAAAGGAAGCGTGAAATCCACGGCTTCTTCTCGCGATGACGTAATGGTTATGTCACCCACCGCAAGGTCCGCTTCCTAAAAGAATGAAGAGATGTAAGGGATTTATTGCCACCAGCAAAATCAACAAAATGAAAAAAATGAAAGTGAAACCCAGTGATTCTTTAATCAATGTGGTCATTTACGGCGAGATAATCCATCAAAAGCAAATATACCTGATCACAACGCATTTATACGGTTTCGTGAGATAACTAAAGCGTGCATCGAGGCTGCTTTTTTGTTCGCGTAAATATTCTTTCACGCAATGTCAAAAAAGTCACCTTCGTTTTCGGAAAGCTTCAACAAGGTATTCAACAATAGTATTCTACTCTGCATAAAATGCAACATCATGGACACTGTGATTGTGCTGCCTTAACCAGGCAACCAGGCTGACAAGTTCACGTCCCATGCTTTAACTCCTGTTGCTGATATGCGCTAGCCAGATCAAATTTCTGAATTTCACTTGGTCACATGTCAACGTATTCTTTATTTTTTATTGTGACAGAAATTGTATGGACACTCTCGACTTGATTTTGCCGTAAGTGTAGGCGTCGCCCTCACTCACCGTATATGTATACATGTCGGTAAATATAAAAAAACGATAGAGAGAAAATTTAGAAAGAGACTCTGGCGCACGCTATCGAACGTGGAACCTCCACGCCGTCAATGCGAGCCGTTAACCACTGAGCCATCGAAGGGCACTTTTGTGAATGTTCAAACAACACGCTATTTATATCTACCACTTCTCGCTGTTGGCGGGCATCTCGGAGAGGGGGAACTATCGTGTTTTTAGCATTATCACAAAGAGGGCGCAGTGGGCGTGCGGCCGCTATCATTTCTCACGCGTACTTTGGCCAGCGGAGAGGAGGGAAGTGGACAATCTCTTGCGTGTCCTCATCTCCTAATGGGGAGGATCATACGCATTGGCTGGCGTGGGGCTTGCACTGAAACGATTATGTTGTAGTTACGGGGTGCACAAAGGTCACTGCAATGGTTGCACAGCCTCTGTTTGCGAAAAGGGTGGCGCGCTGTTTAGACACAGTGAAGTAACAACTGAGATGCTTATTGGCGCTCTTCTATACTTGTGCGTACGTTTCGCGCGTCATTTCTGTGTGAGAAACGCGGGGCATGTTTTTATCTGCTTGCAATTTTGCGCTTGACCTTCCTATTCGTTGCTATCGCGTTCATTGCTTCGCCTTTGCGGAAAAGCTGTGAGTTTTTGTTTCTTAACTCCCATCGGTTTTCATTGTCACAACAGTGATCAACAAAGCGTATAGCGCTCTCACACCAAATCATATTGGGGGAGTTGCATATATAAAATTCAGTACCATTACCATGGCTAAAAAGTATTTGTGTATTGATGACACCAGGTGTTGCTATGTTTTTAGGGCCAGGAGCCCTTTTTTCGTTCTTTATATGCTGCATTAAAGTGAAATACGGCAACAGAATTAGGTACCATCTGTAAAGATCCTACTATATCACGGTGGTTGAGCTTAAAGTTTCTTTTATCCCAAAGAGCGTGTCCCTCACTACTAAGGTGACAAGAGGAAATGGGAGTACGTGGAAACGGGTGACGCGAATCTAAAGATATACCAAAGCATTTTTCTCTCCCAACAAAACACCCGATAACTGCCGAATGCCTTCAAGTCGAATTTTATTGAAAAAGAAACTATCACTATGAAAATACCTACAAAGATGATGGGTGAACTCATATAGAGTGCCATGTTCTGTGAAAAATTGACGGCAGATCCACGAGGTGAAAGATAATGAGATTGGGCGAAGCTCCTGGAAGTAACCTTCGGTTAAACCGTGAAATTTCTTCCATTAATTCGCCCGAAATGAAAGGATTGATTAAATGTTTTATCAAACCTTTATTGCTGGTTTCCGTTGTCCTTTCATTATGACCGCTTTGTGGTCGGTGAAATGTAAGCTAAGTGGTTCTCGCACTGGTTGCAGATGAAAGTTGGCAAACACGATGTCGATGCAGGTGCCTCTGATGGTGGTTGGGTTGGGGTTTTCAATGTCTTCAATGTTTTATGTCTTCAATTTGATGCCTTCCATGGAAAGATTTGGTTTTGAATGTCTTCAATGTTTGATGTCTTAAGTTTGATGTCTTCAATGGAAAGATTTATTCAATGTTTCAAGGCGGGCGCGCAGAGATCTGCCCTGCGCGCCCGCTTTTTGGCATCCTTATCCATACGAGCACACACCGAAGGCAACGAGCATCGTCAACTGCAAACCTGTATCGCGATATGGTTTTGATTATAAAACCATTGCTTTAGAAAACACCTGGCGTCTTTCGTTAAGCAGCTGGCGTCTTTTCGTTTTGCTTTAGAAATATCTGGCGTCTTTTCGTTTTGCTTTTAGAAAACATCTGGCGTCTTTCGTTGGTTTTTTTCATCAATCAACGGCGTTTTGAAAATTAATCACGGAGGTAAACAATGGCTGCTACTGGGAATGAGAGACAGCAGAAGTCGGCTTTTAGCTAACACTTACACTTCTACTTCTACTGACGTTTCCTACTGGAAAGACAATAGTGTTTTTGGGATGCTCCAACACAAAAATTTGGTCTCTGTGTGTGTTCGTGTCTGTCCAATGATTCAGCCACCCGTTGAAAATTTAAGGCCGTGCTCAAAGCCCATCCATCTAGATCTGGTGGCTGCGTTCATACTTTTGAACATTGTGAATAAAAAAAGAAAAAAACTCCAGGCCTGCGTGAAACGCTCAACATTGTCACAGCAATAGCTATAAGAGTAGATTTCAGTGACTTTGCTGAACATTTTAGGAAACTGCTAGAAGCACACGTGCTGAGTACCCACTACACAATAAATATTCATAGGTTTTTTGTACTGCCCAGCATTCGATATGCTATATTTTGTCCTTCTTCGGAGAAACGCGACAAGCGCTACATACTTGCGCAATTTTCTGCATTTTTTTTTGCAGTGGCTGACAACGATGCAGAATTATGCATAAAGTGGGCATGTGGCAAGTTTATTAGGTGATCACGAACAAGTTGTCTAATGAGTTGGAGCATTGAACGACCCACTCATTACGCAATTCACATTTTGCGACGCTTGCTCCTTCCTTTGGTGTTTTAAAACGCTTTATTACTTATATTACAGGAATTGTTTTCCTGACATCAAGCCTTACTAAGGCCAGTTTAGAAACAAATTACAAGCACCCCGTGACTCAGTGGCAGAACACTGGGCTGGCATGCGACGAAACCGGTTTCGAAGCTTATTCTGTCCTTGATGTTTTATTTACGAAGTTTTCTTATTTCTTGCGATACTCGTTACGGACAACTACAGCACCGTGCGTGACCCGTGCTGTGATCTCATAGCAGTTTTCGACGTAAAAACAAACATTAGGCATATTTGAGGCACAGCATCAATACACAAGTGTTATGTAAAGTGTATTTTATTTAGTAAATCCAGAGACACGCTAATCTAAGAACTGAAGTGTTTATTACGCTGTGCTTAACGATGCGACGCTATGAATTAAAAGGGGGTGTTTTCGAAGCTTACCTAAAAGGTTCCGGGACTTCGACTAAACGATTTCATGCTGCCGCCTACCAGTAGCTCAGCGTTTTGAAAAAAAAAAGCTTTCGTTTTTTCCCAATACTGAGAGATGGCACCATTCCTCACGTTGCGGCTTTAGACAGAAGATTATCGTCCTTCAAAGTTCGTTGCAGGGAAGCACAGAAATACTCGTCCAATTTTTTTCCCAAGCTCCATGAGCAGTGGTAGGGACGACGAAGGGTACATAGCGTAGTCAGGTCTAGCTATTTTTAATGGGACGGCTTAGTGCTCTCCCATAGTTGAGCACAAAGTATTAGAAACCATTAAAAAAATTTTCCAAACACGGATATTCAATATGAGGACTAATTAAATGGTACACACCGTATTACAAAGTTCCGCTATTGTAGTTTCGTTGCGATTAGCGTACAAGCACTTTAAGAAAATATGGTTGAAGCCTAATGTATTGTTCTATAGTCTAGGAAAAGTTTTTCATAATGTTATGCCATGGAAAATGGCGAGGCTGAGCATCTAAGCAAGTTGGGGCACCACTCTGGTTTTTGTCGAGTTCTCTAAATGAATAGCTATTCGGAATAAAAGTGTGAGTGAAGAGGTCATCGGCTGTGTTGCAGTCCTGCACATGCGGCTTCCTCTGTGTATACCAACAACGAAAAAAAAGGCAGATCTCACGTACAGTGGGAATTGATGATATGCAGAGCACGAATGAGGATTGTTGATTTGTCACTTTGAATTCAGCACAACATTACGAGGTGAAGGTAAATGATGCCGTACAAGAGTTCCGTGTCATGATAATCATGTCTGGATGTGTCGTTTACCTTCTTCATCTATTCACATCACGTGATATCCAATTTAGTATATGTAGAGCTAGCGAAACGTCCACCAGCACGCTATAATCGTAGTATGTTGTCATGTTGCTATATCACATGCGTGTCAGGATTATCAAGATTGCACCAGACATATATTTTTTCATCTATTGACGTCGCGTAACACCAAAGTCGGTATATGTGGAGCTTGCAAAACGGTGACGACCGCATCATAAAAAGCCCAATATACTCCATTCTAGCGTTGACACGCGCGCATGCTGGGCACCATGACGCTACATTAGCAAAACGCGAGCACTTTATAGTTTGACGCCAGAGGCAACCAGCGTCCGTCGGCGCGGCCAGATGGCAACTGGCGCGAAATGCGACATGCTGCATTTCGCGCCGAAGCTTTACCCAGACAACATTGCATCTCCCTCTTTTTGTGACGCAGGGACGCCAGATTCGCTGAAACACGCATGCGTCCAAGCAACGCAGCGCGGCGCGCGCCGGAGAGTATATGGCAGGGCCGGCACCTGGCGTCGCAACGCCGGCGTGACGCGATGAAATGAACACCGGCGAGCACGCGCACCGCGTCACGTCGAAATGTGTTGGCGCTTTGACTGTGGCCTATACTAATGTTCTCGCATGACACGCATCTCATGATTATCAAGTTTGCACCAGTCACATACCTTCGTCTTCCAGTGGCGTCACGTAATACCAAATTTGATTGATTGATTGATTGATTGATTGATGTGTGGGGTTTAACGTCGCAAAACCACCATATGATTATGAGAGACGCTATATTGGAGGGCTCCGGAAATTTTGACTACCTGGGGTTCTTTAACGTGCACCAAAATCTGAGCACACAGGCCTATACCATTTCCACCGCTATCGGAAATGCAGTCGCTGCAGCCGGGATTGGATCCCGCGACCTGCGGGTCAGCAGCCGAGTACCTTAGCCACTATACCGACGCACTGGGGCAAGCATACCCAATTTTGCACATGTGAAGCTAGCGAAACGGCCGCGTGCGCATTATCAGTGTGGCATGCAACATGTTCTTACATGAAATGCATGTCGTGATTATCATGTTTGGATGTGTCATTTATGTATGTCGTCCGTTCGCGTCACATAATACCGAGTTTGGTACATGTGAAGCTGGCGAAAATTCCGCGAGCACATCATGAGCATAGCATGTAGTCATGTTGTTACATGATACGCTTCTCACGTTTATCATGTTTGCAGCAGTGTCAGACTTTTGTCATCCATTCACGTTCCGTATTACCAAATTTGGTATAAGTGAAGCCAGCAAAACGGCCGCCAGCTCATCGTGAACGTGGCATCTAGTCACATTGTTATATGCCACGCATCTCATGATTATCATGTTTTCACCAGTTACATACCTTCGTCGTTCATTCACGTATCGTAATGCCAAATGTAGTGTGCATGACGCTGGCGAAACGGCCGAGAGTGCATCTTGAGGGTGGCATGTAGTCCTGTTGTTGCATGACACGCATGTGATAAATTTTATGTTAAGGTCTGTCCATTGTGTCCGCCATGTATTCATGTCATACCATACCAGTCTTGCAACATGCCATGCGAACGAAGCCACCGCAAAAGCTGCAGTAAATCAGGACATTGATGATACACATGCCATGATTTTCGTTTTATGACTAGTCAAATATGTTCTTTATAGAGGCACGTTACGTCATTCAAGTTTGGTATTGATACCATTATCAAAACGGCCATGAGAGCTAAAAGTCATAGGTGGCTAGATAGATAGATAGATAGATAGATAGATAGATAGATAGATAGATAGTTAGATAGATAGATAGATAGATAGATAGATAGATAGATAGATAGATAGATAGATAGATAGATAGATAGATAGATAGATAGATAGATAGATAGATAGATAGATAGATAGATAGATAGATAGATAGATAGATAGATAGATAGATAGATAGATAGATAGATAGATAGATAGATAGATAGATAGATAGATAGATAGATACGCTGAAAGTCGCCGGAGTTTGCTAAGAAATGCTTCGCATTTAAAACATATCCTACGGTGCTTCATGAAGAGATTTCGTTTAAGGTACCGACAAAGAGTGCGAGAATTGATAGCAAACTATTTCAGAGTTTTTTGGAGGATATCACAGAATGCCTGCAGAAATTTCAGGAGATTGTAGCAAAAGGGTCAGAAAAGGAAGTGAATGTGAAAAAAGATTTAGTGGTGAGGAGGAGAACGACGAAGGTGAACGAGTTAAGTGTAACACAGAGAAAAAGACAGTGGACGGCAAAGACAGAACATTAAGGAAAGGGACGGAAAAAAGTAGCAAGAAAGAGAAAAGATACTAGGAAAAAGAAAGCAAGAACCATTTCGTTTATATTCGGCGACTACTTTTTTTTTTGGCATAGCTGTGGAAGTTAACTATGAAAGCGTATGCTTGCTATCTCATTCAAAAAGAGTAAGTATAGAATTTTTTCTGAATTGCCTTGCTGAAACAAATGCTGCTATACTTATAACGAGGGAATCTTTTGTGGGAAGTCAAAGGTAAAACACAGATATAGGTGAATTCGGAACATTGCTTTGCATTTCATTTCACTTCTGAGTCAGCACCACTTTTTCAGTACACCGAATTTACAAAGTATTGATGGTGTTATTGACGTAGCAAGTCAGTGAGTGGGCTCTCAAATGCTTTTTTTTCATTTCTAAAAAATATACTCATAATTTGACACTCAAGTGTAGACTGAATATTGAGAACATTTCAAGACCAAAGATCTCAAGATTGGCGTAAAACATTGAGTAGAGTGCAAAAAACCTCAATGATTATCAGCCATGCTCACTGACGGAGAGAGTCCTCGCAGCCTCCGCTTCTTGTTTGCCCGCGCAGTTGGAGCAAGGAAAGTCCTGTGCTTCGACAGCCAGCTTTGAGGTGGACCCTTCAGAACGGTCAGTGGCAGGTTGTGGTTCGACTCTATTTGTCAACGCCATAATTAGCCTAGCATCAACAACAAACAGTTTAAGCCCCTTAGACCAACCAGGCTTCCTGTTTCTTTTCTCCAACGTGTTTACGACGCGAACAACAAGACCGAAATCAGCTTCAAGCCGCCGTACTTGTTACGGACCTTTGTAGTCTTCGCTGCACTGTTAAGTCAAGTTGTCGCCGAATGTATACATATATACGACCAGATATTGCACCACCTAGCCAAGATGCTAATGTGCAGCAGCCTTTCTATGGCGCATAACCTGGCTGCACACGATGGTGCCCATAGAGTCGTAAGGCATTCTTATGCAGTGCGTACTCCCCAACAAGAAGCCATGCAACAGGAAGTTAGAAGCCTCTTTCGACAACGAGTATGATGAACTGTGTGTCCTTCCCTCGTTGTGTCAATCTTTGCACGACTTTGCATGAACTGTGCGTATTTTTATCGTTCTGGTTTATGTAAGTAGCGTCCTAAGTGCACTGATCAGCCAGTGAAGGCAAATGCCTTGGGGCACAAGCAGCAAAAGCTGACTTTGATTCCCTTTACTTGTTTTTGTATATAGACCTTAACCGGCAAATAAATTGGAGTAAACGGTCTGGTCAAGGCGGTGCTGTTGTAAAAACGCATTAAATCGCAGATCATGTGGAGCCCATTAGGCATGCCCTCATTGTGAAATGTAAGTTAAAGAAGGCAGCACAAAAAACTGAACGTATTGCGGATGCCACAAATGAAAACGCGCACTCTGTTAGCAACCAATGGTTAAATCAGAAAAAAACATTAGGACAGTGCTGAAGGTGGTCATTAAATTTCTGTTTGACTTATTTGAACAGAAAGAACACAAGTGGCGAGATTTCACAAAATATTGCTATGATTGAGTGGACATATTTTACCCGGTCAACGAGTTCCCGGACCATGCCATTCCATCGACCTTGGGCGTCTCTAGAACCGTGTGCACCATCTCTGACGAGCTTGATGCGATAACGGAAGTCCAAGTAACGAGATATTTCACGAAGGAGGTCCACGCAAAATCCCTCGAAGCGGTCATTGCCACGAAGCTTGTGAGCGGACGATTTCACCATCACGTATGGTGCGTTCTGTGAAATAGATAAGTAACATCATTTTGCTTGGCCGAATAAATATTGAGTTGCTTTTTTTACGTCTACTATTTCATGCATTCTTATGACACGCTGCACACGAAAATGGGTGTACTTGAGGTCTGCTTTCATGTGATAGTGTTTTTTGGCGTTTTAGTCAAACATAACGTATTTTTTACATGAGTGGTAAGTAAAACAAAGGTATAAACTCTATTAGTCTGCCTTAACTCTTTGGAGCAGAAAACGTAAAAATTTACCTGGTAGAGCTTTAACCAGTAAATTGGACTAAAGATAACTTTGTACAGCAGCATTTTGACCACACTATACGTGATTAGTGTCTGGTAAATATTCAACAAAAATACGAAGAATATATTACAAATGCAACAATATAAACGTGTATACTATCCCATTTGTATTTACTTAATACATCTAGGTCATATGAATTTTTATCTGAGAAATTGATAAACTAGCATATTGTTACCGACAAAAGGATTAAAATACACAAAAGGTAACTATACATAGCACGACCTTTAGCCATTGCAAGCAAAAGGTGCTGTCTTTTGACGTGCTATGAAGATCTTCATAATTGCTGTCTCGGCTCTTTAAAGGTCCCAGCACTATTATTCTGCCCCAGAAAACTCACGAATGAGTACGCATTGCTCAGTATTCAATGTCGGGAAACGTGAAGAGAAACATCACGCTCGCGTGTGTTCCATTAAGCCCTGCGGTGATTTCTCGCAAAAAGAGTGTAGAACGCGGCGATGAGGTGCGACAGCCAGGCTTGTATTATGAGTGAGACTTGGGTACAAGCCACTTTCCCGCGGTGTGCCAAAGCGTTGAAGAAATTTCGCTACTATTGAAAATGTTTCGAACGGGATGGTAGCAGCGACGGTGCATTGCTGAGCTAATCGCGCAAGTCAGGCATAACTAGACCCTTCTGTTTGAAGACGCCGACGGGAGCAGCTGCCGCTCGCCGTTTCATTAGGTACAAATTGTGCTAACCACAAGAAACGGGTAGTCAATTCCTAAAATCTAATGTATACCGATGCTAAGCTACCTTCCCGTATCCAATGGTGGGAACTCACAGGTTTGTCTCCACATCACAGCCAAAACCGAAAACAAGCTTAGGCTGATAATCAAGGGTCTCAAACCGCAAAGGACGACTGAGGAAAAGCAGTCTCATTGGCCTATACCATGCGTTCCTCGTGAGTCACATTATTTACGCGACCTCATCGCTATATCAGTCAAAATGCGATGATGTCAAGCTCTACAGTTTACTGCGCAAAATTACAAAAACGTGGTTAAAACTCCCATCAGCACCAGGTAAAGACCACGGACCTCCATTAAAGAGGCTGGACGAGGCATTTCCGCTCTCTCATGCAGGCGCTTCTGAAGCCACCAGCAATTCCCTTTGCGGTCCCGGAAGCTGGCGTCTTTATGACGTTTTAGGCACGTTATTCAATTATTATATTGTGGCAGTTGTTGTGACTGTATTTTTTGTGTTTTTGATAATATAACATTCTCGTGGTCATCCAATGCTACGAGAAAATTGACAGACGTCGTAGCGGGGCCGTCCGAATACGACGGAGTGCTGTAATGTACAACTATAGTGCATACAACTATTCCTACGATTAGGCATCACTCGGAACGCCGACTAGCGCTTCATGAAAAATGACAGACGCTGTAGCGACGCCTTTCGATATACGGTGGATTGGTGTAATGTACAACCTTACAATTACTGTTTTACAATTAACGGAGGGTCGGAGGCCTGGAGGGTCATGTTGTTCTAGTACCTGCCTTGGCACAGCCAGCAACTGTGGCGCATTCCCCTTGGGCGTGGGGATTGGTATTCTCTAGGACCAAGAAAAAAATTCTTTCACTTTCAACAACCTACGAAAAAGAGCCCTGTGAGGGATATAATATGCTCGTCCTTGTAGCCTTCTTCGTGACTTTGGCAGTGGCGTAGTGCGTTAAACGCCCACCCGCCATAGTCGGGACTAAGAGGTCATGAGTTTCTCTTCCAACAACGTTTACAGTGAAAGCTTAATACGGCTAAGAAAAACAAAACTCCGTTCGGCAGCGGTGTTATCAGTGGTCTCCTTTGGCTGTCTAATAGTTACATTGTTCCCAAGCGCGCGCGTTATTGGCTGCGTTATTAGTCACGTGGTAGCAGCCATGGCGCCTAGCCCATGCGCAACAGTATCTCCTGGGACCACCCCACCAAGTTGGCTCGCGATGTCAGATGCTTGCAACAACGTGACATGATTGCGGGAGCACGTTCGCCAAGGCGAACGCCGGTTTCGGAGAAGTTTCTCCAGCGGCACATTGGCTTCGGCTGCGACGTCTGTGACTTCCTGCGATTCGAAAAGGACCACTGGGATTAACTCCTTGCGAAATGCATTTACCTGCTCATTGCATTCATTCATGGCCGTGTTCATGCGAGACACAATGTGCTGTGTGTGAAATGAACACTGTCGTAAAACGAAGCCAATGATGTGTCTAATCTCATTAATAAGCACGAACTTGCAACCAGTATTTGTTAAGCGCTTCCCTCCCACGTCGGGTTTAACCCATCGGTATACACGGGGGCCGCATTTTTCAGTTTTTCTAGTTAACCATTTGTACGGAATTTTTCAGCGGTGACTTTTTTCTTCGCCGTAAACACGACCATACATAGTCGCGTTTATTTTTCTCACAGTTTTTTTAACAGGCATGCTTCATCAAAGTATTACTGCACTGCGGCATAGAACACTTTCGTGTTAAAAAACACAGAGCGCACAGGACGAGCGCTTTATCTGTACACTCAATCTGTTTTACGGCTTCGTCTTTAGCGCTGCATGTATCATGGAAAGAAGCTAATACGGCCAGCGTTTTACCAACGTTCGCGTTCTAATATTACCCAAGAGGTGATTTGAAGGCGAACAAGGGCAGCAACAACCATTTTAACTACGACAATCTGTAGCCTCTATATGAGGGAAACTATGCCCATGAGGTAAAAGCATATAAAAAACGGGTATGGCTGCGGAAATAGAAGTCTGCGCTGCTTAGCGGTGAGCGACCTGCCATGGAGAGTACTGTTTAGGCACACTGTAAGCGAAACTTAGCCGAGATGTAAATTTTTTCAGCATATTAGCCCCCAAAACTCACCTGCCCCAATTATTTACTCTATGGAACGAAGTGAACTCGGCACACGTCGTCGCAAAACGCTCCCTGCTTAATGACAGAGATTAGGAGTGACCTGGCCTTGTTAAACTCCTCATGGAGTGTCTGGTCTCGTGGTTACAAGCTCCCTATGGGAGTTTTAAAAAGCCTTTTTGGTCGTGACGTGCGTACGTGCATGTGTGTGTTTGTGTGTATGTACAGGCATCTGTTTGCATGTCGGCGTGAAACACCAGTGCTTTGTGTGGCTGACTGGGTGAACATCTGTCGACAGGCAACGAAATTATCAGAGCAGCGAAGATTTGTAACGACCTGTTGATGTTACGTGGGACTGTTTCAATGTATTTCACACTGTTGAACCACGCTGGACATCGGTTCAATTCGTATACAAAACGCCGCGAATGCCTCGCTTCAAAGGACCGAGTTACAAAACATTTCAATTGATTTGATTGATATGTGGGGTTTAACGTCCCAAAACCACTATATGATTATGAGAGACGCCGTAGTGGAGGGCTCCGGAAATTTAGACCACCTGGGGTTCTTTAACGTGCACCCGAATCTGAGCACACGGGCCTACAACATTTCCGCCTCCATCGAAAATGCAGCCGCCGCAGCCGGGATTCGAACCCGCGCCCTGCGGGTCAGCAGCCGAGTACCTTAGCCACTAGACCTACAAAACATTTCAAAGAATAATTTAAAGGTAACAAAAGTAAGCTAGCTTTTGCGATCGTCAGCAATTGCTCCTAGAGTTCCACTGTCTGAAACTCCGAAGCGGTCCGAAGTAGGCTTCGCTCGACCACGTCAGGCTGGCCAGTAAACGGTGCGAGAGTTGCTCCGGCGACGCACTCGGCCCGACTCCACTGACGGGGGCTTCTCGTAGTGCCACTGGTATTTCACGGGCTCCAACATTCAAGTGGTAATAATACCTCACTATGCCGTCGGTTTCAAGCCGGCGATGCAGCGAACTCGCATTGCGTGCCGGCCGCCGCGGCGAGCTCTACGATCAAGCACTGACTACACTGACTACTTCACAAAAAATAAAGGCTGCTTAAATGAATGGCAGTCTTCTACGCCTTGTGATTGCAGCTGTCAAACGACTAACACGAGGGCGGGCGCCGAACGAGGCGGAGACACACAGAAACGGCGTACGGCTTCCATGCCCAAGCAATGTATTTGAGCAACAAAAACCGCGACTGCAAACCGTCTTGATCGTTTAAGTCCATCGCTCCGTAGCTTTAACTACGTAGATAGCGGACAACTATTTCTGTGCACGAGAAAATTAACGCGACGAAAACTGCACAGCAGCAAGAGATTTGTAATCACCAGCTTTCATTCATTGCATAACCGTGCCGTATATATTTCTTAGTGAGGCCTTGTCGTCGAACGCGGAAGCGGCGGTGTATCTCGGTTCTTTGCTGGAGCAGCTGAATGTGCCTCGTTGATGTGTTCATGCACGGCAGCTCAGGCTTTGTGTATGATTCAGTGCATTTTACGGATTCACGCACAGTACTGCTAATGCAAATTCAGCCCACATGACAGAGCATCAACTGACAAAGCCCTTTCACTATAGGTAAAAACGTATATTAGTAGGTGGGCTTAAGATAAAAAGCATGTGTGCTGAAGTGCCTACAACAGGCCGACGCAAATTTATACCTATGATATGCATGCTTGTTGCTTAATTATTAGTGAAAAAGGGTCCCTCCGAAGCTAAATGGGAGGTCAGAATATGATGCTTATGTACACGCTGTGACTGAAACGTGGGCGTGCAGCGCGAGCGGCAAGCTGTGGTGAGTGTGAATGTTGTAATAATACGTGAACATTGTGTGCATGTTCTGGTACTGTGTTCAATATTGTGTGCTTCGATTGTAACTAAATTAAAGTTACGCTTTCGTATGATATGGCTGCTGACGTGATTTTTTTCTCACCAGATGTAAAAATTTACTCCCATACTGACCTGAAAAAGTTCCACGATGAATGTAAATAAAAACTCCCCTAAATCAGTCCAAGAGCCACCTCCTGTTGGGGAGTAAACATTTACTCCCTCCGGACAGTGCTTTTAAGCCCCCATCGAGGCATCTGCTAAGGAACAGGTCGTTTACTCTCATATCGGCTTATTTTTGTTTACAGAGCGCCATTCACTAGGGCAATGCCCTTGACAGCGTAACCCTCTCATTTGCAGACGCCTTGCCGCTATAAACAGCACAGAGAGCCATTTCTGCAATCACTTTTGTGATCTGTACACTTTTGTTTATGAGTGCACGTTTGTTTTGAAATGTGTCGGAGTGATATGTTTTATTGGGAAGAGGTTAATATCTAGATAACAGTACGTTGATTTCACGGTTCTCCAGGAGAAGGAAGAGTACTTCTTGATGTTACTAATAGGTTGTGCCTCCTGTATGCGCTATGTTGACAGAATCGCAAGTGCTGAAAAAACTTGTAACGGCCCCTATATAAATCTTACTGCAGGATACACACTAGGTATCTTGAGTTCAAATACTAGCTGCTCTGCTTACACCAACATTACGCGAATTTCTAGCCTTCTTGTGGTGCCTGAAAAAAAGAATCTAAAATAAAATAAAATCATTGCGTGACTGAAAGCCACTCCGGCTTCGAAGTTCCAGTTCCACACGAACACTAAATGTGAGCTGAACTCCACATTACGACCCTTCAGTGGCACAGAAATTGCCTGACGTGTGGCAAGACTTCTGATTAAGTTTACCATCTGCATAGTAGTTTGATTTCAGCTACAGAGGCTCTGTGGTAAGCCGTGAAGGTGGTAGACAGATCTTTGACCCCGTAGAGCACACGTAGTATTCCTAACTCATAGCCATGTAGGTACTCTCCAAGTTTGACACTGGTCTCGATCATTATCATTACATTTGCATTTTTCGCAAATATAACCGAATATCAGATATACTCCTCGGCCAAAGTATTTGCTGCAGTTAGTTTTGTATATACAGGCATCTGTTGTAAGCAGCACATGAATATTTACCACGTCATTACTAACTGCTTTTATTTCTTGGAAATAAACAAGTTCTTTATTAAACATTTTTGCCCAAATGCGTAGCATCAATAGTTTGTTAATAAACATTGGCCAATTAGTCTATTGAGTAGAACACATACAATTGTATGACGGCTAAAACAATTATCAGATAGGGCACAACACACAAACACACACACACACACACACACACACACACATATATATATATATATATATATATATATATATATATATATATATATATATATATATATATATATATATATATATATATATATATATATATATATATATATGTATATATATATATAATGCATTGAGTTTAGTTTATTGAATAATTGCGCAAAGAGGTTGCGACGAGGCCAGGCGAAAAAGCTGCACTGAGCAGCTTGAGGCAGGCTCGGGATGAGTGCACGTACCAGAATCGTGGTAATACGCATCGTCTTGTTTCTCAGCGTACTAAGCACTTCTTCCTGGAAGGCCTTCTCCGTACGCGCAATGTGCAGACCCGAGGTTGCACTCCATGTTCCCACCTAATAAGCGCACAAAAAGGGAAACAAAAGATAAGCTAATAAATACGTTGTAATCATGCACTTACGCTGTTTTCGCCAGAAGGGCAAACAAACAAATAGTTACATCGGTAACATACATCAAAAACAGTGATCCTAAGGCAATCTGTGTAGCTTAGTAGATGCTTAATACCATGGGCTGACGCATACATGGCAATCGTGCTGATGTTGTACGTTGCCTCAATAATGAAATATCGGCAAAACTATAAATATTGAATGGTAAGTTCTTAGGTGTTCACGTGTTCATAAAAATACTTCGAGTTTTCGCTATAGTATTGCAAATAACCAGAACGAAAACATTCTCGAGAAGAGTTTTTTTTTCTTCGTGCATTACAAAAAAGCTACAAACTTGTAATACGGAAAAAAATTTAAACATCGGTAGACAGGTTTCACTATTGGGAGTTGATTCTGATAAAGCCCTGTGGTCGTGAGGAAGATGCTCTCAACATTACATGGAAAACTCCAATAAGACTGCCCAACGTAGTGCATATGCCTGCCATGTTATCGAACGTGGACAACAAAATGGTGTGCCGAGTAGCGCTGTCATTCTCCAGATTTTAATGAAGCACCACAAAGTAAAGACTTTGTAGGAATTGACAAGCTGAATAGTTCTCACTGCTAAACTAAAGCGTCATCGTATTATACGCGCCACAATTGAACGCTAACATTTACATATAAAGCAAAATATTTTAGTCGTAACATACTACCTATTGAAAACTATTTGGAATTACCCAACCTGTGAAGCACCAAAAGTTCACGCATGAACAACTGGTCTCAAACCCACAAACTTTTCTATATACACGTCATGAATGTCGCACCATTCGCGATTCTGCCCCTAATCTATATTACAATAATAAAAGAGATCTTGAGACATGCTCTGCCCCGTTAAAATAAAAATATTTAAAGTTTCAGCTCGTTGCCACTCGGTCACATGACAATATATTCTACCAGAATAAACACTCTAGTAATGATAATCTATCAAAGCAAATGAATCCTAAATGTCAATGTGTGCGTAAAAATAAAATAAAAAGGAACTACAAGGTCGTTCGACGAGAACTGAGCGCGGGTCGAGTGCTTAGTCTACCGATTGGTGAGCCGCGGCTGCCTTTCGTACTCTTGAGCTCGCCCCCTCGAGCTCGCCCCCTCGAGTTGATGCTAGACAGCAAGGCGGTTTCGGGCGGTTGCGTGTGGAATGTGTGAATTCGCAAAAAAACCGACGTCGGGTGCATGTAAAATCACTCGGAGTATTGATACATCGAGATATCTGGCTACAATTTGCCAGATGACCCCATCCTTTTGTCGGCAAAATATACCAGCATGCATTTACAATGTCTGAACGTAGCATGCCGTGTGCTTTACTTTCCCAGCCAGTGCTCGCATCACAAACGTCGGCAATTTTGGTGGGTTTGTTCAAATGAGATCTTTGCATCTATGTTTCCACTTCGTGCGAAAGTGGGCTAATTGACCTGTTATTTATAATCACAGTGCTCATGCTAGGCATAACGTGAACGCCGGTGTTCATTGGTAAATTTCTTCGACAATGTTCCTGGTGTCTTCGCATCTGATTATGATATAAAAGAGGGCTGATGAAAAAGACTGTTAAGCTGACATAACTTTTACTCATTTTTGTGCAGCATTGATATTGTGACCAAACGAATGACCTCTCGCACTGAGTGAAATCGTGCCACACGGGTTCATTGCCACGCCACACGGGAGCACATGTGTTCATTGAGCGTTGTCAGAATGGCAAATAATGATGCCATCTCCTGATTCCTGAGAGTATACCAACGGGAACAAGCCCTTACTCTACCCTTTCCTTCATTTCATTGCGAAGGTCTCCTTCTGGCAAACTTTATGGCCTGACGAGGTGCGTGAGGTGTTATTCGTCAATCGTCATCCCCTATAAGGTCACTCACTATGTGACACCGAACAGCTCAGAAGAGTGTCGCACACTCAGCGCCGTGGCAAATGGTGGCACTGACTGACTCTCCCACGTTGAAGACACGTATATACACCGTAAAATCACCGTGGGGAATATCTGCCGTCATAGCTCAGTTGGATTACCCTCTACACATGTGAGAGCCAACCAGCACAGATGAGGAAAAATCGAGACATTGAAAATAGCTTCTTTTGTGGCGACCATTTTCGCAGATGAACAGGCCAGACGAAAACCTTTTCCTCTATGGCTGCCACCCTGGTACGTGCTACGCTCAGTACAATTACTTGAAATGTTCGCGAAACTGCGAAGGATCCAAACTTGAGGTGTCGGTGGGTAGGACGGGTGGTGAACATCGGCCAAGAAGTTGTGGTTTGAGTGGTGTGAGTGGGTCGTGTAGTGCCGTCAGCAGATCTTGAAGAGTCGAGTTATAACGCCGCTGGAGTACTTCGTTGAAAAGTGCCACCGGAACGACCCCCAGCGCTGGGGTTCGTTTCAGGGATTCCTTGAAGAGACATTTTATAAAAACGTTCAAAGAATTTTTGAGTACACGCGTGTGGAAAATAATTGAAGCCGCTAAGTATTCTTGTGAAGTTTATGATGCGTGAGATTACACATGTAGCACGATATATTTGTTCCCGTGGTTTTAAATACCTTCTAAATGATTTTGTGAGTTGTACCTGGTAGTTGCCAAGTATGCAAGTTTTTGCGATGCCTTTGTTGATAATACATATTTTATATCGTAAGCTCTTAATTGCTTTGTAACCCGGTATTCAGACCTAAACTGGCGTTTTAATGGACCAAAAACCATTGTTTAAATTAGGCGTGCTTTCGCGGTTCTTTTCAGTGGGACGATACGTCAGCCTTTCAAATCTACCCGGCGATTGTTTTTCTATGAACGCAATCGGTGACCATTTTCAGTTCTGGTGAGTCAAACGGCCAGCATTTATGGAGAGTGTTGAGGCCTATACTCTACGAATGATTGGCTCTCCTAGGGCAAACTGTTCACATATGTAGCATAATAGGTACTAATAATAACGATTCGGAATGGAACCTGTGATGTGCAGCCATGAAACGCGTTATTTATGGCCTACAGTGCCGCGAAAAAGTGCTTGTGAAAGTGTTTCTCCAGGGAAAAGCGCTGGCACCAGATTGGGCGCGAGGTGAACCAGGCCCGTCCCACCGCTTCAGTGGCACACAGCATGCCGCACCTTGTTTTTATACAGTGTTCATGGAAATCCACACAAACAATACGTTTCATAGTTATCATCAAAGTAATCTATCATAAAAATATATGTGTACAGCAAGACACCTAAGATAATGATCCTTCCCCTGCCACAGCTCTTTGATTAGCGAGGTGTTCTGCAATCGTAAGCTCGAGGCTGCGTTTTCAACAATACGCCCGCATCGATGAAAGCGTGATAAAAAAAGATACATTTTATCGTTAAGATTAGCAAGCCCACTCATAAAATCTCATGCATGTGAACGATAACCTAACGGTGTTGCTTTAGGAGATTGAAATCTGGCGAATACCGATGCAGCGACTAATCTGTATTGCGCAAACCTTCTTGACATGGCCACGGCATGTTTGTTCAGGAAGGCACAATGAAATTAAAGAACTCTTCACTCCAAATTCGGAAGCTCGAGATGCTTATGTTGTCTGATAGTCCTGCATGCGGGATCAACTCTGACCAATTATTTCTGGTGAGCGTAGCCTAGAGGATATTTTTTTCATGCGAAGCATTTCTTTGCGAACTTCGACGACTTTGAGCGTATCCATCTATCTAGCCGCCTACGGCTTTTAGCTCTTCTGGCCGTTTGGATAATGGCATCAATACCAAACTTGGTATGGCATAAAATGACTGTATGAAGAACAAATTTGATTAGTCATAACACGAAATTCATGACATATATGTCATTAAAGTCATAATTAACATTTCACGGTTCTGCAGCTCTTGCGGTGGTTTCACTCACATGCCATGTTGTGAAACTAGTATGGTAGGATATGATTGACTGGTCAACACAAGGGACAAGCCTTAACGTGAAAATCATGCCATGCGTGTCATGTTACAACATGACTACATGTCACACTCATGAAGGGCTCGCGGCCATTTCGCTAGCGTCACATATACCGAATTTGGTATTACGGTACGTGAATGGATCACGAGGGTATGTGACGAGTGCAAACATGATAAACATGAGATGCGTGTCATGTAACAACATGACTACAAGCCACACTCGCGATGCGGTCATGGCCGTTTTGCTAGCTTCACATATGCCAAATTTGGTATTACGGGAGGTCAATGGAGGACGAAGGTATGGGACTGGTGTAACCGTGATAATAATGAGATTTGTGTCATATGAAAACAGGACTACATGCCACAGTCAAGGCGCCAATACGATTCGACGTGGCGCAGTGCGCGTGTTCACCGACGTTCATTCGTCGCGTCACGCCGGCGTTGCCACGCCAGGCGCCGGTCCTCCCATACACTATCCGGCGCGCGCCGCGCTGCGTTGTGTTGACCCATGAGCGTTTCAGCGCATCCGGCGTCGTCCCTTCGTCACGAAAAGAGGGAGACGCAGTGTTGGGTGGGTACGCATTGACGCGAAATACAGCATGTTGCATTTCGCACCGATTGCCGTCAGGCCACTCTGACGGATGCTGGTCGTGTCGTTGGCGCCTGGCGTCAGACTATAGAGTGCTCGCGTTTTGCAAATGTAGCGTCACTACGCCCAGTGTGCGCGTGCGTCGATGCTACAGTGGAGTAAATTGAGCCCTTCATGATGCATTTGCGGCCGTTTTGCTAGCTCCACATTTACCAACAGTGGTGTTACATGACGTTAATGGATGACTAAAATATGGCTGGTGCAAGCATGATAATACTGAGACGCGTGTAATGTAAGAACATGAGCACATAAAACGCTCATAGCGTGCTCGTGGCGCTTTCGCTGGCTCCACATACACTAAAATTGCTATCACATGACGTGAATTGATGACGAAGGTATACAACACATCCAAACATGATAATCCTGGAACGGAAGTCATGTGCGGCATCATTAGCCTGCACCTCGCAACGTTCTCCTTACTTCAAAGTGACATATAAAGCTTTCTCATTCAGCTTCGCAAATCATAGATTCCCACTGTACTGTTTTCTGCCATTTTTTTAAATTTGGTTTTAAAACAGTGGGGCATGCTCTTCCGAGTATTCTGGTGCAATCTAGCTTTTCTCTGGTTTAACGTAGACTGACACTACCCTTGTGACGTTGCAGGGTAAAAAAATTGCGGGGTGCACACAATACCCTGACAGGCACTGTGGCACCCGGCGAAGGCTATTTTTCGTCTCCCCTCTTGATTTGTTGTGGCGCTGCTATAATATGGTTTTGGCTGCTGACACCAGGAATGCTTTTCTTTTTTTTTCTGAGGGGGAGACGCTCAAAGCACCCAAACCGTTTCGTTCTTCACCACGCGCCGGTTTATGGCGCTGCTCCACTGTGGGACGCTAGTTTCTTACCATATGTAGAAAGGCGTTTCTAACTGACGCAAAATCGTTTTCAATTAATGCCGCTAGCATTATCTAAGGTGCGTTATAGCATTTACAACATAATTTCGGCAGTGCCAGACACAATGCTACAAATTACTGTAACAAAACTCGCAAACAGAGCTTTCGCTGTCGGAGTTCTTTTAAGTGAGCTAACTTTGTGTTGCACATCCTGGTGAAAAATTATTATCAACGGTAATGAAGTAACAAAATGAAACAGAACGTGCGTTCACAGCTGGCACCCTAGCTGCGTCCCAAAGTGCACGTTAATGAGGTGGATGCCAACTAATTTACCCCAACATGTTTTGGTCACAGCTTTCACTGTTTTATGCAAAGTTACTGAATTCCATGCGAAATTTTTTCTTCAGAGCGCTTAGCGTTAATTGTGAATCTCCCGTGACAACTTTCACCGAGCAAATTACCACGCCGACACCACGTGAACATCGACAAACGGTTGAACAGATCACCTGTTTGTTTCACAGTTGCTCCACTTTTATTGGAAAGGAGCACAGAGTAGTGTGGTGGTATATTGATGAGTGGAAATACGAAAATAACATAAATAATTACTCGTGTTTTTTTATGCATACGCGAGATACGCAAACAGGACGTCCGTGCATGTGTGCCAATCGTATAGCGTCGACTGCACCTCCTCACATAAAAGGTTTTAAAGGAGTGTTTAATAAACAACCAGAAAACATGATTGGTGTTATATTCTGAGTGCGCTCACAATTGTTCATTTTGCCTAGTTATGCTTACAGCAAATTGTGCAGAACCCATTTTTACCTCGAAAGTGTGACATTGCATCTGATTAACAACTTTATTATAATGCTTCTCATTGGAACAAAGTTGCAGTGTCTGCCTTGCACTTTATAAAGAAAAAGTTTCAAAACACTGTTACTACATATTTGAGCCATCAACATTGGATGTAGCAATGCCATCTTAGAAACCTAACATTTTAGAAATATTTGTATATAGCTTGAGATAGCGGAGAGCTTCCAACTTTTATCTGCTCGTCGCAATTTGAACAACGCGGACTCACGTGAACAACGCCTTCTTTCAAGTAGCGGCGTGAGGAAGACAGTTCCCCATATTCGCGACTTAAACAATTCATGCGGCACCTAGAGGCATTATAGGAAAGCTGCGTACTGAGGTCCAAACAGTCCAGAAAGAGAGAGAGATAAAGATGCAAGAAAAGGCAGGGAGGCTAACCAGACGCACATCCGGTTTGATATCCTGCACTGGGGAAGGGATGAAGGAGAGAAAAGAGGTTGCAGAGAGATAAGAAAGTACACACAATCCCGAGCACACTCGGGGGAGCACACACAGTCTACAGGCGGTCACTCAGGTTTGTTGTCTCTCAGTAAAGTAGGGATGCTTTAGTCGCTTTCTGCGCAACTGAGGCAGATGCCCAAGGTCCTAGAATCTTCTGCACACAGAATGGTCTAGAGTCAAGTTGATTCAAAACCATCCGGAACTGGCATCTCTGTGTGTCGTAGCAAGCGCAGTGGCACAGGACGTGATGAAGGGTCTTTTCAGCTCCGCAGTAGTCACATGTTGAGGTGGCTGTCATGCCAAGGCGAAAGGAGTACATTTTTGTGATTGCAACACTCAACCAAAGGCTGCATAACAGTGTCGCATTGGAGCGGGAAAGTTGTGATGTTAGCTGTATATTGAGCGAGGTATCCAGTTCATATAAGTGACACCTTTGGAAGCTGGTAGACGACCAGAACGTGCGTGTAAGATCTCGAGCCAGCAGGTAAAGTTGCTGCATCAGTCCTTGATAGAGGAATTGATCTTGCTGCTGCATCAGTCCTTGATCTTGCTGCATTGACCTTGATCTTGCTGCATCAGTCCTTCATAGAGGAATTGGGAACACACGGGTTCCTTTATGGGCTGAGGGGGCTACATCATCGGCTAATTGATTTCTGGTAATACCGATATGTCCTGGCAGCCATTAATATATAATATTATGCCCTCGTGCTAGTGGTTCCTGATGGCAATGTCTTATTTCATGTACCTATTGTTCATGATTCCTCCTACGCATGGAAAACTGCAGACTCTGAAGTGCTGCCTTCGAATCACAGAATATGACGCACTTTGCAGGACGCTCTTGAACGAAATATTGTAAAGCAGCCCTTATAGCAGCAAGCTCTGATGCCGTAGATGTAGTCATATGCGACAACTTAAATTCGATTGTCATTGCTGCAGGCGGAATTACAACAGCACCTGATGAGCTGCTGGACGAGACAGACCCATCAGTGTTTATCTGCATTCGGTCCAAGTACAACTCATGTAATAATAGCAGTGCTGCTTGCTTCAATGCCACTCTGAAGTGATTTCTTTTTTTTTTTGATACCCGGAATTTCTAGACGTACTTGCGGCTGGTCGAGGCACCACAAAGGACATGCAATTCTCGTAGCTGGCGTATATCCTGATGGAATGCTCTTTAGGTGCTTGGCTATGACGTCTCAAAACGTAGCACTTGGTCCTTCGGAGGGTAGAAGGGCCAAGTGATGGTTGGGGGCACGGCTAGCATGTCGTATGTGCACTCTGAGGTAATCCACAACTCTATAAATACTGACCGGATGGTCTTTGGCACGCACGATTGTGGCATAAGTAAAAGCACATCGGGGCAGTCCTAGGCAGATACGCAGCGCCTGACCCTGCAAACTCTCCCATGAATAAGTATTGGATTTGCAAGTGTTAGTCAAAAGCAGCAAACTGTAGCGCAATATACCCATAAATAGGGCCCTGTACAGCTGTAGCATGGAAGCTACAGAAGTTCCCCATGCTTTTCCACACATGAATTTCATTATATGCACAATAGATAGCAGTCTCTTCTTCTAGTACGCACAATGCGGGCTTCACGAAAGACCTCTGTCGATTCCAAGCGCCAGTGTTATACGGTAGCAGCACGGTAGAATGGTGCCGCTCGTGAATAAAAAAAAACGAACGGCCAAGCAGACTCATTCCTTCCTGGGGAGGCACCAATGTTACCTTGTTAACTCGAGCCTATTAAATGACCATTCTATTGAGTGACTACAAGTCGCAGCGGCGCTTGAAGTATGTAAACAAATTTCGCAGAGACGCGGTGTACCATGTGCATTGCACACACAACCTGACCACTTCATGAACGCTGCTCGTGCTTGCGGGATCACTGGTGCCTACTAAAATAAGATACTCAGCGTCAACAACACGCCCCCTTCTACAAAACAGCGTGAACTGCAATCACTATGCAGAAAACTCAAGATTTGTGTTAGCGACAGCGGATGCAGTAACCTCCGTGAATCCGCCATGCTGCAACTTTGCAGTGCCCTCTCATGTTAATTTGTGTTGCGAATAGTATGCGGGATCGGTCGCGCGCGAGCTGTGACAGATTTCACTACCGATGGCTAATTCTCGTGGTGTTTTAATGAAAAAGAAATGCGTCAGACAAAGAAATTCATGCGTGATCGTGTGTAAATGCTAGCTTTTTATGCGCCTATAACTGAACCATGTGTAACAGTAAATGCAGAGTCTTCATTAGACATTGTAGAAATTATCATAAGCACACGAAACGCAAATGAAGGCAAACCTACCGCAGTCAAGCCTCTTCGCTTTAACTTCACCACGTAGAGGGACACGTTGCGCCGGCGACCCAGCGGGTCAAGCCGGATAGGACCGGTGAGGCCAGAGAAAGGTGTCTGCCAACATGCGTGAAAAAACGGTTCCGGACATATTCGCGGAAACAACGAGAATAAATGTTCACATGGACACGAATTCTATAGGCTACCAAATGCACAAACAATGCAGGACGATGACTTGAATTTATAAAAGGACTGTATACTGTTCACCAAATTTTTCTCTAATTGTGCCGGAAAATGAAAAGATAGTTCATCACATCGGCGGCAACGAGCATCCTTTCGTGCTAGAAAAAATTATAAGTTTAACTTGATGTTTAAAGTAGATAAGAAGTGACCACTAGCATCATCTTAACAGCAAACGTGGTCAATCTTGACAATCTATTGGTAGAACAGGAAACCCTCGCAGCTAGACTCATTTTGCTTAAGAACAAACCCGTTTAACTTGAAAATGTATTTTATACACTCTAGGCAGCTTTAGGTTGCACCAGAGACCATTTTTTTTCCTTTTTTTCTCGTGCGTTCAAATAGGTGCCTGGTAGCGTTGCCGGCAACGTGTGTGCTTCCCTGCATGCCTGCCTGCAAACGGGCGGAGATACGCGACCACGGCGTCCGCCGCCGCTCATGCGAACAACAAAAAAGTGCGTGCGTGCCAAAACGACCACTAAGGTATCTGTTTTATTTATAAGCGATCTTGATGAAGCCTGCAAAAACTCACGCGGTTTCAGTTCTCGACTTTCACCGGCACCGAACAACGTTGAGGTCATTCATCCCACCGATGAAAGGAGACGTACCACGGACAAAAAAAAATGTGTTTTGAAATCTTCTGCGCACTTTCCAGATAAACCGATGCAAGGTTAGACACTTCACATGGTGCACATTTTATTGCGACACAACACAGGAGAGCAATAAAGGACGGTATACAGTCCCTTTAAGTATCTTTTTGTTTGAAAAATGCCAAATATAGTAAATCAAGAAAGACGACTGACAAAGGTGGGATGCTTAATCTGTGTTCTTCATGGAAACCTATGCTTAGTGCTTCTCACACGTGTTCTGCTCAATCTTTTTTCAGCACCACTATATTGTTCATTTTTTCATGTGTTCATTTGTGCCCGGAAAAAAAAACGAATAGACCACCGACGTTTATTTTTGAGCTTGGTTCTTCGCTTCAGAAAATAAGCCTGCGACTGCTCCTTGCAAGTGCGGACTTGTGACGTAGATTCCTCTTGTTGAACATACACCTAAACTCGGTGTGTGCTATTTTTGGATAGCTCGAATGCTTACAATTTAAAAATGTGAAAATGGGAAGATGGTTGTTGAATGTTCCTTAGAGAAAAATATGTCTTTTTAGGCTAGCGTAGTGATTTTTGTGTACAGCTTATACAACTACAGTAAGAATTGCACAATATACCCTCTGTGTTGGCTTGTTTTTTACTATGCAAGCTCTCCCGTTTTCTTGAGTATTTGTGCACAAGGTGACCCTGCATTTGTAATGTTTTTAGTTTTGTTTTCCCACGCTGTCGCCACGCTAGTGTGTCAACCACAACAAATATATTACCTAAAGCACAAACGAAACCACCAAAACTTTAATAAATCATATATGAACAATGAATTAGTTTCGTCTCGTAATTTTGTCTAAACTTATTGCGTATGAGTTATTTATTCAATTATTTGGTCTTCACCATCATCTCTAAGAAACTATTGTAGTCACAGCTCAATAATGTATTCGAACGCACTCAGCGGCTTGCCATGTGTGACTAAATGGCACGTAAATATTAGGCTGTGTATAAGGAGCCGACCGCAGACCCTTGATCTAAAATAAAATCTACTGGCTGCAATGTAAAGTCTAAAAACTGCCTAAATTACAATAATAGCTGACATGTCTCCGACTCACTGTGTGTTCATGCTAGCTCTGCAAAGCTTTAGACAAGGTGCGCAGTTCACAGTAGTCTTTGTAGAACGCATCCACCTACCTGTTCATCACCTGACCCACGTGAATTCGATCCAAAACTTTTAGAGTGAGCGTCCAATTTTTGTGTACATTTGTGTATTTGTTGTAAAGCTACATTTCTCTACGAGTTAATGAACCTGTTTAGGCTCGGTTACACGTCATTTTAGAAGCCTGGCGACACACTGTTTCTGCCAACGCATGCGATATTCACATGTAAAAACTTTAGAAAACCTCGTTGTATGAAAATCGTGCATGCAAGTGAGCCTCTTCATCGTCTTTATTTGCTTCTTGCTCTCACATTCCTCAATACTGCCTCCAAACCTTTTGCTCTGCTCAATGCCAGACATCAAACATTCGTCCTCGCGTTAGCAGCACAACACTTTTGCTGTCACTGGCTGGTATGACGGCCATGCGATGATATCCAGGCAAACCCGCCGCGGTGGTCTAGTGGCTAAGGTACTCGGCTGCTGACCCGCAGGTCGCGGGTTCATATCCCGGCTGCGGCGGCTGCATTTCCGATGGAGGCGGAAATGTCGTAGGCTCGTGTGCTCAGATTTGGGTGCACGTTAAAGAACCCCAGGTGGTCAAAATTTCCGGAGCCCTCCACTACGGCGTCTCTCATAATCATATGGTGGTTTTGGGACGTTAAACCCCACAAATCAATCAAATCATATCCAGGCAAAGAAAATTTTCGGTATCATCACATGACAAGTGACGTCAATAGAATATCAAACTCTGATATAAGAAACAGTTGACTGCTGATACAGCAACGACCGACAGAGCACCTATTATTGGAAAATGGCGGATACAAAATGTGACTTGTGCACAATAGCAGATGGCATTACTGTACGCTCAACGAGGCCGCGTTTTTTGCGTACAATGCCAAATTTTCTTGGTTATACAAACTTCCCTCACAAAGTATTCGGTGTTCCGGTGACGAAATTGTCAAATATGTATGCTGTGCGAGCAAGTCAACTGTAACACCAGCCCCACCAGCACCAGCCGGCAATATTCTTGGTAACTTCGTGTCGCGAACTATGTAGTCAACGAATGAATTTTTACAATGATGGCATCAACTCTAGCAGAAAAGAAGTATTACCTTTTTCACAGCGTTCACAAGCTGATTAGACTGCTCCCAAGCCGCAGATGAATGCTCTCCACGGCAGTGAGCTACTGGGATACGGCTTAGATTTCCGGCTGCGGCCAATCTTTGCAGTGCTCTTACTAGGAGGTTCGCCGCGTCCTGGGCAAGTGCAGCGTCTGTCTGGGTAAGAAGCAATGTTATGAATGAAGCTGATTGCAGATGAAAAATTCATCATACAAGCGTGGCGCAGACATTGAGGTACAGGCTTCAAGAACAAAATCATCATATTGTGACGCAATAATAAAATCATCATATTGTGACACAGACTTTGAGGTACAGGCTTCAATAATTTAGTTTACACTGTGCAACGCAGCCAAGACCAAATGGCTCACAACGTCCTAAAAACGCATTCTTCTCTTTCTCTTACGGGGGTTTCACACCCCTTCTCTTGAGCCACGCGATTCACAAGAGCTTGCATTGGCGGATACCATCATGGCATGCGTGACCTCCACTCCTCTTCCTCTCTGTCATATGAACGCGGCAAACTACTGGGAGGGCGTAGAAAAGTACCGGAGTGCCAACTTTGTAAGTAGCTTTAGAACAAATACCGTTACGCGACTTCTAAGCTCGATGCATGCAATATCGACATTTATATCATAGCATGACGCTAAAAAGAAAGCCCATGGGGTTTAGCAGTAATAAAGTGTGGCAGCCGCATAGAATGTTGTTGTGGCCAGGGTTCCGAAACTTTCCAGGTAGAAAGCTCTTTCATTATATTTCTGAATTCAAGTATCGTATTCTTCCAAGCGGAGGAGATGGTATTTTTTATAGGAAACGGGGTGTAAGAAAGCATTCAAGATAAGATACCAACTGTCGGAAGTGACGTCCGATTCGAAATATTTGCAACATAAAACCAGATTGGGACGTCACTGTTCAGGGTCAGTCAGCTTTCTTAGGTGCTGGTTGAGGTGTATTATATAACCAAGTGACATCTCTTCTGGCAGGTATTATAGCTGTGTGTCATTATGGCGAGGGTATGCCTCAGATGACAACCGTAGCACGATTGCTTGAACGGTGCATAATTATTAAACGGAGCCCCGAAACAAGCCATCAATAAGTATTGATGGCCCCCATAAGTACTGCACTTCATTGGTAAGAGCAACATTTTTTGTGCTTCCTTGTTATTTGTTACCTTTTTGATGCTATGTGTGCTTTTACTGTGATGGTGATGATTGCAAATGGCTGATTTTACTGTAATGGTGATGGATCAAGGCAATCACCACTGGGACCATCCCTTAGTGCGAAGCACGAGCACTGTCAACTATTTGTGGCTGTACTGGCTACCTGCCTGCGACCAAACGTCGTTAATAAACCCCCTTTAGAAGTACTGCGCTGGGTGGTGCATCGCCCGGTGGTATGATTCGGCATTGATATCGCAGTGGCAGCATCTGGTTTTGATTTAGCTGCCCATCACTTCCACCACTGTACATAAATATTATACATAATCTGCGCATGTGGATAAGCATTCAGTTGAGATTTCGCTGCTTGTGTTTTGTTTGATCCTTCTCGGTATCTTCTTTCTTTGTGGCACCGTTTTGTAATTATGAGGTCCTGCTATGTAGCAGACCTGCCAGACTTGTCAGCCGCAGTTATACCTGGCTTTATGAATTATGAAGTCTCGCTTCTTCTGAAAACAGGTATATAAAATTTTGTTGTATGAGTGCAGCCAGGAAACCACAAATATGTTTTAGCTAGCAGGCTTCTCTGTGGATAACCGACAGTGTAAGTTCGCCATGCATAAAAAAACTTTCAAAAGAGCTGTCTAGTGATGACTAATGAGGACAGGGGGACGATAATAACAGAGTGATTGTTAAGTTCTGCACAAGCTTCTACATTTCTCAAGTTAAATTTGGATGCTATCTTCTCATGACCATCAAGTCGATTACACACGGTTCTGAAGGTTTAACAAAAATGTAAAAGTTCTCACAAGTGCCAAAGCACTCGACCTTAGAATGTGCAGATTCGTCAGACGGGAATAAAAACTAATACCACAATAATTTAGTATGCATCTCATTATACATTTCAAGTGAACAAACTGCTAGTTTGCAATTTACAATGAAAAATATTATTAGTACGTGAATAGGGCTTTCGCTAAACCTTCAAGAACTTTAGTGATGAGTTCAGGGGGGCTGTAAATATAATACGAAATTCGTGTGCCTTAGTTACTTCAAGAATTCTGTTAGATGTTCCCTATACAGCCTCGCTTTGCAAACTTCGTGCTCTCATTTTTTTCAGACTCAGCAGTTTTCATAAGTTTGAGAAATTAAATAAACACCATCACGTAACTTGACTGTATAATAAAGAATTGAGATAGCCAGAACTGTTATTTGAGACCAGGTAGCAGCATAGGCCTAGCCAGCGAAAGCGGCGACAACGTCTGGGCCGAGCGCCTCATTCTTAGCACTGACGATGTGTACGCCGAGCTATGAATGACCCACTTATTCTTCATTATATATTTCCCCCTCACTGAAGACGGGGCCAAGTAAGTGTTCTAAGGTGTCGTGAGGACAAGTGGTTCGTGATACAGTCTGAGATGATCCACGTGTACGATTTCGCGGCCTCGGCGACGCAGGTTCAGAGTGGGCGTGAGGGCTTCGATGAGGTAGTTGACAATAGAAGTTTGCTACATGACGTGATAAGGCCCATGGTAGCTGCTGCGAACTTTGTAGAGGTACTAGGAGCAGCAGTAGGAGGTACCCATTGCCAAACAAAAGAGTTGGGTGAAAACTGGTAGTGGGACCATTTATCTTCGTGACGAAATTTCTGTAGCCCTTGTTATTGTGTTGTGAGGGTGCGCGCTAATTGTCGACATTCTTCCGCATACCGAGCGGCTTCGTAACTGGTGTGCCTTCGAATAAGTCGGGTCGGTAAGGAAGAATGGTGTCGATTGGAAATGATGGCTCTCAATTATAGAGTAAAAAGAAGGGAGAAAAGCCTCACGTCGCTTGAGGTGCCGTGTCCTAAGCGTACGTTACGTAGGGAAGGATAAGATCGCATTTGCGGTGCTACAGCGACGAATCACATGGCATTCAGAAAGAAGTTCTTGATTAAAGTCCACGAGAAAGACGCGGCCTCTGTCGCTCAAAAGTTCACGTGTAGCGTCGAGACGCAAAACCAAACGTTGCAGCAGGAAGGCGCAACGTCACGTGCCGTCGCGGCTGGTTGAGCGGCCGTTTTTGCATATCTCGTGAGAAGGTAGATTGCTACAATAATCCAACGATTCGCAGCTGATGTATATGACAGAGGACCATAGAGGTCTATTCCAACCAGGCCGAATGGTCGCACTGGGCATGGTAACGGCTAAGTTGGTGCTGTTGGACGGCTAGGGTCGTGCTTGCGGCGTTGGCACTCTGTGCAAGATCGAATGTACTTTTGAACGAATGTGTACATGCCAGTCGAAAGCGTAGCCTGGCGTAGCTTTTAAACGAACCGGCGTGCGCACACTGCGGATCGGCATGGAAAACATGCACATATCCTGGCACGGAGATGGCTGGGTATGACGAGTAGCCATTGGCGGCCGTCCGGGTGGTAGTTGCGGCGATAAAGTATTCCATCATGGATGGCGAAGTGAGAGGCTTGTCGGTGTAGCACTCGAGATGGCGGGTGGGCGAGTGTTTCAGATAGCTAATCTATCAGAGACGCAATTCACGAATGTTTGCCTTGCTCCGTAGCCATATCGATGGGTCCTGATAGTGGAAGTAACTTGTCTTGG
Organism: Rhipicephalus microplus; assembly: GCF_043290135.1. NCBI lineage: Eukaryota > Metazoa > Arthropoda > Arachnida > Ixodida > Ixodidae > Rhipicephalus > Rhipicephalus microplus. Next base: position 159,105,900 of record NC_134704.1, read on the forward strand.
ATAGAGACACTCGCAATATCTGTATAAACAGGTGAACGCGAAAGAGCATGGCATCGGCTAGTGTTTGGCCTGAGCGATAAATGACACTGATGTCGTACTCTTCGAGCTGTACAGCCTATCGTGCCAAGCGTCCGGAGATATCCTCGAGGGAGGATAACCATCAGAGCGTGTGGTGATCGGCAACAACATTGAAAGGGCGGTGGTAATGATAAGGCCGAAATTTCGTAATGACCCTGATGATCGTTAGGCATTATTTTTCAGTTACCAAATAAATTGCTTCTGTTCTTGCGAGAGCGCGGCTCCCGTACGCAACAACATATTTTTGGTTACCAGGCTTTCGTCAGACGAGTACAGCGCCAAGACCGACACCGCTAGCATCCGTGTGGATTTCTGTGGGAGCGCTTGAATGGAAATGGCGCAGTAGGGGTGGTGTTGTGAGCCGTTCATAGAGCTTCGCAAAGGCGCTATCGCAGGCTAGAACCCACGCAGATAAATTGCATTCTACCTAAAGTAGTTCTCTCAGGGGTGCTACGATCGAGGCGACATCCCGGACGAAGCGGCGGAAGCATGAGCAATCGTCCAATGAAACTACGCCTCTCCTTGAGAGACGCGAACCTCGGGAACTCGTTAACAGCACGTAGCTTAGCAGGTAAGGAAAAATGCCACTCTTTGACATGACGTGTCCGAAAATGGTCAGCTTACGTGCTCCAAAGTGACACTTCTTTTAATTTAGTTGGAGGCCTGCTGCAGAAAGGCAGCGTAGAACCTGTTCCAAGCGACGAAGGTGCGTGGGAGAATCGGGCTAAAATACCACCACATCATTTATGTAGCACAAACACATGTTTTATTTGAAGCCTCGTAGGATAGTGTCCATCATGCGCTCAAATGTTGGCGGTGCATCGCATAGGCCAAATAGTATCACGTTAAATTCGTATAAGCCATCTGGTGTAACAAAGGCAGTTTTTGGCCTATCATCCGGATTATTGGGCACTTGCCAATAGCCAGAGCGAATATCAAGAAGGAAAAGAACTCTGCGCCTTGTAAAGAGTTTAGGGAGTCATCGATACGAGGCAAAGGATAAACATCTTTTCGTGTTATTATGTTTAGACGACGATAATCTCGCAAAGCGCATCGTCCCATCTTTCTTTTTACCTAAAACAAGCGGCGATGCCCAAGGACCGTTTATCAGTTGAACGACGCCACGCTTTAGAAAGTCACCTACTTGTTCATCGATGATATGGCATTCAGTCGGCGAAATACAGTACGGTCGCTGCCGTAGGGGTGGGTGATTACCTGTGTTGATCTGGTGGCATACAGTAGATGTTTGACCTAAGGTGATTGTCGAAACTATGACTGCGACTGTCAAAAGATGGCCGAAACTTTTCAAGGAGGCTCAAAAGCTCACACCTCTGTTATGGGTTCAGGCCCTCGCCGATGACATGGTTTAAAATATCGGCAGTGGAAGGGCCATTCACGGAACTACAGGAGAGGTCGCTGAATTCCGGCGATCCAGCAGGAACGTCAAGTGTAGCGATGGTTTCGAAGGATTCGATTGAACCAATACATTCGCCCCGAAGCAGCGTATTTGTCAATGGTAACGGATTCCCCGCAGGCACGTCGGTCACACCACCTTGAAGAATAAGGAGAGCGGCAGGGAGCGGTAATAGGTGGCGATGAACGAAACCAGCGGAAGGCGTGAAGAATGCGGTAGCGTGGACAACGGGAGAACACGACACAGGTGTGAAGATAGTATACAGTGCGCAGAGGGATCTGGGTGTCCTCATTATTGGCCAACTTCGCGTAGGAAAGGCGATCGTCCACAGGTAGAGCGTCACCAAGGAGACAAAAGACGATTTCGGCACAGGCGCAATCAATGACGGCTTGGTGATGGGAGTGAAAATCCCAGCCTAAAATGATGTCGTGAGAACAGTGCGGGAGTACTACGAACTGCAGTGTGTAGGGCACTCTTTGAATTACTAGTCTTTCGGTACACGTGGCCACAGGCTGCACAGGCTGCGCAGTGGCAGTACGAAGACCCGAACGCAAGTATGGTGTTGTCACTTTTCGAATTGAACGGCAAACGTTTTTGGCAATGACGCAATTGCGGCACCAGTATAAATAAGGGCAAGTACAGGTAAACGTGCAAGAACGGCATTAATTACATTCAGTGGCGACGAACGAAGAGAGCTTGTGCTTTGCGACGAGGACGCAGTTCCTGCCTCGGGAACTGCGTCATTTAGTTGTCCGCGTCGATTGCAGGGGGGCGTCGGCGCATCGAGGAGGGCAAGCGATGACGTGGAGAAGGAGATTGGTGATCAAAAGTTTGTCGGAGACTTGGTCGAGGAGGTTATCATTCTGGGTCTGGAGTGTAGGAAACGTGTGGTCTTACTCATACTGACGTGGGTTTTCACGTGAGTGGAGTTGGCGGCCGCGGCGGCACAAACGTGCGTCGTGTCCGGGTAGACAACACGAAAAGCAGATTGGTTGGTTGTCAGCAGTGTGCCATGGATTAGGGACTCAGTTGACTGGAGGTCGCGGCGGCTAGATGGCATAAACAGGAGCAGGCAGTGAAGGCGGCGCTCGGAACGTCTGTGGTCGGGGTCGTGCTGCTGCTTCGGCATACGTCAATGGTGCATTGACTGTTGGCACCAGCTGCGGAGGATAACCCTCAGACACTTGGTCTTAGAGAATAGTCCGTAGTGTAGGGCTAGGCGGCGCACTGCACTCCAGTAGGCCGCAGATGAGCGAGAATTGCTGGGCAACTTCTTCGCGCACAAAATCTTTGATCTGCGAGAGTAGGATAGGATCTTGCGAGAGAGTTGAGCCGGACATCGGTTCCTGATGTGAGAAAGCGCGGCAGGTGACTAGACGTTGCCGGCGAAGCCCATCATAGCTTTGGCAGAGCTCAGTAACTTGAGTGACAGTTGCCGGGCATTTCGCAATGAGCATCTTGAATGCGTCCTCGTCGATACCCTTAAAATATGCTTGATATGGTTCACCTCTACCATGTTCGCATCGACGCGTTTGCCGAAGCCAATGACGTTCTCTATGTAACTGGTGAAATTTTCACAAGGCACTTGAGATCTTGACCAAAGGCGATGCTGCACACGAAGTTTGCGGACAGCAGGATGACCGAAGACTTCGCTGAACTTTGTCTTGAATGCTGTCCAGGTTGGAACGTCGGCTCCATGATTCTGAAGCCACAAGTTGGCAATGCCACTGAGGTAAATGCCGACGGTGGCCAGTTTCTTGGCTTCGTCTCATTTCTTCAAGACACTCACGAGTTCGTAGGTAGCCAACCAGTCGTCGACTTTGTGATCGTCAGTGCCACTGAAGATGGGAGGGTCCCGCTGACGCACCACGCCGGAGCACCCTATGGCCTGGGGAGCCATAGGTGGAGGACTTGTGACAGATGCAGTGGTCATAGCAGTAGGTCAAGTCCCGCTTCGCAACTCCAGGATTTCAAGGAGGCCCAGCAAACTCCACCAATTAAATTAAGAAACTGAGACAGCCACAACTGTTATTTTAGACCAGGTAGGAGCGTAGGCCTAGCCAGCAAAAGCAGCGTCAATGGCCGGCCCGAGCGTTTTGTGCTTAGCACTGATGGTGTGTTTGCCGAGCTATGCTTGACCCTCTACTTCTTCATTACAACTGCTTCATTCCACTACGATTATGCTTCTTCTTGAAAATAACAATATTCATTTTACCAGGCGTAGCGTTCCCTATTATATTGTTACCATGTTGTACATGCAGGCCTTGCGGACTGAAATGTCGGAAATAAGGGCTTAGTAACGTGCGTGTACGAAACTGCAGGCGCTGTAGGCACGAAATGTAGACACATGAAACGAAAGTATACGTTTCAGTGTCCACTAACAGCAGTTGCTGTCACATCAGTGTAATTTTGGCCCGAGCATTTACGTCAGAGCTGACTTCATACCTAATATCTAGGTTTACAGCAACATGACGAGGTTAGCTCGACTAAATTCTTATAAGAATTCATTATACTAAAAGCTTGCCCTCTGTATATATAATTACAGTACTCTGCATATCATCTAATTTGTGCCATTTATTCGTGAATAATGTTACGGAAAAGAAGAGACGCCGTGTTGACGAGGCCGGGGATTAGATTATTCAAAACCAGCGGTAAGGGCGTGACCACTTCAGCAGCGATTGAGTGGAGACAACCCTTTGTCTTCCTCGTCCAACACACACGCGCGTCGCCCCTTAAAATGTGAATATACAGGTATGTAGCATAACCTGCGGTGACACAAGCGCTGTCTCGGCGCATCTAAATGTCAAGATAGAGATAGAGATAAAGATACAAGGAAAGGCAGGGAGGTTAACCAGACGCACATCCGGTTTGCTACCCTGCACTGGGGAAGGGATAAAGGGGAGAAAAGAGGTTGCACAAAGATGAGAAGGTACACACAATCACGAGCACACTCGGTGAGCACACACAGTTCACAGGCGGTCGCTCAGGTTTGTTGACTTAAGGTAAAGAAGCAGTGCTTTAGTTGCTTTCTGCGCAACTGAGGCAGATGCCCAAGGTCCTAGTATCTTCCGCACACAAAATGGTCCGGGGTCAAGTCGATTCAAAACCATCCGTAGCTGGCATCGCTGTGTGTCGTAGCAAGCGCAGCTGCAGAGGACGTGTTCGATGGTTTCTTCATCTCCGCAGTAGTCGCATGTAGGAGTGTCCGCCATACCAATGCGAAAGGAGTACACCTTTGTGAATGCAACACCCCACCAAAAGCGGCATAACAGTGTCGCATCGGAGCGGGAAAGTTGTGATGGTAGCTTTAGCTTTAGCGAAGGATCCAGTTCATAATATTGACACCTTTGGAAGCTGGTAGACGACCAGAACGTGCGTGTGAGATCTCGAGCCAGCAGGTAAAGTTGTCTTGCTGCATCATTCCTTGATAGAGGAATCGGGACTACACGGGTTTCTTCATGGGCTGAGTGGGCTGCATCATCGGCTAGTTCATTTCCGGTAATACCGATATGTCCAGGCAGCCATTGATATATAATATCATGCCCTCGTGCTAGAGCTTCATGATGGCAATGTCTTATTTCTTGTACCAGTTGGTCATGGCTCCTCCTACGCATGGCAGACTGCAAACTCTGAAGCGCTGCCTTCGAATCACAGAATATGACCCATTTTCCTGGACGTTCTTGAACGAGATATTGTAAAGCAGCCCTTATAGCAGCAAGCTCTGATGCCGTAGATGTAGTCATATGTGACAACTTAAATTTGATTGTCATTTCTGCAGCCGGAATTACAGCGGCACTTGATGAGCTGCTGGATGAGACGGACCCATCAGTGTATATCTGCGTTCGGTCTAAGTACAGTTCATGTAATAATAGCAGTGTTGCTTGCTTCAATGCTACTCTGGAGTGACTGCTTTTCTTTTTGATTCCCGGAATTTCTAGACGTACTTGCGGCTGGTCGAGGCACCACAAAGGGCATGCCGTTCTCGCAGCTGGCGTATATCCTGATGGAATGCTGTTTAGGTGCTTGGCTATGACGTCTAAAAACGTAGCACGTGGTCTTCCGGAAGGTAGAAGGGCCACGTGGTGGTCGGGGACACGGCTAGCATGTCGAATGTGCGCTCTGAGGCAATCCACAGCTATATATGTCCTGACCGGATGGTCTTTGGCAAGCATGATTGTGGCATAAGTAGAAGCGCATCGGGGCAGTCCTAGGCAGATACGCAGTGCCTGACCCTGCAAACTCTCCAATGAATGAGTATTCGATTTGCAAGTGTTAGTCAGTACCGGCAGGCTGTAGCGCAATAGACCCAGAAACAGGGCCCTGTACAGCTGTAGCATGGAGGCCACAGAAGTTCCCCATGCTTTACCGCACAAGAATTTCATGATATGCACAATAGATAGCAGTCTCTTCTTCAAGTACGCACAATGTGGGCTCCACGAAAGACTTCTGTCGATTATTATGCCCAGGAAACGATGCGTCCGTGCATATTTGACACTCTGCCCATTGATGTAAACAGGGTATGGCGTCATTGGTTTGCGTGTACACGCCATCAACGCGCACTTCACAGTTGATATATTTAGGCCTTGTTTCTGAAGGTAGGCTGTTGTGAGTGTTGCTGCCCGTTGTATTCGTGCACGCACCTGAGGGCGAGTAACTGCAGCACTCCAGAGGCAAATATCATCGGCGTATATGGATAGGCACACCGACTTTGGCAGAACCTTCACCAGACCAATGAGGGCCACATTGAACAATGTGGGGCTTAAAACACCTCCCTGAGGTACTCCGCAGTAGGTGTAATGTTGGGCAGTTGTACCCTCATATGTTTGTACAAAGAAACCTCTGCCAGTTATATAATTTTTTATCCATTGAAACATTCGTCCACCAACACCCATCGCTGCGAGAGAAGTGAGGATGGCATCGTGAGCTACATTATCATATGCACCCTTCACGTCAAGGAAGAGTGCCACTGATATGCGCTTGCGACTTTTTTCTTGTTGAACAAATGTCGACAAATCAAGGACACAGTCAATGGAGGAGCGGCCCCGACGAAAGCCTGCCATGCAAGAAGGGTATTTGGTGTATCGTTCCAAGTACCACTCGAGACGAAATAGAACCATCCTTTCCATCACTTTTCCGAGGCAGCTTGCGAGGGCAATAGGGCGATACGCTGTCAAGTCCAATGGTGATTTTCCCGATTTCAAAAGTGGTATTAATCGACTAATTTTCCATTCTCGGGGAACACTGCCGCTGAGCCAGGAGTTGTTGAAGCATGTTAAAAGTTCTTTTCTAGCTTTTTGTCCAAGGTGTCCCAACGCACTATAAGTAATACCATCAGGACCTGGCGATGACATGCGCTTAGAAGCGACTAACGCACCTTCCAGTTCTTCCATGGTGAACGGAATGTCCATTTCTGGTAATCGCGTCTCAGGAACGATCACGGCGTCGATGCTCTCGTTCACAATATTCCCGGCAACTCTCGTGCAAAACTCTTCAGCCACCTCGAGTTCTGTTTTTCCCTGATGGAGTGCCAAAGCTTTAAAAGGGTGCCGTTGTTGTGGAGAGGAGCGAAGACCACGAACTGTTCTCCAGATATATGACAGCGGTTTATGAGGGTCTAGAGATTCGCAGAATGCTTTCCAGCGTTCGCTCTCCAGTTTGTAAATGCGTCGTTGAATCTTTTTCTGGAGCCGCCTTGCTTCCCTCAGATCGTAAATTGATCTTGTGCGTCTGTATCGTCGTTCTGCATGCCTTCGTATAGCTCGTAATTTTTCCAGTTCGATGTCAAACTGTGTAACTTTAGACGAAAATGGTAATTTACATTTGGACGCTTGCATAGCTTCCACTATGGTATTTTCCATGCTGCAGGCGAGGCCTTCTTAGCAAGCATTCTCAACACGCGATGCAAACATCGACCAGTCAGTGCCAATTGCAACACCGGAAGAGAAATTTTTTACGATACCATCGATCGTCACGTAGGTGGGTATGTGATCACTCCCATGAGTCTCAATATCGCAAAACCACTTAACTTTGTGAGAGAAGCACCGTGACACCAATGTCAGGTCAAGGCAACTGCCATACGTGAGACCCCGCAGATATGTGGGGGTACCATCGTTCATGATGGAAAGGTCGTAATCGGAAGCGAATGTAACAATGTTCCGGCCCCTGGCATTCATCCTAGTGCTCCCCCAAAGCATGTGATCGGCGTTGAAGTCACCGGTTATGATCCAAGGCCCATCGGTTCTCATTAGGATGTCTTTTAATCTGTCGCAGTCAAATCGCGATGACGGAGATATATATCCACCAATAAGCGTGAACGAAACTGCATTCTTCTTCACACGAAGACACACGTACTGATTGTCGTCATTTGAACTTATTGGGTGCGAAAGATAAGTCAAGTCTGTGCGAGTGTAAACAATTACTTTGCTACGTTCTTCGGAAGCGGCTGAACAAAAAGCTTCATAACCGGACAATCTATAAGGCGTTGACACGTTTGGTTCACATATGACAAGTATAGGGAATTTATTGGCCCGAACAAATTGGCGCAAGTCCGAGATACGGGACTTCATGCCTCTGGCATTCCACTGAAAAATCGACGCACTTTTAACTTCAGTGCGGAAGTAGAGATTTTGTTGAGCCATTGTGCTTATACGAAGTTAGCAAGAACTGGATTCAGTGCATCCAGTATTTGCAGTGCACTCTTAGCAGACGGAGATTGTATGCTGCTCAGTAGCGTGCGAATCGTGGCAATTAATGATTGCACGATTGCAGCCACTTGCCTGTCTTGGTTGGAAAGATCTCGAACCGGGACGATTGCAGTCACTTGCCTGTCTTGGTTGGAAAGATCTCGAACCGGGAGCGTGGACTGGCCGTCATGAAGCTCCTTCGGTTCGCTTGATGCTGCTTCCCTTGGAAGTGCAGGCCACTCTGTCGCAGTCAGGGTATGCTCACTGGCTTTGTCCTTTACAGCCTTTCCCGCGGCATGTGGTCTGGGAGGCAAAGGAGGTGGTACTGATGAGGGATCACGCAATCGTGTCGAGGAGGTAGCGGGCGTCCTCGAAGACCGACGTCGACGTGAACGACGCCTTCTGGCTTTAGCTGCGGCTTCTCGGTGAGATGAGTGATCGCGCACCATCTCCTTCAAGATGGCAATTTCCTTCTGAATCCGCGGGCAGTCCTTCGATGTGGCTTCATGGGATCCATTGCAATTAGAGCATTTCTTGACAGTTGCGACGCACTTATCCGCTTCATGGTGCTCGGCGCAGCGGTGGCATACCACCGAATTCTCGCAGACGCTGCTCACATGTCCAAGTTTCATGCATTTACGGCACTGGAGAGGCTTTGGAATGAAAGGCCGCACAGCATGTCTGAAGTACCCCACCTTCACATGAGAGGGGAGTGATGTGCTCTTAAACGCAATCTTCACACAGCGAGACTGGTGACATCAAAAATTGGAGTATCAGTTGTTGACTTGACAAGAAGCTGTAAGTCCTTATTGGAAATAGCGACATCAATGTCGTAGATCACGCCGGTTACTACATCACATCCCAAGGGAACATGAGAGCGCACCTGGTTGCTGTCCAAGTCAGTTACACTGCGCAGAACGCCCAACGCACTAGCGTGCAAAACGTTCACAGCCAGTATATTCTTTCTGGCGTTCACTCTTATGTCCGTGATCTCATTTGGCACGAGCGTTTCCAGAGACCTCGACACAGACTGTCTGTTAAGGCGTTTCATGCTGACGGTAGGAAGTGCAGGCAGAAACAGGATGGTAAAAGCGTTCGATTTTGGCGCTTCACTTACAGTTTGAATAGTTGAGGATGAGGATGTCCTCATGTTCCTTCTCTTCGCCTTGCGGCTCACCACAGGTTGGAAACCGTCATCTGAGAAGTCCTCACTGCTGAGATAGTAAGCATGAGTATCTTCACTGTCGCTGTCGCTAGCTTGTCCCATCCGCTTCCTAGAGGCGGTCGCCGCTGACGCCGCTGGTGCCGGCAGGCGCCCGGGGTGGTCTACTTCCATCCCCTCCAAGGGAGCAGCGGAAACTGATCAACAGACTTAAATTACAACTGAAATACGCCGGAGTTAGCAGAAGCAGCTCCTATTCAAAACACACTTCTTCGTCTTCCCCCATCTAAATGTCAACGTCACAAGGAGAGTTGTAGTGCTTCAAGCGCGCAACATGTACAATATCGGTAGCCTGTTGGGTAAATGAAGGCGACGGGGTGGCAGCACCAATTTCATATGTTACAAGAGTAACCACTTGAAGAACTCGGTATGGACCTGGGTAGCGAGTAAGCAGTTTTTCCGACAAGCCAACTTGACGGGTCCAAGACCAGAGCAGGACCAAAGTACCGGGCGGAAAGTGTACGTCGCGGTGTCATTGGTAGTACAAACGCCGTCGTTTTTCTCGAGAGGTCAGAAGACGAGTACGGGTGATTTCGCGTGCATGAGCGGCCCGATCGACAGCTTCCAAAGCATATTCACTGGTTGGTGCTCCAGGGGATGGTATGACGGTGTCTAGAGGCATTATTGATTCTCGGCCGAAAAGCAGAAAAAATGGAGAATAACCAGCAGTGCCATGGCGCGAAGAATTGTAGGCAGATATGCGACGTACAGCAATGCGAGATCCCACTCAGTGTGGTTGGTAGAAACATACTTAATAAGCATGTCTGTAAGAGTTTGATTTAGACGCTCCTTGAGTCCATTGGTTTGTGGGTAGTATGACGTTGTCAGCTTGTGTCTCGTTTTACAGGACTGCAAGATATCGGCTATGACCTTCGACAAAAAGGTGCGGCCACGGTCTGTAAGCAGCTGCCGTGGTGCTCCGCGTTGCAAAATCACGTTTTTGAGAAGGAAGTCAGCGACATCTGTGGAGCAGCTTGTTGGAAGAGCTCGTGTGATGGCATAACGCGTGGCGTAGTTGGTGGCCACCGCTATCCACTTGTTAGCCGAGGAAGTCAAGGGGAAAGGGCCACGTAGGTCCAAGCCAACGTGGTAAAACGGTTGTGACGGAATGTGAAGTGTTTGGAGGCGTCCGGCGGGAAGTGTCGATGGTGTCTTGTGGCGCTGACATTTCTCATAAGCCGCAACGTATCTTCTGATTTAGAGTGCAAGCCTTGGCCAAAAGAAGCGTCGGCGTATTCGGTCGTAAGTGTGTGACACACCAAGGTAACCAGCAGTCGGATGGTCATGAAGTTCATGTAGAACTTTCGAGAGAAGGTGTTTCAGAATAAGCGGCCGGGCCGGTCCATCCTGCTCAAAACTTTGGTGGTATAATACGCCATCGTGGAGTACGAATGAGTGATGGAACTGATTGGAAGATGGTGATTCAAGGCGCTCAATGATAGCACGCACGGACGCATCATTGTGCTGCTCGTCACCGATGCATGTGATTTGCGAAAGGAAAGAGACGCAAGACTCGGTGTCGGTGTCAGGAGTAGTGCTTGACTCAGCAACCGAGTAGCGGGAGAGGCAGTCTGCCTACTGATGTAGCCGTCCTGACTTGTACGTCACCAAATAGGTATTCTCTTGCAGTCGCAGAGCCCAGCGCTCGAGCCGGCCAGTAGGATCCTTGAGTGACGTAAGCCAACATAGCGCGTGATGGTCAGTTATCACAGAGAAATTTCCGCCAAATAAGTATGGGCCGAACTTTGAGATTGCCCAAACAAGAGCAAGACATTCACGCTCTGTAATGGAATAGTTGCGCTCAGCAGCTGTGAGGAAGCGGCTAGCGTAGGTGACATTTCGGTCGTGTCCCCGTTGGCGTTAGGCTTAGACGGCTCTGATTCCGGGACCACTAGCATCGGTTCGGAGTTCTGTCGGAGCAGATGGGTCAAAGTGAGCCAATATAGGTGGAGTCGTCAGTAGAGTGATTAGGTGAGAAAACGCAGCAGCTTGGTCCGTACCCCACGTAAATGTGACGTCTTTCTTCAGAAGCTCTGTGAGGGGTCGAGCGATGGTCGCGAAATTATTCACAAACCTTCTAAAATAGGAACAAAGTTCCACAAAACTCCGGACGTCTTTGGCTGACTGGCGTACAGGAAAACTGGTGACTGCACAAATTTTCTCGAGGTCTGGCTGTACACCAGAGGCGTCGACAAGGTGGCCCAACACTGTAATTTGCCGGCGTCTGAAATGGAACCTCGACGAGTTTAATTGAAGGCATGCAGTGTGGCTTATGTCGAGAATAGCTGACAAACGCTGAAAGTGGGTCTCAAATGTTTGGGAAAATACAACGGCATTGTCAAGATAACACACCCATGTTGGCCAATGTAGCAGAGAGTCCATCATGTGATAGAACGTGGCTGGGGCATCACATGGCCCAAACGGCATAACATTAAACTGATATAGGCCGTCTAGAGTTACAAACGCAGTCTTTTCTTGGTCTTTTTCGTCGACAGACATCTGCCAGTAGCCGGAACGTAAGTCTATTGAAGAAAAGTATCGGACACCGTGGAGACAATCGATACCGTCATCGATGCGGGGTAAAGGATAAACGTCCTCTTTCGTGATTCTATTCAGATGGCGGTAATCCAGGCAGAAGCGCCACGTGCCATCTTTCTTTTTAACGAGCACAACAGGGGACGCCCAGGGGATCGAAGAGGGTTCAATATTTACTTTGGCTAGCATCTTGGGGACTTCTTGTTGAAAACTTTGCGCTCGGTGGCATACGCCCGGTATGGTCGCTGATGAATGGGGTGAGAATCATCTGTGTTATTGCGGTGTTTGACGAGTGAAGTTTGGCCAAGTGGACGGCTGTCGATGTCGAATATGTCGTGGTAGGAAGCCAGAAGGCAGCATAGCGCGGCTGACTTTTTAGGTTTGAGGTCCAGGGTGATCATGCAGCGTAAGGTCGCATCGAAGCACGTGGCATTCTGCGAGTGATGTGGGTGATCGGGACATACATCTGCCGTGAAACAGGGGACGTGGTCGTCAATGAAGGGTCTTAGCGTGGTGACCGAAATTCCTTGAGGTAGCACTTGTTTTATGAAACCGAAATTCATAACAGGTTGATAATGTTTGGTTAGGGGCGATGATTACGATGGAGTGTGGGACAGTAAGGTCATGCGGCAGAAGAACATCAGTAATAGGCGTCACGATATAATCACCGTCGAGCACGGAGAAGGTGTTGACAGGTCAACGAATGTGAGAGCTGTAGCTGGTACCCGGAAGAAGTCAGTGGTGCACAGGCTGTTTGAAAGTTCAGGGTGAAAAACCGGGAGAAGAGGACGTTCTAGGCAGAGAGTACCAGAGGCAGAATCAATCAGGGCAGAATGCATCATTAGGAAGTCCATGCCGATAGATTAGGTCATAACGGCAATTTTCAAACACCGTAAATAAAACGGGAACATGGTGGCCGGCAATGCTATACTCATTCCAGTGATGGCAACAGTTCCACCATCAGCTACACGAAAGGCTTTAGTCGCTGCAGGCGTGATGACTTTTTTGAGTTGGCGACACAGGTGAGCACTGATTATGGACACTTGAGCTCCGGTATAAACTAACGCCGTCAAAAAAATGCCGTGCACATACACCTCAATTAAGTTCGTATTAGTGGGAATGTCAACGAAGGATTTGGATCAGTTGCAATTGGTGCAGTACTACCTCCCGGAGCTGCATGGTCTAGTTTTCCGTCCGAGAGGATCCATAGTTAACCGGCGACGGATAGTGGCTTGGTTGGGGTGATGGGGAACGGCGGCGTTGATGTGACGGCGAACGAGCGGTAGAGCGGTTAAGGACGTCGGAAGAAGGGTACACACGACTGAGTGAATACCGACGGGAGTCCTCGTATGAGCGAGAAGCGGAAAATGGGCTCTAATTTGAGGGCGTCTTAGTGCTGCAGCAGTAGCGGGAGATATGGCACACTCGGTGCCAGTGGGAGCAGATCAGTTTGCCATCTGCAGTTCTCCATTCCTTCGGATTGCGAGATCGTGGAAAAATTGTGAGTCATGGCGCGGTGCATTTATTGTCATTGGTCTGGAGGTGGGTCGAGAGACAGAGCAGGCCACAGGAAAACCGAGCTTTGCAATTTCTTACCTCACGACGGCTTGAATAACGGGGACCGCTGAAGGCGTTTGTGTGGCGCAATGGTCGAGCGGATGTGTAGGAAATGGTGCCGGACTTGACGCCTCAAGCTCCCGTCAAACTATTCGTGTCACGCTCTCCTGCATGGGCGGTGTGGCACCGAGATCGGTGCAGGTTGATGTAACAGCCGTGTTTGGTAGCCACGTAAATTGAGGCAGAACACGGTGGCTTTTGTCCTTTTCGAAGCGGTGGCATTCTTTGATAATCATATCTACAGTCGTGACGTTGGTGTAGACGAGCAAGTTGAAGGCGTCGTCCGCGATGCCCTTGAGTATGTGGCCCACCTTGTCAGTCTTTGTCATTTGCTCGTCCACTTTTCAGCACAACGTGAGCTCGTCCTGTATGTGCGGTACATACGACTCTGTTGAGGTCTGCACACGAGTGGCGAGTTGTTTTCGCGCTTCCATTTGGCAACCGGACGGGCCCCCAAAGATGTCGCGTAGTTTGTCCTTGAAGGTATCTCCACTGGTGAGCTCGGCCTCATGGGTGTCGAAACAGACACGTGGGGTGCCTTCCATGTAAAATATTACGTTGGCGAGCATCATGGTAGGGTCCCATCAGTGTGTATGGGTAACACGCTCGTACATACGGAACCAGTAGTCAACGTCAAGCCCAGGCTGTGCGGAGAATGTACCGGGATCACGGTTGGTGGGCATAGTCAGGTATGTAGTGGCTGGAGCTACAGACGGAGACGCTCAAGGGCTGTTGTCATTGGTAGCCATGGCGGTGTGGCCATTGCGATGCTTCGTGGTGAAGACGGGGAACGTTCCACCTCCACCAAATATGTTACAGACAAAAAGAGACGCCATATCGACGAGGCTGGGGATTAGATGTATTCAAAACGAGTGGTAATGGCGTGACCTGTTCGCCAGCAATCGATCTGAGACCGCCCTTTGTCTTCTGCGACCGGCACTCACGCGCGTCGCCCCCTAGAATATCAATATACAGCCATGTAGCAATGTTATAAACTAAGGTAGCAACAAAGTTTTTCCTATTCGGTTCTGTCACAACCACATCTTTACTTTTAGCGGGCAAGTAGTCTTTACCATGTTAAAGCGCGTAGATCACAAACACCGACAGGCCAGTGTGTATAGCGGATTTAACCCTCCAAATTGTGGTATTTTTAAGCTCCAAACACTCTAAGCTAATACATGTACAAGCCAACAGTGGTAGACTCACCCGCACAAGATTGCTGGAAGGTCTCTGGCCCAGGAAAACAGGGTGAAGTCCTTTGCGAGCGTACGCATTACGTACCACGCTGATGTCTTGCTCCCACAATTCCCTGTTCAGCAGTTCGAAGCCGGTCAGGTTGGTGCCCGAATTTCGGAAGTGTGTGAGGTCCAGGGTATGCATGTCCTGCTTTGAATAAACATTGAATAAAAGCATGCAGACATTCTCCAAAACGATGAAACACGTGTATTCTATGTACGTTGGAAATGCAAGTTAGTTTTAGTGCATACAGCATTTCAGTAGACAAAAAGAAGGTGAGCCGCAGGATCCTTTTTTTTTTCTTTTCGCATGCTGCAGTGGTATTGCATTGGCCTGTAATATATGTACGGAATAAATGCTTATTTGGCCATCACCTTGAGAGTCCGAAATACTAGTAGCATTGAAAGACAACAAGGAGCTCGTTTTGAATAGGCCAGGATTTTTTCAGATTTTGTAGCTTGAGGGAGTTTGCGAAATCAATATCTGCTTACAAATTGCTGTTAGGGCTTTCAAACAGATACGAGAAGAAAGATTCTGGCAAAAAGAAATGATGTACACTTCACATTTTAAGCCTTTCCTATTTCCTGCAATGCATGCTACGCTTGAATAAAAGTGTTACAAATGATAGGGCACAGGATATGTTTCGCAAAAGCTTAGGTGTCAAATTTATGTGGCGTGTATACTTGTCATCATGATACTTGAAGGAAAAGAGCTCACAACTCACCAGTGTTGTCACAATGTAACTGTGATACTCGGTGACCAGTCCTAATTTCTGCGCCTGAAAATGAAAGTAACAGCTTTGGAAAACAAAGAAGCATTACGTGTGTTGTGGTCGCTTCAATAAACTTCGAAATGTAGTCGCACAGAGTTAAGATCACGGCGCTTGAAAGGCAAATGCTACAGGTTTTTTGGTAAGTGAAGAGAGAGAGAGAAGTAAACGTTTATTTTGAAACAGTGCCCCGAGCTATGCCCGATGTCACCCTGAGGTGGGAGGGCTCCTTAGTCCAGGAACCTCCTGGCTTCTACTGTCCTCTTGGCCCTGGCGACAAGTTGTTGTTGGTCTTCTAGGTTCTCGAGACCGAGCTCTGCCTCCCACGCTTCGGTTAGGTCTTCCGGCCGTCCTGCTTCATTATCAGTCGTGTGTGGTTGCAAATACGTCTGGCGATACACTGGCATGCAGGGAGCAAGTGTGCCAGGGTGTCTGGTACGTTGCAAAGCGGGCAGGCTTTGCAACGTACAGGCGGCTTGTCAGTGCAAAGCCTGCAAAATTCATGCAGAGTGCAAAATTCGTGCAGGCGGCTTGCGAGTCGGTGAAAAGCACCGCGGCGTCTGTACATGTTGTGGTTGCTAGAGCAATCGCCGATTCTTCTGCGGCGTCTGAATTGAGTGCGTTGACCGTGGCCGACGCTAATACTCGGCCTTGAGAATGTACAACGCTGACAGCGTACGTGTTTCTATGCGGATACTTGGCCGCGTCAGTGTAGCGGGCGTCCGGGTCTTCCTTGAACTTTCGTTGAATAGCGTCCGCTCTAGCCTTGCGTCTAGGTTTGTGGAAAGTAGGATGCATGTTGCGTGGAATAGGTGCGATGGACAGCGACTCCCTAACGTACAGCGGGATGCGCTTTTTCCGCTCTGCATCGGCGATGAAGGTATCGCTGTAGTTGAGGTACCGGAGCACCGACCTCCCCGTGGGTGTCAGCTTGAGCCTCTCCAGCTGGCTGTTCCTATGCGCTTCTATGAGCTTTGCCGCGTGTTGTGGACGCCCATTTTTAGGAGACATGTAGTAGAGGCTATTGGAGGAAGTTCCAGGGCTACTTTAGTGGCCTTTCTTATCATGATATTAAGTTTTTTTCAATTTCAGCGGTTTTTAAATTCAGGTACGGCGTGCCATACGTAATGCGGCTGCTGAACAGAGCTTGCATTATACGTAGCGTGTCGTGCTCTTCGAGTCCGTTTAGTTTATTCGCGATCCTCTTGACGAGGTGCGTGAGTTGTGATAGTGTCCGTTGGGGTCTAGGTAGGGTGGCAGCTCCCGATCCATCCTTGTAGATGTGAACTCCAAGTACTCGAAGGGTCTCGACTTTTGAAATTAAGGTCCCTTTGAGCATTACGCTTGGGTCGGACTCGTTGTATAGAGGCGGTCTTCGCTTTGAGGACGATGTGCTTGAATTTCTCGGGGGCTCAGCAGAGACCGCAGTTTCTGAGATACCATTCTCTGGTATCTACGGCGGTTTGTAGACAGGTCTCTTGCCTCCCAGTGTTCGAAGCCCTGGTTCATAGCGTGATGCCATCAGCATAGATCGCGTGCCGTAAATCTGGTATTTTGTCAAGAAGTTTTGGCAGATTGATCGTAGCCACATTGGAAAGTAACGGCGAGATGACCGAACCCTGCGGCGTGCCTTTTTTAGTAGTTGGAAACTTTTGCTGCGTATGTTGCCCACAGTTGCCGTACGGTCCGTCAGAAAGTTTCTGACATACGTGTAGGTACTAAAGCCGCAGCCAACGCCTTCGAGGTTGTTGAAGATCGCGTCGTGGCTGACGTTATCGAAGGCCGCCTTGACGTCGACTCCGAATATGGAGTACTTTCTTCGATGAGTAAGGTGATCAAGGAGGTCTTCTTTGAGTGGTACGAGCACGTCATGCGTCGAAAGATGCTGCCTGAAGTCGAACATGGTGTCCGGTAGGTGCCTACTGTCTTCCAGGTACTGGGTTAGGCGGTCGTGCACCATGTGTTCGAACAGCTTTCCCACGCATGAGGTGAAAGAAATTGGTCGTAGGTTCTCCTTGCCATCTGGTTTGTTAGGCTTAGGGATCATGGTGCTTCCATACCGCAGGTGGCTCTCCTTTATCCCAGCAGTCGTTGTGATATCGGAGAAGAGCCGTGGTGGCCTGGTGCGGTAGGTTGCGCAAGTGCTTGTTGACAATCCTGTTTGTTCCGGGGCTGCTATTTCTTGTCAACTTCGTTAGGGCTGTGTGCAGTTCAGCCTGGCTGAAGGGCTGGTCGAGTTCAGTGTTTGGTGCGCTAGCGTATTCTTTGGTGTGAATTGAAGCCCGAGTGGGTGCATCGCCACAGAGCTTCTTTTGTATTTCTTTTAGGAGGTGTTCTTCTGTACCGGCGTAGTTTCGAATAGGCCTCTGAAGGTGCTGCTTCTGTGCTGCTTTGGAGGGTTGCGTGGCTAGAAGTGTGCGTAGTATATGCCAGGTCTCCTTGGTTCTCAAAGTCCCCTGCAGCTTGTCACAGAAAGCGGGCCAGTTCTGCCTGGCCAATTGGTTCGCATATTCTTGAAATTGCTCGGTGAGCAGAAAAAAGCACTTCCGTAACTTTTTGTCTAGTTTTTGCCGCTTCCACTGTTTTAGAAGTCCTCTTCTAGCCTCCCAAAGGTGGAGGAGATGTGCGTAACGGTGGGTGTATCGACGTCAAGCTGTATGTCCTCAGTGTAGCGTTCGGCTATCTTGAGCACATTCTTAAAGCAGTCTTCAATGTTGAATATGGTGGTTCTAACGTCAAGGTCATTCCTAAATGATTGCCATTCTGTTAACCGCGCTATTCCAGCCTTGGTCTGTTTAAGAGTTTGCGCTACAGAGAGCTGGGTGATGTGATGATCACTACCTAAAGTTTTCGGTAGCACATGCCACTCTGCCCCAGTGACGTTCGCCGTAAATGTAAGATCAGGATTTGTAACTCAGGGGACGCTGACCCCTATTTTCGTCTTCTGAAGAGGGTCGTTCCACAGGGCTAGTCTGCGATGTTGAGCAGTATAGTGCACCCTAGAACCCTTCCTCGTGATGATATGATAGCCCCATACCGTGTGAGAGGCGTTAAAGTCTTCCATTAATTTGATCTAGTGGCCAGTCGTGCGTTTCCTGATTTCTCGTATGAAGTGATCAAAGTCTGGTAGTTGGTCTCGTGGGGGGCTGTATATATTGGTTATGAAAAGCCTTTGCTGCGTCTTTCATTCCGGCAGAATCTCTATTATTGTATGTTCTATCTGAGTCTCCTCGATTTCGTGTTCTTGCGTTGAATGTGCTTTCTTGAAAAGTATGGCAGTGCGTTGGGTTTGTGCGCAGGTCGTGTACTCTTGCTGTTTTACGTTCTGCGTGCTGGTTTCCTGAAGTGCAATGATGTCTGTTTGGTTAAGCTTGATGAATTCTTGTAGGCTTGCGTGTCGAGGGTGGTATGACCGACAGTTTCATTTCCATATGCGTAAAGTTGAATGCTGGTTTCTATACTTATGGCTAGGGATTGCCATCTTCGATCGATTCGATGTCACGCCTGCGATCGCGACTCGGCGAGGCTGAGCGAAAAGCATTGTGACTGTTCGCTCGTGCCTTCTTCAGAGTCATTTGGTGTGAGTTGTTCAAGCTGTCGAACTGTGTCATGGTTACGTAAGTTTTCTTCACGTGGGCGGTGAAATTGTTGACTTGCGCAGCAATCCTATCAATTTAGGCATTAGGCGTAGTGATCTTGTGTTCAAACATTGAGGCTGTTTTTTCTAGTGCTGACTGGACAATCTTTTCTATTGTGGCGTGCATGTTACTGAAGAAAGATTCCTCGAATATCCTGGACCTTGTGTTCACTAGGGCTTGGACGCCTACTTTGGTCAGCGTCGTTGCCGGCTCTGTGCTTGAGTTTGCTTGTTCTTGATATTTTTGTTCTGCATTGTCCGAATGTCTTTGCTGATGCGTGCACTTTTCAAGTAGTTTGTCAATGAGCTCTTGTAATCGTTTTTGACTCTGAAGCAGTTTATTTATGAGGCTTTGTTGGCTTTGCAGTTGGCTGTGCTGATTCTGGAGCTTTTTTTCTTATTTTTTAGTTTATCTTCGCGAACCTGTATGGATGAGGTGTCCGACTTCAAGGAGGTTAAGCTGCTGCGGTCGTTAGATCCTCTTGCCATGATAGCGGAGCCCACACGTTTAACGGAAGGCGAGCGCGTGCGAGAGCGGGAGCGTGAGCTGGAACGCAGTATTGATTTGGATCTGCTGCGCGTAAAGACGGAACGCGTGCGAGAGCGGGAGCGCGAACTCGAACGCAATATTGACTTGGATCTGCTGCGCGTGGAGACGCGGCCCTCATTGTCACTTTTAAAGGTAGCGGCTGATATGTTAACCTTAGGGAACTCTTTCCCGCTGGCGTTTAAGTTGTTGTCTATTTCTTGAAGCCTGCTGAGGTGCTGTTGTCGTAGGTTCTATGGCGGTGGACTTGGCTTTAGTCTTCTTTTGCGTTCCTTACTTGCTGTTTCGTGTCCTTCTCCGCAGATCTTGCAGATGGGTGCACAATCATGTCCCTGCGTTTATACGGCCTTGCCGCATTTATAGCAGAAATCTAGGATAGGTTTCAGACAGATGTCTTGGCGGTGACCCGTATTGCCACAAGCTCGGCAATACTGCACTGACTTACGATATGGTCTGCAGCGGAAGTCCACGCTATGGAAAATTATGTAGTAGGGAAGAAGACGACTGCCGCAGTCGATTGACCTAGCATTCGGGCCTGAGGAACTGTGTATCTTGCCGGTGCGCCAATACCAGCCATGAGTTCTGTGGTGCTCGTGCCGGGTATCAAACCACTGATGACGCCTCTGGAGACATCATCCGGTGTTCTGATGTTGCCATTCACAGTGTAGAAATTTCCTCCAAGCTGTATTTTTTGGATGCTTACCAGCTTCTTGGCGTCTTCTTTGGCGGCGGTGCTTGCGTCGATTCGGTTTTCCATTCTCTGGACTTGTACGCGTACCTTGTCGTTAAAGTATTGCTGCGATAGTCCACTCACTCTGCCGATCGCATGCGTGACAGCGACGGTGTTCCATTTGACGAGGTCAAGACCTGCTTGCGGGCGCTAGACAATCCTAAAGTCATCGAGTGGCAGAGGTTGCATCTTGGGCCTGCGTTGTTGCTGCGATGGTGATGACTTCAGCGCCTGCTTTGTGATAGGTGGCTGCTCTGTGAGTTGGTTGACTGGTGTCCTTGCATTGGCGGCAGCCTTCTTGCCTCCCTTATTTCTCGTGATCCAAGCGCTTTCCGTTGCATTTGCTCTCGCACTGCCAGCGTCATAGGTCCACAAATTTTCTGTTGTTTTGTTTGCTTCCACTGGGCCAGTTTGCATTGCATTTTCTTCGTCTTGCTGGTTTCTTTGCATTTCACCTGCTGCAGCTGCGTCTCGGCTCATTCTAAGAGGTTTTCGCCACTGCGAAGACGAGCGCTCGTGCCATGCCATCAGGTGCGCCTGAGCGCGTTGTGCACGCGCCGCGCAGCTTTGCTAAGGAACGAACTTGGCGTTAGGCTTACTAAACTGGACGTGCGCTTGTCGGGCATTGAGTCTTGTATTATGAGACAGGATGCACTCACCCAAAAGAAGCTAGTGTCCGCCGATTCCTCGTGTCTTGGCGGTTGAGGCTGTGAAACTCTTGAGTTCGTCACTGGCCTTGCTTCGGGTTGAAAAGCACGAAAAGCAGAAGCCCATACGAGACGCGTCTGGTCTATATGGCCCCCTAGCGGTGAATCTCGGCAAGTGAAAGTTTAAAAAGTATTGACTAATTCAGCATGCACGTACAACTAACAAATTCATGAATTTTGTTTCGTTCACACTTAAAACCTCCTACACCTAAATTTCATTAAAAAAGTCCTCATAAAGGCTCCTATGAAAAACAATGGTCATGTAAGCTGACAATATCAGCAATAAAAAACTTGATCGATTTTTAAGAATATTTTAAACATGTTGTTGAAGTATAAGAGTAGATTTTTATTCATTATTTACTACATGCTGCGCACATCAGGCCCATGCGGTTTAGCCAAAACACAGTTAAAAAGTAAAACAATCTTGTTAGCTCAACTATTTAGCCCTTAGCTTACATTTTTGAGTAACCCACATCATGCAATAAAAGTGTGCAGAAGAAATGATACAGTGCGTTATTTGTGTGTTACAGTGTATTCGTGTGATACAGTGTGTTATTTATTTAATGAATTATGGTGCCCGAAGAAAAAGAGAGTATTTGAACCGGTCAGTTTGGGCGAAATAGTGGGTTAGAGCATTTGGGTGACGTTGGTGAGTAGGCCTCGTCAATAGCGGACTCAAGTATGCTGCCAGATCGAAAGCGAGATTTTCACTAAGTAGAAGTGTCAGAAAATGAAGCCGCTGTGTTTTTTTTTTTGACATGATTCAAGACTGTGGATGTCATTCGACTGTATCAGTTCAGTTAGATTTTTACTAAGTACATGTGACAAAAAGTGAAGCCGCCATGTGTTTTTTTTTTTTTTGACGTGATTCGAGATTAGGGATGTCATTCGCCTGTATCACTTCAGTTGGTTAGTCGAAAGTAGAAAGGTTCAAGCAAATTAAGTAATAATGCGCAAGAAGATTAACAGAGAACGGAGCATGTTTTGGTTTTTATTTAAAAAATATAGTTTTCTGAAGGCAGAGAAAGATATATTTTCTACATGAAATTTCCAGGAAAAGTTCATGCAAATTGTGACACCTAAATATTTATAGGTGACTAATTTAAGAGGAGAAGAGCCAGGCATATAATTATAGTATGGGGAAGATTTCTTTCGGGAAATTGGTAAACGACCCTTTTTTCCGCATTCAAGGCAATTTCCAATTTAAGCATCATTAGAAAATGTGACAGACTTTTGTTTACGTCATATTGGTCACTAACGCGGACAATGTTTTTAACAGTGCACAATCATAGGCGTGAATAGCCTTACTTGAACATTTGTTTTAACTTCATTAACAATGTCTTTCGCATACAGAAGAAACAACAAAGGACCCAGTACATTTCCCTGCGGTACTCGAGAGGTGACTGGCCGACAGGCCGAGTGGTGCCCACCTATATCCAAGAACTGCTCGAAATTTTTTTAGGCATTCAGCTATCCAAGGAAGAAACAATTCAAGAATATTATATTTTCCTTGCCTAACTGTTAGTTTGACATGAGTTACCTTATTGAAATCTTTGCTAAAGTCCAAAAGAAAATAAATTGATTTGATCTTTATTGACCTTAGCACAAGCAAAAGTATGAATGACAGTGAACTAATTTAGGGCTATTGTAATAACATGTTTATTAATTTACAGCAAGAAGATGTTATTGAAATTGGATGATAGTTATTTACACGGAGGTAACGGTTGTACCATTTAGCTGCCTTTCTTAAAATAGCTCCACGGTGTGGAAGTTTCTGGTTACTGTACTGCTCTTCAGCATCTGCAGTGTATTATATTGCTAGCAAACGTCTATGCTTCAAAGGTCTTCCTTGTTTATAATCGTGCTGACTGTGGCATTTGAACAATTTGTAACATTTATTTATTCTTAAAATTATGTACGTATCCATAAAACTATTTTATTTATTAATACTACTATGCCAGCGTCCATAAAATATTATGAACGCTGGCATAGTAGTATTAGTAGTAGCATAGTGGCGCTAATAAAAAAATAACTTGAATGAGCAAACAGATGAACATTGCAGCAATCTTACAACACAACAATCCGCTACAACGTCGATGCTCTGCTACGTCATCAAAAAACATTTAAACACGTTTGTTAGTACAGCCATCATAAGGTGAGGCACACAAAACGAAGTTAGATGTTGTTTTTAAATACACCGTACACATACAAGTTCACTTGTTTTGCTTTTAATTTTTGTTGTTATGAACATTTATATATTTAATAAGTTCTTGCTTTAATAATTTCGTGTTTTAATAAGTTCTTGCTTTACTAATTTAAGATGAAGGACGCTCCAGTCAGGTAGAAGAACAGTAACGCGTAAATAGTTCTACACAAGCGAGCCGCCAGGCATTAGGCCCAACGCAACTGACATATAGGTGTGGTCTAGCAGTTAGATGTTTTGATGAGATATGGATGACCAGCTAATCAACTTGCCGCAATGGTCGAGCTTCTGGCTTTATTTTCTTTGCGGGGCACAAGTTTACCTAATTTTTTAAATAATGATGAAGTTTAGCCTCCATTGTTCTTGAAACCGCCTCACACTTCCGGTTGTTTCACAGCTGCATGATAAGCATGAATAATAGCACTCCCCTAGCCCTAGAACTTATGCAATGACCACTGGAAGGAATGTTCACCCGCCTATCGATGAAGCACGGTAAATATGTATTATGCAACATATTTTCTTCTCAAGCATGACGTCTTGATACTTCAGTGTCTGCCAAAGAGGAAAGAGGCAGTAAAGCGTCCAGGCGCAAGCAATTTAGATGTTGTTCAGTGAACTCATAGAAGTAGTAGAGGGTCCAAAGGTAGAGCTGCCCAAAGGGCCCAGGCATTAAATCTCTGACCGCATGGGGACCCCAATAGCCGCATTTACGTTATGCTACGAGCGTTACCATCTTCTGAGACGAGTGCTGAATTCACAATGGCATTCATTGTTAATTGTAACTCATTATTGTGCACTAACCAAACTAGAGTTGTCAGTGCGCCTCAACAGAAAGCGCAGACGACCACGCATTCTAACTCCCATCAGAAGATGCGCCATAAGATTCGATCTTCAAATTGAGCGGATATGGTGGCGCCATTTAGAATAAATGCACGGAAACTGTGCTATTCTGCCCCTTGAGTCTTTAGGAGAATAAAGTGCGTAGGTCGCCCTTAATATTTATGAAAACCATTGAAATTATTATGTAGGCTTTGTTTGCTCGCTTCTAACATGCAAGAAATGTCCGTGTTTGATTCACATTACCAGTACTACTTACGTTCAATGCCGAATGATTGTAGTTGATCTGTAAATAATTGAACATGCATCAATAAAAATGGTAGTGCAAGTGCAGTTTTCTTGTGGTCTGCTGTTTCGACTGAGTTGTTCCTGTGGAGTCTGTGCTAACTCTATGAAATTGTGAGTCCCTTTCTTTGAAGTCACGTGGCTTCTGCCGCATCAGTTACCTTACCAGATTTAGAACTTCGGCAAGTCTCTCCGCGGTCAGGTCCAGGACAAGATTGCAATCTCCAGACTTGGCTATTTCTCTAAGCAAGGGTCTTGGGTCTTCTTCTACTGTTAGCATGTGAAGGGACACCGGTACCAGCTTGGCGTCAGATGACAATCGCTGGTTGAGCAGTCCGCGTAGTCGAACCAGCGCTGGGGCGAAATGAATAAATTATTGTCGACAATGGGGAAGTATAGCATAGGCAGATGAAAAATCGCCACTACCGACTAACTCCTCACTCAGTTCACGACTTCAGTAACACTTTTCTCAAATTAGCACCTACTGTTGCTTTGCAGAATATTTGCATCTTTCTTTTCTTGCCCCTCGTCGTGTGTTTGAGCTGAATGCAATTCTTAATATTTTGCTGTATCTGGCCCTATTTTATGATTGTTTACTTTCGGATTTGTTGAACAACAATATTAGGTGGTGTAATTACAGAGCACGGTAAGTGAATTCTCACTTCGTCTTACATTAGCAAAGAGTTCCAAAAGGTAAAGTAGGGCCCGTTTTCTTAGCCATGGTTTACATTACATACGGGATTACCAACAAAAAGCCAGTAGTTGTAGTACTAGTAGTAGCAGTAGTAGTAGAAGTAGTATTTTCTGGAGTAGTATAGTAATACTTGCTGCAGTAGTAGTAGTATCAGTAGTAGTATTAGTAGTAGTAGTAGTAGTAGTAGTAGTAGTAGTAGTAGTAGTAGTAGTAGTAGTAGTAGTAGTAGTAGTAGAGAACTTTAACATATACATAACCAGACAGGCAAGAAGGAGCATTATATTGTTGCAAGCTGTGACGAAGAAGAGGGAATTCTTCATTCAGGCGATGAAGATGAAGACTGTAATAGCTTTCGCGTTGTTGTTCGGAGCTGCCGTCTTAGCTTAAGGACTCTCTGTGGACAGAATGAGTAGAATACATTTTTCCCTTCTGTCTTTATTTCAGGTATACTCAATGTCGTGAAGTTTTGGGGGAGGTGCGGGTGGCGACACGGTATAACGGAACTCCGTATCGGACGACGTTTGACGCAACGCACGATGGCAGAAAGGTCGGCCCCTGGAGTGAAAACCGCAACGACAACAATTGTCCTACCACAACTGAAAGACCGGTACGTTCAATGGGACAGACAAAGTTGATATCGAAGAGTGATTGCCCATGTACGAACGTACCAGAAAGAATTAGCGCTGGAATGAAACGTTTATGTTAGCGAACATCCTATTTTACCTGAAAGGGACAGCCAAAGTGCAGTTCGAAGATCACGAGGCAGAAATCTGTAGCTGGGATTAGTGCAGAGAAGATGTGTGCCTCGTTCGGCAAATCAATGGTCAGAAGATAATGGGTGAGAAAGAGCTGGCCTCTCATGCACAAACGTCAAAGTAATCCTACCTATCTTTACTACAGGACCTCCTCGCCTTTTGCCGCCAAGCGGACGACAGCATGGAGGAATCTGAAAAAGTGGTGCATATAATGAAAGAAATATTGGACGATGCATTCAAACTTCTGATCTACAAGGGCTGTGACACGCTAGATACCGTCGTCCGTGTGTTCCAGTGTTTCGAAACCGCCGAAAACCGACGCATTGTCTATCGATTCTCCCCGAGTTCCTCACACGGCAGCAGCGTCGTCTTGCGAAGAGGCCATCTGCCCCAGACACCCATTGACTGCGGAGCACGTGACAAAGATAGGGTGACGTGAACTCAAAGGTACCTTTCCTGCTTCCACTACTTCTCATTTCTGTGATGCCGGCTCGCAAGTGGTACTACTAGTGCATGCCATTGTAGTTCAAGAGCTCTCGACAATTGGCCTAGTCTCTGTGTGCACCATCGTTCCTCAAGACCGATTGACTGTGGGCCACCACTTTCGTCCGCAAAAGGCCGACGCTTCTTCGCAGTCCCACCGTATGGAAGATGGCTGACGACCGGCCCATTTGTTTCCACTCCGACGACCGGCCTATTTGTTTCGTCGTATTGGTCACGTGGGCCGATATTGTAACAGCAGGTGGTATTGGCGTCAGGAATATTATCGGTTTATCACCCATAGGCAACGAATGATCAATTCCAACCTCGCCATGAGTTACCTGAGACCACCAGTGATGACGCTTCTCCCATGCCTTGTCGTCAGTCAGCCTCACCGTATGGTGACCGGCCCCTCTCACCACTATCTCGTCGCCCATTGTCTCGCGCGCCCCAGTTCTGCCCTCATGCATCGCCGACTTTCCGCCAGTCTTGGGAAAACTAGACGATGCAGCTCCCGAAGGTGATCGTGCATCGACGATCCGCCCGCTAAATCCTGTGACCAAACTGCAGACTAGACGCAACCTTATAGACGTTAGAGTGGAAGACGCTCTTGTTGTTGCTCTTGTGGACACAGGCGCCCACATATCAGTGATGAACTCGGAGCTCCACCGCCGTCTAAAAAAAAGTTTTAACGCCGCTCATGATGCCACTCGTCCAGGTTGCCGACGGTGAAACATTTACCGTGGTTGGGATGTGCTCTGCTCGTATTAGTGTTTCTGACCGCGTCACCACTGTACTACTTACCGTGCTCGAAAAGTGCTGCCACGACCTCATCCTCGGAATAAACTTTTAGGGTCGAAGCTCCTTATGGCTTAAGTCTGTCGCTCCTCCGTATGTATGTATGTATGTATGTATGTATGTATGTATGTATGTATATATGTATGTATGTATGTATGTATCACAGCGATCACAAGTCTTCTTCCTTTTCTATACTCTAGCTCCATGCCCACTGCCCTCGTTACAGTATGTATGTATGTATGTATGTATGTATGTATGTATGTATGTATGTATGTATGTATGTATGTATGTATGTATGTATGTATGTATGTATGTATGTATGTATGTAGCCACCAATGGCACATACCCGCTCTAGAGCGGGTATGCACCACAAGGTTTGCGAGATGGGAGAAGGTGGTACTTGGTGTTCACTAGATGGATGCATGAACGCACGCATGGACGGACGGACAGACAGACTAGCAGATGGACGGATAGATGGATGGACGTACGGACGGATAGACGCACGCACGGACAGACAGACGAATGGACGGACTCATGAACGGACGCTTGGATTGACGCACGAATGGACAGAAGCAAGAACGAACGGACAGACGGTAGCTCGGACGAGCTGAAGGACGCTTCGCCCCGCTCATCATCATTTACTCCGTGGATATGATGCGATTTTTTATCCACCCAATCTGCTCTTATTGACTGTAGAAGCGGATTTTTGAGCTCAATCTGCTATGTTATCAAGACGCTCCAGTAGCACCTCAACCACGTTTGTGTTCGTTTAGTACGATTGCCTTGCGGCTCAAGCGGTTACGTATTTGACCTTCAGCTCGAGCCCTTCTATTCCCGACGTCGACTACATGTTGGCTGCAATCATTGACGTTTTGATGACTCGAAATGTTGCTGTTCTTCGCGTGGTTCTAACGGTCGCGATGAATTGAATATCTCTATCTATACTGAACTTCCCCTGGTGTGGGAAAGTTATACCGAATGGCATGGCTCTAGCCAACGTGTCTCTTCTCGCCGGACATACTGCTTTTGCGTTAACTTCCGACACTCCATTTTCGCCTGTCCCATCTTTGTCACAGAGCTTAGCTGATGACTACATTGGCAAGATCATCGCATCTGACCTCGATTTAGCACAGAGAGCTGATATATGGCGTATCTTGAAATCCTTCCGGGACATATTCGACTTTGACGACCGCTCCTTAAGTGAGACGTAGGTGGTCATTCGCAACATTAACGCCGGTGACTCCATACCAATCCTACGACGCCCTTATTACGTGTCTCATGCCGAAAGACAGATAATACCGCATGAATTTGACAAAATGCCCACGAAAGATGTCATTGAGCAGTCCTGTAGTCCATGGTCATTACCAATCGGGCTTGTAAAAAAGAAGTATGACAGCTGGCACTTCTGCGTTGACTACCGTCACTTAAACGAGGTCACGCGAAAAGACGGCTGCCTTTTGCAAATGATTGAAGGTGCCCTCGACTGCCTACACGGGTCTGCCTACTTCTATTTCGACTTGAGGTCGGGATACTGCTAGATTTCTGTCGATGACCAAGACCGTGAAAAAACAGCATTTGTGACGCTGGACGGAGTTTTTTCAGTTTAAAGTAATGCTATTTGGTTTATGGGATGCTCCAGCTACGTTTGAAAGGTTGATGGACTCTCTGCTTCGTTGGTACAAATGGTCCACGTACCTTTGTTACCTTGATGACGTCATCTTATTCTCAACGTCTTCTGAAAGCCACCTTGGCCGCCTGTCAGATGTTCTTGAAGTTTTGAGCAGCGCAGGGCTCCAGCTCAGCTCTTCCAAGCGCCATTTGTCAAACGAGAAATCATTGTGCTCGACCACTTTTTCAGTACTCAAGGCACGCAACCTGATTCTGACAAATTCGGGTCCTCAAAGATTTTCCCGTACCACGTTCCACGACAGATGTACGCAGCTTTGTCGGCATTTCTTTTTACTTTCGAAGTTTTGTCAAGAACTTCGCTAACATCGCTCGCCTTTAGACAGAACTGCTGAGGAAGGATATGCTGTTCTCTTGGGGTCCCCAAAAAGCTGAAGAATTTTGCAAACTTACTGCTTTGCTCAACTCCCCACCCATTTTAGCCCATTTCGTCCCAATAGCACTGGATGAAATTCGCACCCACGCCAGCGGATATGGCGTTGGTGCAATTCTCGCCCAGTGGCAACGAGGACGCAATCGCGTCATTGCTTACGCCAGTTGATTCCTTCGTCTGTCCGACTGGAAGTTTTCTGAATGCAAGTCTGAATGCAAGTGTCCATAGGGAGTCCTTCAGCCGAGATGGCAGCACATGAACAACAACAGCGCGAGAGATAATACAGTTTTCGTCTTCATCGCCTCAATGAAGCATTCCCTCACGTTTGTCACATCTTGTAACAACACAGAAAACATATGCTTAATACACACCCTGTTCACTCCGCAATTCCTCGTTTCTGAACCTCGGCTCATCTAATATCTAATGTCGTCCTATCGCTGTCATCTTCAATGAAATTAGGGCTTGACTAAATAACTCCTTTGCCATTGGTATCACGCAGTCACTTTTGTTTACTTGAAAAGCCTAATATTGCTTTATTGTGAGGTATCTAACGTGATGTGCTTTTGTGAGAAGTGCTGCTCCATAAGTAAATATGTTCGGCTACATGCTCTTCGACGAGCGAAGAAAACGCTTACGTCCTTACTGCATAAGTGCTTGCAACTTGAACGGATGATTTCTAATGTGCCAATTTGACATCTTTTACTACTTTTCATTTACAGTACTCAACAATAAAGGACAAAAAAGAGGCTTGATTGAGGGCTCACCTCATCGTATCTTAGACAAAGGCTAATAAAACCAACCTCCAACGAAGCTAAGCAAAACATAAAGGACATTATTTGTACGTTTTGCCCATTATGCATACTAGTGAGCGAATGGAAGAGAAACAAAGCGCAGAACTATCAGCTGATTTCACGTAAGTGACTTGACTTGTTTAGCTTGAATATACAAAATAGTCACACACACTGTGCCTTGTATTTGTTCACATTATTTTATTCTCGCTAAGTTTGCTTTCATTCGGCTCATTCCTTAATCTGTGGGTTGATTTTTAATGGGTCTTCAGCATCTCTCAAAGAATGGAAGCATTTTTCACTGCATGAAATAATTTGTATTTGAGCCGCAACCTCAGTCAACCCGATCTCTTCTTACCCGTGCCTCACCGAAATGAAAACGCGGGACTTTTTCTTAAATAACTTCATTCATTCCTTCGTTCATTCACTATCTTCCCCATCACTTCTTGTGGTACCTATTTTTTAACATAAAGTATATATTTATCTACTTTTAGTAACCACAATATTGTGCTATAGCCCATTGTATCTATGATAACTATTGGTATATAGTAGTAGTGTTCTACTATTTATGCTGCTAGTACCTAAATTTAGTAACCACACACTTTTTCCTAGCTTACTATTGTTCTGCTATTGTTGCCTATGTTTCGCGCACTTTTGGTAACCACACTATTCTGCTACAGTCCTGGTAATCCTAGGTAACTATTGTAATATATATTATCGTATTAATGTTCTAGTATTATTAGAGATGTCTCAATATTTACTATGACACCAGTTGAAATGTATCTTTAAGTTGCTTCAAAGTGTGCGCTTGTCCTTGTCTTTCTCCCGTCCGTGTTTTTTACCGCGTAGTATACGCCGATCAAGTGTCACAACCTGGAATAATCGTACACTTTGATCAAAGTCTAAGTGAAGCAACTTTCACACGTTACCTTCTGGTCTTTCGTAGATTAGGGTGAAGTGGGTCCATCGCTGAGCTTCAACAAGATCCTGAAGAGCCCTGCTGAGTTCCACAGGAGACGGTGAGAGCGTGATTGACACCGAGTCGGGAGCGATTCGCCATTGCTTGTCATCATCACGGTGAGAGTAGAAGTGTGTTATCCTGTGCCGGAAGCAAGCGGTGCGTACTAGAGAAGACGTTTCTCGTTGCAGTGGTGCCAGTACAGCCAGCACGCCTTGCTCCAAAAGTCCGCACACTGAGCCCATAGCAGAAATTTGCATACGTGATGTAATAGAGAAGCGTGTGCATTATTAGTGCTCATTCATGGCATACAGAAAGGCGCACAAGTAATTTTACCTATATTGAACATTGCCATGCAATAATAGGTACAGCGTGACACAATTCTACAGTAAGCGCTGTATGGGAAAACGTTTTTGATACCCATGGTTTTCCTTTAGTCCACATCTGCTTCCGCAAGGAGCTTATTTTAGAATTTTTAGAATTGGGCAGTCATGGTCACAAGTATATCAACTGGTCTTGTGTTCATGCCGTTCCCACGACAAGATGCTGCAGTGACACGCCTTGATTCAATGTTCATCACATTTTCATCACGCAAAGCTACCACTTAAAAGTAATGAGTAGCCGAGTTTCCTGCGTGCTCCACCATTTCTATCGCGATATCGCTGTTGAAATTCACTGGAATATTTTTCATTATATACGCCGAGTATCTGCTAATAATTCAATTTTTATGCAACTTTAGCTTCCAAAGCTATTTGCCTTTCGACGTAGAGTAGGCGTCGAAAGACGACAGGAAACTCGCTGTCATAGAACTTTTATAAAGAAAGTAGGAACAGTCAGAATAAGCTTGCATTATATCGCCCTTTTGCATTAAATTGTATTATTTTGCGAAGCAAACCTAGCTTGTTTTTTGCCGTGAAAATAACCATCACTCTTGTTTTTTTAAAGGATTCTTTTTAACCACTGCAAAACATTGTGCGCATAAGGTATGACAAAACTTTTGGATTAGTTTGTCCTGACTTGTGTTTTTCGCAATTACTACCTGCTTTAAATGATTAAGAAGTGGATTCGCATGACTGAGCGCAAATCTTGAGAAAAGCCATCTGCCCTAAGTCAGTTAACTTGGTTGCCAAAACTTCCCGATGGCATCACTATCTAGGTCCCGCCATCATCAGGTTCACAGCGGCTGTCGCATCTATGGCGTAGCTGCATCTTAGAATTGACATTTATGCTGTTGTTTGTGTGCATATATATGTATTCAGTGAACTATTTTCGAGGAACATGGATCCAAACAGCACCCAGAAATTAGCTGTTGCACGGTTCCTCCTTAATGTGGACGCAAAACAGAGATTAGAAACAAAACACGGACACTGTGCGAGCATTCGTATGCGTCACTAAGTGACTTTCGAATTTAGGCTGCACATAAATAACTATTTTTACGAGCATTCATATGTTGAAGACAGTATCCTTTACGACGCCTGAATTTAAAACTGTACCTGTCGCAGAATCAGAACGTAGGAGCGTCAGTGCCATTTTGCAGCTTTATCAAAATATCAAGTCTTGCACATTGATGCATAAATGCGCTTTTTATTATGTTCCACTACAATGTAAAACGCGGCCTGACGAAATTGAAGAAAAAAAAACATGTGCTGCACTGATTAGGACCGCGAAACAAGTAGTGTTCCAGTTTGTGGCGCTGCTGCAGCCATTCGCAACACATACCTTATTATGCCACGTCGTACCGCAACGTTCCTATTCCTTATATATAAGTGTGTATATGTGTACATTATATTGTTTTCGCATGTCTGCACTAATGCTTGGAAATTTCGCGATTCACAATGCACTGTGTTTGAAATGCCACACTGACCAGCCCAAGAGGCCAGCTGCAAATAGCACGCCACTAACCGGCAAATACTTCACCTCTTTAATTGTATTAACACCAAGAAAGTTTTGATATGTACACTTGTGGTATCAAATAGCAAAGCCCATAGTTAAAAAAGTGAATGTTGTGCTATGTTGTAGCCGATAGTACTTTATAAGATGAGAAAAAAACACTTTCGTACGTAGAGCGAAGTGTTTGAGTGGACGTATTCGTAAAAACTGTGCCAGAAACAGATATTACTTCTGCGATACCTTTCACGATGACCGCTGAAAGCTTTGACACAATATGCAGCAGTGAAAGACGTATGTAACTGTATCGTGTTCGGAGGTGAACGTGCAGCAAGATGTTTACGATTTCGCTCAATGACCATAGTTGTTTTGTACTACATGGCCATCAAGAATGATGTATTGAAAGGAAATGTGCAGGGTGCGGTACTCACATTTCTTTGACGACCGCAGGATGTCTACCGCGTTCAAATCCACGGCAGAAAATTTTAAAGTCTCTGCCGCCACATTTGATGCCCCACTGATGTTGAGTCTCAGCTTTTCCAGCGCCTGCAACAGCCATGTCTGCTCCTCTGGGGACATGTTTTGATCGCACGCAAAACCTGAGTATTTACAAAAAAACACCAATGTGGACATAATTATTACGACAGGCATATACACTTACATATAATACCTAATGTAGACCGGCTGCCCTCAGCTATGCTTCCAGCGCCGCTTCCCCTGACAGCTGTGCTAAAATAAAGCCAGCACCGGAAACCGACAGCGTGTAAACACTATCAAGATCTCTAGGAAAACACGCGTAAGGACCGTGAGGTTTGTCATTTATATTTCTATTAACAGTCATATTTCTCTATCTAAATTTCATGTTCATCTAGCGTCAACTACGAGTGCTCTAGGGTCAAGTGCAATCACCCCACATGGACAGGTTTTTCTCTAACGGTGTGGCTCGCAAATATCCCATTTCTTGAAATAACAGACGCGTAAGTTATTCAACCTGTCTGACGTTTGCGGTATTCTATACTTACAGGGGCCCATTCTTATAGTGCTGCCTCTGAACGGTGGAGAAAGACGACTTAAGCTTACATCATGGTCAGCCGCAGTGGTCTAGTGGCAAAGGTACTCGGCTGCCCGCTGGGCGCTGGATAAAATCTCGGCTGTGGTGGTTGCATTTTCGATGGAGGCCGAAACGCTGTGGGCCCATGTGCTCAGATTTGTGTGCACTTTAAAGTACCCCAGGTGGTCGAAATTTCTGGAGCCCTCCACTACTATGTTTTTAATAATCTTATGGTTGCTTTGAGACGTTACACCCCACATATGAATCAATCGATTAATCAATCCATCAATAAACTTACCACCTTTCTCGCTAAAGAGAACCATTTGTAGATGTGAAACAGCGGGCGCTGACGCTTACACTGGCGCTGCCGTTGACACAGGTGCTCATCGCGGCTTCGTACATGGGCAGTAAGGATGATCACGCCGAACAATGAATTGAGCTCAACCATAAAATGCTCCACTTCTAAAATGGGCGCACTCATTGGAAACTACTTTGGTTGCAAGCAGAGAGCTCATTTTCACATCCGCTGTGTGGTGGATATCAAACTGTGCGCTAAACAGAATATCGAAATGCCTTCAATGAAACGTCATGTTATTGTGAATTTCTCAATTCTTAAATTGCGCTCAATAAAATTGCACTCATAACAATTTTTATTCTCATGGAGACTATCTGAAACGTGGCTTAACGCAAAACAAACACTAATTCATTGTAAAGTTACGTTCGCAAAAAACAGGTTGCGAAAATAATAACGCCCGACCTATTGGAGTGTAACTAACGCCTGCGCCAATTATCATAGTAGTAAATGTTCAATCACCATCATACCTTTATTTACTTTATAGGTATGAAAACAAATGAATGCGTTGCATTTTTTCATTGCGAAAACAAATATACGGACACTGGACGCGCATTGCAGCGCCACTTTCATTTCAATTATTAGTTATATATATAAATTTTTAAGAAGTGACGTGAGGACGTGAGGAACATTCATCACATCACCATTTGTAGAATGAAAAAAAACAACGTGTGTGTCATGTACCTAATAATAAATACGAAAATGTCTTCCTTGTGCCGCGGTCGTTAATCCATTGTGATGTACTGCTAAATTCCTACGGCATCAAATGTGAGAGAATAATAGTCCCAGGTCATATATTGTCTATACCGCAACATGCCTTTCATTTATCCAAGAATGTCGATACATACATGCATGACAAACATGCTATAGCGAACGTGTTTTTATAACATCAATCTCTTGATTTAGCTAGGTCCCAATAAACGCTCTTTATGCTTCCTCCCCGACTCCTTCGCATAACATCGATTTGCACGGTGTGTGGGATCATGCGAGCCAAGTACGCCTAAAACCAGATATATTACTATTTAGCAACACTCTAAAATGGTTTGGTGGTGTTTGGCGAAACGTGACAACATAATGTTTTATCCAAATCTGACTTTTTAGGTGGCTTGATATCAATTTTGCTCAGCTCGACTAATTATGATGACATTCAATGGTTCCAAGTTATATTAGACGTGAAAATTGTTGTGTGGAAATGTTCGTCTTTGTAACATCGTTATTCGACACAAAATCGCCGAAATAAAAACACGCACGCGTTGATACTTTGATTGCCAAAACAAATGCGTCTTTTTGTAACAATACCTGCGGAGAGACGTAGCTGACACGAAGTGCTCGAGCTTTATTGTAGCCGACCGAGAGCTGCATTGTAATTTATTAGGCCTGTGGTGGTCTTCTTTATTCTTCAGCGGGATTTCACAAATAATAACGGATGACAGCTATGCTCGCACCACGCGTCATGTATCCTTTGTATATTGCAGTAGAACACCCTTTTGCAGGGGCGCTTCGGAATAGCTGCGCATTGGGTGAGCACCAGGCGGGTCACGTGTAGGAGCCACTACCGCCCACGTCTGCAGACATGGTTACATGATCATCGATTTGAGCTTATCATTCTCACAAACGGCAATGCGAAGACGGCGTCTGAAAGAGTAAGGCGAACTCCACTGCCTCTTTTTTTTTCTAAAAATCATAGCATGCTTCTGATCTATTCGTACAGTCTGACACTTCATTGATATATTACCTTTGTGAAAAAAAGAAACAGTCATTAAGCCAGACATGCAGGAGCACCAATCAAAATGAAACTGTGCTTCGTTTTGCCTCACACAGAAGAGAAATATTTCGAAACCACGCAAAAATATCAATTAGTACAGCTTTGAACAAATGTAGTGACCGTATTGCGACTATTTGAAAACGTAGAAATTCGCAAAAGGCAGCGAACAGCAGTTTTGGAAATAGCATGCGTGATATGTGACAGCGGAAATAGACTAATGTTACGATCAGTCTATCTCGATTGATTCATATATGCCTGTTAGAATTTCATTTCCATTCAAATACGCATGTTAACATTCCGACTGTTAGCGCCGCAGGAAGCTTGGTTGCTTCGCAACTATAATTACTACAAATATTATTGCCCCTAAAAATGTTAGGCTTGTTTCGTAAGACATTCGAATATGTTGATATCGCATTCAATGCTTTGCTATTTCGGCGATACTGTGACTTTTTTATGGTTTACTGGCCAGTAAGCTATTCATGAATCTACCGTGCAAGGTGAGCTGACCTAAACCTACCCTCCATGTTTACACTAATATATAAATTAGCCAGAATAAACTGGCGTTGTTTATTCGCGGCAGGAAGCCAGGGGATCTGTTATTTGCTTGCACAGATGAGAGCCTACTCGCCGTCATTGCTTTCAAAAAATCAGATGCAACGGCAACAAAACGTACAAATCGCTTCGTATACCATGTGTGGTGATTCATGTTGAGCGCGGCTTTTTTGTGTTTAATGTTGTTTCGAACAGTACACATCATTGATGTCGCTCGAAATATACGTGAGACACCTTTGTGATTGATTTACTGTGTCAGCTTTCAGGTTTCGCTACCCATTTCAGGCATAAGTACACTCGTCTGCCACGGGTGAAAGACGACAGTAAGCGATGCATGTTCCCGGTGCTAGTCTAAGGTCTGAGTATCGCCTTTTGTGCAATATAGTCTGCACTGTGCTTTACAATGCCTTGAATGAAGGCAGCAGAACAAACCTACGCGCTCTTATTGAGAATCCAGTTTTTCGAATGATCTCTGCTATGCGGGCTCTTTTTCTATCACCATCGGTGTGAAGACAGAACGTTTTGACTAGCATATAAAATTAGTTCAAGCTTGCAGAGTGCATCTTCGCTTGGCGCAGCTGTGCTCGAGTTGCAAGCGCTTCATCGGAATAGTTTATCTTTACAAAACATTGGAACTCAAACAACCACGGCCAGCAAAAAGACTACAATCACTCATAAACAAGTTAGACAAGAAGTATCCAGGTGTAGTTTTTTGCTGAATGCACAACGTTGCCAGAGGCCGCCAGGTGCCGACAAAACTGTTTAATGCCGTTGCTTGAGTTCGGTGTATATTAGTGATTATATGCCACAACATAGGCAGGTTGCCGTATGGATTAAAAACTTGTTGCAGCAATTTCAACTTAGTTGGAAGACTTTATGAAAACCTTATTCATATTGGCAGCTTATTTTACATGCAAATTTTATGAAAGCTGTCCCAAGCATTATTGTGCTCTTGCTTGCTATCCAGCAGAATGAACAACGCAGTGAGATAACGGAGAGAGATAATAACATTCGTAAATAAACAACTTTTTTTTAGTTTTGAAGGCCCTAAAACTTTAGTGACGTAGAAAATTAGTAATGCGAATTAAGAGCTTCAGAGCTGTTATTGTTGAAAAACGTTTAGAAAAGAAGTGTCTAGAAGTCCACTTGCAAATATTTTCTTGGAAATGCCATAGCCACTCTGGAGTCAGTGGTCATTCTGGCCAGTTATACCCTAATAACTCTTGGCGGTGTGGTATTGATATTGTGATAACTTGCGAGTGCGATGTTAATGGAACGTAATATATTAAGTTTTTCAGTGGATGCTATAATTATTATGCTACTATTATTATATATACCGTTGTATAACCCAATGGCAAGTATGCAGTTTTAAAGAGGTTCGTTCATTATCACCACATTTGCAGGCACTTACCCCAAGTTATTAAAGCTGCAATGAAGCAACAATTGTGACAGATACACGCCCATGTCAGGCACTAGGTCAATGCTACTGATAATTTTGAAATGACCTTTATTCAGAACAATAACAAGTTGAAATGAACTACTTAACGCTAAAAATGTACAACACCGATACAATTATTCGGTCCTTCTAGTATTTTTTCACGGAATAAACAGAAGAGACCACAAATCATGGTAATAGGACAAGGGCACCGACTTTCTTCTGGTGCTCATATTACAGCGGCGAAATCACAGAGAAAAATGAAAGCTGGAAGAAAGCTGCGAGGACAATATCGTAGAACAACTCCAGTGGTAATTTTGTAGCCACAAATGAGACATGCCTTATTCATTAGGTCTATCTGCAACACGTGAATAGCGGAGGCACTTTTGAACACTAAAGAATGTTGAAAGAAAAAAAAATACTATATCACCCAACACAGAAGAAATACTTATTAAATGATATTGCAATTACATGAACGTATGCCTTGATGCAGACATAGATATAGATATCTGAAGCAGACATTGATCAAAGTGGTGTGACTGAGCAGTGTTTGGAAAACCAACTAAGAGGTTAGCAGATTAAGATCCACATTCTAGTCAAAATTAAAGATTTCCGTCCTGATACACAGTGAACTTTTATAAGCTTCTCAAGCCTCAAACACTGACTTGTCACGCTTCATAAACGCCTAAGCGTCCTGATGCGTGCTCCAATAAGCCAGAGCGTTCCCTATCGTTGCGTGAGCATCCATTTTAGCCCTCAGTAAGTCAGTTTTCGCACAGCAAATCAGGTGCCTGGGTCAGGCAAAACTAGTGACTAGCCAGACTTTCGCCTTCTGATGTTAGAGGATTGTAAGACCTGCCGACTTATGTATTCATCACGTGCGGCGAAAGGTTACTTCGAAATAGCCCAGTTCAGCGTACCTCACGTTTTTATCACCGTAAGCAGACATAAAAACCAATACGTTTCTAACATACTAGGGAGTCAGTGCTTAACGCGTGAACGTTGGGCTGTTCGTTCTTCTCGAGAAATGAAAGGCCTAAGTTTTGGTACGAATAAACAGTATAATATATAAATACTAGGGGAGTGGTGTTAGTAATTTATGATTGCGCACTACAAAGGTGCATTGTTGCACCTAGATAAAAACTGTCGCATTTACCTTTCGGAACACTTAGAAAATTTGCAAAACACTCCGTCATGAACTTGAATTTTTGCCCTAACGACGTCTTCAGAAGTGTTTAAGGTTGAGCAAGGTGACTGTTGTTGGCTACATTGCCACAAGCTGGCTATTTAAAACACTCTGAAAATGAAAATTTCAGGACAACTCTAAGGCGCCGTTGCGGCTACTTAGAACTTCTATTGCGGCCTATTCAGTAATAGTTTTCATTATTTCCAGAAAATTTACCAGACAACCCTAACGTAAAAATTCAGCAGATTCCACGTACCTGGGAATCGACGTTATGCGAAGCATGTGGAAGGAAGGCGACCATGTTGCAATTTTTTTTATCAAGCGACACGTCATGAAATGACGCTATATATATGTACGAATGTTGCACGCACAGACAGATGCTGAAGAGTTGCATATGTTTGTATAACCAGTTGTTTGCACTTGCGCAACGATGCCACTAGAACGCGCGTATTAGCAAGACCAGAAGCTGATATGAAAATTGATGTTCGTGCAGATGCTTGCCGTATACACCGCTATATAAATGAACTTCAGCGCATGGTAACTAGCCTCAATTGATGTTAACTCGACGTGACGCGTGTATGAAAGGAGTACATATGTAGTGTTCATAAAATTCGGTAAGAAGCACTGCAAACACTGTTGACGTTTCAAGAGGATTGGCGTCAATTGGAAAAAAAGTTCTGAGACCTGGCGTAAATTTGTGGTGAAATGCTTCATTTCCACTCAGAAGGCTGGGGTTCAATTCCAGCTCGGGCTCCGACATTTATGCTTTGCATTCGTCCGGTCAACGCTACCAATATCGGGTAAAATTGCCCATGTGTGTTCTCGTCGTTCCTGGGTAGATACGAAGTACCAATCACCTGTGGCACATACCCGCATACTAGTGGTACATACCCGCCAGTGGCTATGTGCCCCTGTCTGGCGGGAAGTATTTGACGATGTACGCAACGGGTTTGTGACATTATTCAAGTCTCGACCAGTGCGTCATACTCGTCAAATCGTCTTATCCTCCCATGCTCTAATAATAGCAATATAGCAAAAAATAGCCTAGTTGGTGGTTCACATACTTGGGAAGTAAAAACAGCGCACAAATATAGACACGAACGGAGAAAGAGACGACACCGCGCTGAACTCACAACTAAACTTTACTGGAAGATACAAACACATATATCAACCATTCGGCCCGGTCACGTGGAAAACAAAGGCGTCTGCGCATCAAAGCAAACAAGGTACGAAACACTGTTCTAACTGTTCTATCGCATTGCCAACAAACTAAAGGTGGCACTGTACCTTTCAGCATGACGCCTGCAGGAGGGTGAGCCCAATTGTTTGCACAGGAACACATATGACATGTGGGTGTACGCCTGTTTTACTTTCACCTGATGAAGTCATGAGCGGCGCTGATTTAGATATTAAACAAAAATACTTTCCCACACTATTGAAAACGTCACCTAATTATTAAAGGCGAAGTATTTCTTCGCAAACTTTGGCGAATTTGAGCGTATCTATCTATCTATCTATCTATCTATCTATCTATCTATCTATCTATCTATCTATCTATCTATCTATCGATCGATCGATCGATCTATCTATCTATCAATCTATCACTTTTAGCTCTTCTGGCCGTTTCAATAATGGTATCAATACAAAACTTGGTTTGGCATAACATGACTGTATGAGGAACATATTTGACAAGTCGTAACATGAAAATCATGACATCTATGTCGTGAACTCAATGATTTACACTTCAAGGTACCACAGCTCTTGCGGTGGTTTCGTTCATATGGTATGTAGCAAAACTGGTATGGTATGACATGATTGCATGCTGGACACAAGCGACCGACCCTAACACGAAAATTGTGACATTCGTGCCATGTAACAACATGACTACATGCCCAGCTCACGATACGCTCATGGGCGTTTCGCTAGCGTCACATATACCAAATTTAGTATCTGATCGTTCATCGTAGAAGCTGATCGTTCATCGTCGTTGTCCCTCTCGGTGTTTTCAGAGCCTTCTACGTCCAGCGAAAAATCACAGCATATTCACGGACTTTATGACGATGATTGGGGCGAAACATCCGTCAGTGCGTCTGCGCTTCCGTCCATTTGTTTTTTCTTGCTTCTGTCTGTCCGCGCTTCTTTTCGTGAGTTCACTTGTTCGTCCATCCGTTTGTGCGTCCGTGCGTCCGCCCCAGCGTTCATCTGTGCATCCCTCCGTGGATCCGTACGTGTGTCCGTCCATGTCTCCTTCTGTGCATCCGTCAATCCGTTCGTGCGTTTGTGCGTCCACCCTACTTTCATGCATCTGTCTGTCTGTCAGTCCATCCGTTCGCACATTCGTCCGTCCATCTAGCGAACACTTCAAGTACCACCATCTAGCAAAATTTCATCATATGTTCATCATATAAAAGTACCACCATCGAGCGGACATTCCAAGAACTAAATGACGAGTAACTAGCTACTATTACTATGACGACTAATACTGCTACTACTGCTATTACTACTGCTACATACAATGTGGACGCACGACCCACGGCATAAGGAGCTTTACCCCTAAGATGAAAGTGCCCCGTACCGAACGTACAACATTTTCTTTTGCTTGTTCACCGTTAAACTACACGGAAGTCATCTGTTTTATAACATCTGCATTGGCTTATTACACCAACAACTATTGCCCAGCGGTGAATTCTGGAACGAGGTGGCTACGTACTACATACATTGGGGGCGACCGACCCACGCCTAAAAGAGCTTCGCTCCTAAATACATCTCGTCAACATGCTCTCTTGCTACATCACTGCTGAAAATTGACTGCAGACTTCGCTCCACCGAAGGACTTCGTAAACTCCACATAACCATGTACGTTACGCGCGCAATAAATATTTTGCTCTGAAACCAGTCAACAAGTGAATCGCTCCCAGCGTGCTCCTACCTATCAAAAAACGTACAAAAACAATCTGCTCAGTGCCGGCGAATTTGCCACTGCTTAGTTAAAAAAGATGAAATCGTGAACCCGCGTGACTTTCCACGTACATTGCTATAGGATTCATGCTCTGCAAAAGCACTGATTATTGCTACATGCAAGTAAAACAAAGTAAGTTTCAATTTAAAGGATCAGACGTTAACAATATATTAACGCTTGCCGATACAGAAAACCTTCGGAAGTTGAGAAGTGTGCACGTTGAGCTAATGTTGAAACCGAGAATTCTCACATATTTTCACGGAAACTTCATTACTCGCAAAAACAAGTCAGATTTATCGTGTCAGGGAGGGCCTGGTTTGTTTACAGAAATCATGCAAACACAAGTGCTTCTTTCCTGCTAACGCGTTAGCTCTGATGCTAGTTCAGCCGAATAAGGGAGCAACAGCGTAGTGCTGCCGTTGTGTCGTCTACTGACCTTCCTCGAGAGGACGCTACTAGATTCCGCTTGGTGGCACGACAGTTTATGGGCTTGGCGATCGTGAGCCTTTGTACACTATGCCGCTTCTGCTCAGTGCGCCTATCTATACACAAACTGTGCACGTAAACTGAGCCCATGGAAATTTATTCATTTGTTTGTTAATAGTATATCGCTTGAAGTCGAATAACTGGGTGAAACAGTGGTATTTTGTCTGTTCTGCTGATGTAGAAAGATATTCTTAATTGCTCAATAGCAAGAAGTTGATTCATGGGCCAATTTTGTTTTATTTGACTAGAACTTCAATGCTTATAATAAAAGGAATGACTACTTTTGGCTACTTTTAACTACCATTCCGACCGATGAAGAAAAGATAATGTGGTCGCTAGACCCAGGTTAGTTAATATCGGGCTCGAGATTATTGCATACCAGAGTGAACCACCC
Source organism: Rhipicephalus microplus (assembly GCF_043290135.1). NCBI lineage: Eukaryota > Metazoa > Arthropoda > Arachnida > Ixodida > Ixodidae > Rhipicephalus > Rhipicephalus microplus. Next base: position 159,148,999 of record NC_134704.1, read on the forward strand.
CGTTTTGCAGCATGAGTTCTGCGCGTATAGAGTAAGATTTATGAATGAAATAAGGTCGAATTGTATGAATGACGTTCTTATATGTTTTGTATACTGTATAAAATGCAGGTGTTCGTGGTGTCCTGGCTTTCTTCTTACACCTTTGTTTGCACGCCCTGTCTGTTTTACAATGTGTAATGTACGTAATTTTTGCAAGGCGGCATATCAACGTCCTCAGATATTTGCGCTAACGTTCAAAAATTCAAAAAACAAAAACAAAATGTGAAGTTCTGCAAGCTTTTCCATTATTAATTTTTACACATTTATAGAAGTTGTCAAATTCTTTCAACTGTCTTTCCTAGATTTTCTTTTTCTTTCTCTCGTGTTTTTCTTTTTCTCTTTTTCTTTCTCTCTTTCAATGTATGCTATGGTAGGCAGGGTACTTATCTCAACAACAATAATATTAATAATATTATTATTAATAATACCTTTTATTTCTTCAAATAAAACAGTAAATGTGACTAGGCCTGCCAAAGCCAATTGGTGGCTTGAGTGGCAGAGCCTGGCAGGCAGCAAAACAAACCGGACGCGTTACAAGATTGTATTTCATGGCCTAAGAGGGATGATAAGACAAAAACAATGTGCATATAAGATTAGAAACAGCAGGGCATACAAGCAATAGTTATGAACATTATACAATAGTTACAGCAATTGAAAGTGAAAAGGTATAAAGGAAAAAAGAACAGAATTATAGCAAATGCTCCTTAAGCAAAGTACCACACTGGATGATTGTGCAGCATCATGCTTGCGAATGAGTGTATACGAAATAACACGCCATGCATTACCATTGTAGACAGATACGCCGAAGCAGTTTCTTTAATTTAAATTTCGTTTTTGTACGAAAAATGCGGGGGGGTAGTACATTGAAATAGGTTGGGACATCATGGGCTCGTATTTTAGTTCCATACTTTGTTGAACACAGCGGCCTCCAGTAACGCACTTTGGGCTTTAAAGAACGAGAATTAACATACGGAACCAGGAATCCTTTGGACCAGAAATGTTTTAAAACAACCGTTTGAATTAACAGATCATTGAAGTTTGGCTTAAACAGCGTTTTGAAAATGTCTCTCTCAGAATTCATGTTCAAGTCGTAAGATATATTTTTTTAAAACTGAACGCAATATTCTCTTTATTCTATTGTGCCATCGGATAGCACAGTGTCCGTAAATGGTTATTCCGTAACGCAGTATACTGTAACCTAAAGCGTGTGCTAGCATCTTACGCACTGAAAACTGCATGTTGTATCTTATGTTATATAATAAACATGACACAGCGCGAAGTCTTTTGCAAACATAGGCGAGATGACTATTTCAGGAAAGGTCGCTGTCAATGTATAAGCCAAGGTATTTTACAACAGACTGTAATGGCCTACAAGAGCAGGATGAACAGTCAGAACACTGCAAAACGAAAAGGTAGTCAAGGGTTACTTTCTTCAATGAATAATGGAGGCAGATTAGAGTAGTTTTAGACACATTTATATTAATAAGGTTATCTCGAAACCAATCCATGGCTTCAGTGGCAGCTGACTGAAGAAGAGTAATCGCCTCATAAAAGTTGTTTGCAGTCGTCACGATCACAGTGTCGTCGGCGTATTGATATAGAGAAATGGGTATCGCGCTGTGAAGGTCATTTACAAAAATATTGAACAGCAGCGGACTAAGAATTGATCCCTGTGGAACAAGGGCACCGCTATCTTCTAATCATCATAATATTCATTAAAGAAAGTTGGATAACACTACATCAAAATGTGCACTGTATCGTGGTCCGAGCTGGAGCAACATTGTTGCTGTTGGGCAGGAGGCAGTGCTTCAGACATGATATGATGGAAGATGTCACAGCTGTTGTGGAGGCGAACAACGCAGCCCTCCCCATGTTTGTTTCTACACGCGTGAGTGCAGGTATACACAAGAGAAAAACAATAGAGAACATATATATGAGGATATAGAAGGTGTCTTTGTTTTTAGTCAGCTTTGCCATGACAGCAGGTGCAGATGCGGTTGCGGACGACAATCTGGAATTAACTGTTTCGTTGGTTGTGGCAGAGTGACAGACGTGGGTGAAAAACAATAGCTTCCTCCTTCGAGGTAGAAGAGGTTCCGGTTACGCCTAATATACTGATGTACTTAAGGGTCAATATTGTGGAAATAGAACAAAGCACGTTCGCCTTTACACTATGGTGCATGGCTTGTCACGGTAAATAAATGCCACAGTGTTGCACTGTGCAACTTCAATAATGCGCCTCTGTTTGCGGAAATCTGACACGCGTTTATCATACTCTTTGTTTTCGCTATGTGCGTGAATGCATGCAGTTGCTTTTAATAGCTGGACAGTGCGCCAGTGAGCGTGCTGTCCCCGGCTATTCCTTCAAGCAGGGCTACCACTGACAGACGTCGTATGAAGCAAAGCAAATAAAAGCAAAGCGATATAAAAGCAAAGCATTAAAAGGGTCAAAGTGTCGACGTAGGGGTAAAGACTGTATAAGACTTCATAAAATGGCAGCCTGCTATGTTTACCTGCTTCGAAACTGTCAACATTTAACGTCTAATGGCGATAGCGATTTGCACGTGCATATATAAGGATATGTATAATCGTGTTGGCCTGTTTCAAAAGACACGTTTGGTTTAAATGCAATTTCAGGCATTGTCTTTGTATTTCCTTTGTTAAGAAAGTTTGAAGTACCAGGTGGTTCCCAACAAAAAAATAGTGTTCCGGGAAATCTTATTACTTTTTAAATACGAGGCATTTCTTAGGGAACTTTGGCGACTTTTCGCGTATCTATCTATCTATCTATCTATCTTGCCGCCTTCGACCTTTAGCTCTCCTGGCCGTTTCTATAGATGTATCAATAGCAAACTTGCTATGGCATAACATGACTGTATGAAAAACATACTTGACTAGTCGTAACATGAAAATCATGACATAGATGTCATGAATGTCATGAACTACATTTCATGGTTCTGCAGCTTTTGCGGTGTTTCGTTCTTATGACATGTTGCAAAGCTGGTATGGTATGACATCATTGCATGGCGAACACAAGCGACAGACCCTAACACGAAAATTGTGACATTCGTGCCATGTAACAACATGACTACATGCCCAGCTCACGATACGCTCATGGGCGTTTCGCTAGCGTCACATATACCAAATTTAGTATTACGGTATGTGAATGAATGACGAAGGTATGTGCCTCGTGCAAACATGATAATCATGAGATGCGTGTCATGAAACAACATGACTACATTCCACAGCCAAGGCGCCAATACATTTCGACGTGACGTGGTGCGCGTGCTTACCGGCGTCCTTTTCATTGGGTCGCACCGGCATTGCCACGCCAGCCACCGGTCATGCCATATACTCGCAGGCACTCACCGCGCTGCGTTGCTTTGACCCATGAGCGTTTCATCGCGTCTGGGTAACACATCGGTGCGAAATACAGCATGTTGCATTTCGCACCGGTTGTGGTCGGGCCACGCTGACGGACGCTGGTCGTGCCGGTGGCACCTGGCGCCAGACTATCGAGCGCTCGCGTTTTGCTAACGTAGCGTCACTGTGCCCAGTGTGCGCGCGCGTCAACAGTACATTGGAGTATATTGGCCCCTTCATAATGCATTCACGTACATTTTGCTAGCTCCACATTTAACAACTTTGGTGTTATTAGATTTGTCTTCGGGGGTAGAGAAGGATTGAGCTGGCATGCCCATACCATGTGGTAGGTGTCAGCCACCTCCGCACAGTACTGGCAGAGGCAGGAAAAGGAAGGGTCAAAGTGTTTAGGCACTGCCGGGCACAGTAAAGTATTGGTAAATAGCCGGAGCAGAATTCTCTCGTCCATCTTCCTAAGTCCCTTGCAGGGCGAAGGAAAGCAACGGTGCGAGTCCCGGTAATACGTAACTATCTCTCTATAAGTTAGGAGAAGAGCGTTTTCTACTGAAACACAGGGGTCATCGGTGGGCGAGGCAGTGGCCCGGGGAACGAGGGCGTGTGCGGCCGCGTGCGCCGGCTCATTGCCTGTGAGGCCCTAATAGCCAGGAGTCCAGATTATTGAACGCGGAGAGGGGTAGCCTACTCGCGGACAAGATTTAAGAATTTTGGCAGCTAGGGGTGTGATCCATCCTAGTTTAAAGTTTCGGCAAGCTCCTTTGGAGTCTGATAATATAATTTGAGAACTATCGTGCGCTATAGCCACAGCTATGGCTACCTCTTCCGCATGGGTAGCATTTGTTGCGCGGAAGGACAGACCATACACCTGCCTGTCTTCGTTGACCACGGTGGCCATATAACAAGCCCCGCAGTTAGGGCGGCGATGTTCGTGTAAAATACGTTTTGTTTAGAGCTGAATTGGTGCCGGATAGCAAAAGCCCGCGCCTTTCGACGGCCAGCGTGCGACTCACGGGATACATTTGTGGGGAGGAGTCGAATATGAATCGTGTATTTCCAATGTTCGGGCACTCGTATCCACTCCTTTGTGTAGAATTCATGCCGAATGTGTAGGTGATCAAGGAGTCGTCTGACTGACGGGATCTGCGCCAGACGCGTGTAATGAGTTTTTAGGTGAGCCTCCCGGAGCTCCCGATAGGTGTTTACCACTCCCAACGCATGAAGTTTTGCAATGGAACTAGTGATCGGGAGATCTAGGGCACTCTTGACAATTTCGCGAAGGGTGACTGACTTCCAAGGAATCTTCATCGTGCTTCCGTAATTGAAGGTATCGAGTCGCATACAAGATGCGACTAGTGACAAAAGCATGTGCGAGACGAAGCGCATCCTTGCTTTTGAGACCTCCCCGCTTGTTGGAGACTCGGCGGACCATGCGGCCCACCTGTTTTCCAAGCTTACGCGGCTTGTGAAGTGTTGTCTTGACCCTGCGGTGTTTGTGAATGTGGAGTTCAAGGGCACGGATCTCCTGTGCCTTATTAATAAGTCCACGATGCATGGAAAGGTTGATGGACGAAGTGCACTTCACCGACGGCCGAAGGTGCATGAATTTGGACTTCTGTGGGGAATAGTGGAGGCAACAGCACGCCGCATATTCGTCTACTATAAGGGCTGCGGTGTGCAGGCTGTCCTCCATGCTGCCAAGGCATCCTTCTGTGGCCCACCGAGTAATGTCGTCGGCATAAAGCGCATGCTTTACCACGTCGACAGCAGCCAAGTGGCCCGGGAGCTGTGCCATAGCTAAGTTGAACAGCAGAGGCGACAACACAGCGTCCTGTGGTGGGCCTCGCATGCCCAGTGGATTGGGGCCATATTCCTGATCTTGGATGCGAATGTACACAACTCTGTCAGTAAGAAAGTTTCGGACGTATTTGAAGGTGCGCTCGCCACACTTGGTGGCACTTAGGTGAGCTAAGGTGTCTTCGTGCTTGAAGTTATCGAAGGCTTCTTTAAGGTCAAGCGCTAGAATGATCTTGTCATTGTGGGGGAGTTCTACGGGATTAAGTACTTCGTGGTGTAGTTGTAGGAGTATGTCCTGCGAAGAATTCTTGGACCTGAAGCCATACATATTATCGGCGAAAATGTGGTGCTCTTCCAAGAAGGGAGAGGCACGATCTCTGACCATAGTTTCCATTAGCTTCCTCACACAAGTTCTAAGGATAAAATTGTTTTTGTAAACATTTGTATGCATTACATTAGGCACCACTTTTTCTTAGGCTATCGGTAATCTCTCTGGTATGCCTCCATTATTACAAATCTGAACAGTAATTTTAAAGACCACTCGATTCTTGTCCAATCCCCCATAGTAGGTATGCGCCAATATCAATAGATGAACAACAACAATAAGTAAAAGAAATGGGTGTCAGATTCTCAGTGTTGATCGGTAATCCTGGCTTTGGAATAACTGTTACTAGAGACGTTTTCCAGTCTAGTAAGAATGGCGTTTTTCTGAACCAGATCGCATTGATATAGTCAAGAAGCGACTGATGCGCTGCATCGGGTAGATTTGTCAGCATTTAACCGGTTATTTTGTCTCGCCCGGAAGCCGTACCTCAGCTCATTTTGGCAAGGACGGCGCGAAGGTCGTGTGGCTGGAAAGGAGCATTCAGGGCCAAGTTCTCTCTGCCTGCATAGCAATACGCGGAGCCTCGCGTGTCCTGCTGAGTGCAAAGATATCGGTCCCGTAGTGATAGGGCTAGGTGTGTTGTGGAGCCTCTGAAAGTGTGAAAGGCTCGGTACAGCTGTTTTTGCGTTTTACCTCGCGTTTGAGTGGGATCAATCATACTGCGGAAGAGTTCCTATGTATTGCGACTGGATATTTGCCTGCTGGCAGTGTTACAGCGATCTACCCAATTTTAATCGGCGAGCTGGGCAGCGTACTCGGCTGCCTTCTGGTTGAGATCCATTATCCGCTTGCGAAGTTTGCGGTTGCGTTTTCGTCGGCGCCATCTCCTTGTGACACTTCGACGTGCCTCCCAAAGATAAAGGAGATGGTTATCTACATCCGCATGACTATCCGTGAATTTTATTTCGGTCTTGTGTTTTCTTAGTGTTTCGAGCACAGAGTGAGCCCACTGGGAATGACCGATCTCCTGGATGGGAGAGTCAGGTAAGGACTGCCGGAAGGCTTACCAGTTTGGTAGGCGAGCCTGTGCGTTGGGGCGTTCTAGGGGTCGTGTAGAAAATGTAGTGATGAGAATGCAGTGGTCATTACCGAGGCTTTCCTCAGTATTGAACCAGTCTGCGTGTCTGATGTTTTTCGTGAATGTTAGGTCGGGGCAGGTGTCCCCTGCTGACAGAGTTACCTACACGAGTTGGTTGCGTGGGATCTGTTCGAAGAGTCATGCCCAGCATGGAATTCAGCTCCTCAAGTTTCCTTCCATGCGCCTCTTTCTTGCGATAGCCCCAAAGCCTGCTTGGAGCGTTGAAGTGACCCACTATTAAAAGGGAATCATGCCCGGCGAGCTTCAGTGCCCTGCTGAAGAAGTCAGCGAATGTGATGTTTTTGAGTTTAGGTTTGGAATAAATATTAAGGATGTGCACTCAGGGGTCGGTTCTGTGCAGGGGAAGAACCGTGACCATAGTGTACGAGTACGGTATTGAAATTTCGAGGTCGACCTCTCGCGTAGGTAAAGTTTTATGAACAAAAAGGCAAGTGAATGGGTGCCGTTGGAAAGTGTTATAACCTGAGAGGCGCCCGGCATTGCCGGGCTCTTGAAGGGCAATGACGGCGCACAAGTGCTTGAATGTTTTAAGATAGAGATGGAAATTGGCCCGTTTGACCCTATCTTTGAAACCTCTACAGTTACGTTGAATTAAAGAGAATAACTGAGGTTTTCGGTGTGACGATGTGGAGCAGTTAAGATGAGTCGCCATATTGAGAATTTGGGGTGCCTGGGAGGGACTCTACTCCTACTTAGGCATCCTGTGCAAGTAGGAGCTCGAAGTCCTCGGAGGTTTCAGCGAGGCTGATGGCTTGCGAAAATCTAAGGGGACTCTTAACGTCCTTCAGAAGATTAGCCCTTCGGCTTCGAGGGTTCACGCCATGGAACGTAGTTTCTATGTTACTCGTCACCTGTTGGGTAACAGTTCGGAAATATTTTCCAGGCTTTTGCTTATGGCGATGAGTTGTGTCATTGAAATGTTCATAGTACTTTCAATAGCCTGAAATCACTCTTTGTGTTAGAAGACTCCGATACGGATGGAATGGTGCACATGGGCATCGGTTCTTCAGCGGAAATGATAATATGGGTGGGAAACTACGTGGGGGGGACTGGTGGGCTACCTGTCTCCAAGGCAGTGATTTTGGCTTCAAGATGCGCGTTCTGTGCCCGCAATGCAGCAAGCTCTTGTTTGAGCTCGAGGAATTCGGGGGAGGAGGCGTGGAAGGAAGAGTAAAAGGATGAGGAGGCAGCCCTCGCCCCGTTGCCTACCGGAGTAGCAGTTTTCTTGTTCGGCCACTTACGGGCGCCGGGATCAGTCAGAGGTGGAACGTCCCCAGATTGGAGCACGGGGGCACCCTAGTAAAGTGTCTTAGGTGGAGGTGGCGCTTGTTGACTGGTCCCTTCAGTAGCAAGGTTATTCGTGGCTTGGTTGGTGCTCCTGGCTGACGTCCTTCTGGCACGACGCCAGATGTCTTGGGCGTTGACCGCTGCTTCGACGAGCCGCGACTGCCATGTTGCCCACCCGGCTGCTGCAGACGGCGAAACCTTGCTTTGCAGGCCTGAGATCCGGTGAGGAGTCCCTCACCGCACACCAGGCACGATGGCTTGCACTCGTTCAGTGCCATCTCCTCCTCAGAAGCACGCACAACTTGACCACAATGGCCGCAGCGTTGGCCGTTCGGGTGTGGACACAGCTCCACCCGGTGGCCTACCGTACCACAGCGGTAGCAGGCTGGAATGGTGCGGCAGCTTGGGCTAGTTGGCATGGCATGACCATAGTTATAGCGCGAAAACAAAACACGACGACACAGAGACAAGAAGGGCACGTAGCGCTCGCGCCCTTCGTGTCCTTCTTGTCTCTGTGTCGTCGTTTTGTTCTCGCGCTATAACTATCGTCATGGAATGGTGGTTTATATTCGCGTACTGGTGTCACAACGCTGTTGTAGTGCACAAAACACTGCACGCAGCGGCCCTCGAAAGTTATAAGGGACACCGAAGTCTCGCCAAGCTTCCTGATGAAAGCAATGCTTCCACCACGCCAATGGATCTTTGCTTTCAAGGAGGCGAAGGTCTCCTGCTCGTGTACCGTAATGACGCCACGGCACACTTCCCCACTGATCTTGGTGTGGGCGATCATTGGTAGAGGACCTTGTAAAGTTTTGAGTGAGAATTCTCGAGAGAGAAGGTTGTCAGAGTTGATGTTTTTGGTTGAGACAACAATGATATTTTGCTCCCACATGGGCTACACACTAATAGAGTCACTCCAGGTAGTGTTCACGTATGAGGTGACCTTGGTGCCTAGATCACCTGGTTGAAAAGTAGCTTTGATATCCACCGTGACACGAGGCTTCAGCACGATGGTGAAGTCTTCTGAAGCAATGCGGGGCATAGCAGTAGGCCACAACGATACACGGGATGTCTTCTTCTCTGGTGGTATGTTCGCGGACGCGGCTTTATTGGTAGCCCCCACCTTGGTAGCTTTAGATTACTGGCGACTCTTGCGGAAGGCAACCACGGTGAACAGTCCCTCATCCGCAATATCCATTGGTGAAACGGAGTTTTCGGGCACTGGGGTAGAACTTTTTCCACGCCAACGTCGTGGGCTCATATCCATGGAGAATGGTGGCCGCCATCTGTGGCTGCAGCCGCGGAGAAGTTCCGACGCAGTCAGCGTTCGGTGCAACGCTTGGTTGGGCGAACGTAGCTCCCACGAGGTCAGGTTAACAAGTGAACATAAAGTGTCCTGACATTGGCCCACCTTGATGATAGAGATGTCTTCCAGTGCAGAACAAAGGTACAAAGAAGATAAGATCAATCTTGATGAAGTTTGAAGCAGGTTTTCAACCAGTCCTCACAAATAGAGCGGGAGCCGATGCGATGCGCGTCGGCCCTCGTCGCGCGCTCGTAGCGTTTCCTCGCAAAATGCAGCATGCCGCATTTCGCGCTGGTTACCGATGTGCCCCGCCAACGGACGCTGGTCGCGTCTGGCGCCAGACTATAAGTGCACGCGTTTTGCTAAGGTAGCGTTGCGGTGCCCAGCGCATCATCGCTACATTCTGGTATATTGGGCCTTTCATGATGCGCTCGCGGCCGTTTTGCTAGCTCCACATATACCAAACTTGGCGTAACGAGACGTCAACGCATGACAAAAGTATATGACTGGTGCAAATCTGATAATCCTGACACGCGTGTAATGTAAGAACATCAGAACATACCATGCTCATAGCGTGCTCGCGATCGTTTTGCTAGCTCCACATGTACTAAATTTTTTATCACGTGACGCGAATACATGACAAAGGTAGACGAAACATCCAAATATGATAAGCATGACATGGAAGTCATGTACTGCTTCATTTACCTCCACTTCGTAACGTTGTGCTGATTTTAAATCGACATATCAACCTTTCTCATTCGTGCTTCGCATATCATCGATTCCCACTGTACGTGGGATCTGCCAATTTTTTGAAGACTGTGAACTCAAAGCCTACCCTAGTATAAACCATGCGTAGACCGCAGTTAGACTGTGATTACAGTGCGGGGCTGACGACTCGAAGGTCATGGCCTTAATCCCCGCTGGTGTAGGCGCATTTCCCGCGCAGGCATAAAACAAGTTACCCATTTACTCACCTTTGAGAACGTATGAGCTCAGGTGTTCAAAATTTCCAAAGTCTTCCACTACAACTCATATCAGAACTACAGCTTGGTTTTAGCAAGCAAAACGCTTTTAATATTACTTAGACTCATAGCGACGTTAAATGGCGCTTTTAGACACCGAGCAAGCTTTGCAGGAATCGTCCATACAGCGCGGCTTCTTATCAGGACAGCGCAAAAGCGAGGAGGTGACCAGAATGCGCTGCTCGTGGGCTCACGAGGTTGCTGTATGGAAGAGACGGCTTTACATGCCGCACGAAATGGAAAAATTTTCTGGCGTCCGGCATCAGTGGCATCCGCCCATGTGATGCAAAAAGTACTATCACGTGATGACTACAACATGAATTCACAGACCACCTCCGTTTGTGACGCCATGACGTCACTGTAGCGTTGCATCACGTGACGGTATGCAGGTGCGTCAGGACATGACAGCATCGCTTGGTTAATGACGTATTGATGCATGAGGCAGTGCAAAACTATATTAGGTGCGTCGATCATGGAATCTGTGCAAAATGTCGCTAGGTGCGGTAAGTGTTCACTGTGTGGCAGGACAGAAATATTACTGCGATCCACAAATAAATTGCGTCAGCTTCCGCGCCGCCTTTGGTCAATCCACGAGGGACTCTGTAATTGTCTTTTCACCTATACCAACGCCGTGAAGTGGAAAAAGTAGACGCTAAGCTTCCACGCTCGCCTTTCAACGCGATAGCGTTAAATAGCTCATTTTGCAGAAATTTTGTCGTCAATGGCGTTAGTTAGGAGCCAAAATTGCCGTTTGTCCATGATCAAAAATTGAACGTGACTATGAACGTGACCTTTGTTCGAGAGCCCTGTGCATAAACTTGTTAAAAACTCTATGCCACAATGTTTTCGTATAGGCGAAGGACGGGTCTAGGGGAGGGAGAAATTCCGGAGCGCACCCTGTGCGCATCGTGAATAAACGCACTGCATTTTACACAGTCTAAGTCTCCCTCTCAGCAGCGACATAAGAGAGCTGGCTTACGCGGTTCACACCGGTGAAATAGGCGCACAAGCTTCACTGGCGCAGTCGACAGGATATCCTGCTGACACGACTGGGGAAAACTTCCATCCTGGTAAAAGAGCAGTCGGACTCCATTGTGACGGACTTATCTGGGGCATGATATGAAGAGGTCATAGCCACTACTGCTTAAAGCGTGAGGGGCGCAAGTGGCTGTCTCCTCTGTTCGCTCGAAGCTTGTTATGACTAGTAGGTATAACTTGCGCACTGGCGGGAATGGAAAATCATCAAGCCTGACCATAGTGGGAGACTGATGGATTGTAGGCTTGCACGCCGAGATGACTACAATCGTAAGACAGCCTTTAGGGGTCACACTGTGAACTTCTTGCAATATTACAACTGCAGCAACACATTTCGGAAATGAAATTATGAACCGAATGGCTTAGAAAACACAGTACCACCGCAAATGCTACGAACACAGAGGTAGCTTGGAGTGAGGACAGGAGATTTAGGTGCACGAGCATTCTTTAGGATGGGTTGGTACGCATGCCTACTTGAGAATCACTCGTTCCATCGTAGTTTGGCGATGCCAATGCTATATTTGCTAGAATGTGCCATATGAGTGCAAAGCGGGGCTCATGTCGACAGAGTTAAGGGCTTGCTCGTTTGATTCGGAGCTGATAAAACGAAGGATTGTAATATTTTTAGAGAAACTTTGCTTAAAGATATCAGACTATGTTCGGCTGAGTCGAAAAAAGTACAATAATGAGAGATAGCAACGATTTGGTGTGATCATATAAAACTACCTTATTTATTACCTAAATGAGTAAAAAAATGCAGCGTTTAACAATGCCTAAATTTATTTGTAACCAACAGACTTTGCGAGAATCTATGCGTGGAAAACCATTCATTCTTCATTCAAGACGAAGCCCAGAGCAAAATAACGCTTCCTCTGATGATTGCCGAATTGGCAGAAAGCTTCGGAAATGTTAAAAATTCTTGGCTAACTAAAGTGAAATAACGAGAGACGCAATGGCGAAATCTCTCCCTGATGCACACAAGTCTTTGGTAGAAGAAAACAAAACCGCCAAGAAGCGCAAAGTTGTTTTTGTCTGCAATTTCGCAGAGCATTTCACGTGAGACTGCCCGACGGTGCAGGCAGCTAAAGCAACATTGGTATGGACGGAAAATACAGTAATATTGTAGTAGGTGTGAAGATTGTTGCTCTGGAAAACTCTGTGAAGGCACCCATATTTCACTGTATTGACAAAACTTACCTTAAGGACGACTAGTCACAGTTTCCATGCAGTACCGATTCCCGTGCTAAGATAAGCCACACTAGCAAAGTTATTGTTCCATGATAGGATTCAACATAAACTTGATGTGGGCATTTGGTTACCAAGCAGTAGCGAAGCTAGCCTTTGTTCTACTGAGGTTCATTGGAAAGCCTGGATATACTCGTCACGAGGAAAGCAATATGAAGATCCTGTGAGTTCGCTAACAATAGAGAGAGAGAGACACAAATAAATAAAACGAAGAGACAAAAAGGTTAACCTAGAAGAACTGGTTTGCTACCTTTTACAGGGGGGGAGGGGGTAAAAAGGGTCGCAAAGAGATTAGAGATAAACAGATAGAGAGAAAAATAAATTAGAAAGAAAATTCGCCTGCACACAAACTCAGAGTTCCGATCACAGTCGTTTGAACAGGCAGGTTGAACGCAAGAAGCGCAAGAGCGCCTTCACAGCCTTCTTTTGTGTCATAATGTCCTTTCGGTAGCGCAGGATTCTTTCTTCCGGAAGAGTCTGGTTGTCCAATTCGTCTAGTGCACTGCCGAGTGACTGTCTCTGTGAGAAGTATTGTGGGCATTCACACAGAATGTGCTAAGTTTTTTTGTTGCTGCCGCAATGGCCGCATGCAGCAGTGTCAGCCATTCCTATGTGGAATGCGTACGCATTGGTAAATATGACGCCCAACCATAATCTGCACAGCATAGTAGCATCTCGTCGGCGTAATTCCGGAGGAATTTGAATACTGGGCGTTGGGTCTAAGGTACATAATAGTGCATGGGTAAAATGTCACTCGTTTTTTTTTTTTTTTTGCGGCGTGGTGTGCTTGCGAGAAGGCATGCTGAGTTGCCGTGCAGCGTCAGTTCAGGAGAGCGGAATTGATATTTGATCGCTTTCAGTATGGGTAGAACGGACAGCTCAATCGGCCCGTTCATTGCCAATTATTTCACAATGCCTTGGAAGCCATTGAAAGGCTAATTCATGTCGTTTCTCAATAAAATGGTGAGTCTTTTCTGCAATCGTGAATACCAACTGTTAGTACGGGCAGTGTCGTAAAGGTGATAGGAGGGATGGCAGTGCCGCCTTTGAGTCACTGAAAAGGAGGCCTTGAATTTTCTTGTCGTGTCTTTTAGTGGTATAAGAAATGATGCCCTTGAACTCTTTTGTAAAACAGAGCCGTCGCTGTATACGTGTATACAGCCTTGATACGTCTCGTATCACATGAGCAGAGCAAGCTGCCTAAGAGCAGGTGACGACATATCTGCTTTTTTGATGGATGCCAGGTATAGTTTGCCTGATGGTAGCCTGAGTCATGCACCAAGGAGGAGTCGAATGCCTAGCAGCGGGTGTAAAGCATGTTGGCAAAGAGTCGCGATATGTGGCTACCGTTTGGCAAATTGACGAATGTGGTTTGTCTGCGCGTTGAGAGGCTAAGTGGTGGCAGGGTGTTTGAGCAATATTGTTATTGCAATAAAAACTATAGGAGTCAAACCAATTCACCAATAAGAAAGTTTTATTCATCATTTACATGATATTTATTTTTGCAACCCCCGTGTCTTATTTTGTTTTACCACACTTGCCCTAAGGATCATTCTACTGTTTATCTTCATGTGGTAACAGATACGCTATTTGTCTTAAACCACTTGAACACCGTTTAAACTAGACACTAAAATGAATGACTTTTAGCTCTATCCTGTGCCATTGCGTAGCTATCTTTTACTGTCTTCGCATTCTGCCTATTCTAGAGCTGCTTTATTATAGACTGTAGATCACTACTCTCCCTCTGAGTTATCGTGAAATATTATCAGATAGAATTGGTTTTCATGTCTGTCAGCAACACTAATGCCATATTTTCGGGGAAACACCTTCTTTTAGTGAAAGCTAGATAGAACAAGGCAGATGCAAACCCCGTTTATATGGTGTTTGCCTTTGGAATCACATTACTCTTCATGTTAAGTCGTCTCCTTCGTTGCAATATTTTAAACATATCATCAAAATGTACTTTTGAACAACCCTCTGTAATGTAAAATACTGCAGTTCAGTATGCAATGTTTTAAACAGTTTTATTCCTATTTCACTATAAATTGTTCTGTAGTCAGCGTATAAGTTCTTCCTTTTCCCCACTTTTATCCCTTGTTGCTGTTTCACAACTCTCGACTACCTCACTAATAAGGGCAGATAATTGACGCAGTTTGTATTACGTGAGCCAGTATTGTGCATGCAGTGTGAACAAATCAACTTGAACTATGCTTGAACTGAAAATCAACCTCTTTTTTCTTAAAAAGTACACCAGTGCGCGATATCGGCGGGACATGGCGCAAAGCGCTACGAAGCTATGGCGTGGTGCATGCTACGTCAAAGCAACTTACGCTGATATGACGTGGCGCACACTACATCATGGCACTGTAAGCTGCAGTTCGTGGAGATAGAATTGAAACATCCGTTCTAACGAGAGTGCTGACATTACATCCGCAGCTACCCTCTATATGTCAGCGCGTTCACCGTACCTGGAAAGCCCACAATAAACCTTGACCTACTAAATTTACCCAAAGACGTGGACAGTCCTCTTAGCACTTGACCCATGAAAAGATATCAGGTGTGCGTAGACCTTCGCCCGCTGTTTTGCATAAAATTGATTCCCAGCATGCTTAGCATCAGCCACATTTTTATTTCTTCTGCGTTACTCTCACTACGTTCCTTGACGGTAATTTTGCTAAATATTTCAAGTCGGCAGCAAATATGATGTACCTAATGTAGCATGTGTTTTAGGCATTATTCAATGTTTTTAGCAAAACTCATTTTATCGTATCGCTGTTGGAGCATGCAGGATTTGTTGATGTTTGCCTCCCTGCCAAAATAGCTTTTTTTGTTTTTCCTAGAGATTCGCACTTTTTATGCAGAGTTCACCAGAGACGGCTGTTTCGAATAGACAAAAGCGGCTAAGAAAAGCAAGGAAGAAAACAACCTCCATGTCCTCCGTTGGGCAAACAACGATTCTCGACGAAGTTCGTCCTCACAAAGAGAGTGATGGTGTCACGTTTGTGCATATAAAGAAAGTATTTGCACTTTCAGGAAGCAAGGAGTTCCGTATTACGTTTCTGTGTTCTGAACATTTCGTGACTACATTGTGCAGGGTGCTACAGACGCAATAGTGTTCACGTGTCAAAATAAGCAACGGGTGAAGCAATGTTTACTTTCTAGTCCCGCTAAGTTGAAAGTCTGCGAGAAATATGCAGAAAAAACGACAGCAAACAAGCAAACAAACAAGAAAAAAAGAAAAAAAGAAAGAAAGAAAGAAAAAAAGAAAGAAAGAAAGAAAGAAAGAAAGAAAGAAAGAAAGAAAGAAAGAAAGAAAGAAAGAAAGAAAGAAAGAAAGAAAGAAAGAAAGAAAGAAAGAAAGAAAGAAAGAAAGAAAGAAAGTGCACCACAGACGAGAAAGCTCTGCAACGCAAGCACGGAGTCTTTCTGCGAGGCCACATTGCCGCCATCCTCACCAGCATCGCTTTTACTTTCCGGAATATCCTGCAGGGTGGACTTCGGTGGTAAACGTGCTCATCTTCCGCTTTTGTGAGGCGAGGTCACTGCAGTCACGCCGCATAGCTTTTGTGTTCTGCACCTCATATTGGCACGTCGCTCAGATGAGTTTGATGGGAAATGTTCCATTCATTCTTTTCTGCAGCGGTTCTGACCCAAACTTGCTTTCTAAGACCGCAAATTGTCATTCACTTTTAGTTTGTGTAGGGTAAGCGTTGAATTGCATTCTTGTCTTTGTCTTATGATTAGAGACACCATATAAATGCAGGAGCCCTACAGAACTACAGCTACAATATTGCACTTCAATGTTTAAAATTATTCATCGTTCCGTTCCTGAACGTTCTCGGCTTTTTTACGTCTATATATCGGTTTTCCTAGACGTTTGTGTTTGTGTAGCAGCCAAAAGCTCAATATAACACAGTACGTGTTGCGCAAAAAAATGTTAGTAGCCCCTTTATGCGTTTGCGATGTCAAGCCATTGACAACGTATATAACCCCTTTTTCAAGGCATTAAATATCTCATTGAAATTGTTACAAAAAACGCACTACGAAGAATAAAATCTGAAACCAGATGTGGGAACTCCCTCATGTTGAAAATTTGTCGCTGTTTTCATTTGTCTGCGTATGACATAAAAGCTTCGTTGCATAGAATAGACAATATTGGAGCA
Organism: Rhipicephalus microplus; assembly: GCF_043290135.1. NCBI lineage: Eukaryota > Metazoa > Arthropoda > Arachnida > Ixodida > Ixodidae > Rhipicephalus > Rhipicephalus microplus. The sequence goes on from NC_134704.1 coordinate 159,165,755, forward strand.
GCCCCACAACAATTCTTCCGTACTTTTTTCGAGATGTACATAACCATATATTCATTTCAGTAGAAATAACGTTTTCGAGATGGGCATAAGATGGCGTGTTGCTATTGAGAGCGAACTCTCAAGTTTGTTGAATTTTTTTTTGCAGATGCTTCACTGCTTTCTGCTTGTTAGCGTGAGGTCTGTGTAGACATATTGATTGCATAATGTCAAGAACAATAGAAATAGTTCTACGAGAGGTCAAATAACAAAATATAAGTGGCATGTTTCGATAGTGTTGAAGGCTTAGGATAAAAAAAATTGGCAGATCCAACGTACAGTGGGAATGGATAATAAGCGAAGCATGAATGAGAAATGTTTATTTGTCACTTTAAAATCAGCACCACGTTATGAGGTGGAGGTAAATGATGCCGTACATGACTTCCGTGTCAAGATTTTCATGCTTGGATGTGTCGCTTGCCTTCCTCATCTATTCACGTCACGTGATACCAAATTTGGTATACGTAGAGCTGACGAAACGGCCGCATACACACTATGAGCGTGGTACGTTGTCATGTTCTTACATGACACGCGTGTTAGGATTATCACGTTCGCATTAGTCATGAATTTTGTTATCCATTGACGTCACGTAACACCAAACTTGGAATATGTGGAGCCAGCGAAACAGCCGAAAGCGCATAATGAAGGGCCCAATATACTCCAATGTAGCGTTGACGCGCGCGCACGCTGGAAACAGTGACGCTACGTTAGCGAAACACGAGCACTCTATATTCTGACACCAGGCGCGACCAGCGTCTGTCAGCACGGCCCGACGGCAACCGGCTCGAAATGCGACATGCTGCGTTTCGCACTGATGTCAGAAAGTAACATTACTCTATGCCGATGCTTTACCCAGACAACACTGCGTCTCCTTCTTTTTGTCACGGAGGGACGCCGGACACGCTGAAATGTGCATGTATCAAAGCAACGCAGCGCGGCACGCGCCTTCGAGTTAATGCCATGACCTGCGCCTGGCGTGGCAACGCCGGCGTGACGCGACGAAATGAACGCCGGCGAGCACGCGCACCGCGTCATGTCGGAATGTATTGGCACCTTGATTGTGGCTTGTAGTCATGTTCTCACATGACACGCATTTAACTGTTGTTCTTTCTGCACCAGTCATATACTTTTGTTATCCATTGGCGTCACGTAATACCAAATTTGGCATATATGAAGCTGGCAAAACGTCCGCAAGCGCATCAATAGTGTGGCATGTATTCATGATGTTACATGACACGCATGTAATTTTTATCACGTTTGGATGTGTCCTTTACCTGTGTCGTCCGTTCGCGTCACGTAATACCAAGCTTGGAAAATGTGAAGCTAGCGAAACGGCCGCGAGTGCATCAAGAGCGAAGCATATAGTCAACTTGTTACATGACACGCATCTCATGTTTATCATGTCTGCACCAATCTCGTACCTTCGTCATTCATTCATGTCCCGTTATACCAAATTTGGTATCAGTAACGCTAGCAACATGGCCGCCAGTCCATCAGGAGCGTGGCATGTCGCCATGTTGTTACATGACACGCATCTCATAATTATCATTTTGGCACCAGTATTATACCTTCGTCATCCATTAACGTACCGTAATACCAAATTTGGAATATGGGACGCTGGCCAAACGGCCGCTAGCGCATCATGAGCGTGGCATGTAGACATGTTGTTACATGACACGCAACTCGAGATTTTTATGTTAGGATCTGTCGCTTGTGTTTGCCATGAAACCATGTCATACCATACCCGTTTTGCAACATACCATGTGAACGAAATCACTGGAAGAGCTGCAGGACCATGAAATGTATATTATGATATTCATGACATAAATGTCGTGATTTTCATGTGATGACTAGTCAAATATGTTCCTCGTACAGTCATGCTATGCCAAGTTTGGTATTGATAACATTATCGAAACGGCCAGGAGAGCTAAAAGTCGTAGGCGGCTGGATGATAGATAGATAGATAGATAGATAGATAGATAGATAGATAGATAGATAGATAGATAGAATAATAGATAGATAGATAGATAGATAGATAGATAGATAGATAGATAGATAGATAGATAGATAGATAGATAGATAGATAGATAGATAGATAGATAGATAGATAGATAGATAGATAGATAGATAGATAGATAGATAGATACGCTTAAAGTCGCCGAAGTTCGCTAAGAAATGCTTCGCAGTAAAAAAACTTTATTTGCTTGCGAAATTCACTAATTTATGGCCAGTTCTCTCAAGTTTCAACCGATAATAGTGGACACTATATACGGTTTAAGTTTGCTGCAAATATACCGGGACACGTGAATTCCCTTCAAATGCCATTTGCAAAGAATTTTACGTTTGGCAGCAGCCTCAGCTAGAATAGGCTGGCATAATAAAAAAGTTTAAAGGGAATAGCTTCACATAAATATTGCGCAATAAACACATCCACGAGGATATATGTATGTTTCTTTGTTATGCTGAACGCGCTCTTTTGGCGTAACACAGATTGTCATCAGCGATTTGGGCATCCATAACACGGAATTCGCGCAGTTCTTTTCAGCCACCTTGCCACAACGAGTACCCTTCCGCCAAAAGAAGAAAACCCCAATGCAGTAATAGTTGCCCTGATAACTGAATAGAACGAGCAAACTATACTATTATTTTAAGTAAAAATGAAAAAGGAGCACGCACCGAAAAGGACAAGCCGAAAATATAAGACAGCGCCACACCAGGAGTACCAAGCCTGGAGGAAGTGTGAAGCTGAGCGGCCTTCTGCGTTCCTCGTCAGTTCGGGCAAGTACATGAGGGTCATTTGTGACATTGTGGTATGTCTCGCTTCTGGCGGCCGTTAACTGAAAGAAGGGTGGTCGAAAACGTCCAGAAATTCGGCAACGACGCTTGGCTATAGTTAAGAAATGATTGTGTGCGCCTGCAGAAGCCAGAGTGGTCAAAGCTTAATAGAAACGTCTTGGTTGGCTAAGCTTGTCTCAAAGTCTAGAATACAGCTGTTCAACACGTCTACAACAAACTTGTAGTGCCATAGGAAGTCGTCTTCGATTATCACTTAGCGCACATCCGCGGTGACAAACAGCCAGCAAAAGGTACGTAACAGGCCGATGTCATGAGCCACAGACTTTTGCCTATAGTCAATCTGCTGACCGCGGTGAGAGCAGGGAAGTCGGGAGGATGGCGTCGCCAGCGTAAGAGGGCTATTAACGTATTTCAGCGCTAGTAACGGAGAAATTGTAGTTCTTGGTCAAACTATCGGTAACGTGGAAAAGGCCAATGTGCATAGGGCTGGCAACAGCGGTCACCGTCACTGTTTATTCTGGTTGTTTTCCCCTTACGAACAAGGCTGGCGGCAGCTGTTTGCACGTCATTGGTAGCAACGATGGCACAAGCAAAGGCTATTCGAACTGGTAGAACGGTGGCCACAGAAATTAGGGCTGAGGCGGTGAGCTCGGGATAATGAATGTGGCTGGTTTGTTTGTAAGGCGAAGCCATCAGCCATAAGTTTCTCAATTTTTCGGTTGAGCTCCTCATTATCACTGAGGAGACATGTGTAACTGCTACTACTACCTGTGCTGTCGGGGGAAGCATTCGTGGGGTGACAAAGTGTGGCCGCGGAAGCAAGTTTGACATCTATCATTTTGTCGGCTAACTGAGCCAGAGATACCAGTGTCGATGAAAACGTGGCCACAATCATGCGCACCTGCATTGGGAGGCGCTGCGTAAAAAGTTCTCAAATAAGTGTGCTGTTTGGTAACGCAGTGAGGTCGGACACAATGGCCGAGCTCCTTTAATGTAAGCTGTTGATGCAGCCCATGTTCTTAGGTGTGGGTGGTGGAAATCATGAACGTTTCCTTAACATGATCATAGGGGTGATCTGCTGGAGGAAAACATAGCACATTGCAAACGACCGTTGCAATATGAGGCGGGAGCGCTCCAGCGATATGGTCGCTTGTATTCAACTTCGAAGTGATTATGTATAATTTTCTAGCCGCTGACGATAAAACACTGTTTCTAGAGTGACAAAACAAAGTTCTGAGTTTGACCGCCAGAAGTCAAGGAACTTGAAAGCGGAAATCTCGGGCTCGTGGGGCTGTGGCGATTGACGATGGTTAGGGTTCTTGACGAAAGGTCATAAGTGTCCGGCTTGGCAAAGGGCTGCGAAGACTGTGGTGCGCTAGTTCCTAGCACCCATAGACCAAACAAATTGGCTGCGGCAAGCAGAAACAAGGAAGCGAGATTGATCTCGCAATGTCCAAGTCACAAACTTGTGGTAACAGGAAGACAGACGTGGATGATGTGACACCACAAACAATATACTTCGTCTGAAGCCATTTAGTATGACGCAAACAGGACCAGGCATGGCCATCTCATGCGTGAAGCGTAGTCGTAGTCATCTTCTGGTTGGATTCTCCTGGTGATGTGGGGTGGGTGGAAAACATTTATTATTATACTTACAGTGAGTTGTATGGATGGGAAGATGCTGATGGAGCCGCCTTTCACAAAGACTGGGAGGTCTCTCTATTCTGGTATCCCTTTGCTGCCACAGCGGCCCAGGCTCTATAGCCACCAATTCCTGTTGGGCTTCGATGTCAAATAAGCTGAGCAGGACAGACTCCCTCTCCTCTAGGGTGGAATGGGGTGAGGAGGTGGGATTTGAGGATTACGCGCTAGCGCGCTGCACATCGTAAGCCACCAGAGTGGCTCTTATTTAGTGGGGACGATTGTTTAGAAGATCCTTCTCCATCCAGCAGTATCGCCCACGTTCGACTTGCGCTTCCGATCACTGCTGTTTCGCTAGACTGAGCCTCCCGCTGTATTGTCACTAACAAGCGTATCGTCGTTAAATCCCTAATAAACCTCTCACAATTTTATTAAAACTCGGTTGTTGCTGTTGTCATTGTAGAGGTCGCAGCCGATTATCCTGAGTTCACAACTGTCTTGTCTGACGGTGCGACGTTTTTGTGTATTGATGCGATGGCGTCAAAGACCTCGCCTCACGTAATTGTTGGTGCTGCGAGGTCTGTGCAGGTGACGGCGTCGTTGCTACCGAGAAAAAATCAACTACGTGGCCGAGAGATTAGGAAAGAAGCAAACAAAATACATATCAAACCCCTTCATTTCGAGTGAGCACTGAATCAGGTCGTCTACATGGCAAGTAGCTGTTCTACCAGCAAGCCACGCTTTAGCGTCAGATTCATTTCATGAAGAAACACTAAATGAATGTCATGTAGTGTAAGAGTTTTCCGAATGCATGTTATAATTTATGGGTCAATCGGACAATCACGCCGGGCGTCAAAACATGTGAACTGAGCAATATGCGCGTGTTCTAAAGGTCCACTCATTACAATGCAATCAGACGTATTTATTCATCAGCTGTAAACGCGTCAAGAAAGTATGTAGCTGCTTGGCATCACGTGTTGCTTTATGGACGCGTAGTAGGCCCTTCAAGACAGCAAACAGATGCTAGGATTGTTTGTAGGCATTAAAGATAGTTTGATTAGATAAACTAGTATAATCATTTATAAAATTTACCCTGTTAAAGAGTACGAGGAAACACACTTCAATAAATGAAAAGTTATTTCAGCAATATGCTGCAGTGTGCAAGCATAAACAGAGAACAAAGATCTCTATGAAACGTTGTTCAAAGTGTGCATAAAGCTAGTATACTGGGACCACTACTTTTTTATTTATTTATTTATTTATTGAAAATACCTTACAGGCCAGAAGGCATTGAGTAAGGGGGGTTACAGTGAAAAATCGCATGTAAATTTCAAAATAAAAACGGTACAATGTCGGTTAGTAATAACAAAAAAAATTAACAAAGCAATAAGTCAGCAATACGTAAACATGGCGATGAAGTATATGAGAACACTCCGTGACATAAAAACCCTCGGAAAAGAAGTAAAAGAACGTCAAGATGAAATATTAAGGAACTGCGTCTGAACTTTTTGCCGAAACGTGTTGGGGTTGCTATCAGAGGCGATATCGTCGGGAAGATCATTCATGCTGTTGACATTAGCTTCATAAACAATTAAAGACAGTATTTCATATTTACGGATGAGACTTCCAATTGTTTTTCACGGATGCATATTTAAATGGCTCTATTTCAGCAACAAATACGACACTAGTTGACCTGTACAATGAAAATTGAATGTTTAGAAACAAAACCCGCATTGCTTCATTCAAAAGGCGCAACGTACAAAGACATTTTCAAGTTCCGCCTTCACGACCTGATGATTGATATTTTTGTCTGTTAAATCACAGGAATGCATTATCATACGCATGCCATTCAAAAACTGATATTGTAAGAAACAAGTTATGCCTTGTATCTAAGGTTTTAGGAATTGACTAGTCAGGACTTGTCAGTCATTTTTACCGACTGCTCGTTTGTTAATCACTTAAAATACGTTTCTTTGTTCGCAGTCACGCTATGGTGTTTTGGTGTGGGGTATCGGCTGCTTGCATTCAAAGCAGAAATCCATTGTAGCTCAAACAAATTGACAGATCCTACGTACAGTGGGAATCCGTGACATGCGAAGCACGAATAAGGAAGGTTGATATGTCACTTTAAAATCAGCACAACGTTACGAGGCGGGCGTAAATTATGTCGTACATGACTTTCGTGTCCTGATAATCATGTTTGCGACTTGCATTTGTAGTCGTATTCCATTCACGTCACGCAATACCAAATTTGGTATATGTGAAGGTATTGAAACGACCACAAGCACGCTCTCAGCGTAGCATGTAGTCATGCTTTGCTTCACACGCATGCCATGACTATCGTGTTCTTGCAAGTCATATACCTTTGTCATCTATTCCCTTCACGGAACGCTAAATTTCGTATATGTGGAGCTAGCAAAATAGCCGCCAGTGTAGCATATGTAGTGATGTTTTACATGAAACGCATATATGAGTCTGATTTTTGGACATGTAACCTACTTTCGTCGTCTACTGACGTCCCGTGATACCAAAATTGGTATATGTGGAGCTAGCGAAACGGTCGCCAGTGCATAATGAGCGTGTTAGGTTGTCATCTTACATGACACGCATATCGTGATTATTATGTTTGCACAAGTCATAAATCTTCGCCATTCATTAACGTGATGTAATCCCGATGTTGGTGCATATGGAGCTGCGAAACGGCCACGAGTGCACCATGAGCATAGTTTGTAGCCATGCTTTACATCACACGCATAAATTTTTATCATGTTTGGTGGACATGTCATTTACCTTCGTCGACCATTCACATCACGTAATACCACATTCTTTTGAATATGGGAAGCTAGTGAAGCAGCCACGAGTGCATCATGAGTGTGGTAGGTAGTGATGTTTTTACATGACATGCATGTCGTAATTTCCACGTTAGAATCTGTCACTTATGTTCGCCATGCAGTCATGTAATACCATACCAGTTTCACAATATATTATGTGATTGAAACTACCGCAAGAGTAGCAATACCTTGAAAAGTAATTCATGACATTTATGACATGCATGATATTTTATGATATGACTAGTCATTTATTCTCGTTACACAGTCATGTTATGCCATACTAATTTGGTATAGATACAATTATCGAAACGGCCAGGAGAGCTAAAAGTCGTACGCGCATAGATAGATAGATAGATAGATAGATAGATAGATAGATAGATAGATAGATAGATAGATAGATAGATAGATAGATAGATAGATAGATAGATAGATAGATAGATAGATAGACAGACAGACAGACAGATAGATAGATCGATAGATAGATAGATAGATAGATAGATAGATAGATAGATAGATAGATAGATAGATAGATAGATAGATAGATAGATAGATAGATAGATAGACAGACAGACAGATAGATAGATAGATAGATAGATAGATAGATAGATAGATAGATAGATAGATAGATAGATAGATAGATAGATAGTTAGTTAGATAGATAGATAGATAGATAGATAGATAGATAGATAGATAGATAGATAGATAGATAGATAGATAGATAGATAGATAGATAGATAGATAGATAGATAGATAGATAGATAGATAGATAGATAGATAGATAGATAGATAGATAGATAGATAGATAGATAGATAGATAGATAGATAGATAGATAGATAGATAGATAGATAGATAGATAGACAGATAGATAGTATAAGGTACACACGTTGTGAACATTCAATTAATGCCAAGAGTTGAAATTTATGAACGTGTGAAGGATTGTTAGTGGCATCCTGAAAAACCGAGTTCAGTGAAAGAAATAACATCTTTTGCTCCATAGCACGCTTATATCCCCTAAACGTCGTCTGGAGCCACCAAACAGATTTATTATTGGAAGATTACACGATGTCGAACACACTATGGCTTCCAAATTCTGAAATATTCAGTACCACACACCCGATAAATTAAATTTGCCATCAAACAATTGCGCCATTGTTTCCGTACAGAACATGTGTCTTTTTTGTGTACTAGCATGAAGGAAAGCATGGTTTCTAAAAGTGTGTTCAATGAGCCACTGATAAACGTTCCCGAGCTCCGCATTCGCCATTCACTTACATGGTAAACACGGTGTGTGATCGAACTCACAAACTTTTATTCCTGACGCCCCGTCACCTATGAGTAGATCTCAGCGCGTAAAAAACACGTGCGAGCTACGCCTTAAATCCCGTCAGCCGCATAAAGTCAGTTAAACTCCGAAAAATGGCCATGCAGTCAAATTATTGCCCATGATATTGCACTTGACTCTCAGGAGTTTCACATCACCCCATGCGCATTTTTACCATTTATATTTCGTGCTGAAGATAAAGCAGTGGATAGCCTGCATGTCTTTGTAAGAACATATGTGTGCGACCAAGCATTCTCGACACAAGCCTGCCTGAAAAAATTGGCCCCGTATCTGCATGTTAATATGCTAATGTAGTCGAAAGACAATGGTCTTGCTTGTGGAGAGAGTGAACAAAACATTTATTTGATGTTCTGCGCAAGAAAAGCAGTGAATGGCATTCTGGAGGCGCTGCATTAGAGTGCCTCGAGCATGCAGCGGAGGCGAGCGGGCGCATCAAGTCACGTCACACGTCAGACATGAGCGCCATCTGGCAGTTTTTTTGGACGCGCTCCGTTAGAGTGCCTCGATCGTGCAGCAGAGGCGAGCGAGCGCATCAAGTCACGTCACACGTGATAAATGAGCGCCATCTGGCAGTTTTTTTTTTTTGACGCGCTGCGTTAGAGTGCCTCGAGCATGCAACGGAGGTGAACGAGCGCATCAATTCACGTCACACGTGAGACATGAGGGCTATCTGGCAGTTATCATGGAAAACGAAATAGGCGTCTCAGAGGTGATAAGGTGTAGCCGCTGGATAAAAAATTGGCCCCGTATCTGCCTGTTATTCAGCGAATGTCAAAAAGCCATAGTCTTGCGTCTGGAGAGATTGAACAAAACGGTTATTATTTAGATGTTCTGCGCAAGAAAATTGGTGAATCCTAATCTGGAGGCATTGTGTTAGAGTGCCTCGAGCGTGCAGCGGAGGCCAACGAGTGCACCAAGTACGGCGCGCGTAAGACACGAGTGCTATCTGGCAGTTATCTTGGAAACGGGGCGCTCCCGCCATGCGCGCCTGTCTCGGAGGTGATAAGGTGTAGAACGCAAGGCGACGGGTAGGTGCCACTACCATGTGGTCTTAGCAAACCGTTCGAAACACTTCCCTTTTCGTGCAAGCGTTGCATGATGAGCACTGCGTAATAAGAGCTACGGTTCTTAGAATAACTTATGTCTGCCTTTTCTAGTAAAACACGCACATGCAGAATATATACGTGTTGTTATGGTGCCCCAGGCATCTACAATAATTGCTGTTTAATTGACAATTGCACAAGTATGAACCCTGAACCTTGAGCAACATTGGTGGGCGCTGCGGATGGGGTCAGCCATTTCAAGTGCCCGATGCCCTTAAGAGTAGACAAACAGACAAATTGACAGACAGACAGGTGGACGGCCAGACAGACAGACAGACATACAGACAGACAGACAGACAGACAGACAGAAATTTTTGCGTCGAAGGTCCCCAAGAAAGACTATCATGTTAAAAAAAGCGCCGTAATCGGCTGAATAAACAGCCAGCCTACGACTGGCTCTGAGTGTCAAGGAGCCCCACGTCCATTTGTTGGTGCAAAAAAAAATGGGTTGAATTAGTTTTATGTCAGAGAATGAATTATTTATAAACTTTTGCGTTTGAATTTATAGCAGGTTATTGTTGTGTAAGCCGAATAAAAAAATTTGCCCCGTATCTGCTTGTTTCACTGCAAATGTTGCCGAAAGACAATAGTCTTGCGTGTGGAGAGAGTGAAGAATACGTTTATTTGATGTTCTGTGCGAGGAAATTGGTGAATTGTATTCTGAACGCGCTGCATTAGAGAGTCTTTATCCGTGCAGCGAATGCAAACGAGTGCATCGAGGCACCTTAGATACGAGTGCTATATGGCAATTACGAAAGAAAGTGTGCATGCCCACGGAGAAAGATGCGCGCCTGTCTCGGAGGCGAAAAGGTGTAGAAGGCAAAGCAACGGGCAGTTTCCACCACCGTATCGTCTTAGCAAAGCGTTGGAAACGCTTGCCTTTTTGAGCATCGCGTTGTAGTAGTGTCAGCGTGATAAATGCTACGGTCCTTAGAATTAGTCGTGTGTGCCTTCTCTAGTACAAACACACACATGCAAAACACTGACGTAAGGTTATGATGCCTCAGATATGTGCAATATTTGCTTTTTAATTGTCAATCGCACTATTATGACTGCTGAAACTCGAGCAATATTTGTGGGCACTGCGGATACGGTTCGCCGTTTGAGGTATTGTTTAGTGCCGTTGGAGGTATCGTCACCGTGGGCAAACAGACAAATGTACAGACAAACGGATAGACAGAAAGAAATACAGATCAAAATTTTCGCGTCGAAGTTCCTCAACAAAAACTATCGTATTTAAAATGCTCGCATAAAGCGGAAACAGCGGAAGGGACGTTTCTCATGTGAAATCGCACGTACTCTAGCAGCCACGCGCTACATCTTGGTCTAGTCGTGACGCTATTTTGTTAATGTTCTTGGACGCGCGCTTACACAACGACTGTATTGACGTCGTAGCTCCTGCGTAATAAAGTTCTTTTTGTTATAAAATCCCCTTGTCTACATCGCCTAGCCTTCACATTTGGCGCAGTTGATGACGAAGCATGCAGAGAAAACCAAAGTCACTCGTCTGTTTTGTTTCAGTTTGTGTTGTGTAGAAGCTGCCTGCCACACTCCCTTTGCCTCCTCTAAGCCTCCTTCCAGCTTGTGCACCAGTTTATGACCACAATGGCGCTTGAAAACTGTAATGAGGCCACTGTGGAAGAACTAAATAGGTTCAAAACGGACCTTATACTCATGAACTTTCGTGATGCAATCTGGAGACGACTAGTCCGAAGGACAAAATAAATGAATGCTTGCTTCATGACTTCGCCCAAGACTATCCACAATCTGGTGTACCAGACTGGACAGCTGAGCAGTCGGCTATTACTTCAAGTACGTAAGTGCTGACTGACTCACTACAGCAGTTTTTGACGTTATCCCAACGGTTTACGCTTCTAATCCAAGCTATGTTGCCGGACCTTTCGGATTCGCCGCCAAGCCTCAGTGAAAAGAGTAGCATTTCAACCCACCAGTGGCTTGAAGGACTCAAGCGTACTTAAAGATCGGCGTCATGAACACCATGTACTTTCCTCGCCGTAACGCTTGGTAAGCTACATCGCCCTGCCAAATATTGAGAGAGCTGCGCTACTAAACCATTTCAACACATGAAAAAACTTCAAGACTGCGTTCTAAAACCAGTTTAGGGACAAACTTCTGCTCTTGTCGAGGGAGCATGTCGCCAGACGGGAGCAGTCTACCAGTAGGACCCCTGTTGACTACTCTTCGGTGAAACCGTGCGTAAGTTCAAGATGCCTCGCCTAACTGAAAGATTCTGAGCGCATTGAATATGCCCACAGGGTGTGTGCGACACACACTTAAAAACAACTATCGCTGCCCCACGATCACAAACTGTGAGCAAATATCTTGCCACCACCACCCAACACAGCTGAACTATTGAGCGCGCTTCTGTTTTTCAAAGTCAGCCACCCATTACAGCCAGAACCTAATGTCAAGAGCGCCTGCCATGCCTTTGCAGCAGATTGGTATTATTAGCGACAAATCTCCTTCACCAATCGATATAGATCAGTCACCAGTCTCATGTAGCATTTCCTCATAACCATTGAAAGAGCAAGACAGTAGTTATTCTGCCATCAGCTACAGAATTGTCGCGCCTTCTCATTCCTTCGGGGATCAGCAAAACAAGGCTAGATGCTATAATTTTCGCCAGACTGGCGATGTTGCATCCACGTACCCTCGTTCCGGGTGTAATGCTCAGATATCCAGTCAACAAACGGGTCTACCGTTCGTGGCGTGCTTTCAAGCTTCAGAGCCACTCAAAGAACCACTTGTTCAGTGTGCCGTAATGCAATCCGACATTGCACTTATAGGCCCTGTTGATGCCTTTTCAAACAATGGTTCAAAGTACACCATACTCTCAATGAATGCCACTGTATCTTACAACCTGCTTCTATGGACGAAACCTCGCATACCTGTTCTAGGTGGTGGCACCGCCATTCCAGTAGGTACGCTGTGTACTCGTGTTTCGGTGAGGATCCTTTCCGCAGTGTGTGAGGTTCTCGTTCTAGCTAGAGACCCATTGCCTTTGATTGTAGGAGAGGAACGGTTTGAAACCACTCACGCTGAGTTCCTTCTCTGGACACATGATCCAACATAATTTCACCATCCCGAGCAAGATTTGCCATGTAATGCCTCGAGAAGGTGCTACCGAGAATGCCCTGTGGTGTTGGGTTGTCTGGTAGCTCCAAATCTCCTCGTACACAAGCAGTGTCTTGCACAGCCTGTTTACAGTTTTTGCCATTGCCGGACAACACCAAGCCCTCAAGATTATGCCTCGAACAAAATGAACAGTCACCTAAAGTGATGTCTTATGAACCATACAGAGCGCGGCATGACTCGAACGATGCCATGTCAGAAACACCACGGCCGCCGCTACGTGATGATCACGCAAGTCCACAGCTACAAAACATGTAATTGCAGTTCAAGACGTACTGCACCAAGGTGGTGACCTCTTTGCCACTGATGACACTGAGTTGGGCTTTATAAAGGAACTGAACACTTTATTGACCTCTTTCCGGATGCATCATCATACATGTCAACCGAATGGCACAGTAACGATGATATCGATTTCATTGAGCACCAATGTCAAAAGCTTCACACAAAGAAATCAGCTGTCAAGTTCTTTGATGTCTGAGTTCGGACCGTTATGAAAGAGGAGGATCAGTATGTTAAAATCAGCCTTAAAATGGACTTTTACCGTTCGTTATAGGTATCATATAGAAACATCTCTAACGCATACACCTTGGATACATCATGTCATCATGCACACCAATTGTAAACGATCCCGCATTGGCCTATACCTAATATCTCATAAAGAGACTTTAGGGGACTTATACTATCAGTTCGTCATTGATTATACCTAAAACAATGTGCAATATATTGAGACGAAAACACAGAGCCGTAATACTGTATTCCAGTCCATCGACTGCATTAACTTCGGCCACCGCGGTACCAAAAAGTGGTTGGACATTACCTTTCCTGGTCTAAGGGGAAAAACACTGTTCCAAGAAATTGGTACTATTGCCCCTTTTTCATATTCTACAGAGCAGCATTACAAACATAAATGACAAACAGTCATATGGTGTCGACTGTTCGCTGCCGAAACGCCCCCGCTAGAACCTCGTGCCGACTTGCTATGCAGTGAAGGTGAGGCTGAAGCAGGATTCAAACTACCTTGAGGTTGTGGATAATGATGATATGTGGCGTTTAACGTCCCGAAACCACCATATGATTATGAGAGTCGCAGTAAAAGGCTCCGAAAATTTTGAACACCTGGGGCTCCTTAACGTGCACCCAAACCTGATCACACACGCCTGCAATATTTTAGCGTCCATCGGAAATGCAGGCCCTACAGCCGGGAATCGATCCCGCGATTTGAGGGTCAGCAGCCTTAGCAACTAGACCACCAGGGTGGGGCCTGTGGAACTGGAGGTGGACATTTTTTCCTTTCCTAAAAAGTACATTTTGGGACCTTTCTGCGTATGTAACTAAACAAATATCTCTATGCAAAAATATATAACGCACATTCTAATTTAGGACGAAAGCATGACCGAAATAAGAGACAAAACGCAAAACTTTTTGACTTTGTCCCAACATTATGGCAAAGTTCTGGCTTCGTTTTATACGGAAGTATTTAATAATATAATATACTAACATATAAAACCGCAAACCGCAATATTTCACCGGCGAAAACATCTATTCTTTTAATACAAAAACCTAAACGTGCAGCATATTGAAATATTTCACAAAGATGAAGAGAAAAAAAATGTTGGACAAAACTATTATACTGTCACAGTCACGAAAGAAGAGAGCACTGAGATTAAAAAACTTTATCGCAGTGTTTGTCCAAACTAGTAATAATACATGAATTATTTTTCCCGACACAGTCTCACTTGGGTTCCCAAATTTTCAAGGGCTATATATATAAATATTAAGGGAAAGAAGTGTATACCTAAGGGCTCGTTTTTCCGTGTTTTTGACAGAACATTAATGAGATCTAACAGACAGTATCGCCAAGGAATGTACAGGGGAAGTTATTAGAACCAATGGAATGTAAATATGAAGAAAGAAAAGTGGATGAAAAAAATAACCAGCCGTGAGAAGGAATCAAACCTACGACCTTCGAATAACGCATTCGATGCTCTAACCACTGAGCTACCACAGCGGCCTTCCCTCCATCCACTTTTTTGGGTTTATATGTGAATTTAGAAGTAGGAGTGACAGTCAGCGCCATCTATAAGCCAAACGACGAGTGTGAACCACTCTTTTATGCGCATGTTTGGCGTCACGTAGCACGTGAACTTATTACGAGCGAGCAGCTGATTATATATCTATTACTGATTATATATATGATGCTTATATGATTATATATATATATATATATATATATATATATATATATATATATATATATATACATATCCCATACCTACATATATATATATATATATATATATATATATATATATATATATATATATATATATATATATATATATATATATATATGGTTTGTCGGCTAAGAGATTTTGAAAATCTTTGGATGAATACCGGAAATGACAAATTATGTGTACAATATTGCATCATCTACAACTGGTAAGCGAACACACGCTGGCCTTTACCTGAAACATCCTAAAAGCGTTTGAGAAACTTTAGAAATACTCTACATCCTGTATATTGGCGGTTGTCATGTGTGCATAGAGTCCGTATTTTTTCCTTCTAAGTTTTCAATAATGAGAAACTCTAATTAGTTCACTGAATTTAGGTACTAGGCTGCCTAAAATAACCTCAGTATTAGGCTTGAAGTTGTTCGGAAGTCTGTACTGTCCTATTTTTGACAAAGAAGAGCCAAATATATAAAAACCACCAAATATGAAATAGATGACGATGGTTGCTTTCCTTTATTGCCGCATCAAGCTGAACTTCACGATCTACGACGAACGCGGCATAAAAACACGCTACGCCCGTTTAGATGAAGACAGAGCAGTATTGAAACAAATTGCTCAAGATGACTGGAAAACTTGAGTGGTTATATATTTTCTTTTTTGCTGGTCTTGTTGATTGCTGCCATAATTCGGGGACTAGTAATGTAAGACAATCAAAGTGGCTTAGGTGATCCTCCATCATCCCCCAAAATAAAGCCTGTTGCTTTTTCACGTCATATAAATTATTACCTATCAAGCTATCTATGTGCTGTTATCAATCACGCGTTTTAAAGCCAAAATACATACATGTTTCTAAGCTAGGCGTATTTTTTGCTCGCTTGACATTTTCCCGATTATAATTCTTCAAATTACTGCATATTTCAATGGCAAAAAGTAGTTTTTACTTTAAAAAGTTATTGAACATGACGGAGTTTCGAAACTTGCTCATTCCACAAGATAATAAAGTTCGAAAAACTTTCCGCTTCGGGTTTCTGGAGTGATTGAGCGCAAATCAATAATGGCTTACTGTTTCCAGCAAAAGCGGCTTTTTTACGGCCTTCGCTGGAATGTAGCCTGAGGCTACACCAGGCACCGGAACCTCAGCGCTTACTTTGGTTTCAAGGAACATGCATGCTCGCAGCGGTTGCCGGGCATTCTAAAATCTGGTAGAATGCAGGAAGGTTGAAGTGAATGTTCGCACTTATTGGCTTTCACAAGTTCCTACATTTGAAAAAAAAAATAACACCTCTGAATAACTTATATTTTGTGTAAAGTTTTCTCATAAACCTCATTTTGCGAATTTTAATTCAGGCGAAGCGCTCGAAGTGATTGACTTGAGTTTGCAGCGCTTGCCTCCGCTCCTTCTCACCCCTCGTTCAGCGATATTGCAAGTTGCATCGCGTTCAGTTATCTCGCTTGGTCGGCGTGCCAACTATGGGAAAGATGAAGACAGGTATTTGTGGCGCGCAGGTACGCCGAACAAGTGAACTTTGCATTCGCCGAAGATGGTTAAATCGGGCCACACATGTTTTCTGCGGCTCTGCGGTGTGCTAACCCGGGGATATCTAGTTCCGCGAAAGTTTTTCAGTGCTCCCTAAAGGCAACTGGTGAGCACAATAATTTGAACCCATTATTTGAGCAGCTATTGATTTTGCATGAGTGCAGTGTCAATTTTTATTAAAAGGAGCGCGGTGACACGTGGCCTGCGCGCTCCGGCGGCTGCTTGCAGTGCTTTCAAGCGGGAGCGAGAGCAACCACAGTGTCTTTTCGCGTCAATCCGCAGTGAGCAAAAGAACCATTCGTTGCTGATATAGAATGGCAAGCTTTCAACCCCTCTCCCTTCAAGGCGATTGCCGTCGCTCGCGTAACAGCCCTAAAAAGGGAGGGGGTCGAAATCATGCCGCTGGTTCGATATCAGCTACGAATGGTTGTGTTGCTCCCCGCGAGATGACGCGAAAAGATTCTGTGGTCGCTCTCACTCCCGCTTGAACGCACTGCCAGCAGCCGCCGGAGCGCGCAGGCCATGCGTCGCCGTGTTCGCTTTCGTAAACATTGACACTGCACATGAGTAAACCCACTTCTCTGCAAGCCTGACTGGACTGACAGAAGTGTAGTGTCGCTTGACTGATTGGTGAAGACAGCAGTGAAGTTGTTGTCGGGAAAATGCGTTTATTCAAAGGAATGAATTCGAGGTGGCTCGGCTTCATAGCGTAAGATTCTTTTACTTCTGGCGTATAGTTCAAATGATCTCAAGTAATTATAGGATTCTGCCCACTTATGAAATTCATGTAGTTGGTTTGAAAATTTACAAGTCTTTACAACCAGTAATGTCACTCACGGACACGTGATGTCCTAAATGCTTTTAAATATAATTACGGATAATGTCACTGGAGCGTGCGTTTCGACAAGTAAGCTTTTCTTCTTCAAGGCAACGCTGTTACCCTGAAAAGAACAAATCCCCTTGCAGAAGTACTGATTCCAGCGACATTTTTTTTTCAATAAACTTCACATTTCTTCAAACCTTTCCATGCCTCTGAACTTCTGTCACCTATGGTACTCAAGTTCTTGAGGTAAACAATGCGCGCCGTACTAACAAAGGTGATTGAGTCAACTATGACGTGTCCAACTCGCGAATGTTTGAAATTTTTGCATTTATTCGGATATTGTGGTTGGAGTGATTGCGTATTAGATCCGTATGTCACTTGTAAGTTAAAGCTGGTTTTATAGATTAGCATTCTTACACTAAGTGCGTGTCTGTGCTTTTTTTATACAAAAAGTGCAATACAAAGCTCATTTTATTTGTGCCGGTAGAGTTTAGTCTCACTCAGAAATCAGAGAGCTCACCTTTCGCCGCTGCAGAACACCTGATTAATATTTTGAAAAATGAAGAACAAAGTTTTACGAGTTTCCGCTTCACCGGGGTGGCAGCGGACTTGAAAGAAGGCACGAGCGCATTTCGCTTGCATGTGAAGTGGGAAAGAAGCGCATACGCGCCACTCTTCACCTCCCGAATTTTAGTCCTTTCCCTCTATATTATTTGGCGACCTCACCAGTGATGCCATAAAAGAAATTTTTTGTTCGTAATTTTTTCTAGTCGATGCCTGAAAACGGCCAGTGATAAAAGTAGTGCTACCACTGCGTATTAGCATGCGAGAGCAAATACATGAAAGGCATAGGGAGTTTTCACCCCATTGCTCCACAAGACCTTATTTATGTGGAGATGAGCGAGAACTGGTATCGTACGACCGAATTTCTAAGCTTTTTTTGCGCATTGAAACAAAATATTCTCGTTACATTTTTTCTTGCTATTGCTGAAACTGAATTTTTGGAGGTTCCACACCCTCCATAACCGTAATATTTTCACTTTCTTTTACCAATCATGACATAATAGCACCAAACTTTTTAGCACTTTGTTACCCTCGGTGACGTTTGCATGTGAAGTGTGCTTTAAAACAGGCAACTGGGAGATGCACAACCGAAAAAGGAAGTTTGGACGATGATACATTTTGTAATAGATCGCTTTATTCCACACTGTACTTCCTTTTAACACTTCTATAAGTAATTTATTTTCAATATCTTTTCAGAAAAAATTCGTTTGTCTATGACAGTTACCTCTCCTAACTGACCTCATTTACACGAAGTTACATAAATATTTCAAGTGTTATCTTCACGTAAAAACCATAACGCGATCAACTTTTATGTAGAAAGATGTCAGTTTGCCGAAAGGGTGACTCATTTATTGTGGTAGGAAAAAAGCGAAATGTCACACGAAGAACAATCAGCTTGATACTTGCAGTGTGCAGCTGAAACTCAAATAAGGGTCCTCTAAAAATACGCGCAGATATACACAACACAAACGGGAAGTAGCAACAGTCACACTTCTTCTGCCTTTTTGTTTGAGCGATGCGCCGTAAGTGTCAACAATGCAGTGTCAACAACGCAACAGCCCAACGCTTTTAAATGCTTTTTTTTTTCTTGTAAACGAGGCCGGGAGTGAGAGTGAGGTGGTCCTTCTAGTTCTGCTGGATGCTCATAGCGCTTTCGAGCGTCTGCCACATACTGTCATGAAAAGTCCTCAGAATGCAGTCAACTTTAGAAACTGCTTCCCTAGTTTAATCAGCGCCGTCCTAACCAGATGGACTGTCCGGGTCAAAGATCGTCACGCAACGATTGATGCAAGGCCTGAGACAACCGGCGTGGCAAAGAGCTTGTCATGAGCCCCTTTTTGTGCAACCTGCTGCTGATGGAGCTACCAGAAACCCTACCAGGCAACCAGAAACACAATGTCACGCACTGCTCGTTGTATGCAGGCGAAGTGGCACACTGGCTTAAGGGACTCAGGCGGAACCTCGCGGCGATCAGGTGCTCTCTACTGCAATGTTTGCTGGCTGCCGTGGTCAGCTTATTCAAGGCAATCGGGCTTGTCGTGCCACCCACGAATACAAAGGCACTCTTGGTCTACCCCAGAGCTGCTGCGCAGAGGGCCAATCAAGGGTCCTTGCTGGGAGACCGGCTAATAACGTGGAGCACTGCAGTGACGTACTTTGTTCTAATAACTGATCACTTCTTTAATTCGATAGTCGCTGCTGAATTTGCCACGTACAAGGCCACCAGAAGCCAGCATGCTGTGATTAAGCTGCTAAGCCGGGGCCGAGAATTCATCCGCCGCACGTTCCTTCGCTTCTGCGAAGGTGCTGCAATGGCGTCGCGAACTTATCGATTGCCTGTAGTTTAACTGGCACCACACCTTAAAAAACAGTTGAAGCTGCGACAAAGCATAGCAGCTCGGCACTTTGTGGGAATCCCCTGCCACTCATTCATGGCTGCGTCACTGGTGGAAACCCTATCACTTCTTATACTTCGACATAGGCTGCATCATGTGCACTATCTTCACAGGGCCCCTAAGAACAGTGCCCTGCTTCGGAGATCGCAGAGCCGACCAGCATCACGGATGGAAGAAATGTGCACCCTCTATGATTATCTGGTGTCCCAGGCTCCTTGCCCTATCCCGCCCCATCCAGGGCACGAGCAGCTGTGGACGTGCAGTTGGAGGTGGAGAATCTGTGCAAATGGGGATCTCCGATGTGCCTGCTCCACCAGTGAGCCGTGGCGAAAATACTCGACAACCCGTGAGGTCACCTATTTATGTGTACAAACGGGTCTGTTTGGGACAACTTCCACCCGGCTGCGTCTGCCTGTGACGTACCAACGACTGGGATCACCATCTAGGGTAACCTTCCTTTCTGGGCTAGCTCCGGGTAGCTGAATCAACTGGCCTTCAATTAGCAGCCAACTACTTCGCTACCACACCCAAGTAGTGATGCTTTGCGCCTTCTGACCAGCCCTGCAAGTGCTGCTGCTACCAGTCTGGACTGGGTTCACCATGACGCTGCTGCACTCTCAGGTAACCGCCATCAGATTGAGCAGTGCGCGCCTGCCCCTCCTTGTTGGACTAGCTAGAAACGAGGAGGTCCACGCCACTGCAAGACAGTTCACCACGGTGACATCCCATTCACCAGCGTGGTAGCCCTGTCTGATTACTCCTGACAAGCCTGCGGTAGCTGCTACGAAGGGCTCACCCAATCAAGCGGGTGGTATGAGGCGATCCACCACCACCCCTACCAGAGACCGGCCTAGAGAGACGCGAGTGATGGCTGCTGCTTTGTCTCCAGGCCAGCAGGGTCTGGCCGACTGCACGCATGTATGCCACGGGTCACTCTTCATCCCCTGCGTGCGACAAATGTGGTGCCGAAGAAACGCTGAAGCCCATCATTTTCTCCTGCCTGTTCTGGCGGCTAAACGATGCATTATTGTGCGCCGCTACTGCCTTTTCGGTCTCCCTGCGTCAATTTTGGAGAACTTCCTCTTACGCGCGTGATCCTGGATACCAGTCCTGTGAGCTTCATTGAGGTTGCAGCTCGTGCAGACCTCGACGCCCTATAGATGAACGCCTTGGCATCGCCCTCCCTGCCTGGACTGACAAGATGCTCTCTCGTCCTTTAATCATCCTTCTAGGTTTTTTTCTTTTAGTTTCTATCAATTTTATTTTCATCTTCGCCATTACTAAGGCGCTGAACCATGCCACTACGACATGAGGCTCAAAATAGCGTCCTTTCAATATCTAGTTTCTGGAATCAACTTCTCTGTAGTAAACAGCAGCGCGGGGAGTGACCGCTCTGTGAAATACCATCTAAAGAAATTTCGTCAAGGCCTGGAAACTCCTCGCGTGATGTGTAACCAGTGGGCCGACACTTTACTCGCGCGAGCTCACCAGTGAATCATCTTTTCTCGATTAAAATTGTTGTTATATTAGTGATAAACGTCCATACACTTAAAAAAAATGCGGATGCCTAAAAGCACAAATAAACATACACACTTCATTTTGATTTTGTACTTTCTTTTATTTCAAGCACTCGTGCACTACTTTATGGGCAAGCGTGTCGAGTTTCCTTTGTTTTGGACTTGTCTTCCTGGGTGATTGATATGCGCAGTTTAACGTCCCAAAACCACCATACGATTATGAGGGACACCGTAGTGGAGGCCTCCGCAAAATTCGACCACATGGGTTTTTTAACCTGCACCCAAATGTGAGCACACAGGCCTATAACATTTCCGCCTCCATCGGAAATTCAGCCGCCGCAGCCAGGATTCAACCCCAAGATCTTCGTGCCAGCAGCCGAGTACCTTGGCCACTAGACCACTGCGGCGGGGCGACTTGTATTCTTTGTCTTGTTCCTAAATCAAGATGAGAGCTGACAGAAGGAAACAACGTAGTGGGATTATCATGATGAACAGTGGAAGTGCCTCAGACAGACTGCCTGACGTCTCGAAAGGAGGACCTACTTTTTTCAGAGGCACCGTGTCATCATTGACATGTTAGTTTTAAATGGTTGAGTAGTGACGTCAACTCCTGGTGGTAGCATGCGTCCCTTTTGATAATCACCATTTGAAAAAAAAACTATAAAACAAAGGAGTGCAATGGTCACTTCATTTCAAGTTGTGAAGCGAGGCCTGCACTCGTCTCTTTTATTGTTTCTTTTTCAGAATGCCCACTTGTTTCCTGTCGTTCGGGCGTTGATATGAACTACTTAGCAAATAATATTGCTGCCCCACAGAGAATGTTTGATTAGTAGTTGACTATCAGGTCCATAATCGCAGAAATAAAACTCTCTGAAGCCTTCACCTGCGTGCAAGTCCAGCGTTTAATCCTTAATTCTGCGACTATCTGGCACTGGACGTTCGTCTCTAGAAATTCTGGCATTGTTGAAGGTTGTTCTTGGTGCTTTCAGGTAGTATACGAAGGAATATACGAGTTTACGAATGATCGGTCAGCTGTCACCTCTTAATAAGTGCACGCGCCAGGTGACGCCAAATTGGCAGATAAAGAGTACTTCTTCAATGGCCGTCATGGCTACTGCCATCGCTGACTTACTCTCCCCCGTTTAGTGCACATAAATACCCCATAAATGAACGGGAGGATAGCCAGCGTTGTGTCCGGAAAAGACAGCGGGTGTTTCAGCATCTGGCGGTTTTCTTTATTTATTGTGATCTGTGTGCGCTTCTGTTCCTGACGTGCTTTCTATAGTATTCTCGCTCTTGGTTGATTTGAATTCTTTTTTATTGTCATGCCATTGACTGAGTGGTACCATTCTTTACCAAATGCTCAAAATATTTCCAAGTCAACTTTCATCACTGCCGAAATCACATTGGTATCATGCTTCAGTGCGGCAGATTTATCTATACTGCCTTGTAATTCTCAACTGGTTACGCGTCTCCGGATATCACTACATTGCCACCAACTACGACGAGAACACCAGAAAAGAAGCAATATATCAGTAACTAAGTTTGAATATATACAATGGACTTGACTCTAAACTGCTGCCTCGAAGTAAACATGCAGTTACTAACCTGGCAGAAAATATCCCTCGATGCTGCAGGTATAGCATAACAATATTAGAAAAAACATAAATTGAAAACTGCTGGGCCAAACGCTTATGAAAGCACATATTGCCCCATTTCTTTCCTAATGTTTTGTTACCACCCCGTCACACAACGTTCAGCGCAAACCACACCTACGATGTTCGAGAGGCTTCGACGCTGCAGTGGATCGTTTCGTAAAGATTACGCCCACATCGTGAACAATACAAATCATTCGAATACCTACGTCACCACTAGCGATAACGCTAGAATATTCGATGGCGAGGGTATAAACTCGGACAGGCTTCACCGCTTGTCAGTTGACCGACGGCGGACGTCCTGCTCGCCGCTACCATGCCAGTATCTCGCTGTATTCTTTCTTTTTACGTGGCCACAAGTTCGCCCAAATAAACAGTTTATCACTCGACCTGCAGTTTTCTCTCTTCATCCACGTCATGACCCCATGACATCTGGTGGAGGTGCTTCCCGTTCATGCACCGAACGCACCCTCCAGTCAAGAGCCAAGCCCCAATCGTGAACTAAGCATCCCTGCCAACCTCTACCTGCGAGCAAGCCGCCGGTAACAAGGCCTACCTCCGGAGTACGGTGCTGTACCCGTTAACAGTCACAAGCCCAAGGCCACCACCACTACTGCATCGACTAAGACATCCCATGTACTAAAGCCCACCATGGTTGTTATGCAGCAGCCAAAGGAGCCACCCAACTTCCACGGATCTTCATTTGAAGAACCGGAGACCTGGCTCGAGACATACGACCGAGTAGCAGCCTTGAACCAGGCGGACCCGGAATAAAAGCTGCGCCGCGTCTACTTAACCTGGGAGACGCGGCAGGAACCTCATTCGAAAATCGGGTGCCTGTACTTCGCTCCAAGGATCTCTTTCGCAGCACATTTTTTGTAACTTTCACGAGCATTGCCTGCAAAACAAGGGCCGCTGCTTTGCGGAAGACCCGGGTGCAGCTGCCAAACGAAAATGTCACCATCTTCACGGAAGAGATGATAAAACTGTTGCGGTACACCGATCATGCCATGGCTGAGGACAAGAAGCTCCGCTTCCTCGTGTGGGGCGTGAAGGAAAAATTCTTTGTGGCACTTGTTCGCAACCCGCCCAAGACTGTTGAGGAGTTTCTCACCGAGGCCACGACAAAAGAGAAGGCGCTTGAGATGCGCACAAGGCAATACGACCATCGCTCTTCAACAGCCAACTGCACGAAGCCCATGCCTTCAGCTCCGATGACCTGCGTGAGACGATCCGACAGGTTGTGCGGGAGGAGCTACGGAGCCTGTTGCGTTTGTCTCAGCCCCAAGTGTATTCCATTCTTGACACTCTCTGCGAAAAAGTTCGGCAATCGCTTGGAGTTTCCGAAGCTCCGCCGCCCCAGCCGCAAGCGATGAGCTACGCTGCAGCAACCCGACGCTACGCTCCCCTTCCACACCTACGTCGAGAGGCCGCACCGTCGCAGTGGAAGTTCCGCCACCAGCCACCGCCACCGTTTGGCCATACCGTCTACCCGCCGGCCAGCGCAATGCTCCGAGGAAAACCGACGTGTGGCGTGCCCCCGACCACCGACCACCGACCTCTCTCATACCCCTGCAGAGAAGCAGGGCACACCTACCGCCGCTGCCGGTACCGTCACGTAGTACTGCGTGGTTTCGCCGTAGACGCGCCGCGTCCGCAGCGGGGGAAAGACCCCGTGACATCGCCGACTACCTCGCAGCAGTGAAGTGGACACCTCGAGGAACTTTCCGTTCACCGTATTCCGGCCGCTACATGTCACTTCACCGCCGGCCGTTATCCAGGAAACTAAGGACAGCAACTACTGGAGGTATGGTTGCTGTGCGATGAGCTACCGAAGATCATCCAACGATGACGCCGTGACGGTACTCTTCGAAAACTACGCAAACCAGGCAAACCCCTGACGACAAAACCCCATGTACTGATGACGACCTCATGACACAGCATGGAAGCAGCGGAACAAGCCGACGTAACCAAGACCCGACGCCACGACCTAACTACAACGCGAGACGATGAACTAGTGACCTCGAAGCTCTTATCGACAGCCACAGTATAACAGGTCTCGTCGACACCAGAGCCGACTATTCGGTCATCAGTGGAGAGCTCGCTACCAAGTTAAAGAAAGTCAAGCACACCTGGGAAGGCCCTCAACTAAGAAGAACTGAAGGCCACCTAGTAACGCCGGAGGGAATCTGCACACCGAGAGTCTGCGTTAACAACCGCATTTACCTCGCAAGCTTCGTAATACTACCGTGGTGCTATAGAGATATGATCCTTGGTATGGACTTCTTGGGCCTTCATGGCGCAGTCATCGATCTGAGATGCAAGTTGATGACGCTATCAACAGAACAAACCCTAGCGCCACACACGCCACCCGGGAAGCAGGCCTTGAATGTACTGAAAGATCAAATTGCCGTTCCTACTCGATCCAGCGTCAGCATTTTCATTGGCTCCCAGAAATCAGGACGCATGCAAGGCGTCGTTTAAAGCGATCAGCAGCTGTTGATCAACCATGAAATTTTCGTCGCAAGAGGAATAGCTGACCTGAGAGAGGGGAAATCAATAATGATGTTCATGAACTTTTGCAACAAGTACAAACACGTGAAAAAGGCACGACAATTGCCTATTTTGAAGAAGTTGTCGAATCCAGCAACGTTATCGCCTTCAACGAGTCTATTGAACCTGCTTCGACGAATCGAAGTCTCCGCGGGAAGTTCGACATCAATCCAACCCTTCTGATGCATAAGCGAAAACGGCTGAAAAGCCTGCTCCGGCAATACTAGGACTGCTTTCATCGTTGCCGAAAGTTTTGCAGACACCAGTAGCAAAACATCGCATCCTAACAGAGAAGAGTACCAGACCACTCCGTGAGAGCCCGTACAGAGTTTTGACGTGAGAGCGGGAGGCCATAATTAAACAAGTAGACGAAATGCCACGTGACGACATCATACAACCTTCCAAAAGTCCGTGGGCGTCACGTGCGATGCTAGAGAAAAAGAAGGACGGCACCCTACGCTTCTCCGTCGATTATCCTCGCTTGAACAAAATCACGAAGAAAGGTGTGTACTCTCTCCAACGCATAGACGACACTTTTGATCGACTTCACTACGCGAGGTATTTTTTGTCAGTGGACCTCAAGACCAGCTATTGGCAAATTTAAGTTGACGAGAGAAACCGAGAAAAGACGGCTTTTATAACACCTGGTGGTCTCTTCGTATTCAAGGGGATGCCGTTTGGTCCTTGCTCGGCCCCCGCAACTTTCCAACGCGGTATGGATACCACGCTGGCTGGATTGAAGTGGCAGACTTGCTTCGTGTGCTTGGGCGATGTCGTCATGTTTTTCTCAAGTTTTGGCGAGCATCTTCGGTGCCTCGAAGCTGTACTTCAAGATATCAAGACCTCCGGACTCGCCTTCAAGCCAGAGAAGTGCCGCTTCGCGTACAAAAAACTCATGTTCTCTGGCCACGTGATAAGCAAGTTTCGTGTACGCCCCGACCCGCAGAGGACAAGCGCAATCGCCGCATTTCCTCCACCCGCCGACAAGAAAGCTGTTCGTCAATTTCTCGGCCTCTGCACCTATTTCAGGTGGTTCAGCGAAAACTTCGCCCGGATCACCAAGCTACTCAATAACCCTACTAGGTCCCACGTGGAATCAAGTGGAAAACGCTGCAGCAGAAAGCATTTAAAGAACTAAAACGAAGCCTGCAGACGTCTTCGTTGCTTGCGCAATTCAACGAATTCATCGAAACAGGAATACATACTGATGCAAGCAGTTTAGGACTCGGCACCGTTCTTGTGCAGAGGATTGACGGACAGGAACGAGTCAACAGTTATGCCAGCTGGTCGCTATCAAAGACGGAGGCCAACTATTCTACAACAGAAAAGGAGTACCTTGCCATCTTTAGGGTTACGTCGAACTTCCGCTCCTACCTTTACGGCAGGCCCTTCAAAATTGTAAGCGACCACTAGGCCTCGTGTTGGCTGGCAAACTTGAAAAACCCTTCAGGTCGTCTCGCAAGATGGAGCCTGAGACTGAAACATTAGACATTTCCATCGTTTACGAGTTAGGAAAAAAGCACTCCGACGCCGACTGCCTGCCTCGTGCCGCCTTCGATTAACCATCGCAGGATGATGACTGCTTCTTAGGAACCGTTTGATTGCTAGGGGATATGGCATTGATTAGAAGACGGCACTACAGGTTTACAAATCAGCTGTACTCTCTTTCGTGATGCATGCCTTGCCAGTCTTAAATGTACCGCCTGCTTTAATGTATCAGCTGGAACGGGATCATCATGTTTTCCTCCGAGTACTGTTTAGCTTACCTCGTGAAGCACAATCCATCCCACTACTGACTGAAGCACACCAGTTACCGTTAAGGCTGCAAGCTGACCAGAGAGCGCTACATTATATTGAGCGTCTGAACTGGGCCCCACATGGCAAGACACAAGGCTGTTACAGTGCCCACATTTTCGGGTGGGTAAAATGGCGGCCTAATTCGATGACATTACTGGCGATTCCAACGAAACGATTGAGTTGCCAGCATCGACAGAGCACAAGCCATGTACCTTCCTTACCCATCTGTCAACTCCAGGAGTAGCAAAAAGTGTGACCAACCTGTTTCGGAGCTATACCAATTAGTCCATTCACATTTATTTGAAAACTTTGAAGACTGTGCAAAAGTACTTACGGACGCTTCTGCACGCAGCGATGGCCTGAGCGCTTCTTCAGCTTTCTTCTGCCCTTGAACCGATACCAGACGGTTGTTTAAAATACCGCACCCCTCATCGTCGGTGACGGCCGAGCTAGCAGCGATTGATGTTGCCCTTAAGTACGTGCAAGAAGGGTTACCAGCATCGAAGGTTGTCATCCTCACTGACTCTTGTGGTGCGCTTAGCAGACTCACCAGCAAGGAGACCGACAGCCCTATTATGAGCAGCATCATGGGACCCATTAACAATATTCTGTCACGTGGGGTATGCCTAGCTGGACAGTGGGTACTATCGCACGCTTGTATTGCGAGCAATGAAGAAGCGGATCGCCTTGCTTCGTCATGGAATCTTGATGGCTGTGACTGTCCACAAATTCTATGTACGATGGACAACGCTCGTCTGCTTATACGCCGACACCTCCTAAAGCAGCACCCAGACCAGCGTTAAACAAATGGATCGTTCCCTCCCCGAGTTCGTGGCCGTGGCTGGCCCCGTAGTTCCCGAGCGCTGTTGTACAATTTAAGAGTGGGCTCTGTGCTGGTACGTGAACGCTTACACCATCAAGGGTGTGTGGACTGGCCGTTGTGCGCAGCTTGTGGCTCCTGCAAAACACTCGAGCATATCGTAGAGTGCACTCTCCCATATTTGCTACGCAGCGGTTTTTCCTGATTGAGGAATTTAAATTCCTAGGACCTAAGTGCGCAACCCTACACGACTACCTCTTTCCGAGTGGTAGTGCTGCCTGACGCGACCAGGCCCACCGAGCTCTCCTTGCATTTATGAACCAAACGGACATAACCACCCATTTATAGACGCTCTGTTTTTTCGTTTGTATGATTTTTTATGCTTTTTTACTCATTCTCGTCAAAGTCTTCGTCTGTTTTCCCCTTCCTTATCTTCTTTCCTCTTTCTCCTCTCTAACCTTTGTTTCCTCTATTTATTCCCTCTTCCCGAAAAAGTGAGCAGGTGTTGTGCCCCTCCAGGTGGCAGTTGTCAGCTTGCTCTCTGCCTCTGTCCTCTGTGTCTTTGTTTATGTGTGTATGCAAATAAAAAAATAATAGATCAATAAAGTGCCGACGGCTGTCGCTGAACGAACACGACCTGATCCGAAACTCAGGGGCCTTATGAAATACCTCGAGGGCAGTGCTGCCATTGTCCCGAAGGTATTCAAGTGAGTACTGACGTACTTTATCGTGTGAAATGATGTTCTCCAGAAAAAGAACTTCTTGGCACGTCGAGCAAAGTATCTCTTCGTTGTACCTTTCGCATTGCGACCAAAAGTACTCCAGGCCCTTCGTGACTACTCCACGCACAGACACCTGGGTGTTTCCCGCACGCTCTCCAGAATACAGGAAAGTTACTACAGGCCTCACCTTTCTGCCGATGTAGCTCATTACGTGAAGACTTGCCGAGATCATCAGCGACGGAAGACACCACCGACTAGGCCAGCTGGACTGCTACAGCCCATCGAACCACCACCATGACCATTCTAGCAAATCACCATGGACCTACTAGGGTCATTTTCTGTCTCGACTTCAGGAAACAAATGGATCATCGTCGATACCGATTACCTCACACTCTATGTCGAGACATGGGCCCTGCCTAGGGGCAGTGTGTCTTAGATAGCCGAGTTCTTTGTTGAGAACATCATTTTATGTCACCGCGCACAGGAGGCCCTCGTAACTGACAGAGGTGAAGCCTTCATGACGGACCTAAGCAGGCGATCCTCAAATACAGCCCGACAAATCATTGCCGCACCCCCACCTACAATTCACAGACCAATGGCCTCACTGAGCAGCTAAAAAAGACTATCGCCGACACGCTGGCCATGTATGTGGACGTCGAACACAAAACTTGGGATGCCATCCTTCCGTACGTAACCTTCTTGTACAACACCGCAGTGCAAGAGACGACGCAGCTGTCGCCATACGAGTTGTCTACGGAAGGAACCAGACAACGACGCTTGATGCCAGGCTGCCAAATACTGCTGATGAAAAAAAACCTCGATGTCAACATCTACCTTCAGCGCTCAGAAGAAGCTCGTCAACTCGCCCGCCTGCACATCAAGAACCAGCAGGCGGCCGACAGCCACCACAACAATCTTCGACGAAGCTTCGACCAGTACGAGCCTGGTGATCGTGTCTGGGTATGGACGCCGATACGCCGACGCGGACTCGGTGAAAAACTTCTGCGACGCTACTTCTCACCATACAAAGTAGTTGTATGTCTCATCCCACTCAACTACGATGTTGTTCCTTACGGCATCAGGAACTCGCAACGGAACCATGCTCGACCTGAACTCGTCCATATCGTGGGCATTAAAGCTTTTTGTGCGCTAACCTGATGACGTTAATTTGTTGTTGTTGTGTGTGTTTATTGTCTTTATTATATTACATTCGTCTTTTGTTGAAGCATCAGGACGATGCCTTTTTCGTAGGGGGCAATGCCACGTTCCTTTCCTCAAGTTTTGTTATCACCCTATTACACTACGTTCAGTGCAAACCTTGCCTACAATGTTCGAGAGGCTTCGAGGCTGTAGTAGATCGTTTTGATAAGATTGCGCCCATTTTGTGAACAATACAGATTATTGGAGAACCTACCTCACCGCTAGCGATAAAGCTTGAATATTCGATGGCAAAGGTATAAATTCCGACACGCTCCACCGCTTGTCAGTTGATCGACGGCCGGCGCTCTGTTAGCCGCTACAATTGCCAGTGTCTCGCTCTAATCTAACTTTCCTTTTACGTGGCCACAAGTTTGGCCCAAATGAACACTTTAATAATTGACCTGCAGTTTTCTCTCTTAATCCACATCACGACCCCATTACAGTATGTATCTTCACACTGTTTAATGCATTTTTGTTTACAGCGTGTTTAGTGAGTGCAAATAACGGTACTGGAAGCAGCCATCTCATGCTTGATGGTGAGGTTTTGTGCGCTTTTGCACGATCGCGTATTGAATATTGAGCAATACGTGGCTAGTATGAGCGTGACATACCCAACATGCCCCGCCGCGATGGTCTAGTGGCTAAGGTACTCGGCTGCTGACCCGCAGGTCGCGGGTTCGTATCGCGGCTGTGGCGGCTGCATTTCCGATGGAGGCGGAAATGCTGTAGGCCCGTGTGCTCAGATTTGTGTGCACGTTAAAGAAATTGGTGGTCGAAATTTCCGGAGCCCTCCACTACGGCGTCTCTCATAATCATATGGTGGTTTGGGGACGTTAAACCCCACATGTGTATCGAACATACCCAACGTGGTCAACATTATTCAAGTTAGGCCTTGGTGTTTTCTCGCCAACAGAAGGCGTTGCACATGAGTGGGCACAAGCTTGAAGACCACGCTACCGTTTACTTTTGTACGCATCAACGATTGTTTGCATTCAGGTCACGTTGGAAGCCTAACGACAGGCAGAACATCTTCCTGGATTATGCAGGCTGTAATTAGACTGGCACTTGCATGTGTCTATCATCACTATGCTGCGGAGCGAAATCGCGTAATGCCGACAAATGTTTTGTAATCACGAGAAAGCATGAATATATTTTTAGAAAGCAACGGTACAACCTGAGCAACAATGGTGTCTGTTAGCACAAGACATAAAACTACAAGATTAAATATCTTCAGAACATTTACTGGGGCACCGTAGGACTTCTACCAGAAAGATGTTCCGAGGAATGAAACGAAGCACGATTATTTATTGGGATGCACTACAACGAAAAGTGCCATGGTCATCTCACAATCCACATATGCCAGCATTTCTGCTCATCTTCTTGAGATGAACGGTTCGGATTTTTAACCTTCCTAGCATTATTCTAGGCTCGTGTGGTGCAGAGGTTATCAATTCAGCTCCCAGCGCAGATAATTAGACTTTTATGTGAATCACTTGAATCACTTTAAGAGCCTTTAAAAGCCATCGTCACTTGGCCTAACGTTGGCAAAACCACGCATAAAAATTGAAAAAAAGGAAGCCAGCCAGATATGCAAACAGAGGGGTAGAAAGAAAGAAAAGGAATTAGAAAGAATAACAGCAGAATCCACGCATTGTGGGAATCGATGTAATATGAAGTAGCCAGCACGAGCAATTCATATTGTAAAAAAGTGACAGATCCCACGTACATTGGCAATCGATGATATGCGAAGCACGAGTGAGAAAGGTTGATATGTGTCTTCAAATCACCACAACGTTACGAGGCTCATGAATGTAGTACACAGTATACACGAGTGTAAATATCATGCGCACTCTGGACGGCACCACTAACGTTTGCAGCACCCGCCTCAGCAGTGGTTGGCATGTAAAATATGCCGTACGTGATCACCATGTCATGACTTTCATGTTTTCGCTTTGCACTTGTGTTCGTCATCCATTCACGTGACGTGCTACCAAATATAGTATATCTAAATCTAGTGAAGTGGCTGCAAGCTCGCTATGAGCGTAGCATGTAGTCATGTTTTACAAGACACGCATATCATGATTATTATGTTTGGACGTGTCATTCACCTTCATTCTCCATTCACGTTACGTAATGAGAAATTTGGTATATGTAAAGCTACCGAAACTTCCACCACCACATCATTAGCGTGGTATGTATTCATGTTGTTACATGATAGGTCATTCTTGATTATCATGTTTGCACCAATGATTTACTTTCGCCATTCATTCACGTATCATAATACCAAATTTGGTACATGGGGAGATAGTGAAATGCCCGCAAGCGCATCATGAGCGTAGCAAGTAGTGAGTTTTTACATCGCACGGAAATCTTGATTATAATGTTTGGACGTGTCATTTATGTTCGTCAACTATGCACGTCACATGATACTAGTTTGATATATGTGAAGCTAGCGAAACAGCCAAGAGTGCACCATGAGCGTGGCATATGTACTCATATTCTTTCATGGCACGCATAATATCATTATCGTGTTTGCACCAGTCACATACATTCGTCATTCATTCACGTCATCTAACACAAAATTGGGCATATGTGAAGCTAGCAAAACGATCGCGAGCACGCCATAAGCGTATGACGTGTAGTCATGACTCACATGACATGCACGTAATAATTTCAACATTAGGGCCTGCCATTTATTTTCGCCATGCAGTCATGTCATACCATAACAGTTTTGCCATATGTCCTGTTAAGGAAACCTCTACGAAAGCAGCCAGACATGTGTATCATAATATTCATGACATACATGTTGTGATATTTTTATTATGACTCTATAGTTGAAATCACCCTACACTCATGTCCCGCCATGAAAAATTTGGTATAGATACCATCATCGAAACGACCAGGAGAGCTAAAAGTCGTAGGTGGATAGATAGATAGATAGATAGATAGATAGATAGATAGATAGATAGATAGATAGATAGATAGACAGATAGATAGACAGATAGATAGATAGATAGATAGATAGATAGATAGATAGATAGATAGATAGATAGATAGATAGATAGATAGATAGATAGATAGATAGATAGATAGATAGATAGATAGATAGATAGATAGATAGATAGATAGATAGATAGATAGATAGATAGATAGATAGATAGATAGATAGATAGATAGACAGACTGAATGTCACTGAGGTTCGCTAAATTGCTTCGCATTTCGTAAGTTCGCTAAAAAAGGCTTCACATTTATTAATATACATGTTATGATTTACATATTAGGACCTGTCATTTATGTCCGTCATGCAGTCGTGTTCTCATGTCACGTAATACCAATTTTAGTGTATATCAAGCTAGAAAACCACCCGCGAGCATACCACGAGCTTGAGTAATGATGTTCATGTAATTGTGAATTATGATACTGTACATGTAATAGATAAATCGTTTTCGTGTTAGCACCTGCCATTTTTGTTCGCCATACATTCACGTCGTGAAATACTAGTTTTTATGTATATCATTAGCTAACAAAACGTCTGCGACCACACAATGACCGTGGCTTGCAAGTAATGTTAAAAATAAATGTGATCATTTCCGTTTTACGTTCTAATTAGGGTTGCAGCGCAAGTATGAAAGTGCTGGAAGAAAGGCAAACAGAAGGCAAGAAATGGAAAAAGAGGACAACACGTGTTGTCCTCTTTGCCTTCTATTCCTCGCCTGTGTTCCTTTCTTCGAGCCTTTTCGTGCTTGCTCTGCTATTACAATAAAATTTAACCAACAAGCCCGAATAGCCATTCTTCTTCCTTATTGCGCCCTACCATTCATGTTCGTCACATGTTCATATCAAGCAATACCAATTCTGGTATACACCGAGCTAGCAAAATGGCTGCTAGTGGAACAGGAGCACTACATGCCTGTCATGAAATACATTACACGTTATAATTTTCATATTAATATTTGTCAGTTGTGCTCGTCATTCAGTCACGTCATGCAAGACCAAGTTTGGTGTATCTGAGACTAGCCAATTTTGGTGTATCTCAGGCTAGCGAAGTTGTCGTGAGCACATCATGAGCACGTTGTGCATAATTTGTGTGTCATAATTCTCGTATTGTCATCTGTCAATCATGTGCATCATACAGTGACGTTGCGGCACAGCAAGTTAGCTGTATAACAAGGTAGTCAACCGGAGGTGAGAGCACTATGAGCGTGGCACGTACATCGTAATGTATATGAAAAGCGTATAATGAATATCGTGATACCACCTGCAAAGAATGCTCCTTATCCAGGCCCATCATGAGATAAGAAGTTTGGTACACGTCCAACTAGCGAGTGATGAACATGGTAAGTATTTCATGTTTTACATGGCATTAACTTCATTATTTGCGAAGTACCTGCTGTCATTTATGCTAGTCATACAGAAATACCTCGCGCACGAGTAGTATATGACTGTTCCGTAGTAATACTTATTTGTGCTTCTTAATTGCCGACTAATAAGATGCTCCTCAGTGCGAAGTGTCAGCCCTCCAAAGAGCGTGTTTTCAATTGGCGAGAGAGTGGCACGAAGAATGTCTGACGTGTACGCACGCGCCGTTAGAGGCTGCGCTATATGGTCAATAAAACTGTCTATAAAATATATTATAGCTATATTAGCGCCAACGCACGAAAGCTTCATGTGCAATAGACAAAATAGAGTTGATGGAGCTTTCTAAGTTGATTAATAGGCGTAAGGTATGCGTTGTAAGAAGGTATACCATGGAGAGAATCGAACGCGCTTTGAAAAATGGAAGAGCATCAAAGCAGTGAAGACGAAACATGGGATAGGCGAAAATCGGATGTATGTACTAAGGGACAACGAAGGCAAAATAACTACCAACATGAATAGGATAGATAAAATATCGGAATACTTTTCCAGAGATCTGTACAGCAGCCAACCAAAGGAACAAGCAGGATTTTGAACAGGCTACTCAACAACCGACCACATTCATACTATCAATCCGGAAATAGAAAAATGCTCAGAAAATAGCCAATCACTATGCATAGCTTTCACAGATTACGAGACGGCGCTTGATTTAGTAGAACTATCAGTAGTCATGCAGACACTGCGGAATCAGGGCGTCGACGAAGCATATATCAACAATCTTGAAGAAATCTACAGGGTATCAACCGCTACCATAGTGCTTCATAAAGAAAGCAACAGAATACCAATCGAGAAGGATGTTAGGCAGGGGAATACAGTCTCCTCGAGGCTATTCAGCGCATGCTTACAGGAAGTTTTCAGAGGCCTAGAATGGGAACAGTTAGGAATAAGAATTCATAGAAAGTATTTTAGTAATCTGCGTTTTGCCGTTTACAATGCAGTGCTGAGTAACTCAAGGGACGAACTGCAACTCATGATTATGAAGTTAGACAAGAAGAGCAGAAAGGTGTGTCCTAAAATTATTCTGCGTGAAACGAAAGCAGTCTACAACAACCTCGGCCGACAGCAGCACTTCGAGATAGGCAATAGTGCACTTGAAGTTGTAGAAGACTATATCTACTTAGTAGTGGTAATAACTGCAGAGCCGAACCACGAGATTGAAGTAACTCGAAGAATAGAAATGGGGTAGAGCACATTTGGCAAGCACTCTCAAATCATGACCAGCACTATCCCTCAAGAGGAAGGTATATAACAGCTGCATCTTGCCGGTACTTAGCTACGGAGCAGAAACATGGAGATTTGCAAAAAGGGTTCAGCTTAAGTTGACGACGACGCAGCGAGAAAGAGAAAGGAAAATGGTAGGGGTAACTTTAAGAGACAAGAAGAGAGCAGAGTAGATTAGGGAACAAACCGGGGCTAAGGATATTGTAGTTGAATTGAAGAATAAAAAATGGGCGTGAGCCGGGCATGTAGCGCGTAGGCAGGACAACCGCTCGTCACAAAGGGTAACTAAGAGGATTTCCAGAGAAGGCAAGCGGGTAAGGGGGAACAGAAGATTAGGTGGGCAGCTGAGATTAAGAAGTTTGCGGGAATAAAGTGACAGCAGCAAGCACAAAACTGAGCTGACTGTCGGGACATGACAGTGGCCTTTGTCTTGCAGTGGACGTAGTTAGGCTGATGATGATGATCTTTGTATTTTATTTTTTTTTCAAAGTTCATAGCTGTTGCGCTTCTTTTTATTCTGTTTCTTTCTCCTTCGGTTTTAAGAACCGAAGAAAAAAGAGATAAGTCAACAAACCTATTTTCTAGGTTTTTAGTTCTCATTTATCTGTTTCTTTTTTTCGACAGACTTTTATTCATTTTTACTCTTGCTGTTCATGCAGCAAAGCTTCAAAAGTAAAGCTGCAGGCCCCAAAAAAAAGACGAAAATTGTCCAGCAGCAGAAGAGAAGGATGCAGCGAAAGAACAGCCGGCATTCCCCTACAACAGCCTTCAGAGTAGCTTCTAGATTTCAGAGGTGATTGATGATGTGAGAATTATCTACACCATCTTTAAAAATTTCTCTGAATTCAAACTATCCTTGAAACCCTGAAAAACTTCCTCATGTCATAACCGATGCCTAGAAGTTTTATTCACTCGATTACGCTGTCGTATTCCTCCATTAAATTTTTATTTGTTTAGAGCAGGCTTGACCACCTGCCTACTTTGTTCTTTTTGGGGAGAAGAGGAAACTGTAGAGCGCTTTTTCATCTGTTGTAGAAAGTTTCAAACGTTAAAAAAGGTATTACTAGAAATACCGTTACGAATTCTTCACTTAGCTTTGACTTAGCGGTGACCATTTCGGCTTACCAACCAAAACGGTCATCACGACATTTGGGGGCACAACATGTCCGTCAGAAATGAGGTTATGGCCATTGATCTTCCGAGTTGAGCCCCTCGTTTCTTGTCTGATTCAGTGAAAAAACTGCTGGAGATTCAGGCACAGTGCGGGAGGATGTAAATCTAACATTCGTAGTCACACCTGCGGAGAGAGCCATTCTTCAAGCAACTATACTGCAACAGCCGAAAAGTGTTGTCATTGTGGGGGGGGGGGGGGGGTCACTGCATCGACAACTATGAGTGTTCCGCTCGTTATAAGGACGTTCAAATCCTAAAAGTCATTGACCGCCGCCACTGTTCTCGAAGGGAAACCAACGACCTAGTTAGAGACAGGGCTTTTGCATACTCTGGCATTACAGCGCACTACACTTTAGGTATAGGCTCAAGTTTGTCGCAGGCTATTGAAACAGCTGTGTAATAGGCAGTGAGTAAGGCAATGGATAAACTCATATCTAACCTTTCTGACTGTTTGGCGCAAATTCTTTCTAATCAAATTGTGCAATGAGTACAGGCGAGTGCAGAACTTGCAGTATCTCACATTACCAACGATGCCACTCAGCTACGCAGCGTAGTGTTGGACGTGTTTTCTACATCTGCACAGAAGGCTAAGCAGTCAGGAACACAAGTGCACTTGGACCGACGTACACCTCAGCTGAGCAAAAGTGCTGCAATTAATATAGAACTCGATATGTGAACTAATAAACGTGCCAGATCTCCTATCTCCGCCGATCTCAAGTTCCTGACTAAACAGATTGAATGAGCTATTTCGCGTAAATATCCTGACAAGGGCGCGACGTGCGCCTCTGTGGTGCACTCAGCACCATCGGCCAGTTGAGAGGAGTACAGAGAAACTGCCGTTCTATATTCTCGGCCTCAACCAATTTACATCACTTTTGCAATCATTTTACTCTTAATATATATTTCTCAAGGAAATTTGGCTTAAACGAGATAAAAATTTTCATCTTACAGGTTTTCGTTTTTTTTCGATTAGATTGCCCGACACACGGTGGTCGTTAAATGATCCCTATATAAAGTAAATTATGCCATAGGGCGAAAATTTCTTTTAAAACGTTAGATTCGGATTGTGAAATTGTAGCATAAGACGTATTTCCAAGGATACCACCCTTTTTCAATTATAAATTGTTACTTCCCCTCCAGTTTCCAAAGTACGCGTTATCTAGACAGTGTTTTGGTAGCATGTAGAAAGGAAATCGTACTCACAAGAGACTTTTGTTCACATCATTGTCTTGGGATCTAAGGACAGATTTTTGTGGTAGGCGACTGTGGGAATAAACTATTATGGACCACAACCTCTTATGTCTGAATAAAGGCCATGCAACATTCGTCAGAGATTGGATTTGCTCAGTATTAGATTTGAGGTTTTGCTCTAATGCAATCAAGGTTTTGTCACGGCTGTGCTGGATTCGACAACTAACAGCTTCCATCTTCTTGTATTTTTTATATTAATTGTCCAACAATAACTTTAGATCAGCCAAAAGGCACATACACCAACCATAGATAATTTCAAGCCTGCCTCCGTTCTGCCATTTCTAAAGTTGCAAACGCCAGTACTACGGAGAGTGCATCTACGATTGGTTCAATGGTGGAGGGATCTATGAAAAATTCCGAATTCGCTGTTCCATCAAATAAACGATCCTTCTCTCGTTGGGAGAACGATGATTGTACGCACACTTATAGAAGACGAAAAGTTTCTAGGAAAAAACTTCTTCATAATCAATGCCAACAAACTGGAAGGACTATCGATTCCTTGCTGGCGTAGTTAAGCGTACAGTTAACCGCGCGAAAGCAGAATACGACAGTAGACATTTCAATTATCTTTCCAAATAAAAAATAAGCATGCTTTGTTCGCTTACCTTCGGACAAGAAAAGTACTGCCAACGCCTTAACGTTGCAAACATGTGTCTTGATGCCACAAAAAATGAACACCTCACTAGAAGACATAGCGCAGGGTTAAGAACACCGTTTCACTGCCCATCACTCGGCTATTGGGCCCATGCTGGTAAACGTGCATGAATATTCAAAAGTTTCTTTAGCTGAATTGAGTCATACAGTATTATGCTTACTAGGGATAGCTCTTGGACCAGATAGAATTACGAACTCGGTGTTAAAATGTTTACTCCAAGAATCACTTATTTTATGCTAGAACTAGTGAATTATTCGTTAGGTGACGCATGGATACCCCCATCATGAAAACTTGCCAAAATTATATTGTTGCTCAAAAATGAAAATGGAGCATACTTTTGGATAACATAAAGCCAATCGCGCTGACATCAAATTAAGTAAACTTAGTTCAGAGAATCATCAATATACGAATTCATGAACTTATTACCGAGAGGTCAATTCTAAGCCCCTGTCAAATTGGGTTCAGGGCTGGTTGTTCAATTAGAGATGCCCACGTTGATTTAGAAAGTCGGCTTGAATTAGCTCGGCTACATAACAAACATGCAGCTTTAGTTACCTTAGAGATTGCTAAGGCATACGATACCGTGGAGCACCGTATTTTGATAGATTGATCATAATACCTTGATTTTCGATCACACATAGTAGCGTAGGTTCACAATTTTTTTGCAGTTAGGAAATTTTGTTGTTTTACGGATGGGTTTTCATCATCTGCTCATACACAAACTAGGGGAGTACCGCAAGGCTCAGTACTTTCCCCGGTGCTATTTAGTTTACTAATGAGCACCGTTCCATGTAAACAGGACACAACTTATGTTTATAAAGAGGATATCGCGTTTTTGTAATGACAGATAACATTCAGACCGTATATGAACGGCTGCAGACTTACAATAATATATTGGAGAGATGGCTTGACGGCAACTACTTTCTACTTAATCCGAGTATAAATGTGTCCTTGTTTTTCCGCTGCAATACCCCGTGCACATCTCTCTGTCTCACCATCATGAGAATATACCACCGGTGAAATCTGTTAGATACCTCAGAGTAATTTAACATACATCGCTTAACTAGCGACCTCATATTAATTACATTGCAAGAAAAGGTGCGTGGGCATTGGTATATTACGTAGGATAAGCAACTACCGCGTAGGCATGAAAAAAGACACACTGATAATGATATATTTTTGATTCATTTCTCATCTACAATAATGACATTCCATCTCGTATCTCATCAAACATCCGTCTGTTCGCCGACGATTGCATCATATACCACAAAATTATCAGTCCAGCAGACCAGCTGGCATTACAACAGGATCTCGACCAAATTACATTCTGGGGCTCAATGTGGCAGATGAAGGTAAACACTGCAAAATGTAAACTAATGACATTCAGCCGAAAGCAGTCTAACTCGACTTGCACATATTCCCTCAACAATAAACGTATATTGGCATGAGAACACTATAAGTGCCTTGGCATTAACTTCACTTCGAATGTATCCTGGTCAACGCGCATTGAAAAAAATACTGCCACAACATCGCGCACACTCGGATACCTTAAACGTAATCTTCATATGCCGCCATTCATAACACGTAAACTAGCATATCAAACATTTGTCCGACCACAACTCCAATACGCATCATCTATCTGGTCGCCTCACTAAGCCTATGTCATCGACTCACTAAAATCTGTGTGAAACCACGCTGCACGTTTCGATGCGCGTGACTACAATCGCTATTCCTGTGTCACTAACTTGAAGGCTTCGTTATCACAACCATCCCTGGAATTGCGCAGGAAGACAGCTACTCTATGTTTATTCGATAAAGTCATCTACAGAACGCACGTAATACATTACCACTAACAAAGCCCCATCGCACATCTCGAAGGCTTCTTAATCAGCATAGTTTTGCTCATCATTTCGGCCACACCCAAGCATCTAACGCATTCATGCTAGCACGTGCCATAGTCCAATGGAATAACCTTCCTGATGATGTGGTATCTATTGGTGATTACGTGGGGTTTAGGAATAAAATACTAACTATATATGAGTGTGTTCCCTAAGCATGTATTTTACATTTGTGTTCATTCATTGTACATTGATATCTCGAACCGTTCAAAAATTTATAACGCATATTAGTGTCATATTACTACAGTGTATGTTATTGAACATTTTAGTAATTGTATAATACGTGACTTTTGAGTTCTTTTCGTTTGTTTTGTGTTCTTTTCAAATAACTATTGTATAGTCCCCCTTTCATAATGCTCCTACTTGGAGCCTCTGAGGAATTTGCAAATATATATATATATATATATATATATATATATATATATATATATTTATATATATATATATATATATATATATATATATATATATATATATATATAATCATGTACGTTGATGCTATTTCGGAATATGCTTCAGTACCTTTCTCTGGAGTTCCAGCTTACAAGTAACGGCCTCTAGTTCTTCTGTAAATTGAAGCTTTGCGCTTATGCCTTCGCCTGCCTAAAACAGTTGCTAACAATGTGTTATATCTCGAATCGAGGGTCCCTTCTTTTTCCTGCAGAATTAACCTTCTGACTGTTCAGACATTCTTAAGAATTTAAGAATCACCTTTACGACATTCAGAAATAACCTTTACTTCCACCCCGTATTTATTTTTCGGTTCTAGATGGCCCTGATATTTCACCCCACAAATTATATTTGTACAAAAAGGACTAGAGCCTCTAAAAGTACGTATGTGCTGAGTCCTGATAGTTCATACAATGTGGAAATTCAATTTGACGATATTTTTTCTAATAGCGCCATATAATTTCTCCATATTAATTTGGATGGTTTACTCCCAGATCACCTGCGCAGTATTACAACGAACATTATTATTGCCACAGACGCATCGGAATGTGATGAAAAATCATGGGTTCGTATATTCAGTCTGATTTTAGATTGGTTTTAGTCCCTTCGACTACCCTATTTCATACGCTTTTTGTGGCTGAATTTCTGGCAGTGGTGCTCGCCTCGCGCAAGCTGGATACGGCAATTACATCAGCTAGCAAAATAACAGATTCTCTATCCCTCTGTGCGGCACTTTCTCTTGGTGCTGATAAGTAACAAAGGCGTTTCGTGCTCTAGTATCTGCGCATTTGAGAAACGTCCGATTAGTTTGGGTGCCTGGCCATAAAGGCTTATTTTTAATTGAAATAGCCTATTCCATATCTAAGTCGTCGGTTAGCCGACCGATTCTACCGCACTGTTCGTCATGCGCTTATGTGACTGCGGCTCGATTCCGCAGACGTACGCTTATGGAAGTCTTTAAAGGTGCAGCACTAACAAATTCTTCCGAATATCGCCATTTATTATACCTCTGGCGAAGATGCTTTTGCCGAACTCGTAAACAAGAAGTATTTATCACAAGACTGGGTTGCCGGGTAGGAAATCTAAATTTCTACAAACACAGGTAGGCACCTTCGCCACTGTGCGCATTCTGTGATGAACTTGAAACAATGGATCATTCATTTTGGACCTGCAGGCGGTTCACCACCATACGGACAACCCCTTTAGAAATACCTTTACGTGGTATTTGTATAGATTCATTTGTGCCTCTCATTTCATTTTTAGGAGCTTCTATTTCTGGGTACTCTAATGCGACAGTATGCATGGCCGTTCGGGACTATAATAGTAAAAGTAGCAGGTTCACTATTTATTCTGTGTCGTTATCCTGACGTGTCTACAAGATTATATATGAATAAATAGCAGAGTAGTGCTCTGCTTTAATAAATAACATCGTTTTTTATATAAATGATATACGCATTAGATTAGGCATCATATTTTTCTAGGTCATCGGCTGTCTTGCTATTTTATTCTTACTATTCTAAATCTGCACAAAATTTTTAAAACCACTCAACTCTGGGACAATCCCCCGCAGTGGTTAAGCACCACGGTCAACAGTAAAACAAGAACAAGTTCGAGATAGGGCATCTTTCACTGGCCTTTATTTGATAGGTTAGAAAGCCGATGGTGAACACTGATTGCAGAGAGGGGTGGCGAAGAATTGCAACTTGAGGAGCAATTCAAAATACAGCGCCCTGCACATTAGGTTGGGGCTCTTTTTCTTTGGTTTTCAACGTGTTACTGCGTTTTACGCTGAAGATTACAAGCATAAATACCAGTGTCTTCTTGTTCCGATTACAGCGCTTGCTTAACGTTCATAAATGTATAGTTTACTTGGCGGGTTAAATGCTCATAAGTTAACATTCCAACTAACGCATGCCACCCGCACGCCTGTAAGCACCGGCATTTCTCACAGCCATGCATTCCTGGTTTGTTTCGGGGCAAATGCAAATATATACTCCGTAGGCATTCTCATGTGCTCACCGATGCGAATCACGTCGGCCGTACCGGCAACCCAGATGCTCGCTTCGGCGAGAACAACAGCTGCGCCCAGGACAAAGAATGGCGTCTTTCTCTTGATCCACGGTCTCGCCGATGTTGACAGCGATGGTGCACGTGCGACGGGGCTCATCTTGTCGCGACGAGCAGATTCACGTCGCACGGAGTTTTCTCGAACTTTTCGGTCAACAACAATGGTTGATCCTCCACCGTAGTGTCAAAGACCAGGGTGCACAGTCTGCAAGCGTTATTTATTGATGAGATTTCGTTAGCGTAGAAAGGCGCACAATATGAATAACACTGCATTAGCGATTTTTTCCCGTCTAAATTTTGTTGCTCGCAGTCAGGACCGCGCGAAAGCATACCCTAAAGGGGTACATTTAGTGGAAATTTTAAGACAGATCCTTGATTCTTCTGGCCTTGATACATTCAAAACATCAAAACTCACATTTTATACACCTTTAATCTGTCGCTTTGCATTCAAAATTGTGATTGAAATACTTAGAAAATTACAGGTACTTTTGCTTCAATTTAACACCGAGTATCAAGCTTCACCAAAAATGGCTGCTGATGTCGTGGTTGTTGCATAAAAAGAAAACTAAAAAAAGACTTTTTCGCCTATTAGTAGCCTGAAGCGTGATTTCTCAATTCCGAAAACATCACTCTTACCGCGAAACGACGTTTGGCATAAGTAAAAAAAAAAAACGCGAAAAGAAATAGAGGGTGGCGACGCTATCTTGCGATTCTTGCACCAAACACTATAACGTCATAAATTTTAAGGCGTCTAATAAAAAAACGAAGTACATTAAGATCTGTGGGTGCCTAAGATCTAGCTTACGATGTTTCATAAAATTGAATGGAGCCAATGTCACACAAATACTATCAATACAATTCAAAATTTTTGACGCGTTGCGCAGATATTTCAGCGTAAAATTTCAACCTTCAGCCCC
This sequence comes from Rhipicephalus microplus, assembly GCF_043290135.1. Lineage (NCBI taxonomy): Eukaryota > Metazoa > Arthropoda > Arachnida > Ixodida > Ixodidae > Rhipicephalus > Rhipicephalus microplus. The sequence continues at coordinate 159,210,020 of NC_134704.1, forward strand.
ACCTCGGTGGTGTAGTGGCTAAGGTACTCGACTGCTGACCCGCAGGTCGTTGGGATTGAATCTCGGCTGTGGTGGCTGCATTTCAGATGGAGGCGGAAGTGTTGTAGGCCTGTGTACTCAGATTTGGGTGCACGTTAACGAGCCCTTTTCCGGAGCCCTCCACTGCGGTGTCCCTATTAATCATATGGTGGTTTTGGGATGATAAATCCTACATATCAATCAATCAAAACTTCAACCTTTATTTCCTAAGCAAATAATGAACTTGTGGTAGTGAAACTTAAGACAGAAGAGTTCACAGATTGCAGTTCGTCAATATAAACAAAGTTATTGTTTCTCTTTTCTCATAAAGGTTACAGCGTGATGATGGCAGCCTTGTACTTCAGACAGACAGACAGACAGACAGACAGACAGACAGACAGACAGATAGACAGATAGACAGATAGATAGATAGATAGATAGATAGATAGATAGATAGATAGATAGATAGATAGATAGATAGATAGATAGATAGATAGATAGATAGATAGATAGATAGATAGATAGATAGATAGATAGATAGATAGATAGATAGATAGATAGATAGATAGATAGATAGATAGATAGATAGATAGATAGATAGATTATTTTTCTTTTTTGTCCCGTAAAGGTTACACGTGGTGATGGCCGCCATGTACTTCAGACAGACCGACAGACAGACAGGCGAAAAAAGCAAGCATAAGGACGGGATATAAGCAGTATGCATTCTGATTTGATTACTATTACGCTAACTCCAACGTTTTCTGCTTTGAAGGTATGAAAGCAATAGAAGATAAATAATTCTAATAGCCCATGTTTTTCAGACGATTCCTTATGCAAAATAGTGTTTTGCAGTGCTTCATTTAGTCGTCTCTGAAGTTTTCTTTACCCCAATCTATCATTTAGGTGCACAGTCTCGTACGCCTTTACAAGCCATGTACTAGAGCGCGTAATCAAGAGAATTGATCATTTCTCTTATGCTTCAAAAGCTATTTTCCCTATTACTTTTGTTTTTTGCACCTCCGAAATCGAAATTCTCTATTATAATATACAATGACGTGTGCTGCTTAGGGCAGAAGGGTCCATTTTTCAAAGACGCCTGTAGAAACTTTATAAATTATATGACCTGAACAAATAAAGAAACCATATTTGGGTTTCAGTAAAGGGGAAATCCGGAAGAGTTGCATGCGTATTTTTATAGATACTGCGCATATGTGTTAGGGGCTTGAGTGAGTTAGTAACATAACAGATTTTCTCGCATCACCCGAGCAACAAAAGGAAAGGACTGACAATGATCCTCTTTCTGGCTATTCCCGGAGTTTCATCGTCCTGTTTTTGTGCAAAGTGCCAGCAGTTATGGTGTGCCACGTACATAAGCATATCGAAGGGGCAGCACAGTTTTGATCCCCGAAAATTTGCATAGGGTTCCATTACGTATTATTGCTCCACCAGTGCTCCACACACCCAGGTGTCGCCAAACAAGGGCTATGTGCCTCTTTCCACTTTCGTTCCTCATGCTGCGACACATTTCGGACTATTCATACGCATATGATCGGCTTAATAACAGTAACACGGCTCTTTCTTTCTGTGGACGCCGAATATTTCCTATTTCTTTCTTGCGGTTTTACCACGCAGCGCACAAACATGTAAGCAGAGCAACGTGAACATTCATGAAGGATGTCATGTGGCTGGCCTTTTTCCTGAATACACACTCTGGAGTTTTGGGATATTTCTGGGACATATTTGCTTCGGGCACGATAATTGAGGTGTCCGTGGCGCGGGACCTACGTTTTCCTCATCTCAAGGAGAAAACAAATCGATATCTTTGGAGTTCGCTTAGAGCTCGCATACGTCATAACGTCACACCATCGACCACAGGGATTAAGTTGTTCAATGTGGCCCCTCACTAAAAGGATAGTAAAGAATATTCCGTAATTACATATATTCTCAAGAGTTGTGTCATGGATGTGGGGTAGACAAGTATATTTTCTTGATTTATAACAAAGAAGCTTTAGCATATAATCAGCATCTAACGAAAAAACAGAGTTCCCCCCCCCCTTGATATTAGCATTTGGTCCTATGTGTATTTCTGAGCACGCATACATTTACATATACTACGTGACTTTCTGATAATTTCATTGAGCATCCGCGTATAAAATACCTACACTTCGCTGCCAGCAGCGATTCTCCGCGAACTTTTTTCAGCCTTTAGCGACCTCCCTGGTTTGTCAACTTTACGTTCTGCCAGTATCCACGTTTCCATTGATGATTCATTATTTGTAGGTGAACACAATCGTAAATAGCCTGTAACAATTAGACGACTGCTATTCATCATTACGTAACACATTGTTTGACAGGCATGAATCAGACAGCATATGAAAGTGCATGAGGAGCGGAAAACTTACTCGTGTTATAGTCAGGCAGACCTAATGGTCGAACTGTATATAAGTTGGGCCAATAGGTAGTAGCCTTACTTGTATATCATAATATTGCTATAAAATTGCTGGTCTTCATTCACACTGACGGGCCGGCCACATTTCAATTATAATCATGGTGGAGACACAATTACTGTAATGCGTACTAACTCGTTGTCACCTCGATCAGGAAAGTGGTCTTTTTTTTTTTCTGGCCCATGAGAGGAGGGGACGCGTTTGCCGTTGGTCGCCGCAATATTCACATTCTAAGAGCAGCAATGTGCTTGAACAATTACGATCTGCCAGCTTACGTGTTCTGGGAAGCGCCTGCCATGTGTCGTTTTATGCAAAGGCTCGCATTTCTCAGTTTCTGTATGTAGACCGTATTGAAAACCAAACAACTAAGCACACAAAAAAACACTTGCACGTGCAGCAATCAGTACGAAAATGCAAAAAGCCCCACCGCAGTGGTCGAGTGGCTAAGGTACTCGGCTGCTGACCCGCAGGTCGCGGAATCGAATCCCGGCTGCGGCGGCTGCATTTGCGATGGAGGGGGAAATGTTGTGGGCCCATGTGTTCAGATTTGCGTGCACGTTAAAGATCCCCAGGGGTCGAAATTTCTGGAGCCCTCCACCACAGCGTCTCTCATAATCGTATGGTGGTTTTGGGACGTTAAACCCCACATATAAATCAATCAATCAATAAAAATGTGAAAAGCCGTGCTTCCATTTCTTTGGCGCACCTGGCTGATCAAAGCAAATGTGTCAAAGAAAAAAAACGAAGGAAAAAGACACAGGGTGGTGTTCGTGTAAATGGTCTGGCAAGACGCTTTGCAAAAATTTTTGCGGGTAGATTTTACGCAAGAACCACAACTAGGTGACTTCCGTAAAGACTTTCTTAAAAATCAAATTTATGAAACTTTATGAAAGCGTTTATCAGTAAAAATTACTAGATATTTCTATTTGTAGGTCTCACAAAGATGTAAAAATACGCACCTTTTGTTAAACATTACCACGCTAAGAGTGGCTTAATACCATGCTGTGAGCAGTTTCAACAGGAACCCTTAACCAAGGCGAAAACTAAAAACACAAAACATTTTCCCGCGTGATATTTTTAATTCTCTGCACTTCATTATGGTCAAGAGATAATAATTACATTGTTTTTGAACAGCTAAAAATACTTAAATCTAACCAGTAGAATCGCTGTGGGGGTGTACAGTGTACATTGTTTTCAAACGTGGCTATGCAGCGAAAACATTAACGTGCTAAATATTTTATGGACTAAATCAACTGATCCTCCAAATCTGCAATTGACCGAGTCATTTTCCTGTTTTCTTCGGCAATGACAGCAAAACCTATAATAGAAGTTTTTAATTTAGTAGCATAACGTCACGCATTCGAGAAGAGTGAGATGTAGAACGTACCTTCTCGGGCAGCTGAACACCGAAGACACACTTTTCGCTTGCCACCGAAACACTTTGTGCGGTCACATAACTTTTTCTCGACGGAATGCCGACACCTGTTTCCGGCAGAGATCTAGTTTCCGGCAGAGACCTTAGCCGCGTCCAACGCGTCCTAAGCGGTTCACGTGCACGTAGGAATATCTTTGGGGTCACCGATATTTTGGGTACACGAATAATGCTTTGGCTGATTTGAAGCTTGTTTTGAGGTGAAACTTTTAGTAAAAAGTCTAAGAACTAGTCTTATAAGGCTTCCATAAAGCGCTTACTAAAGCAGCAAAATACTTCTGAAATCAAAATTTGAAGAAAACAATGGCTACACACTTTCACCAACATACTCTCTCTAACGTTAAGCATTGGGAGCTGCCCGACAGCGAATGCACACGGAAAACCGCCGGCTGCTGCACCCCGACGATTGTCACGCGGTCGAAGCGCTCTCTCCAGCCGGTGCCGTGAAACCGTGAGAAAGAAGGAAACGCCGCGAGCGTGGCAGCGAGCGAAGGGAACAGAGCGCGGCCTCGACAAGTGGTAAAGCGAGAAGGCGGAAACTTCTAGCTCTATCGGTTGCCTCCGAGACGGTAGACGGTGCCGCAGTGAATCGGCTAAGTTCAAGCTCACTTGGTGTTTGTGATCGATAATGGCGCCATCTATGGATATACTGGCGTGCCTCGATGCCACGCCAAACTTAATTTGGCTTCTTTCAAAATCGGAGTGCAGTATAACCATACAGTCCGCTACAGTGGCGTAGCGGTTACAGAACTTACGGAGCTCTGACAGCTATTCGCAGGTCGTGGGGTTCAGCCCGGCTGCGGTGGTCGCATTCCTATATGGAGGCGTAGTGGTAGCGGCCTCCGTACTGTGCGATATCAGTGCACCATGTGGTCAAAATTTCTGTAGCCCTACACAATGGTGCTGGTCATATTTTTATTGGCGTTTCGAGAAGTAAACCTGCAGATAAGATTATTACTAGTATCGCTGCACAGAAGGTTTTATCTGCTTGACAGCACTACGCGCTGTTTCTGAGGAGATGCTCTCTAGAAACTCTAGTTGCAGCCTCGAGTCGAACACGAAAAACAGTCGGGCTTACCCCAAGCATTATTCAGCAACATGCGTCTGGTCGCGTCATCGCTGAGTCTGTCGGCATATTTTTTTTTTAAATCTTGGTAAAGATAGCACTGGGGCGCCTTTCGTGTGCATTATTAGAAAGCGGGTTCACGTACGAATAAGCAGTTCATAAAATCATAAAAAAACTGAATTCTCGTGCAAACTGTTTCTTTGTTTTTTTTGCTACTCACCTGAAAAAGCCTTGATGATTTTTTCATTCGGGCGTCTTCTTTGTTGGTGTCATCTTGCTGCTCCTTAAATAAATCCTCGGCTGGACCATGCGGTTTCAATTTATCACCGGGTGTCTCATCTATTTTTAGCCATCACAATAAAAAAATGCATTGTCTAAGGCAGGTGAATAAAGCCACTTGCATACTTCTGACAGCCATATTGTTCACTACAGACAAGTTTTGTTTTTAATTTAACAAATTTGTTAATGAAGTTATTAGTGATTTTAGGCAAGAAATAAGACTTGCAATGTTCGGGAACGTCTTCCGAAATTCTACTTGCACTATTTGCGATAAGCGAAATCTCACGTATACCTGCATGCTTGGGATATAAAAACAGCGCAAAAATAGAGACAATGACTAAAAACAAAAACCACAAGGTTCTTGTCTTTTTTACGGTGCTTGTCTCTGTCTTTGCGCTATTCTTACATCTCATGGATGAACCGCCGACTAGCCCAACTTTCGCTTCTAGTTCTCCCTTATACAAATTCTTTTTTTTTTTCTAGCTTTTACGAACTCCTGCAAAAAAAATGAAAAAGACCACGTGATTAGTGGATTACCGCGCCGCAAAGGCGCTGCTTTCATCTGCGGTTGAACGAACGGTGTGGTCATGACTCGCCAGATCCATTGCAGTGGTAGGCTGATAATTCCGCAGTGGATGGCTAGAAGTTGCAGGCGAATGAGCGTCACCTAGCTAGCAACGAGTGATTAAAGCAAAACTAATTTATCAACCTACCATTAAGGAATGCGGCGTGTCGCGGCTGCAGGTAATATCGCTACTTGAAACCTCGCCTGAGAGCAGCAGCATGTTCGCGGCATGCCACTGCACTGGTCACGTGGCCTTTTTTTATTTCCCGGGCTTGAAAAAAAAATGGCATACGTAACACTTTCTTTATCGCAAATAGACGCTCTAGAACTTTGCAAGTCTTATTTCTTGCCTAAAGTCAATAGTCACTGGGTGAGTTAGCCATTCTGTTTCACAAATCTGTTGAGTAAAAATAAAAAAATGTTTTTTAATGCGCAAGGTGGCTGTCAGAAATATCAAACTGATTTCGCTTGCCTACCATTACTATTGAGTTTTTAAGCCATGGGCCATGACTAAATATAGTTAAGACGTAGCCTCGTCTTCTGTTGTGGTTTTAAATGCGAAGCATTTTTTGGCGAACTTCGGCGACTTTGAGCATCTATCTATCTATCCATCTATCTATTGGCCTACGACTTTTAGCTCTCCTGGCCGTTTCGATAATGGTATCGATCGAAAATTGATATGGTATAACACGATTAAATGATGAACACAATTGACTAGTCATAGCATGATAATCATGACGTGTATGCCATGAATGTCATGATATAAATTTCATGCTCTTGCTGCACTTGCGGTGGTTTCGTTCACAAGTCATTTTGCAAAACTGATTTGGTAACACATGACTGCGTTGCGAACATAAGTGACAGGCCCTAACGTGGAAATCTTGTCTAGTCATGACTACTCGCCGCGCTGATGGTGCGCTCACGGTCGTTTCGCTAGCTTTACATATACCAAATTTGGTGCTACGTGACGTCAATGGATCCCGAATGTACATTACTGGTGAAAACATGATAATAGTGACAAGAGTGTTATGTAAAACGTGACTACATGCTACGCTCAGAGCACGCTCGCAGCCGTGTCGTTAGCGTCACATATACAAAATTTGGTAGTACGTGACGTGACTGAATGAAAGTAAAGATACGTCCAAACTTGATACTCTTGTTATGCGTGTTATGTAAGACATGGCTATACCTGCTACGCGCATAGCGCGCTTGCAGCCGTTTCGCTAGGTCCTTAAATAACAAATACCGTAACGCATCTCGTGTACAGACGACGAATGCAAACGACACGTCCAAACATGATAATCAACATGCATGTGATGTAAAAGAAGACTACGTGTTACGTTCATAGCGTGCCCGTGGCCGTTTCGCTAGCTCGACATACACCAAATTTGATATCGGGTGACGGGAATAGACGACGAAGATAAATGACGCGTCCAAACATGATACTCGTAATATGCAAGCCATGTACGCAAAATTTTTTTCTGCCTCGGGAAGTTGTGCTGATTTTCAAATGTCACATCAACTTTCCTCATTTCTTCATTCGTACTTTGCATATCATTGATTCTCAGTGGACATGATATTTGTCAATATTTAAGTTGTGAACTCTAAATTTTCAGTTGTGAATTTTAACTCGTCCTTGCTATATTTAAGATGACTGGAAGGTGAAATAAATTTACATTTCTATATGCACATTATGCGACTTGATTTACTTTATATGGGGCAACAATCATATAAAGTACGTTTACTCAACTATACAATACCTAAAGTTTCGCCCACTTGTCACGATTTACATGTTAGATATTTGTAGATCTTTACTACCTTTTTCATCAACACAGGAGCATCACCACATTATCACACTGAAGTGAATAATTTTAGAGCATTTTTGCAAAAGCACGAGACACCTATTATGACCACATAGTGGTGACAAAACGAGCATGTATTAGAATGACGCTTAGTGCGAGAATCACCATTGCAACTACAACCAAATTAACCTTGTATTTTTGTTTCACAGAACGCAGAGAGGCTTGTGACTACAGCGCCATATCCAGCTAAGGACATATCTATGAAAACAGAGTATTCTCGAATATCATATCATTCCTCTGGGGGATTCGTGTTTCTTAATGAGAATAAACACACCTTTCGCTCTGGTTTACTACGGTGTTTGTTTCACATGCAGGACAATGTCTTGTATTATCATTGTCATGGAGGAATGTAATGAATAGTTAAATGGGTTTCGCAACGTGTTATTGACAGTGGTTGTTTTCGAATCACTGGCGGTCACAGATGTCGCTGCCGTATTCAACGGGCCGCTGGAGAGACTCCCACTTAAGACTGGGTTCGCGCCGTTCAACGCACTGGCGCTATCATCACATTAGACAAATTTAGTTGGCGTTCGTAGCAGCCAAACGAATGCAGCCTGCTAGCCAGGCCGCGTCTATACGGAGGCACCACTGTTCAAGAGAATCGACGCACTCCATGGCTGAGAAAGCTAGCTTTGGGCCAACAGACACATGAGTTGACACACGCGGACTCATATTAAGCCGTGAGTGTGAGTCCCAGCGAGCACTGAGTTTAAAATATATTTCATGAGTGAGTCTGAGTGAGCTGCACAATTTTTGTCGACCTACAGAACCAACTACACTAGGCGAAAACTTAGCATTGGAGCGACGGCCGTGCAGGCGGATCGTCTGCACGTTTGTGCCACGACGCACGTAGTCCGGCAACTTACAGCCGAATTCAGTTCCACTTTAGGTTTTGCTTGGTGGCAGCACAAGTGCATTTAGTAGAACACGCATACGATGACATTGAAACTGACTGACTGACTGACTGACTGACTGACTGACTGACTGACTGACTGACTGACTGACTGACTGACTGACTGACTGACTGACTGACTGACTGACTGACTGACTGACTGACTGACTGACTGACTGACTGACCGACTGACTGACTGACTGACTGACTGACTGACTGACTGACTGACTGACTGACTGACTGACTGACTGACTGACTGACTGACTGACTGACTGACTGGCCGACCGACCGACCGACCGACCGACCGACCGACCGACCGACCGACCGACCGACCGACCGACCGACCGACTGAAGTGAACTTTATTTTGTCCTGAGACGACAAGTCTCCTAAGGGGGCTTGTCCGCGGGCCGTGTCCACGACGGGACCGGGAGATGGAACGCGATGGCCACGTCGTGGGCTCTCTGGACAGCTCGATTGAGAGTGACAATCAGATAAGCGTGCATGCATGTGTCTAATCACTGTATACAGAATTACTTTGAATAGAAAATTTCTGCGATCGAAAAGTTTTTATAGCATTTTACAGCCTTTTACCAAAGCGAAGAATATCTGACGATCATTTGTGTTCAGTCAACAAACGTTGTTTAACGCATGCACATACCCGAGATAGGGGAGTATGCAACACCCGAGGTCAAATGTTAACACTTCCATTGATAAATCGTGGTACAGTTGAAATAGCCATTTGCGCCATTGTACATTAGCTATAGGAGCTCAGCAAGATAACCATAGTCGCGAAGCAGGCACTGCAGCCAAAAGAAGCAGGTACCATGACGTGACTGAAACGAAAGGCTTAAAGATCAGTCACTTTTATTCCGAAGAAATGTCTTACAAATAACTACTTTATTGCTCTGCTTTCTGATGACTATTGTTGACTGAAATACACTAATCGACAATATTGTAGCACAAGACTCGCTTTTTTTTGTATAGAAAATACTTGCAGTTGTTTGCTAACACCACTGCATATAATTCTTTGTTAATATTCGTTTCTATTTTTGCGTGATCTTGTACGATTCGACGATGTATTTGACAAAGTTTCTCCTTGAAGTTCATTCTCTTTAGTGCTTTTTTGGCTTGTTCTTGTATTTTCGAATTTTGCATTTACTCTGAGCAAGTAACTTCCAGTGTAATTCTTTTCACTTTTCAGCTTTATGGTTTTACCTGTATGTGTTGTCTTTTTCGCTTCATGTATTTCCTTTGTATACTACTGCGCCTTTTCTTTATTATCATGTGTCAATATTTCACGCCTCCCAGAGTCTTTGCTTGCGACTGCAGCATCAATGAGTAAATGCACATTCGTTTAGAGATGTTGGCTGTTCGTGAAGCGCCACAGTTTGATAGCCACCGATTTCTCGTTTTGTTTTTTGCTTCTGTACACGCAGTACCTAACAGGTATTGTCTATAACACGAAACTTTGTTGGTAGAGAAGTATATTTACTTTCACCTCTTCAAAAAACAGGAACAGATGAAAATTTAAAAAAAAATACAATGAAAAGAAAATTTCACTAATGGCCGCATTGCACGACCGGCTAGCGGACCTGTTGGTGGTGAAAGGAACATAATTTCTGCAGCCCGGTAGGGAGCCCGGCGCATCGCCTGAAGACCTGAAAGAAAACACGAGCACATTCCGCATGCATGTGAAGTAAAAAAGAAGGGCAGCCGCGGCAACACTCTTGCTCTCCATTTTCGTTCCATCCTTCTATTTTTGGAAGTCGTCAGCGACGTGATCAGAGACATTTGCTGTTCCTGATTTATTTTCTGTAGAATTCCCGGTAACCGCCACGAATAAAATCGATGCTGCCACTGTCGAGAAGGAATACATGGGAGCTACAAGAATTTTTCGTCTCGTGCCAAGAATTCATGGACTGTTCAGGCTGATGGCACGGTATACCAGCAGAGACAATGCGGATGACTAGCCTGATATATCGTGACAGCCACTTTCTGTCTCATTTCGAGTATACCTTTCTCTGATAATCCCACACCAAGCTGGCAGCCGCCCATGGTCGAGCTGGAATCGTGCACGCCGACTTTACTAAAAGAACAAGCTTGCAGAACATGTGTGCCAACCAAGAAACGATAAAAAAAAGAAAGAAGCATTAACTATGCCCAGCTTTTCTTCCCCAACGCTTTCTCATACTTTTTGACTTATACAACAAAGAAAGTTTTACATTTTGACACAGGGTAACTCTGCAGGTGCGAAAATAATGTTGGTACCATTTCTTGGCGCACGCAGGCAACTATTGCAGGTTTGTAGCACCCACGGGGATTATAAGAAAACATGTTACCTGTTATAGACACAGATCACATTCCCCTGAACTACTTTTGCTTAAGTTTGCATTGAGAGTGCTGGCAGCTAACTTCTGCTTAAGTTTGCGATGAGAGTGCTGTCAGCTAAGTGCGTCAACAATAATTTCTTCCTGAAAGATATCGTGCTGCGAGAAATCACGCTTCTTAACAACGAATGTTGCCTGATAAGCATGCGCGCTTGATATAGAGGTATGACTAAGCATGAGCGCTTGATATAGAGCATAATCATTGGTTTCTGAAGCCCCGCCGCGGTGGTCTAGTGGATAAGGTACTCGGCTGCTGACCCGCACGTCGCGGGTTCAAATCCCGGCTGCGGCGGCTGCGTTTCCGATGTAGGTGGAAATGTAGGCCCGTGTGCTCAGATTTGGGTGCACGTTAAAGAACCCAAGGTGGTAAAAATTTCAGGAGTCCTCCCCTACGGCGTCTCTCATAATCATATGGTGGTTTTGGAACGTGATACCCCACAAATCAATCAATAGGTTTCTGATGATTACGGGAGTTGTTTCAAGTGCTAACAACGATCATCCTTAGTACTATCGGGGTGTCCGTCCCTTCCACTCGATTACTCAGGCAATCAACAGTGCGGCGATGCTACAGGGCGAAACCGTGACGAGGTAAGCGGCCAATCTCGGTCATACTGCGCAGAAGTTTATTGCACAACGTGGCTTCATACCGGAGCAGCAAACATTAACACTCCGGAAGTTTCTGCCATCAAGCGAATATCACGACGTCCCAATCAATCTTTCACCGCCTGTTCAACTAATCCAATCAGTATGTGTCCGCGATGCACGTATAGATGCGTGGGCGGCCTTTCACGTCGCATTGGGCTTTGACATGAGTATGTCAGCTTGTTTAAGAACGCGTTAATGTACAACGGCGTCCTTCCGCACTTCTAATCTTAATCGATGATTTGGCATCTCGTCGTTGGACCAGCTCGACTACCACTTTGGCACGACTAATTTAAAGCGATGCGCATAGGTGAACGGCAATCAGCCTTCTTGAACGGGAGGTCCATATTTCTGAGCTTCCTGGCAAGTCTCTTATCGGCGTAATCATTCTACACAATTATTTGTCAGTTTGCTTGCTTGTTCCTGTGTGCGTTCTGTGTGGTGAGCAACAGGTGTATCAAGATCACCGGCTGTTTCTTCTTTCATCTATTTTGTCCGAAAACGTTTAACTAGGAAACACACAGAGGGCGTGCTTCACACAAACAGAGGTTATTCTACTTCAGGTTTTGGTAACAGGCCACCGATTAGGCAACAACCTGCAACAGGCGTTGATTGACTGATTGATATCTGTGGTTGAGCGTGCCAAAACCACCACATATAATTACGAGAGACGCCATATAGTGGAAGGCTCCAGAAATTTGAACCACCTTGGGTTCTTTACCGTGCACCTAAATCTGAGCACGTGGGCCTACAACATTTTCGCCTCCAACTAAAATGCAGCCGCCGCAGCCAGGATTTAAACCCGCGGCTTTCAGTTCAACAGCCGAGCACCTTAGCCACAAGACCACCGTCGTGCGCCTGCAACCATGGTTAGACATGATGATATTCCACTAGCTCTATTACACTTGATTTTTCTGACTTGATGGAACTCACTGCCGTATTCGCTAAAACAACTAACGCCGTAGCATTTATTAACCAAAATAGTCTTGAATTTTGCTTGTTGTTATATTGTTTGCACTACCAACTATATAATCTATGATGAATGCATGAAGAAAAGCGTCTGAAAATTCTGTTCTGATTATCTATTGCTGAAGCTGCGCATAAAATATGGCGTTGTGCACTTTCAACTTACGCGAAGAAGGCTTTGGCTATGGTCTAAAAACACGTAATAAAAACGCAAAAAAACCATAGACGGCACTTGTATACCTCATCTTATCTGGTAAGTCATTAATTATGCGCTGTTTTAGCCCATTATGAACAGTCAAGCAGCTCAATCTACGTAATGCGACTGTGAAGGATTTGGCGTTGAAACATTGGCCGGCTGAGAAGGTGTAATACTTCTGAAGCTCTGTCTGTCCTTTGCTGTTTCTATTTCTCCTAAGTATGCATCGGTAATGTATCTACCATATTTTTAAAAGATATCTCTACCTAGCAGCGGTAGTGTAAGAAGTCAAATGGAAAAATTCCTTGTCGCAATATTCTCAGTTTCTCATATGGCAGTCTAATCTCTTGATAAGGGTAGTTTTTGTTTAACAATACCAGACTACATTGTTCCCTGGAAATCAATGTTGTCGCCTGTTGCAAACTTACATAATTATTGGGGTCGTGCTCGTGCGCATTAATAAGTGAACTTAAAGTGATAAAAGTGTCCGCGCTATGCCGTTGTTTACCACAAACAACTCGCCAACACAACAAAGAGCTAGAGTATCATCAGAGCATGCAGTTTAAAAAAACCATATGTATAGTTACAGAATAAAGCTGCGTTTACTGCCTGCTTTACAAGGCTTATATCCTCGCTTCTTTGCTAAAAGCAGAAGTGTGAGCACAATGCATTTATTTACACGGCCAAAAATGTAATTCAAAATAATATACACACGCATTAAAAACATCCCCAACAAAAAGGCCGGCAAGAGCTAGCGTTAAAGTCTGAAAAAAAGGAATGGCAGGGGCAGCAAGAAATATTGTCTGTTCGACCAATATTTGTGAAATATTGGGTGGGATGATGTTGGATAAAGCAATCTTAACTAATAAGGCAGATGTGCTCGGTGCAAAATACTGCTATAGCCATTTATAGATACATTGGGATGTCATGGGCTTTTAAATATGTACTAACGCACACTCGGGTGTATAAATATCCGAAAATCAAAACTTGGACCAATATATTGTCAATTTTCGTCAAACTCAGGTCAAAGTTGGTCAAATTCCAGTGTGCTTCCGCAATGGTGATTCGCAACAACCTTCTATTCAAATGAGTACTTATTTTGTAACTCGAAACGAGAATGCTGATGTCATCGTCTGACGAACAAGCGGGTAAAGGCTAGTGTTTCTATCACATGTAGTTGCTTTCGACAAGACGTTTCACAGCAAGTCCACATATGGCTAGGTCATGACCGCGTATGCCACAGACCTAGCCACAGACCTAGCCACAGAGGGGCTTGCCACAGAAGCTGAGAAAACCCCGATGTTCAAAAATGATCAATAATTAAAAAGGAAATACGAGTGGCAGACGCTAGCATGCCTCACAAAAAAATTGGGCATGAACCGCCATCTACCACTCGAACTGTATGCCGCAAGACAGACAAGATGAAAGACGTCGGGAAACAAATGCGGCTAAAAGATGCGTGCTTCGTAAACAGCTCCTCAAGATCGAGCAGGAAGCACTAAGCCAATGCTGCAAGATAAACTAGAGGACTCATGACGCGAAAACGGACGTGTGCTGCTCAAATGCAATACTAGAGGAGCGAGACACAGGAGGCTTTCTCGAAAATATTGCAGCTTTAGTCATTCCTAAAATGTGGGCACATGCATGCCTGCCGCCACCTCTTGGCGAAGTTTATGGCACCCTGCTGTTATAGAATTTGCTGTCGCAGCTATACACGAAAATATAGAAACTTCTCAATCAAAAAACAGTCGATTTTACGATGCAAATACACATTGTAACATCCTGGAAAAATTCACGCTACAAAAGGCGCTGTTCACTTGGCTTTTTAAAAACCAACGCCTCATAGAAGCAAACGTTGCCTTGGCAATGTGAGGAACATCCCAAGAAACCACGTATTTCTTAGTGCTATACTTCTAATTTATCGTAATGTTACGGTGGTTCTTCCCTGTGAAGACAGGGGAGTCCTTCTTGAAAAGTACGCTTTGGTGCCATGTATCATTTTGTTGCATACTTACCGTTTAGTTGTAGCAGAGCGCTACTGACACTAGCGATAAATGTCACTGTGTTACCAAATCCGGGTGATATACAAGGTCAACGTGAAATGATTTGTTGCGCGACGCAGCTAACAAACACACAGTGTAAGACGAAGGCACAAGCACTGAAGTAGCAACTAAATGTTTATCGAAGGGAAAAAAACGTTAATACAAGATAATATCTGCGGTTTTAGGTCCCAAAACCACGTTATGGTTGCGAAAGACGCTGTAGTGGAGGGCTCTGGAAGTTGTGACCATCTGGTGTTCTTTAACGTGCACTCGTATCTCACAGTACACGGGCCTTTATACCATTTCACCTTCATCTATATGCGACTGCCTCGGCCGGTTCAAACGCGTCAACTGCAGATCAGCTGCCGAGCCACGCAACCGCTATGCAACTGTGGGGGACAAACCTATACATGATACTCAATAACGAATCTCGGGATATGCTTCGACATACGGGTGCTCTCCGAGCGTCATCCCAAAACCTTTCTTTTGCGCACACAAAAATATCGTTTAGTGCTACAAACATATAGTTTTTACTTATACCTTTCATTGTCAGTATCATCATCAGCACCCCAATTACGACTAATGCAACCTGATGGCCTCTCCTGTGTTTTGTCAATGAAGATGGTGGTGTGCTTTCTGCGGTGTTACGGCCGTCATAATTATTTAAGTTTTCCGGCCTTTGTGAATGGAATGAAAAATTTTAGACGCATTCCAAGCAAGGGTGTGCCGTCAAGACGGGTTGATTTCCTCTTGACAAAACCTGAACGACGGGTGCGGGTCTGGTTTACGCCAAAGAAATGCACGAGCCAAGAGAGGCCACCGTGAGCTCGACTCAAGAAAGGTTTTTGTGTTTGCTGGGAGCAAGGCTTTCGAGGCCGACAAGGAGGCAGCTACGCCATTTTCGAGGTCACCAAGGATCTGTAAATCTCGGAACCAGCATCGTGTTTGCAGTTGAGGCTGAAGGGTAAAGCCAAACTGGTTGTGGCTGCATCTTGCGAGGAGAAGCGGAGTCTTGGATATTCACAGCTAAGCCCCTGCTTCTAGCAAACAAGGCATGGAATGTGGGCTTAAAGGGAAGGAAAAGGCACTATGTCCTGCAGCCCTTGCGGGAGCCAGCCTCGACGACGAGGAATGAGTCGACCACTCCTCCTTCCCCCTTTTTCCATAGGATCGGCTGAATGGGGTGGCATACTTTGACGATATGCTGGCCCACCACTACATTGTCCTACCCAAACAGTCACGCAAGTTTGACACGTGTACTGGCAGCCGGTTTTTCGAACCTGACCAAGCTGTCAGAAGAATCTTGGAAGCCAATATCATCGAACGTGCGCGAAACTTGGTGACGTGTGCAAAAACGTCGGTGCAGCGCGTTTGTGGCTCTATTTGGGCATCGTGCAGACTGTGCTCTCTCCGCATGCATTGTGTGGTGTTTTTCTTCTCCTTCGTGGGTAGAGCACCTAGAATATGGAGCGCCCAATTGGCGCAAGCCACGGACATTGCGCCCAGGGTTGGCAACGAGGCGCTATATCAGCCGAAGACTTTCGTGTACTTGAAGTTCTACAGTTCAACAGCTCTCATGTACAGTGGTGATCACTTGATCACCTCCTTTCTAATTCTCAGTTACTAACCATGTAAATAAATTGTGGTCGTTTTTACGAGCGCCTCATCTGACTTGTTCGAACGATGGGTCCTAGGACGGGGGCCCGCTACCAAACTGAGACCCGCCGGACCCGGAGTCGCAACAGCGGCCACGTTACAATTGCCAACCCCTTATCTACCGGCCCATGCCCCGCCGCGGTGGTGTAGTGGCTAAGGTACTCGGCTGCTGACCCGCAGGTCACACGATCAAATCCCGGCTGTGGCGGTTGCACTTCTGATGGAGGCGGAAGTGTTGTAGCCACATGTGCTGAAATTTAGGTGCAAGTTAAAGAAGCCTAGGAGATTTAGGTATCCGTTGCCCTTCACAATGGCGCCTCTCAAAATCATATGGTAGTTTTGAGATTTTAAACTCCGCATATCAATGAATCATCTAATATATTGGCCCACTTAATTTTCTGTCTCCCTCTCATGCATCTGCCTTCACTGATGAAGCAACGACCAGTGGTTATTCAGTACGCTTTACGTGCTGGGGCGTGCCAATTCCTTCTTTTTTATTCCAAGTATCATATTCTTAGCCCATATTTGTTTATGATAAACTGTGCTCTCTTTCAATCTCTTGTGATCATAGTCTGCTCCGTAAGTACCGGTGAGATTCAGCTGTTATATACATTCCACTTGAAAGATAATGTCAGACTTCCATTCACGTTTTGAGAATACTTGTCAATTGCACTCCTCCCCGTTTTTTTCTCTTCTAGTTATTGCACTCTGATGGTTCGGCTCCACGGTTACCACCTGTGCTAAGTAGACATATTTTTTACAACCGCAGGTGATATATATTTTCGAAGTCCTCCACCATGGCGTCTCTGATAATCATTTTGTTATGAGTAACTTGTTTAATGAGCTATTTACAGCGCAGAGAACCCAACGAGCAAGATGACGTCAGACCAGCATCCAACGGAAAGACCTACTTCGTCCTCCTCTTTCATGCAGCCGTGTTTAGCGGCTGTTTTGTATCATAACCCTCGGTGGTAGAAGCACCGTCCCAGTGCTAAATTTACGCAGATGATGTCGAAGGGGGGTAATAGAGCTTTAGCCGAGCCACGTGAATGGTGTCGCTCGGCGCTGACGATGACTTTGTTGGATCGGTTGGAACAATCTCGTACGTGACGTCTGTCACTTGGCGAACGATACGGAATGGTCCAGTGTAGGGCGACATTATTTTTTCCGACAGTCCCACACGCCGAGTAGGTGACCAGAGGAGCACGAGAGAACCCGGAAAAAAGTGCACGTCCCTATGGTGAGAATTGTAGAGCTGTTGTTGGCGCGCCTGCGAAGCCTGTAGACGGTTACGGGCGACTTGGCGCGCGTGGTCGGCGCGGGCAATGGCTTCACCAGCAGATTCAGTGGCCGCAGGTAGTAACGTGTCTAAAAGTAGAGTTGGGTCCCGGCCATATAGTAGATAGAAGAGCGAATATCCGGCAGTGTTGTGACGAGATAAGTTGTAGGCGGACGTCACATACGGCAAATGAATGTCCCGATCATGGTGGTCTGGCGCAACGTATTTGGCAAGCATATCGGTTAGGGTCCTGTTAAGGTGCTCTGTGAGGCCATTTGACTGGGGATGGTACGAAGTAGTAAATTTGTGCTTGGTATGGCAAGACCTCAGGATTTCATGAACGACAGCTGATAAGAACGTGCGGCCACGGTCGGTGAGAAGTTGACGGGGAGCACCGTGCACTAATATTAAGTCGTACAGGAGAAAGTTCGCAACGTCGGTAGCACAGCTGGTCGGGAGTGCTCGTGTGATTGCGTACCGCGTCGCGTAGTCCGCGGCAACAGCAATTCATTTATTTCCGGTTGTGGAGAGTGAAAAAGGGCCCAACAGGTCGAGACCAACTCGAAAGAAAGGCTCGTTGGGAACGCCGATCGGCTGAAGGTAGCCGGCTGGGAGGGCAGACGGCGTTTTGCGACGCTGACAGGGTTCACAAGCGGCGACATAGCGTCGAACAGAGCGGGCAAGTCCAGGCCAAAAAAAACGACGTCGTACCCGATAGTATGTGCGAGAAACGCCCAAATGGCCCGTCATGGTAGCGTCATGAAGTTGATGCAGGACAGTGGAACGCAGGTGCGCTGGGATGACAGGAAGTAAGTCTGATCCAAAGGAATCAAGGTTGCGGCGATATAGGATCCCGTCTTTCACCAAAAACATTCGTAGGGACGGGTCGCGAGGCGTTGACTCCAGTTTGTCAATGATGGCTCGTAAAGAAGCATCCTGACGTTGCTCTTCGCCAATGTTTAACAGCTGCGACACGGAAAAAACGTCCGTGATAGCGTCAGTATCGGTTGCTTCGTCAACAGGGTAGCGGGATAAACATTCCGCATCCTGATGTAATCGCCCTGTTTTGTACATTACAGAGAACGTGTGCTCTTGAAGGCGTAGAGCCCAACGAGCGAGACGTCCCGTGGGGTCCTTCAGGGAGTCTAGCCAGCAGAGCGCGTGATGATCCGTGACAACACGGAATGAGCGCCCGTACAGGTATGGGCAAAACTTGGCTTGGCGACTGCCCATACAAGGGCAAGGCACTCGCGCTCCGTGATGGAATAGTTGCGCTCTGCTGGAGATAGCAGTCGACTTGTGTAGGCTATAACATGGTCGTGTCCGCGTTGTTGCTGCAATAGCACAGCTCCTATGCCGTGTCCACTGGCGTCGGTGTGAACCTCGGTTGGGGCTAATGAATCAAAGTGAGCCAAGATTGGTGGCGTTGTAAGCAATGTCGTAAGTTGCGAAAACGATGACGCTTGGTCATGGCCCCAGGTAAACGAGGCGTCTTTCTTCAAGAGGTCTGTGAGTGGGCGTGCAATGGTCGCAAAGTCCTCAACAAAGCGTTTGAAATATGAGCACAACCCCACAAAACTGCGGACATCCTTTGTGGTCTTCGGAACGGGAAAGTTCTTGACTGCGCGAATTTTCTCTGGGTCTGGACGCACGCCTTGAGCATCGACAAGGTGACCAAGCACGGAAGTTTGACGACGAGCGAAGCGGCACTTGGAGGCATTAAGCTGGAGTCCGGCTCGACGAAAAACGTCCAGAATAGCTCACAAACGATCAAGATGCGAGTCGAATGTGGGCTAAAAGACAATAACATCGTCAAGGTAATACAAGAGGGGCGGCCATTTCAGCCCTTGGAGCAATGAGTCCATCATTCTTTCAATTGTGGCTGGTGCATTGCAGAGTCCAAAGGGCATCACCTTAAACTGATAAAGACCATCAGGAGTGTTGAATGCGGTCTTCTCGCGGTCCATCTCGTCGACGGCTATCTGCCAGTACCCTGATCGAAGGTCAATAGTTGAAAAATAAGTGGCACCGTACAGGCAGTCGAGAGCGTCGTCGATGCGAGGTAAAGGATAAACGTCTTTTTTGATAATTTTGTTAAGGTGACGGTAATCGACACAAAAGCGCCATGTTCCATCTTTCTTTTTAGCAAGGACGACGGGACAAGACCAGGGGCTGCATGAAGGCTCTATAATATTTTTCGCAAGGATTTTGCCGACTTCATGTTGTAATATTGCACCCTCCGACGCCGACACACGGTAGGGGCGTCGGTGAATGGGGGTTGCATGGCCAGTATTTATGCGATGGGTGACAATGGTCGTTTGGCCCAAAGAGTTGCTGGCAAAGTCGAAAATGCTACGATAGCCCTCAAGAACGTGGCAAAGCGCTGCAGCTTGCTCAGACGTGAGGTCCGATGACACCATTCGCTCGATGTCGGCGCCCCAAGAACGTATTGAAGTGGAACCACTGACTGAGCTGCAGCAATAGTCAACTCTGAAGGGCTCGACATGGTCTTCTTGGAGAGCAGTAATTTTGGCCATGAAGATACCCTGTGGCAGAACTTGGGTGGTGAGTGAAAAGTTGACCAGTGGAAGGAAGGTGCGGTTTCTCTTAATCATCAGAATCATATGCGGCACAGCAACCTCATGCGTAAGCATAACTGCAGGAATCGGGGCCACCATGTAATCACCATCAGGTACTGGCGGCGCGGAGGATAAGTCGACATGTGTGACAGAGTTAGGAGGGAGGCGCGTGAAATCAATGCCGCCGAGGCTGGTTTGCGGTGGGCTGGTCGGGTCGGAAAAGAGGGGTAAATCGAGGTGGAGAGAGCCAGCTGAACAGTCTATGAGGGCAGAGTGCGTGGCTAGAAAATCCATACCGAGTGTGAGGTCATGAGGGCAATGTTCGATAACGGCGAAAAGAACGACGGTGCTTCTCTCCCCAATAGATACTCGCGCAGAGCACATGCCAAGAATTGCGGCAGTTCCTCCATCGGCGACTCGTACAGCTCGGTTGAGGGCGGGCGTGAAAACTTTTTTAAGTCGGCGGCGAAGGTTAGCACTCATAATGGACACATGCGCGCCAGTGTCTATCAATGCACTGACACGAACATTGTCGACAGTAACGTCCAAAAGGTTCCGATTCATTGTTAATGTTAATCGAGGATTCCTTACGAAGGTCGTCAACGCAGCTCCACCTCCAGAAGCTGCACGGCCTAGTTTTCCGGTCGGAGATGCTGCGAATAGGTCGGGGAGGCAGCTTGGCGTTGTGGGGTCGACCGGGACTGACGACGAGCAGGGGACGGTGACCAGTCGTAGCGAGGCCTGCTCAGAGGTGCTGTAGGAGCGGAAAATGTGGTCGGCATTGATGGAGAAAGTGGTGGGGACGCCTGGCGAGCAGAAGTGGTGTGATACTGAGGTGCATAATGGGACGGTGTAGCCCAGCGGCTGCGGCATTGACGAGAGATATGACCAACGCGTCGACAGTTAAACATATGGGCCTGTCATCAAGAGTACGCCATTCGGACGGATTGCGTGGTATAAGAGGTGCAGAAGGGGCACAATAAGAAGGCTCAGCAGAGTATACGGTAGGAACAGGATGTAGGCCGACATTCGATAACTCTTGACGAACGACCGCTTGTATTAAAGAGATCGTGGTCGGGGAAGGCGCAGGCGTCGGTAATGGCGTGGCTACTGGTTGGGCTGCCTCGACCTCTCGACGAATGATGCGTGTAAGGTTGTCACATCGAGGGGCCTGGTGGAAGGCGTCGTCACACGAAGAAGTGGCCGCTGTGTTCGGAAGGCGCACGATGCTTTGGGCTACGCGGCGGGCTTTAGCTTGTTCGAGACGTCGGCATTCTTTAAGGATTGTGTCGATGCTCGAGACGTTTTTAAAAACCAGCAGGTTTAAAGCATCGTCAGCAATGCCTTTCAAGACGTGGTTAACCTTTTCGTCTTCCGACATGGACTGGTCGGCCTTGGAACAAAGGGCCAAGACGTCAAGAATGTAAGAGACGTGCGATTCGGTAGAAGACTGGGCCCGTGTGGCAAAAGTCTTCTTCGCAGCGAGCTGATGACCAGATGAATCGCCAAACAGGTCACGTATCTTTTCTTTGAAGAGATTCCAGCTCGTTATGTCGGCTTCGCGGCTTACAAACCATGTTCGGGGAGTGCCGTCCAGGTAGAAAAGCACGTTGGCGAGCATGAGCATGGGATCCCATCGGTGAGTAGCACTTACGCGGTCGTACCACTTCAGCCAAGTGTCGAGATCGATCATACCATCACCGGAGAAAGTGCCGGGATCCCGAAGGTGCGGTAGTGTGACGTAGGTGGTGGCTTGGACTGATGAGTGCGGCGTAGAGGAAGTACCAGCAGTCGAAGCAGTCGAAAGGTCGCCGATGGTGCGACCGCTGCGCGTCTCCATCGAGGTACGGGGGTCATCCACCTCCACCAATAATGTTACGAGTAATTTGTTTAATGAGCTATTTACAGTGCAGAGAACCTAAAGAGCAAGATGGCGTCAGACCAGCATCCAACGGAAAGACCCTCTTCGTCCTCCTGTTTCATGCCGCCGTGTTTAGCGGCTGTTTTGTATCAATATGGTGGTTTTGGGACATGAAACCCCACATATCAATCAATATTTCTTTACAACTTCCAACGCGTCGCTATATACCTATCGCAAAGCGCTGTTCTCTACCTAAGTTATTTCACATTAGCTTTATGCATATAGTTTTAGACACTTCTGCTTTCTGTCTCTGATTCGGTAATCATAAGTTGTCATTCGTCTCCTGACTCATCAATGCAAATGTTCTGTACGCCCCTGTTAACGCCCCTGCCTCTCTGCGCGTGTAACTCTCTCTCTCATTCTCATGAGCAAATCGTAGGTTAAATTAATCACTTGTGATCAACTCTTATCCCTAAGTCTTCCCACTCTGGGGACCTGAAATTATCCTGTGAACAAGCGGTGAATAAGATTGAAGAGATCGCGTCTCCATGCCATAAAACCTACTTCATTTGGATTCTGTAACTTCAAATTCACTGATCTTCACTCTCCTTCGCCCCTTCCCTAGTTTTTTCATCACATAATATTATCCATTTTTGTGTGGCCTGTGCAAAATCTTGGCTGAGTTTCTACCTCTATGTCAAGCAGCGATGGCGTGCGAGTATCAACCTTGCATACAACAAGTTCATTTTTTCTAATCGTTGGGCCCCAGAACGCTCAAACCACATTTTAAAAAATCCACGTGATGTTGGAATTGTGTAGAAATGACTTATGTGTTGCCTCGCTAGTGATTAAATCCGGTTATTCACTCCTTCTCCAGAGCTAGATTGCGTACCCGGATTTAGTGCTGGGCAAGTACATCTGACATGAATACACCAACAAAATATCGGCCTTCAGTCTGCAGCTATACTGCGAAGCTACTAACCAAGGCGGCGGTTTCACTTATGACGCAGTGGATGGTGATAAAGATCTCTGGTTCCGAACAAGACGGCCCTAGAGTCTGAATTCGGCTCCGTTTCCTGCTCACTAGTCCTGAAAAAATAACCCTATTGAAAGCTGGCTTTTCATACTCCCTTGAAAACTACACCAGCAACGGTCACTCCTAATCAACCTAATTATGCCAGCTCTCTATGTTGGTTCAGGAGAATGAATTTACTTGCCATCGCCTATTAATACAACCGTTTTGTTATAAGTGATTTCTAAATAACAATTCTCTAACACTCTTACATGATGAAAATGATCTAGCGTCATAGCAGGCGATTAGACCGCCGACTTTATTGACATCGATTTCACATGAGTACTTAAGTTTTATTACGAACCTTGTCGGCGTTACATTCTCCTTTGTCGATCTTCCGAAAAACAACGATGAATTGTTTGTAAACAAAAGACTATATCACGCAATGCCAAAAGTGCACCTCCAACTTCTGTAGCAAAATTAAGGGCTACTTTTAATGTGATGCTAACAGCTGCATATATTTGCTCGAATGACCTTTTGTAACTTATGTTATGCCTACTGTTTCTTCAAAAATCTTTAGGCACGGAGTTAGCCTTCCACTGTGGTGGGCTGCTTCTAATTAGGGGCAAGGCATTCAGCAGCTTGATAATCTTCTCACCTTTACCAAAACATTTCAACACTCTTAATTTTCCAGGCTTATAGGTCCCCACTCCCGTACCTGCAACTCTCGAGGGCCCCTTCAATTACCTTATTATTGCTGCAAACCGGTACATTCCCGTCGCCCGTAGTTTACATACAGTAAGATTATTGACAGCATAAAGCCTCACCACCCTCATTGCGATATCAGACGATGCACGTTATCACTTATGCTCTGGTGATACACGGTGCGACTCATAGGCGAGCCTCTAAGCCTAAAGGACACCCGGAGTACGGCAATCAACAGCTCGGATTAGTAGGTACAAAACACGGGCTGACCAGGGGGTCCACGCAGTTTAAAGGAGGTGCATGCCCTTCCTGTCCCAACCTGAGTGCGGCCCGCAGCCGACCGGCCCTCTTGAAGGTAATTGGCTCCTGAGGACAAATCATAAATAAAATTTGCCTTGCTCTCCTCCCCATTGATTTTTTGCCTGTTCGAAGAACTGTTATCATAGTCAATATTACAGCTAGAATTTTATATTCTATATAAAATTTTTTTTACACTTCTCACTCTTCTAATCCCACCACATTTGTTAAAATATGCCTGAAATCGAGATTATTCTGAATATTTCAGCCGTTGGATCTAAATTTTCAGATATTTGGCAAGAGCGAAAATTTGTAACACCAGCACTGTTCAGTGCGTGACTTTCCTTCTTTTGCAGTACTGGTAGACACATATGTGTGAATAAGTAACAAAATAGTGACACATCCACTTTTTTTTGTTTTGTGCGGAGTGCACTTGAACGATGGATCTATCTGGATAATTTTAGAACCTTTGGAAGTGATTATGTGCTCAATGCGAACATCAGAGCTAGTTCTGTAACTTACTCAGTGGCTGCTACGACCATGGAATCTTCGATTATACATGCACAAAGGCTGGCGCACTTCACCGCTTGTTAGTTTAATGACGGCAGGCCCTCCGTTAACTGCTATATCATCGCGCGACGCGTATTGCTGCAGTTCGAGTTTCTGTCTTCTACACTTGCCACTCTCGGCTCTGATGTGGCGTTCATGCATATCGGTAGCCAAAAACTCGTGTAGATAGCTGGTCACAGCATCATCAGTTTCTTAAAATTGCAGGTTGCACTTTAATACCGTCGAACAGTGAGAGACTCGCTCGCTGGATTCCGTGCGGACCGGTTGTGCCCTCACGATCTCCGACGACAGCGTAGCTCTGGCCGACTGGATTACCACCATCTTTTGTCGCCGACAAGAGCTCTCGCCAGTGGTGCCCCGTATTCGGACTTCTGCAACCATGTCCTTCTTTCCTGTCTTCTCCTTACTTCCATCGCTCCCTGTCCCACCGCCTCGCTCTCTCCTTCCCCTTTCTCTATTTCTCTACCTTTTAATCCTATACTTTTATATCCTTCTCTACCCCAATCTCTCGAGAGCTACTGTTGAGGTATCCTCCCCCTGAGAGACAACTTTTCTCTTCTTTTCTTTTAAAATCACTCCCCCACCCCCTCAAACAGACAGTGAATCCACTCGACATACCAAACATGGAAGCCACATCAGTCCACATGCCGGGACCAACTACTGAACACCACGTGCAGATAAATTGCTCAAGACATCAAGAAACTTCCTCCCAAGGACAGCACAATAAAAAGAATGCTGCTTCTTGCATTCACTTTGTCATCGAATAGGGTAGCCAAACGATTGCATCGTTTGTGACCAGTGATGCGGAAGTCGGATTACTGGACACAGGCAAAAAAGGGATAACCTAATTTTTAGATCTAGTCCGATGGTACCAATTTTGCACAGCGTGGATGCCTTCCCAACCTACTATGGACTTCGTTTTGCCAAACGCCTGGTCTGTGGGAGCGTGGGCCAATTTCCCTGGTAGGTACCCTCTGGAAATAATGTTCAGCCTCCTTCAGCAGCAGTAGAAGCTCGACTATTTCGCCAAACTGTTGTAGACTAGGGGCCTTAACAGAACTCATGGGGCAACCTTTCGAGACGACAAAAAAAAACAATCTTCGAGGACCATCAGCTTGTAAAAAACGCTTGGCGCATTTTTGACAACATAAGCTTGGCCCTTAGGCGGAATATTCTAGTAGCATCGAAGATGTATGCAACTGTCGCGCAGTGGTTAGATACTGGGACTCTACACTAGTTATAGCGGATTCGAAATCACGCAGTCCGAACAACATTGACGTGTTTTTCATTGATTTTTTATTGTTGATTAGGGGTTCACATGAGCTATGACTACGTCACTCGCAGACACATGTATGGCTAAAATATACGTGACCAAGTAACTGGCCACTGCTTGCTTTGCTCACGGCTGAGCGTCTGCCTGTACGCACCGAGGACAATTAAAGAATCAATGACTGTCAGGTAGGCGCTGAAAGATTATGCGCTTGGAATGAGGGCATCAATTTTCAATGGGTGAAACACGACTGCGCTCAAAATGCTTTTGGGACATAAAACACGAGGTCCGCGCGTTTTCAGTTATCCTCAGCTCGACCTTTGCCGAAATGTAGGTGCGAGTGACCAATTTATTTTAGTTTCTTGTTTAGCCTTGCCCACTCCTCGATAAAGGTTGGGCACAGCGGTCAGCATGCCCCTTAGATACCGTTAATCAATTCGTTGATAATATTTCTTAGACTGAAATTATAAAAAATTCTAACCGTGAGGCTATCTCAAGCCTGAGTGCTGTGTTGATTGTCATCTGAAAAATAGCTTGTGATACATTGTGAAAAGTGTGACGCAGCGCTTTTTACCTCTTACTCCTTGTGCCAAACTATACGTGACCAGCCGACTTTGTGTGAGGCCCACGGGACGGCTTTAAGCTCTCCCATAGTAGAGTACCTAGTACTCTGAATCGTTACCTACCTTTTCTAATCCCCCCACTCGTTGGGTGTGCGAGGAAAACGCTCAGCTCTTAAAAGGCCGCTCACCAGGTTTGACAATTTTGAGCTGAGAAGCGCAATGCGTAGACGAGGCGTTCATGATCACGTCTGCCAAAATTTGAACCGCTATTCACCTTTTCATAAACGCCTCCCTGGGCGCCGCCATAGCCCTCCTTGGGCTGTGCAAATTGGCGCGTCCCCTCGAAAATGCACTGGCAACGCTGCGCCCTTGGCCCTTGTACTCCCGCACACAGCCAATCATGGCGGTGTTTTTTTCCTTCTTGTGAAAAGGTGTATACGCGCCGCGGAATTGGGTAAATTTTCAAGATGAACGCTGCTCCCCCTCCCCTCAACCGGCACACGCCCAGAGAATGAGCGCATGACCAGAGCGTATGAAGGGCCCTACGTACACGGCAATGCAGTGACGTTGGTGCTCTACATAGACGTCGTGTCGTGTCGACAGGGTAGGCACTAGTTTTAATGCTCAGCCGTGAGCCCATATCATAGGTAATATGTATTTAGGCGATGGGCCTAAAATACTTCAGGCTTGCTACATTTATTGTTAGAGTTGAGTTACACCGTTACTAGAGCAAAAATTTCTCGTCGCAGGTAATGACTGGTCTGCCGAGTATGCAGCGAAGATGTATGGTAAAAGAACAGTTATGAGGTGTGCGCTTACAGATCGAAAAGACCCAATTATGATAAAATAAGGTTTAGGCTTGCAGTGTACAATTTTGTAGTTTGTACATCTTTTTTGGTGCTCTTACAGTGCAACAAGGTTGTGCTCAGCACTGAGCACAACCTCTTTTTTGCATAGACATATCGATAGAACTTGAGCACTCTCTAGGAAGCAAGCACTCCTGAAATCAATTGGTGGTACATGATGTGAATCTGCCCAAATGCTGGAGCAATAAAAGTCACCTTTATTACACACTTGTTATTGTGTTTACTTTCTCAGTATACTTGTGCTTGAAAGCGGAAGTTATTTTCTCCCACCTAGTTTTAGAGGTGAGGACTTGAAATACGTACTATCTTGCAGTGTGGCTATGCATGTCAAGATCATGTATCTTTCAACTACCTTTGTGATTTCCTAGATTTTTTCGTGACGGTAGTGCAAACAATTTCACTTCATAGTGATAGACATTATAGTTATGACAATCTAATTTAAACGGAAGCTGATGTGCTGAACTAAATCTGGGACGTTTCTCGGCTGTATGGAAAAAAACAGTACCACATCTAATTAACACAATCTTGCTCTTCACGACAGCATTCACATCTTTGAGAAATCTGTGCTGCAAGTGCTTATCACCTTTATGATTTATTAATTATTCAATATATGTGCAAAGCTAAAGCAATTGAGTGCAGCCTTATGAGCTTTGGCATGTCTTTTTGTAAACTTGTATGATCTAAACACAGTTAATTAAGACAAAACAGTTCTGGGTGTTGTTCGTAAACTGCCACAAGCACAACTAAATGTCGGAAAGCCTCTTAATGCCCCTCTCTGCAGGGGTGTTCATTTAGCAATGCAAATAATAGTTTCTGATAATTCGCATGCCAACTGTGAATTCATTGTGAGTTGTACAGTAGTGGGCAAAATTAGATTGATTCTGGCTTCCAGGGGTTAAAACATAAGACATCGTAACCTCAGGGGAGACAAGACTGCTTGTCGAAACATTTGCTCTGACAATCCATGTTCTTATATTTTCCATATTTTTAAGCTTTCATCTTTTAAGGGTCAGTTTAATTCACCTGCACCAATCACAACTAGTTCACAGCTGTGCTTGAGAAGTTCAAAACTTGTGCAGCCTGAGTTCAGCAGTGCGGAATCACAAGTGAATGACAAGGTGCCAACAATGTGGAATCCTTGTTTTTTTTTTTTTTGCTCAATTTAACTAGGTGCTAACATCTTGTCAAAACACGCCGCGTTTGTAGAGGTGGGTACGGTACCAACTTCTAATGCTGTGTTATTTGTTAAGCTGTGCATGCGGCTGCACAGTGTATGAAGTACAGTGCAGGAGGTACAGTGTAGGAGGTACAAAAAAATATGAACTAGTTTTGGTGCTGCATTTCTCCTGTGCTTTTTGAAATAAATGACATGGTTCAGAAGATGCCATCACTGCACCACTGAAAATAATGGCGAAATGCAGCACTTTGTAAAACGGACCATGTGGTGCAGGCGAATCGAACAAACCCTTAAGCACACAAGCGGTTTAGCATTTCACCCACATCAAAATATGGCCACTGTGGCTGGGATCAAACCTGTGTTTTTGGCCTCAGCAGTGCCACACAATCTAACTAATAGTGTTACAGTTTCAACGTTATTTAAGTGTAGATTCCATGCCACGGTAGGCAGCCAATGCTTGTAGCCAATCTAAAGCACCCCCTATAATGTGCGCGGTAAAACATTCACAAATATAGCATTACATGTTTGAGGTTCGAGATGACCTGTTGTAGTGGACATTCATATGTTTCAACGAGCTTCAAGAGTGGACATTCGGGGGTAGTCATCTTGTGGTTGCATGCCACTCTGTAAAAACAAGTAATATCACCAGATATCAGTGCATAAGAGTTTTCAAAGTAAACAAATAAACTCAGTTAACTAGTAAACAACAGTAGTTTATACATATATGTAGTGGTACCTCATTACACGTGCATCACTCAGGGCTGCTTCTTCACAAGGCATGTCATGTAGCAGGTTCCTTGCCCATTGTACACAGCTGCTTCCATGTCAGGCGGGCCAGGAGGCTGTGGCAGAAAAAGAAGTATTTCTAATTTATGTGACACTTTCTTTGTCACACTATAGCAAAACCACACCAACAATTATGTGATGTTTCTCAAACGAGACTGCGGTAAACTTTCAACTCATAGTTTTTTTGCACTTATATATGGGCAAGCTACGGAGACACTTGGGAGGCGATAGTTATTTATTTGCCTTTTTTCATCGCAACGGCCTTGTAGGTGTTACCTGGCGATAGAATTTTAGAATTCACGAGTCAGCGACTCGTTCCCACGTGAAGCCACCCCGCAAGTAACGCACGTTTCTCCGGTGACAGATTAAGACGTTAAAAAATTTAAAAATTTAATATTGCAAAGCGCTGCCACTGTGTGACCCCTACGCAGTCATTGAAAAAAAAAACTACATATGTTGAAATGAAACAACTAGCCCAGCAAGCAACGGTCCCTAGAAAATTGAAGTACTTTCTACACACCGGCCCATGCTTGCAACGGGTGTTCATCCGATGAAAGCTTCAGCGGTCGCTTCATTCCCCGGAACTCACTTGAATTCCCTTCACGAAAGCCTTAGAACGAGACAAAATAAACAGAACGAAAAAGAGTGTGTCGGTCGGTAGAGGCTCGAAATATTTACAGCGAAACAAAACAGGCCGAGACACTTCAGAACGTACCACGAACCATTACCTGCCGTCGCAACCGTTGGCCGCAGTACATTTTGAAAAGAAGATAATGATGGCGATAGGCTGCTGCTGACCTCGAGTCGGCTGGAGCAAAAACTATTACAAAAAATTGATGACGCAGCGCATGTTTAAGAAAAAGTACTTGCTATAGGACCAAATTTGATGATTTTTGAATTGAAACTTGGTCCCAACGATGGGGCCCCTATGAAAAAGTGCAATAGCGCGAGTGACGAGAGAGGTTCGTAAATCCACTCTGGATGTTTGAATCAAAAACGCGACGTGATTAATTATTTCGCCTCCTACAGGTGAGTATAACAATTTCACCTCCAAGGTGGTGCTGGTGAGAGATTTCTTCTGTGCGTTGTTCATCAATAAAAGGTAGTGCTCAATGTGCGTGCCAATGGCTGCTAAAGGGGAATGAGAGACAGGAGAAATCGGCTTTTAGTTAACGCGCACGCTGCGAAATTTTTATTGTTCAACAACGCACAGAAGACAAGAAAGCGCTGCTACGTTATACTTGCAGGGCGTAACCTCCTAGGTTTTAGGAAGGTTTAGTGAGCGTTGGGCCGCAGTGCCATGAATACAGTGAACTAGTCTATACCATGAACTGCAGGTGGTTAAAGGTGGGAAGTAGACACGAAGTGCAAGCCGTAAGAAAAGGTGCGTGTGCCTCCTCTCGTTCAGTCCTTGGAATGTCCGCTGGATGGTGATGGTTCTATATGAGGAATATATGATGAAAAGATGCTATATGGTGGTACTTGGAGTGTTGAATAGGTGGATGAACGGACACACAGACAGATACATGGATGGACGTACGGATGGCTGGCTGCACGGACGGATGGACGCATGGACGGATGCAGGAGCGGAGGCATGGACGAAAGCAGAGACGGATGCACAGATGAACGTGCGGATGGACGAACAGACGCACGCACGGACGGGCGGATGGACGCACGGACGGCAACACAGGCTCACGCATGGATGGACGGAAACATTG
Source organism: Rhipicephalus microplus (assembly GCF_043290135.1). Taxonomy (NCBI): domain Eukaryota; kingdom Metazoa; phylum Arthropoda; class Arachnida; order Ixodida; family Ixodidae; genus Rhipicephalus; species Rhipicephalus microplus. Next base: position 159,241,154 of record NC_134704.1, read on the forward strand.
ATTAATTGATTGATTTGCGGGGTTTAACATCCCAAAACCAGCATATGATTATAAGAGACGCCGCATTGAGGGCTCCGGAAATTTCGACCACCTGGGGTTCTTTAACGTGCACCCAAATCTGAGCACACGGGCCTACAACATTTCCGCCTCCATCGGAAATGCAGCTGCCGAAGCCGGGATTTGAACCCGCACAACACTGCCCAAACGTTTAATAGTAGTCCGCACAGCTCGAGCGTCCACAGCGCCGCGGAGGACCCAACCTTGTTGTGATTAGTTCGCGGTGGCAGATTCGGTCACTCCTGTAAAAATTGGCTGCGCCTGGTTCACCTGTGCGGTATCGTTCCCGGATCAGCTTTTACGACAAGGGAGCGAAGCAGTTGGCTCTAAATATGTTCGGGACAGTGCGTAAGCAGAGAGGCAGAAATGTAAGCATGAACTCTCTCATTAAGAGAATGACTGCGTTCACCAACGTCAGTAAGCGTGCGCTGTACAAGTGGGTAGCGGAGCACGATAAGCACGGCGAGACACGATAAGCACGGTGAACACCGGGAATAGAGCTATCATTTCGTATTGAACGCCAGTGGCACTTTGCCTGCCCATACGCATGCGTATACGATATCTGATGAAGCGTGTTGCTTTTATACTCAATTTGGCTTGCGCGTCGCTTTCAACCGAAACATGAGCCTATGAAACCTATCCCTCAAACGTCTACGTGCAAGTATTTCAAAGACGCGTGCTTTTACGGTGCCGAGGATAATATTTACTGTTTTCACAATTACAGCTCACCTCAATACGCAGTTGCACAGTGTACCGAGACACTCTTGCCGCTTTTGCATTGGCGCTGGCCGACAGCAGACGACAGGGCGCGGAAGGATACACTTAAACGCGCTCGACCTCCTCATTGGTTGAGAATTCCTGTGGCTTCCACAGTGCTGCACGGAAATTCTGGAACAGGATGTAGTGCATCGCTTATACAGGCGCAATTAAACGCAAACTAGCGGCCGGCCTGTAACTTGGTGGTTTGCAAGCCATTTAGACACGTATCACATGGCGTTCTTGCAAAGGGGTAGCTCAAGTGCGCAGCTGCAACTCCTCTTATGTTCAGGTGTGTAACGCCTACTTCCGCTATCGCTACTCGAGGAAACGCGCGGGTAACATGTAAGTGGCTACGTGTACGACGTTAACGAAATATGTAGCAACCCAATACTTACACATGCCAGATGCGTCCAGCACACCAGCGTGACAAATCCAACGTACGCATAGGCGCTCGTGGTGAGGAGCCGCTTCATTTCGTTCAATGATTGGATGCCTCATTTAGTTCTTAGCATTTCTTAGCGAACTTCGACGACTAAGACCGTACTTATATATCTATCTAGCCGCCTACGACTTTTAGCTCTCCTGGCCGTTCCGATAATGGTATCAATACCACACTTGGTATGGCATAACATGACTGTATAAAGAACATATTTGATTAGTCATAACAAGAAAATCATCACATGTATGTCATGAATGTCATGATTTACGTTTCATTTTCCTGCAGCTCTTGCGGTGGTTTCGTTCACATAGCATGTTGCAAAACTTGTATGGTATGACATGATTGCATGGTGAACAAAAGCAACAGACCCCATCATAAAAATCATGAAATGCGTGTCATTTAACACCATGACTACATGCCACGTTCATGATGAGCTCGCGGCCGTTTCGCTAGCATCACACATACCTAATTTGGTAAAACGGTGCTTGAAGGAATGACGAAGGTAGGTGACTGGTGCAAACATGATAATCATAAGATGCCGTGTCATGTCATGTAAACCCATGATTACATTCCACGCTCATGATGTGCTGGCGGCCGTTCTGCTAGCTTAACGTATGCCGAATTTGGTATTACGGGACGTGAATGGATGACGAAGGTATAATACTGGTGCAAACATGATAAACATGACATGCGTGTTATGTAACAGCATTACTACATGCTACGCTCATCATGCACTTGCAGCCGTTTCGCTAGGTTCACATGCATCAAACTCGGCATTACGCGGCGCGAACGGACGACATAGGTAAATGTCACATCCAAACATGATAATCATTACATGTGTATTTTGTAACAACATGACTACATGCCACACTTATGATGCCCTTCGGCCGTTTTGCTAGCTTCACATATGCCAAATTTGGTATTACGTGACGTCGATGGATGACGAAGGTATATGACTGGTGCAAACATGATAATCATGAGATGCGTGTCATGTGAGAACATGACTCGATGCCACAGTCACCGCACTAATACTATTCGACGTGACGCGGTGCGCATGCTCTCCGACGTTCATTTCGTTGCATCACGCCGGCGTTGCCACGGCAGGCACTGGTCCTGCCATTTACTCGCAGGCGCACACCACCCTGCGTGCTTTGACGCATGTGCGTTTCAGCGCGTCCGGCGTTCCTCCGTCACGAAATGAGGGAAACAAAGTGTTGTCTCGGTAAGGGTAACGCATCGGCACGATATGCAGCATGTCGCATTTCGCGCCGGTTGCCGTCGGGCCATGCCGACGGACGCTGGTCGCGCCCGTCGCACCTGGCGCTAGACTGTAGAGTGCTCGCGTTTTGCTAGAGTGGCCTCGCTGCGCCCGCCCAGCGCATGCGCCAACGTTGCGTCAGAGTATATTAGGCCCCTCATGATGCGCTCGCGGTTAGTTTGCTAGCTCCACAGATACTAAATTTGGTATCACGTGACGTGAATAGAAGACAAAGGTAAACGATACGCCGAACATGATAATCATGACACGGAAGTCATGTACGGCATCAATTAACTCCACCTCGCAACGTTTGCTCATTTTAAAGTGACATATGAACCTTCTCATTCGTGCTTGGCATATCATCGATTCCCACTGTACGTGGGATCTGGCGATTTTGATTCCGAATTTTAAACTTTATCGCAATGCTGTTTTTGTAGGTGGAGTTAATAAATATACATTCTGTGTGCCAAGATATATTTGACAGTTTTCAAGTTTACATGACGGGATGCCGGCACATGTACAATCTGACTGCCACTGATTTATGTTCTATCACCGGAGACGAGCCACCAAGAAACAAAATGGGGGCAATTTGAAATACGTAATAATCGAAATTTTTCTAAACATATGTTTCACACTTTTTAATCTATTTTTATTGCTCTCTTAACAGAAAGGTGGGTTAAGCTTACCTAAAGCAACCTACATACCACTCCAAGTTGTGGCCCCTATGAGAGCGACACTTGCTTAATTAAGGGTATCCATCAAGAGCAGAAAAAAAAGTGGCAGATCCTACGTACAGTGGGAATCGATGATATGCGAAGCACGAATTAGAAATGTTGATATGTTATTTTAAAATCACCACTACGTGATGAGGTGGAGGTAAACGATGCCGTACGTGACTTCCGTGTCATGATTATCGTGTTTGGATGTGTCGTTTAACTTCGTCATCTATTCACGTCACGTGATACCAAATTTAGTATATGTGGAGCTTGCGAAACGGCCCCGAGCACGCCATGAGCGTGGTAGGTTGTCATGTTCTCACATGATGTGGGTGTCAGGATTATTATGTTTTGGGTCCGAATCCCGGCTGCGGCGGCTGCATTTCCGATGGAGGCGGAAATGTTGTAGGCCCGTGTACTCAGATTTGGGTGCAAGTTTAAGAACCCCAGGTAGTCAAAATTTCCGGAGCCCTCCACTACGGCGTCTCTCATAATCAAATGGTGGTTTTGGGACGTTAAACCCCACAAATCAATCAAATCAGGATTATTATGTTTGCACCAGTCATATATTTCGTCATTCATTGACGTCACGCGACATTAAATTTGCTATATGTGGAGCTAGCAAAACAGCCGCAAGCGCATCATGAAGTGGGCACGGAAGCGCGATGGAAAGAACAGCCAAAGGCTTACGCACCTGTCTTTTCGTCTTGCAGTACGTCGCTGTTTTCGCGGCCGGCGTACCAGTGGCTGGTCTACGGGAAAGCTTCGCGCTCTCGGACGGAATTCGTGAAGCCGCCCCTTCCCCGGATCTTCCATTATCGGACGGAATCTGTGCTGTTGCCCCTTCACCAGACCTGCCAGAAACAGCTTGCTGGGACCTGACCAACATCGTCGAGCGCCACCTGCAGCACCACCAGTGCGCAGCTGCGACATCAACGTCATCTCGTCCGGATAGGATAAGACCCAGCATCGAGCACTATCACTGCAGTGGGCACGGAAGCGCGATGGAAAGAACAGCCAAAGGCTTACGCACCTGTCTTTTCGTCTTGCAGTACGTCGCTGTTTTCGCGGCCGGCGTACCAGTGGCTGGTCTACGGGAAAGCTTCGCGCTCTCGGACGGAATTCGTGAAGCCGCCCCTTCCCCGGATCTTCCATTATCGGACGGAATCTGTGCTGTTGCCCCTTCACCAGACCTGCCAGAAACAGCTTGCTGGGACCTGACCAACATCGTCGAGCGCCACCTGCAGCACCACCAGTGCGCAGCTGCGACATCAACGTCATCTCGTCCGGATAGGATAAGACCCAGCATCGAGCACTATCACTGCAGTGGGCACGGAAGCGCGATGGAAAGAACAGCCAAAGGCTTACGCACCTGTCTTTTCGTCTTGCAGGTTAGTTACCTTTCTAAACTGCCTTGTCGTAGCTTCCGATCTGATGAACCCTTTATTGTTGTGCTTCCGTGCCCACAAGCCGTTCTCTTGCCTTTTTGTTCTTTGCTACTACTTCTTTGTGGGGATGTAGAAAGCAACCCAGGTCCTGACAACTTAGCAGAACTAGTGAAAACGATGAAGGATTTGAACGAACGTACAAAAAGAATGGAATCAGCGCAAACAACAATATTGGACACCGTATCTGTGTTAAAAGAACAACAACAGTCAGTTTCAGAATCAATGAACGAAATAAAGGACAGACTGGCGAAAGTTGAAAACCAAACCTCCGTTTTCGAGCACTGGCAGCATGAAATGAAAGAACTACGCACCACTGTTGAGCGCCTTGAAAAAGACACTAGTAATATGCATTCGCGTCTTGATGACGCAGAGGATCGATCGCGGAGAAACAATCTTGTCTTTTATGGAATTCCAGATGCCGCAGATGAAACTTCTTCGGAATCGGAAAAAAAGATCATCAACCTCCTGACTAATACTATCCAAATTGATGTCACAAGTTCTGATATATGCCGCGCTCACAGAATAGGACGCTATGATTCAGCGAAAGCTCGACCACTTATAACGAAATTTGAAACATTTAAAAAGAGAGAGCTGGTTTTTTCAAAACGAGGTTTGCTAAAGAGCACTGACATAGCAATGAGCGAAGATTTTTGTCAAACAACGCGCAACATAAGAAAAAAACTAATAGAATACGGTAAATCAAAGACTACTAATACGGTAATAAAAAAATACGGTAAATCAAATACGGTAAATCAAAAAACACTGCCGAATATTGCTCAATCATACTAGAACATATTTACTCGCAATCTTACAACTCGGGTACCTTACCGTTTGACTGGAAAACTGGCAGAGTCATCCCTATTTACAAATCAGGACCATCCCATGACCCACAAAATTATAGACCGATTTCTCTTACATCAGTGCCTTGCAAAGTTATGGAGCATATAATTTACACACATCTGGTTAATTTTCTCGAACATAACAACTTCTTCACAGCTTCGCAGCATGGATTTCGCAAAAACTTTTCCTGTGACACTCAGCTCATAGCCTTCACTCATTTTCTCCACTCTAATCTAGATGGCGGTTTTTTAACAGATTGTATATTTCTCGACTTCTCTAAAGCATTCGACAAAGTGAACCATGCACTGCTACTTCATAAACTAAGCGTTCTAAACATCGACACAGCTGTAATTAATTGGATTCGCGCCTTTCTAACATCACGTGTTCAGTTTGTAGCCGCTAACGACGTTAACTCCTCATTGATTCCTGTTGATTCTGGTGTCCCGCAAGGGTCTGTGCTTGGTCCCTTATTATTCCTAATCTATATTAATGATTTGCCTACTAATGTCTCTTCGAAAATATGCCTGTTTGCAGATGACTGCGTCTTGTATAGAAAGGTGACGGATGCCGCAGACATTTCACTAATTCAGGAAGATCTTAATAACATAACTAAATGGTGTCAATTATGGCGTATGGAATTAAACGTTAGAAAATGCAAAAGTATGAGGATTTCCAGTGCTGAAGTGACTTCCCCTACTTACACACTTAATAACATCCCACTAGAATGCGTAACATCGTACAAATACTTGGGTGTCCATATTACCAATAACCTTTCATGGAAAACTCATATTGATTACATAGCCACCAAGGCCACTAGCACATTAGGATATTTTCGCCGGAAGTTTCCTCAAGCGCCATCTTCATTAAAACTACTACTGTACACAACTTTCATTCGTCCGAAGCTTGAGTATGCATCGTCAGTATGGGACACCGGATATCAGAACCACATAAAATTACTAGAAAAAATACAAAATCGCTCAGTCCGTTTCATTTTAAACAATTACCAAAGAACTGCGAGTGTTACTAACATGAAAGACATTCTACACCTTCCATTGCTATCACATCGCCGAAAACTATCTCGACTCTATCTTTTCCATAAAATCTACTACCACAATTCATATTTACATTCTATGCTTCTTCAGCCACCGCCGTACATTTCATCCCGCATCGACCATCGCCAAAAGGTAAACATTCCACACAGCAACACCGTCGGCTTTTCACACTCATTTCTCCCCACAACGACCAGAGACTGGAACAATCTGCCTGCATCACTCACAAGCATAACTAACACCAATAATTTCAAAATCGCACTTCGAAGTTTCATTTCGAGTTAACATCGTTCAGTGTTTGTTTCATACCTTTAATTTTTTTCTTTTTTTATATGTTTCCCTTTTGTTGCTATGCTTCTCGTATTCTAGTTTTGCGAGTGGCTACTTTTTGTACATTATGTTTTTTTTTTTTTTTTTTTTTTCATTATATCTCTTTTGGCAGTGCATCCAATGATAAAATCTTGTAATTCTTCCAGGACAGTCCAGTGTTTTGATTCCTGTGTTATTCATTTTGGTTCATTGGCCTTTGTTCTTGTAACTGATATTTGTTTAAAGTGTCATCGTGATAATTCATTTCTGTATTTTTAAAACTATAACCAAGTTATTATTACGTGTTAACTTTCTTTGCCCCTCCCCTCTTCAATGTACGTTTGTACCCTGAGGGTATTTGAAATAAATAAATAAATAAAATAAATAAGCACCCTGTAAACTCCAATGTAGCGTGAGACGTGCCATAGACGCCACCGGGAGCGGCCGCGTTTCGCAAGCTCTCCGGCAAAACTCCTGTTTCTGACTGCTTAAGTCATTCAATGGCAACTTGAACAAATATGAAGCTTTTTACGGAATCGACCGCATAATCTGAAGTGATTTCAAGTGAGTGCTTTGCAGTTCGCATCCACGAAGATTGACTTTTTGGCAGCGTTTGACTACCTTGGTGGGCCTACCGACTAGGCCTATCGGCTAGGCCTACCAACATGGTCATCTACGATACAGAGGGAGTGGAGCTTCCCTCCACCGAAGCTCTCGACGATGATGAAGGACGCAGGCGTCAAGTGTATGCCAGGGCCAGAAAACCCGCTTCATCCTCAAAGAAATCGACGCCTGACATCAACACTTCGCAAGAAGTGTCACAGAAAGCTCTCCCATCGACTCGTCGCACTGCCCCCAGACTCCCTCCACTTCCAGCGGACGACTACAAAATAGTTCTGCGAATACGTGGAGGCCTCAGCTGTGCTGACACTTCACTTCCGAAGCTCATCCATTCCGTCCTGAAACCGGCAGCGCTCACAAGCTCCCTACATGACCGATATCGCTTCAACCCTGTAAGCAACATTCTGCTCATAAGCACACCGGACTCGGCACACACCGAAGCATACCACCATATCAAATACATCAAGATGGACGAGCGCAGCTTTGAAGTGGCCCCCCACATTACCGATCTATCGAATACCTGCCGAGGCTCATCTGTAATATTCTTATAGAACACACATCTGGAACCATCTTGTCAAGTCTGTTTGACTATGACAGACAAAGCCTCAACCTGACCGGACGTCGCATGGTTTCCACAACGTCCATCTCGGTCACCTTCAGTGGTACGCGCGTGCCTTTCTACATAAATTATCAGGGTGGCGTCACCCGATGCGTACCCTATCGTCATAAGACGGAAGCCTGTAATCTCTGCCGCAAGCTAGGCCACAGACCAGTCGTATGCTCAGACGCCCCTCAGCCTTTATGTCCATTGTGTGGCATTCCGAACCCACTCCTTGATCACGAATGTGAACCTAACTGTGTGGTGTGCGACAGTGACCACTCCACCGGCTCGTCCCAGTGCCCACAGCTCTACAAGCCCAAACCAAAGCACGCACCCTCAACTTTCCAGCAAGATGCAGCTCCATTCCTCGATCCAAGCCCATCTTTCAAGGACGCTCCTAGAGAACGCTCACCCAGTATCACAACACAGCAAAGCCGAAAAAACCACAGCCGCAGCCGAAGCCGCAACACAGGCATTCATCAAGACTCCAACCCTCGAACTGGCTCTGGACACGAGGTGAGCTGGGCTCATGTAGCCTCCCCTGAAAGCTACATTCAAAAGCAGCTCAAACCATTGCAGGATGAGATTGCTAAATTAAGGGCAGAAAATATAAAACTACGCCTAGAGCTTCAGTCCTTCAAACAACCATCTACCTCCCCACACCTCCCCGCCTCATCTTTCACCCCTACGCCTATCTCACCAGCCCCAGCTCCTCTCTCAACCACCCCTACAGCTAGGCACCCCGCTCAACCATCTGCGCAAAAACGAAAAGTCTCGACTCCCACATTGTCATTCGATGAGCGAGTAGACCAAGTCGAAGCGAAACTAGAGATGGTTGACAAAGAGAAAAAAAAAGTAACCAAACTTGAGGAAAAACTTGACAATTTTATTACCTTCTCCACAGGTTCCTTGCAGAAGCTACATGAATCCGTAGCCTCGATACCACAAGCCATGTTACCGATGCAACAAACACTAGAGAGAGTGACGCAGTGGATCGACACGGTCCACGCTAATCATCTAGAGCTTGCCCAACCTACGCCAAATCAACTTAGCGAAAATGGCTCCTCGTAACCGCACTGAACTTTGCGTATGGCAACGGAACTGCAGGGGGTTTTGCCGAAAAAAGACGAACCTCCTGCAGCACATCAAATCACGAACTACCCCTCTCCCAATCATTGCGTTACAAGATAGAAATGATGTAGTGCAGCTGCCGGGTTATAGAACGCATCAAAATCCGGCTGATGCCTAACCAAACACTGCTGTCTTAACTCAGAAGCACCTTACAGTTACGTATTCAAAATTTGCTGACATCGACATTGAGCACGACTTTCTCCAAATACTACCTGATAAAATTAACTCGCCATTCGTATACATTCTTAACGTATATAGTAGACCACAAGAGCAAAGGCACCCCTTCGATACCCTATTTGGCCGAACTACATCCTCGGCAGGCAAACACACCCTCCTGATAGCGGGGGATTTCAACGCCTTTCACCCAGCGTGGGGTTACACCACATCTACACCGAAAGGTAGAGCCCTCTGGTCCCATATTCAGACACATCGGTTTACGCTGCGCAACGACCCGGAGGAGCCTACTCGTTTGGGTAACAGTGTGAACAAAGATACATCCCCCGATCTTACCCTCACTCACAATGCCCCCACAATGGTTTGGACTAACACCCAAACTAATCTTGGCAGTGATCATTACATTATTAGCATTACATTACAACTAAAACACAGACCCATTGCACCTAAAGCACTGATGCTCACAGAATGGGACAAATTTAGAGAGACCCGCAACAGCACCGCTTCCTCACGTATTGCAGACCTTGCCGAGTGGACTCAACAGCTTCAAAAAGATGTTGAAATTCACACGAGAACTCTACCCGACGACACCCCGATAACTACTCTCGACTCCAAGCTTCTTCATATGTGGGAAGCAAAACAGTCACTTCTGCGACGGTGGAAACACCAGTGCCACAACAGGAAACTCCGCATTAGGATAGCGAAGCTAGACCAACAAATAAAGCGATACATGACTCAATTGGCGGCACAACAATGGGGTCAGCTTTGTGAAGGAATGCATGACCACCTCAGTAATAATCGAACGCGGCAACTTCTGAGACATCTGCTAGACCCCAGCACTTCTCGCGCACGACACCCTCATGCTATCACTAAACTGTTACACAAGCACAGTGACTATTTAGGACAACTCCTGGATAACCTCCACATGTTGCCTTTACCTCAATTACGTAGAGATTCTATAACATCTTACACAGGGAAACCTAATATGTCATTAGATGCGCCGATAACGGAAGCGGAAGTTAGTCACGCCCTCGCAACACTCCGTACCACGTCGGCTTCAGGCCCCGACCGCATCAACAACAAATTACTTAGAAATCTTGACCCTATTTCCATTGAAGCTTTGACTGAGTACTTTAACGACTGTTTTGACACGGGCACACTTCCACCTTCGTGGAAAGATGCCAGAGTCATATTTATATTTGAACCGAACAAAGCTCCCTTAGTAGAAAATCTGAGGCCCATTTTCTTGACATCGTGTCTCGGAAAGACTATGGAGCATGTTGTACTTGCACGCCTACAGAGACACGTGGAGGAAAATGAGCTACTGCCTCCCGAAATGATTGCTTTTATGCCCTCACTTTCAGCGCAAGGTGCGATGCTTCGCCTTCAACACGACGTCATAACTCCTAACCAGAGCGAGGATACTCAGGCAATCCTTGGTCTGGACATACATGGAGCATTCAATAACGTAGCCCAGTCAGCTATATATGCTGGCCTCAACTGCATTTATTGTGGCGCTAAAATGTACTCTTACATCAAAAGCTTCCTCACAGACCGCACAGCTACATTAACATTAGGACCAGAACATCCCTCATCCTATACACTTGGCAGCTTCGGAACACCTCAAGGGTCAGTGCTCTCTCCAATCCTTTTTAACCTTGCTATGCTACCTATACCCAATGCTCTTCAACGTATCCCTGACTTGAACTTCTCCATTCATGCCGATCATATCACCTTATGAGTGAAAGGAAGCTTAGATGGACATATTCAAGACACCCTACAAACAGCTGTAGATATATTACCAGCACTAACATCTCAGATGAATCTCTGTTGCACCCCAACTAAATCAGAGTTACTCCTTCTACCAACACATCGTCGGAACAAACACGTTCCAATGATCGAAGTTCACATAAATGGGTGCCCAATTTATAAAGTATCACGCATTCGTGTGCTAGGTTTATTTATCCAAAACAACCGACTTAATACGTACACACTGGAAGCTTTACGCAATACCATTGAAAACACCCTAAGAATTATAGAAAGAATCTCAGGGAAAAATAGAGGGCTCCGAAAGTCAGAGTTACTTCGTGTAATACAAGCTTTTGTGATTACTAATATCACATATACCCTCCCTTACCTTCGCCTTAAATTAGAAGAGGAGGAATCGGTCAACACTCTCCTCCGCAGAGTTTACAAATACGCACTAGGCATTGCAATCAAAACCTCTAACGCGCTACTCCACCAGACAGAAGTCATAAATACCCTATTTGAAATCCGTGAAGCCCATTTAACAGCTCGATACGCAAGACTCACGTCCACTAGCGCAGGTCGCCACATTTTATCGTTACCCGAATTAACTTCGCCTCCCTCACCAACGCTAAATACAACATTCGCCAAACATACACAAACAATTACTCATACCGCCCCTTCCTAAAAACATGCATCCAACATATCACACTAAGCGTAGAATCCAAAGAGCAAAAACTCTTCAGAAAAAATTGCATAGAGCCAATGACGTGCTTTTTGTCGATGCGGCAGAATACCCATCCTCCTCATCTTATGCCCTCTCTGCTGTCGACTATAACAGCAAGGTGCTCACAACGGCATCTATCACTGTCAACTCTTCGGAGGAGGCAGAGGAGGCTGCCATCGCTGTAGGTCTATTTATCCCCAATATCACTATGATTGTAAGTGACTCCAAAACTGCCATACGCAACTTCAGCGCAGGTCGAATCCCATGAACTGCCCTTTCAATTCTTATAAACATCCTCCCACGCAAGACGTTGCTTTCGATAGGACGCCCGCGCATGCGGGGTTGAGCGGCAATGAGGCGGCTCATACCTGTGCTCGAGGAATGACCGGCTGAGCGCAGGCCTCTGATGGCGCCTTAGACCACGCGGCCTTTTTCAGCGCGATAGATCGTCTTTTGACCTTCCACGATATAACAAATCACTACTGCCTACAGCGCACAATATACCCCCTTACATCATGGAGCTTCGCGCTACCATGAAATACTATGGCGCCACTTACAGGCCCGTACGTTTCCTACCCCATCTTTTCACCATCTTATACACCCTGCGATATACCCCTCCCCTTTGTGCATTTTCTGCCAACAAAGAGCTAACCTAGACCATATCATGTGGGGGTGTACTCGAAACTTACCACCCAGTTCTCTACACATTAATAGTAAGGAGCAGTGGGAGGCTGCTATGTGCAGCTCGGCGCCCGAGGTCCAGGACCAGATCTTGGATTGGGCCAAGAGGGTAGCGGAGACCTACGCTGGGTAGGCTCCTCTGACACTCCACCACCACACCTTTCCCTCTTAGAATAAATAAAGTTTTTCTCCTCCTCCTTCTCCAATGTAGCGTTGACGCGTGCGCACGCTGGGCACAGCGACGCAACGTTTGCAAAACGCGAGCACTCTAGTCTGACGCCAGGTGCGAGCAGCGTCCGTCAGCGCGGTGCGACGACTACTGGCGTGAAATGCGACATGCTGCGTTTCGCGCCGATGCGTTACCCAGACAACAAAGCGTCTCCCTCTTCTAGTGACGGAGGGACCCCAACACGCTGCAACGCGCATGCGTCAAAGCAACGCAGCGCGGCGTGCGCCTGCGAGTATGTGGCAGGACCGGCACCTGGCGTGGCTACGCTGGCGTGACGCGGCGAAATGAACGCCGGTAAGCCCACGCACCGCGTCGCGTTGAAATGTATTGGCGCCTTGACTATGGCATAGAAAAATTATGTCTGGAACGTGAGCCGCGACCGTGCCGCTCTACCCTCGGATTTTGCCCTCCCCCTCCGGTACGTAGGCAAACGCCTGTGGCGGTTGCCCCCTGCGAATGCAGCAATGCTCTCACAGTTGCCTCCAAGCAGCTGTGATGTGATGTGACAAAGTGGTACGGTAATGTCACGTGACATAGCGGGACGGAGGTGAGCGGTCCCACGCAGCGGATGGTCGCAACACGTGGTAGGAGGCATGGCCTCCAAGATTTTGTGATGGCAGCAAGATCTCATTTGAAGAGCGAGCCACATTAAAAACATAGTTTTTCCAGGAGGCGGTGCTATGGCATATAGTCATGCTCTCACATGACACGCATCTCATGATTATCACGTTTGCGCCAGTCACATACCTTCGTGATCAATCCGTTGGCGTCACGTATACCAAATTTGACATATGTGAAGTTGGTGAAACGGCCGCAAGCGCAGCATCAGTGTGGCATGTAGTCATATTGTTACATAATACGCATCTCCAGATTATCATGTTTGCACCAGTCACATACCATCTTCAATCCTTCACGCACTGTAATACCGAATTTGGTATATCTGACGCTAGCGAAACCACTGCGAGTGCATGATGAGCGTGGCATGCAGTCGTGCTGTTACATCACAGGCATATCGTGATTTTCACGTTAGGGTCTGTCGCTTGTGTTCTCCATGCAATCATGTCATACCATACCAGTTTTGCAACATTCTATGTGAACGAACACACCGCAAGAAATGCAGGACCGTGAAATGTAAATCATGACAATCATGACATATATGTCATGATTTTCATGACACTACTAGTGAAATATGTTCTTAACACAGTAATGTTATGCCACACCAAGTTTGGTATTGATAGCATAATAAAATGGCCAGAAGTGCTAAACGTCGTAGGCGGCTAGATAGATAGATAGATAGATAGATAGATAGATAGATAGATAGATAGATAGATAGATAGATAGATAGATAGATAGATAGATAGATAGATAGATAGATAGATAGATAGATAGATAGATAAATGCGCTCATAGTCGCTGAAGTTCACTAAGAAATGCTTCGCATTTAAAAAACGCGTTGACTCATCCGAGAAACTTATGACGTCTTCAAGTGACCTCATCAGAACGTCCAGGATCGCTCATCTTTGTGACGTCTTCGAGTGATGCCTTTGTTCTTTCAAAGGCGGGCCCTTGCCAGAGGCAATACAACTGTTGCTTCGATACTAAACGCTGTCGAAAAAACTGAAATGAAGTGGTAAGCCTGCCGTACATGTTTCGCCGTGTTAGTCTAGTCTAGGCTATCTGTGGAAGCAGTCCTCACGGTTCAATCCACCTCACTTGTCTAACAGTCTACATCGGCCAAATGGAAGGACGTAATAACGACGGCTCAAATCATGCTCAAAAATAAGACAGAAGAAGGCTACCCGCATTTGATTCACATTGTCAGAAATTTTGGTTACGGCCTATCTTTTGAGGGTGCTAATAGTATAGCCAGTCGGTAGATTTTTATATAGTGCTCAGTTGCCTTTAGGACATTGCTTCATGAAAAAAAACGACGACCTCATTGATGGATGACGTGGCTTGGATAGGGCTACATTATTATGAATATGATAATGTGTGTATATATGTTTGTATATATAAATATATATATATATATATATATATATATATATATATTTATATATATATATATATATATATATATATATATATATATATATATATATATATATATATATATATATATGTGTGTGTGTGTGTGTGTGTGTGTGTGTGTGTGTGTGTGTGTGTGTGTGTGTGTGTGTGTATACACATATATGTGTATATATATGTCTGTATATGCATCTGCATATATGTGTGTATATTTATGTGTATGTGTGTACACGCAATTTCTATGCATAGCATTGTTGTCATATATACAGTATTTTGTATTCTGTCATATTTTGCATTGTACTTCGGAATTTGTGCCGAAAGAAACTACTTACGCTTGTTAATCTCTGTACACAGCATTACTGTACGTGCATCTTCCGACTTGTACTGCGCCAAACATCTCATGGCCTATGTTCATTGCCTATATGTCCATGGCCTATGTTTCTTTACCCATGTCCCCGTTGCTTGCCATGTATTAGGGAGGCTCGGGTTCTCCTCAAGTGACAAAACGTCACTTTTCTCCCGAGCCCACCCTCATCCTTGGGATGAAATGAAATTGAATTGAATTGAATTGACTATGATTTCAAGCTAAGCGTTCATTGATCTCTCCTGTTCGAGCTTATTATTTTGCTCGGCGTTTTCATGATGCCTCACGTTCCTCACGACTGAGTGTAAGCGTTTAATGACTGTTCGCAGAATAAACAGTTTTTAGCACCAGCACTTCTCTTTCCCGTATTCGCTGGAGCACTCGTATAATTGACTGTCTGTCAAAATAAAAGACGAACGATCCAAACAGTTTTGTTTGGGGCACGTGAAGGATGGTCAGTTGGTAGACGGCGCTCAAAGAAAATGGAACGTAATGAAAACAGGCTACCTAGACGCGGAATAAGCCGTTCTCCTCGGAACGCGACTTTGTCGTCAAACCTCGTGAGCCTTAGTTCACCGCACTTTGTGCTGGGGAGTCACCCGCACGGCAGCAGCGCTCTCACGGTGAGCCAGACTAAGAAGTGGGCGCTATCGTCACACCGCTCCCCACAAGATAACGTGGTGCCATGCTGTAAGGATAAGTGTGAATATACGGCAGAATCGTGTCTACTAACGCCAGACAGCCGACCGGCCATCTAGACAGGCTTGTTGTCGCACGAAGGCACGAAGCTGTACGTCGTCACACGAAGTTGTCGCACAAATCTGTACGTCAACGAAATGATGTAGTTTTTCTTAGCCGATGCTCGGAGGATAACAAGGTGTGGGATCGCAGAGGCGGAGAGCCGTCTCTGAGAAAAGGGGAGTCATTTGCCGCATTTGTGGAGCACCAAATAGGGGTTTGTCCTACGAGGCTGTCTCAGATGAGACGGGAGGTATTTAATGAAGAAAAATGGAGAGAAGGGGAGCTTGGTGCTCGAGAACGAGATCAGAAAGTGGGGTCAGAGGTCGTTCTTAACGCAGATTCTGTTCCAAGCTTGATACTACGTTGAAGGGGACAGAAGTCGTGCTTAGCGCAGACTCTGAAATCGTCCATATCAATCGTCCGGGAAATCGTCTATATCAAACGAAAAATAAAATGCATGCGAAAAAACAAAACGAACTCGGTAGCAATCGTACAATTGCGTGGACAGTTAAAGACCGCATTAAAAGAATCCAAACGAAAGTTTTATACCGAAACCCTTGCTGACTTCATTAGGTCTTCCCCTCAAAAATTTTGGCTTCACTTGAAGAAAAAAAGAAGAAATTGAACAGATAAAAATTGGACCCGAGACAGTGAGGCAAAAACCGCGGATAGCAAATTCTTTCAACCAGTTCTTTCAGTCGGTCTTCACTAGAGATAAAACAAATCAGGTGGATGCTGGCCAGGCCTGCCCGCGCGCCTGCGCAACGGAGCCCTTAGCTATCATGCAGGAAGGGGTGTTCAGTCACTTGCTAGGGCTTGACACTAAAAAGGCAACTGGACCAGACGAAATTTCCAGTGAATTCTTACGACGGTATGCCGAATGGTCGTCTTTTTATTTAACAATCATTTTCAGAAAATCTCTTGAAACATCCTCATTACCGCAAAACTGGCGCACTGCAATTGTAAAGCCTATATACAAAGCTGGCAATCGACTTCATGTGAACAATTATCACCCCGTTTCACTGACCTCTGTGTGTTGCAAAATCATAGAACACTTCATAGCAAGGCACATTAGTATTTTTCTTGAGTCAAAAGAGTTTTTTTATCCCCATCAACACGGATTCAGGAAGGCGTTGTCAACTGTTACTCAACTGGTAGAAACAGTTCATGATTTTTATTTATCTCTCGAAGGTCGACAACAAATAGACGTCATTTGTGTAGATTTCGCCAAAGCATTTGATAAAGTTCCTCATAGCAAATTAAATTTTAAGCTTCAGCAACTAGGACTTAGCTCAGATATACTAAATTGGATAGCCGCGTATTTGGAGAACCGTCAACAAAAAGTACGTGTAGATGATTGCACATCTAGTTCATTGAAAGTACTGTCTGGTGTCCCACAGGGGACTGTGCTGGGTCCTTTTTTGTTTTTAATTTTTATAAATGATATTTTCGTAGTTGTCGAAAGCCCAGTTAAAATAAAACTTTTTGCAGACGATTGTTTAATTTACGCTCCTGTAACTAACGCAAACGACCAAATCAAAATAATTGCTGTCTGCAAGCCTTGCATAATTGGTGCACCCAGTGGGGGATGGAAATTAACTTTTCAAAGACTACGTTCACCCATATAACCAAGAAAAAATCCGTACTCGCATATGATTATAAAATCGGTAATAGCCTTCTGACCAGAACACACAGCTTTAAATACCTGGGGCTGACTATTACCAGCGATTTGGGGTGGCACACTCATGTTGAGGAGGTGAGTTCAAAGGCCTACAGGAAGTTGTTTTACTTGAGGAAAAAACTAGAAGATGCCCCTAGAGATGTCAAATTACTTTCATAAAAGACATTCGTTCGCCCTATTTTTGGAGTATGCGTCTTCTGTATGGAGTCCTCATCAGCAGTCACTGAGAGATAAAACAGAAAAAAATCAAAGGCTAGCAGTGCGCTTCATTTTCTCGCGGTACCGGAGGACAGAATCCGTCACAAATTTGTTAAAATCATGTGCGCTAGAACCCCTGCAAGTGCGCCGCGAAAAGCAAAAGTTAAAACTCTTGTTTCAAATTATAAGAGGCGAAATCAAAATAAATAAAGACACATACATACAACCTGCACCCAAACGAGGCGCTCGGTTGAACCATAGTCACCCAATAAGGCCTTTTTGGGCGCGTCTCGATGGCTTTAAAAATTCTTTTTTTTCCGTATAGTATAGAAGTGTGGAACAGACTTCCAGAGTACGCTGTTACTAGCGCAAATGTCAAAGAGTTTGAGTGTTCACTAGAATTGTACTACCGGCAACATGAAACGTAATGTCTGTTTTGTCATTGTGTATTGTTTTTGTTTTGTGTTTATATTCCTCCCTGTAATGACCCTCAAGTGAGGGTTACAGTATTAATAAATAAAATAAATAAATAAAAAGGTTGATACTACATTGAGGAGTTGGTGTCGATGTGTGGAGTATATCAAGGGCTCGGCAAGTAACGCCGACGTTAATAATATTACAGGCCAGTGCTTACTGTGCGTTCGGCTTAGTGGCCACCCGGCCTTTTTTTGTATATAAGTGTCAGTGTGAAAATACACCGCAGTTTGCCAGGAAGTGAGCAAGCAGTCCAGTCCTTCGACGTGTCGTCGTGATCATCTAAACCATTGGGATTACATCCATCATCCTAATTTTAACTCGAACAGTCTTTCTTTCATACATAATGTCAAATAACAATAAAGTAACACGCACAAATCAACCAATATTGATATTGAAGATTGGCCATCGCCAATATTCATTATTGATCAAGCATTTCATACCTTTATAAAAAGCTTGTTATGCTCGCGCTTTCTCCGGCGTCAGTGTGTATACGCTTCTCTGGTGATTTCAGGAATGCTCTTGGCACGTGTGCTTCCTTTTTCTTCCCTGGGAGCGGACGCAGCTCACAATATTCATTACCGCTTGGCCGCATGCACACCTTATAAGCCAAGGCAGCAGCTTAGCGGGCTGGCAAGGCAGCAGCAGCTCGGACTCCCACCAAGACCCAGCGGTGACTGCCTGAAAGGCCAAAGCGAAGAGGACTTACCATCGAGCAAATACGGAGCTGTGCGCCAGCGAAGCCGTGCGAAACGGCTACGATGTAAAAGCGTCCTGTATATTATTCGAACTTCGCACAGTCACGCTCAACCTCGACCACAAGACGGGCGTCTCCTGCAGACGTAAGTAGTTCCCCCTCATGCAAGCAAGTGCCTCAAGACTCAAAGAGAAACGCACGCTTCAATAGTATACGACTACTGCTAGACGTACCTGGAGACAGTTATACAGGTGGCCCTCGTTCACTGTAATAATGTCGACAGGTTGTACCTCAGCAACGCCAACGGGAATCACCACTTCTAGCACAGGACCCCAACGAACACGCTGGAAACGTGCACGTCACTGCATTCGTTTCACCCGTCTGCCCCAAAGAATCGGAGCGTCCTTTACGAGCTTTACTTTGTGAATTAACATCAATTTTACATATAAACTGCATATAATTCAGGCATGAGAAAGCAAACATCTTTAAAGGGAAACGAGTCCCTAATTTCATTGACGGATGCCATTCGTGTACTTAGCAAAAGAGCATCTCTTATGTATGCATTATTTTCATAGCTCATCAAAATGTATAAAGTGCATCCAAATGTAAATTACTGAACATAGTGCACGTAACGTATAAATAACAACGTTGCCACGCATTTATGTGATGGCAAAGGCTGTGTACAAAGGCTTCGTGCGTTACCCGATCATTTCCGAGAAAGCTCCTCTAACATCATTCAGTATGTGCATATGGCGGTGACAATTCACTTTGTATGTGGCTTGTCTTTTTCGTCTGCGTTTTTGCGACAAGCCTGGTGTAGGGGACTACGATAAATTGAGCGTATAAGCAAGCAGATTTTATCGGGTGCATTGCAGAGTGGTCCACCATCGCGTCAAAAATAGACGTTGTTTTTGCTACAATACTGAAAAAGGCATCCTGTAGCAGATAGAAAGCAAAATCATCATAGACCATCTTTGCTGGCATAACACACGCGACATCTTCTGCTGACGAGTTGTTTCGCATTCAAGCGTGCATCGGTTGTTTGATACGCTGGCGTGGCAACCTGCATTTCTTGTTCGCACGTGCGAAATAATTTCGCGCCTCACTGAGCACCGGCTCAGGTTCACTGCTTGCTCGCAATGTTCACAGAGTCCGAACGGATCAATAACTAGCGCAGGCCTCCTCAATATTGTATTTGGCGGAATAAGTGCCCTATTTACAGGAATGATATCAAACTGATTTCCTACGAAAATTCCGCTTCGTCGCTTTTTATATAGGCTGCATAGAAGAGGTATTGAACAATTCTGACGTTTTGACAATAATTTATTTGTTGTAAGCTAAAGAATAAGTTATTGTAGGGGCCTATAACTCTTCAGTATATCTGAAAAAATATAATAGACGTGCAATGCAAAAAGAGTCATGAGTTGTACCTGCATTTTGCTCACATATTTTTCTTACATATTTGGCATCCCCAGAAGAGCCGAAGTCTCGATGCGGCAGCATTCGTCTCTCGCGCTAGAGTTCCCGACGCTCCGACCTGCTAAGCGGCACATGTTATGCATGCAACATCTTCGGGATCAGAAAGCACCGCTTCGAGGTGATTTATTTTCCCCAAGCAATAGCATCCATATATGTTGTGCGAGAGTAAGAAAAAGCCGTCCTATAAAATCAATATGCCGAGGCTCCGCTTCTGATAAGATGAAATGAACTAAGTTGGCGTGCCTGATCCAGCTTCTGTAAGGCCTGAGAAATAGTCTGCGGGTTTCTGCGCGTGCTCTTTCCTGTATTTCTGCGCTTGCACCTTTGGAAAAGACATCAAACCAAAGGTATAAGCACTTCAAAAGCGTAGAGAGCCTGATCTTGTTAGTGGCACTTGGCACTGGGATTAACCCGGATATTCACAATGTGAAGGAATTAAATTTCTCGTGGAATTTGTTGTGCTTGCAGCACCAAGTCAAAATGTAGCGATGAACAACTCCTGTGTTTGTTTGTGTGTCAATTGCTCTTTCACTTATCACAAACGGGTGCATGAAGCTATGGTTATAATCATTTTACACATCGGTGTTTAAAGTGTTTGGCACTTTCATGTCATCAAAGTGATATCTGCAATTGAGCGCTACATAACTTTACTTACCTAATAACAAACACGGCTCCACGGAAACAAGTTGTGCATACTTTAGTTACTACTGCTTTAGTAGCATTACTCTATGTGGGTTCTCCGATATGAAAACAACGAACAAGACAGCAAGCTTCCACGCTTTCTTTCGGCTGTGTAGCGTGACAGCGGCTTTTGCCGTTTACTGGCTTTGCTCTAGTTCATATTTTAATTTGCCAAGGAGGTTACGCTTGCACCCAAAAATTGCACTCGGAGGAACTGACGAGAGTCAGGCATCATATACAGAAAGGATTCTTCTTATTATGAGTAATAAAGCGTTTTAGAAGAGCAAAGGAGTAGCCAGGTGCTACACAATGCTAATTTCGTAACGAGTGAGCATCGAATCTACGACCCTTTACAAGACTTTCATACATAATTCATCGCCGTCAGCCACTGCATCCAAAAATGCCCAAAATTCTTCGCAGGTGTGTAGCGGGTATACCACGCCTTCCCAAAGAATGCCTCTGTAGTACACCAAAATTTTGATGATTTATGAATTAGCAAGTACCCTGGAAGTGTACTTGCAATAGTTGCCGCAAGAGTGTTTCAAAAAGCTCTACAAAGAACTCTCTGCCAGCTTTTGCTGTGGCTGTGTTCCGTGTTCTGCACAGGCCTGGCAGTTTTTTTTTTATAAAATTGACAACCGATGATCACTAATGTCGCCTTCCGAGAGATTTTAGCTTCCATTATTTACCCGGAGAAATCCATGGACCATGGAGAAGCCATTGTGAGAAGTACGTCGTATTCTAATTTTAGTTTTCGGATTCGCAGCAAAGGTAGTTTTAGTTTTAAAATCTACCCGCAGGTGAAGTAAGTGAAAATATTTGCGCTAAATAATAACGAGCAGTCAGAAAAGAAAGCGGAAAAAGAACCTGGGCTTCCAACAACTGCTTGTTTTCGTCAAACACATGGACTCTAAATAAACCTTGATGCTTGTCTTCATACTGTACGTGGCGTTGCAAACACAGAGCGAAAATTTTCAGCGACAATTCGTATACTGACCATGGATGGCCAACAAGCCCAACCGTCTGCTCTCCTAAACAAAATTGGAAGTGGTAGGCATAAGAGGGCGGCATCGCGTTGAAACTTCGTCCTAATAATGGGGAGCTTTGCGGACGCTGATGTTTAAGGAGACACGTTAAATTTAATGGAAGATTTTTGTGATCTCTTTGTATAGCCGTGGGTCGCGCGTCTCCGCGCAATAGCGAAAGCATGTCTTCAAAAAGCGTAGTGAGTCAGACATCCGACTAAAATGAACTAATGACTGACCTAAGAGCCAAATGCTATTTCTTCACGCTTCTTTTTTAGAGTGATAGCAGTGAGACACCTTGCTCCGCTTTTGAATTTCAAAAACAGGAAATATTTTCCACCTCTTTTAGTACGTAGCTTTTCCACGCGCATTTTTGAGTAAGTTCCGTTACTGAAGGGTTCTTTTCGTGATTTTTGTATTAGTGCAAGTATGACGCAGAATCAATATTTACTAGCTGGTATCACCTCCTGTCCGAAGCATCAAAATCAGGTATATTTCAATCCAGAGATAAACAAAACTGAAAATTGTTGCCGAGTGAGAGCTCTGCGAAGAGAGCTCGCAGCTCCAATGCGAAGTGGTGAGTGCAACAATTCTAAACGACCTGCTGAAATTCAATTTCCTTTACACTCCGACAATTACGAAATGGCATGATACTTGGATGACACCATCCTTTTAGCAAAAAAGTGTTTTATGCCAGCGTCCACTAAGACTTCAGTCACTCATTTTAGCCACAAAATTGACGTCATAAAATGCACACGTAAGGGATAAGAGGAGTTGCGTCAGCGGGAGTCAAACCCACGACCTTTGCTGTCTGCGACTAGAAATGTCGGGTATGCTATATCCTGCACCACAACGTTTTTTTGTGTCTATTTTCGGTATTCAACCTTTAACAAAAAAATTACATCATCTTTCGCAAAAGGGCCCATGCCACGATGTAAAGCTGCACGTGGTATGAAACCTGTTGACAAGGAAATGATGGTCAACGGCTACGAACAACGCAGACGCGCTCTATTACACAGAAACATGCTGCGCGTTTCCACGGGGAGCGTAGGAGAGTGGAGAAAGGTTCAGGGAGATGCCCATGCGCAGTGCAGGTGTATACGTGGCACTAGCGAGGAGGCATTTCGTTGCCTTCGCTGGCGACTCGGACGAGAAGCGGGCGAGCCTAGTTGAGGAGTGAGAGCGGGAGGACTTCGTGGGTGCTGTAAAAGCAGTCACGCTGGAATTCGGATGGAGCTCGACGTTAAGACACTTCGTGTCTAATAAGCACAAAAGAAACGTTTTTTATAATACCACTTGGTTGCCTGCGACAGCTCAAGGAAAAAAGCAAAAGGCTATGTTCGGATTAGGGAAGACACTTTAAAACTCCCTCTTTCCCAAAAGGAGCTCTACATGATATAACCAATTGGGAATATCTGCAAAAAGTTTTTGTTCTTCTACAAAACGAATGAAACCATCTTTGAAGTACTGATGCGCCGGACGGGTGTCTATGTAAGCGTTAAATGTGGCGACCCAACACTTGTATATGCTGTGCAGTGTAATCAACATATTCAGATTAAACGGTGCTACGTCATTGCTTCCAACAGAGAGATGCGCAATGCCAGGAGGGTCTAGGAATATTTTTGGTGGTAGGCTGCAGTATGTACAGTATAGAAAAAAGGTGTCCCCGCTGCCAATGAACCTAATGACACGCTGTGTTGGTGCCCGAAGAGGAGAGCGAAGAAGTGAAAGGCTGCTGTAGCTGAGTAAACAGTCGTCCAGTTCCTGTCTATCATTTCATCTCGCGACAGACTGGTGGACGTGCTGGGTACTGCACTGCAACATTTTATGCCTGCTGGTCCTGAACCAGAAGCAACCACCGCCAGTGCACCAGGGTCCACTAATATCCATCGAAGCAGCCGCCGCCTTCAAGGACAACCACCACAGTATGGCCCCTTGGCAAGTTCCGTGAGGACAATGTTTGCCACATATACAACCCAAACCGAGCACGACCCAATTGCTAGCGTACCCTGTGTCATCAACATGCCTCGAACATCCCACCCATTCCACGGCGATGCCGGTGAGGATGTCGAAGACTGGCTTGACCATTTCAACTAGGTCGCTGCCATCAACGACTGGGACAATCGCCGTAACTTGAAGAACGTGTACATCTCCCTCTTAGACGCGGCTAGAGTGTGGTACGAGAACCACAAAACTTCACTCACAAGTTGGCAGGAACTCCAACGGCAGCCCCGCGAGGCGTTCAGTAACCCCGAACGGAAAGAGTGAGCAGAGCAGGCACTTTCTTCGAGGTTTCAAATCCCGAACGAGAGCGTCGCAATGTTTGTCGAGGAGATGCCGCGATTGTTTCGACGGGCTGACCCCCACATGCCAGAAGAAAAGAAGGTGCGCCTGCTAATGCGAGGCGTAAAGTAGCAACTTTTCGCGGGTTTTTTGCGCAACCCTCCTACGACTGTGTCGGAGTTCATACGTGAGGCCACAATTATGGAGCGCATGCTACGGCAGCGGTTGTCGCAGTATGAGCGTCCGGCGGGCATGTCCGCAGCCTGCTCGCTTGTACCAGGAGGTGATAACAGGGAGGTCCTCACAGACCTAAAGCGGCAGGTTGTACGCGAAGAACTTC
This sequence comes from Rhipicephalus microplus, assembly GCF_043290135.1. Classification (NCBI taxonomy): domain Eukaryota; kingdom Metazoa; phylum Arthropoda; class Arachnida; order Ixodida; family Ixodidae; genus Rhipicephalus; species Rhipicephalus microplus. Next base: position 159,265,929 of record NC_134704.1, read on the forward strand.
GGAAATTTCATGCAGCGTTCCCTCCCAGTAGTGTTGCTTCAACGGACATCGTTCTTAACGAAATCAGGCAGTTCGTTCATTTCTCAACACCATTGCAAAATGAACCTACCCCACTTTCCTACGCCGATGCCCAAAGCGTCTCTACGCCGTCGACGACACATTTTGCTCATCCACCTGCTGTGACCCCCGACGATTTCCAATTCCAGTCCATCGCCCTCCTTCTCAGGCCGATTTTCGTCCTGGCCCGCGGATGTCCACCATCTGGCGTGCACCCGACAATCGACCTTTGTGCTGCTACTACTGTGGCGAAGATGAACACATGTACCGCGACTGTTACTACCAACGATAGGTCTACACAGATTCCACCCAGATGTCCACTGTCCACGCTATAGTGAGCACCCGCAAGAAATTGCGGATTACTTGGAAGGTAGTCATCACGCTCCTGTCTCACCACGACGACAGTCACGGTCACCATCACCCCGTCCGTCCGCATCAACGCACCGCGCCCGACCCGCCTTTGGGTCTCCTGGCCCACGCCGGGGAAACAGAAAACAGTGACCTCCGGAGGTGAGGCCGCTGCCACGCGAACCGACAAATACCATCCGCCGTGGCTTTACGACGTGCCGTTAAAGCCTGTTTCTGAAACGGCCAACAGAACGTCCGCTGTCATTACCGTTTCCGTCGGCTGTTATCCGGGGACTGCGCTTGTTGAAACGGGAGCTGATCACTCGGTGATGAGTGCTTTATTGGCCTCCTGTCTACACAAGCTGCTAACAACGTGGGACAGCCCTCATGTAATCACCGCTGGAGGACACCTCGTATCCCCTATAGGAAAGTGCACCGCCAGGCTTGAGATTTGTGCGTCGGCTTTTGTAGCGTCATTCCTTGTACTGCCCAATTGTTCTCGGCCGGTCATTCTGGGCATGGATTTTCTGCGAGAATATAAAGCGATAGTTAATCTGCGTGATTTTTTCATCACTTTTGCTAACGGTGTTTCTCCAGATTTCGACATCGAGAACGGACATCGTGGCGTGGCTTTATGCGCAGTTGATGATTGCGTGACGTTGCCACCTCACAGTAGTATCTTCGTGCTTGTTGAGTGTCCACGGGAGCAGTCAACTACGGGCATCGCCGAAAGTAACCTGTAGTTATTGCTTGATCGGGAAGTCGCCATTGCTCACCAAATGACCAGGCTACGCTTTTAATTACGAACTTCAGTGGCAAATACAGGCATTTTGCAAAACGCACAACCATAGCTTACTTGGAGGCATTGGATGATTTGTACGTTTTCCCTTAGATTACGATAATCTAGACTGAGAACAGCTGCGATACGGACGTGAATAGTCACCTCAGCGCTCATCATCTGTTAGAAGAACCTAAGAGGGCAAGGCTCCTCAGTCTCCTCTCATCATTTAGTGACTGTTTTGCCACTACGTCCAAAGTCCGCAAACCCCTCTAATAGAGCGCAGAATTATCACTGAGCCCAACGTCCAACCCGTGCGCCAACATGCTTACCACGTGTCGCAGAAGGAGCAAGATGCCATCCGTCATCAAGTGAAACAAATGCTCGACGACGACGTAATTCACCCATTGGCTAGTCCTTGGGCGTCACCAGTTGTTCTGGTTAAATAAAAATGGTTCACTACGACTCTACGTCGACTACCGCAAATTGAACAAGATAACGAAAAAAGATGTATATCCTCTTTCCCGCATTGATGACTCCTTCGTTCGCCTGCGACACGCCCGTTACTTCTCTTCCATGGATCTCCGTAGCGGATATTGGCAGATTGAAGTAGATGAACGGGGCCGGGAAAAAACAGTGTTTATTACACTTGCGGGTCTCTATGAGTTTGAAGTTCTCCCTTTTGGCCTGTGCTCCGCTCCAGCCACATTCCAACGAATGATGGACACAGTTTTGTGTGACCTGAAGTGGCACTCTTGTTTAGTGTATTAAACGACGTAGTCGTTTTTTCTACGACTTTTGAACAGCACCTTTAGCGGCTTGAGGTGGTTCTTCTGACTATGCGCACTGCCGGCCTCTTTCTGAAAGCAGGAAAGTGTTATTTTTGATAAGAGGAACCAAAACTCCTTGTCCACATTGTCAGCAGAAGTGGTGTTCGCCCCGACCCTGAGAAGGCTATGGCAGTTGCTTTGTTACCGATACCGAGAACAAAGGATAATGTACGCCGCTTTCTGGGCCTTTGTGCTTATTACCGCCGCTTCGTGCTAACTTTTTTTAAAATCTTCAACCCTCTACAAGAACTCGTCAAGGACGACGTCGCCTTCGTCTGGGACCCCAAACAATCGGACGCTTTCCGCAAGCTTCAACAATGCCTACAAACGCCGCCGATCCTTGGTCACTTGGACACCGAAGCAGACACAAAAGTCCGCTTTGACGCGAGTAACCTTGGCCTCGGAGCTATTCTCGTGCAATATCAAGATGGCGTAGAACGTGTCATCGCCTACGCCACCCGCACGTTGTCATCTGCGGAAAATAACTACTCGACGACTGAAAAAGAATGTCTAGTGGTTGTATGGGCCATAACGAAATTCAGGTTGTACTTGTACGGACGCCCTTTCTGAATCGTCAGTGATCATCATTCTCTCTGATGGCTAGCGAATCTGAAAGATCTTTCGGGTCGTCTCACAAGATGGAGTCTTCGGTTACAGGAATTTGATATAATGATGGTTTACAAGTCTGGCCAGAAACACACCGACGCTGACTGTCTTGCCCGCGCACCCGTCGAGATCGCTGCAGAAGACAAGAATGAAGACTTCAACTGCCTTGCTACTCTCGCGTAATTAAACGTGGCTGAGCAGCAACGTGAAGACTTGGAACTACAACAACTGATCGATTACTTTGAGGAACGTCGCCCACAACCCCAACGTCAGTTTGCGTGTGAGTTGCCATCTTTCTGTCTACGCCAAGACATCCTCTACAAGCGCAATTTTCATCCAACGAAAAGTTTTTACCTCCTCGTCGTTCCTGCAGCTCTCCACGATGATATTTTACGTGCTTGTCACGATGAGCCATCGTCAGGGCATCTTGGCTTCGTGCGTACTTTGGCACGGATCAAGGCCAATACTACTGGTGGAAACGAACGAAAACCATCCGGCAGTACGTAAAGAAACGCCCAGCCTGTCAGTCCCACAAAAATCCAACGACAAAACCAGCCGGTCTGCTTCAGCCTTTACGACCCCCTCAGCACCTTTTGAAAAGTTCGGCATGGATTTACTTGGCCCATTTCCGAGTCTACGGCAGGTAACCGCTGGATTGTAGTAGCCACCAACTACTTGACCAGATGCTGCGAAACATGAGGCGCCCAGCGAGCAACTGCTTCCAATGTGGCTGACTTTTTTATCAAGAACATCGTTCTCCGCCACGGTGCTCCCGCTGTCGTGATCATAGATCGTGGTACTGATTGATTTGTGGGGTTTAACGTCCCAAAACCACCATTTGATTACGAGAGACGCCGTAGTAAAGGGCTCCGGAAATTTTGACCACCTGGGGTTCTTTAACGTGCACCCAAATCTGAGTACACGGGCCTGTAACATTTCCGCCTCCATCAGAAATGCAGTCGCCGCAGCCTGGAATCGAACCCGCGACCTGCGGGTCAGCAGCCGAGTACCTTAGCCACTACACCATCGCGGCGGGGCTAGATCGTAATACTGCTTTTACTGCACAGGTGCTCCGATATACTCTGTTGCTGAGTGGCTGATGAATGAATACGATGGTAATGGGCATGCCGAGCTCTACTTCGTCGGGAAATTGGGGTCTCGTTCGAAGGCGTACTGCGCTTCAGAAAAGCGGTGCGCTTGCATTGTGTGGGTCATTCCTAAGTTGCAGAGTTATCTCGGAGGTGCTAAATTTAGAGTAGAGGTTGTCCCTTTACCTTGCTGCAAACCGTGACATCAAGGAACAGTCGCCTTGTGAGGTGTAGCTTGATTCTTTAACAGTATGACTTTGAGAATAAGTATAAGAAGGGTAAAGTGAATCAACACGCTCAAGCGCTGAGCCGCTTTTTCAAACGATCCAGAGTGCTCCTGATGTGTCAAAAGGATTGAGTTTTTTTTTTTTTCGTGAAAACTATTATATGAATGTGTAAGGTAGCATGTTTGGTTTCTCAGCGTGAGTCCTGAGAGCTTGCAACGTGACCTTTTTGTATAAAAGTAGGAATGAAAATTGTTTTGTCATCCCTCTTTTGGCTTGGTTTTTTCGCAGCGGGCCGAGTGCTAGCTTGTGCATGTGGTCGAGCTTCAGAAACACTGTCGAAGTTTTCGGCAATCACCTAGATAAAGCGACAAGCGAAGGCTAGTCCATGGCATTTAAACGCGGAGACTTTCCCCGTCCCTTTGTACAGCAGCGGCGACTGTTGCCCTCCGTGACTCATCTGGCGAGGGGGAGGCTGTTGTGACTCTCGTCCGTGGGTGTCGTGCTGGCCATGAGAAGCTGATCCGAGCTGTGTTCCCACATTCGGAAGCCCCAGGGCTCTTCTCTCGGAACAAACATCGAGCAGCGGGAAGTAACAAAGGGATTAGAATGTGGCAACTTCGGCTGTCCGTGAGCCAATGTCCATGTTATACTTGTCACTGCATACAGACCTCCTGATGGCGGTGCTGAAAGGTTTTTATTGCTTCATGATGGACATTATTTTTTATTAACCCATAACTACACGTTAGTGCTTGGCGGATGCATGAGTATTGTTATGCTGCACAGAACTTCCAAACAAACAATGTTTTCCACGCTCCTTCATTCATACTTAATATTGTTATGCTTATTGGTCGTATGAGCATAAAACTTCAAACACGGCTACACTTATAGACGTTTTTCTTACTAATATGCCACAAGATAGATTGCGTGCTAGTACAATTGCAGTATCTATGAGCGACCGCTTGCGGATTTATCCTATCAGGGACAGACAACACGGGCTGGGCCATAAAGTGATGCCATCGACCTTTGTTCAAGACATAAATGCAAACAGTTTATGCAGGTTTAGAAATGAAATTAGTAGGGCTGATTAGCAAAATATACTCTCCAGTTTTTCTGAGGGAACGGCGCATAACAGTTCTAACGAAGATATTTAGATCACTGTATGAAAAACATTTCATTTTGTAAAAACACTGCGAAAGCAAGACTTGCCCATAAACCACGAATTATGAGGCATTTGGTGAAAATAATCAACGGAAAAAGTATTTGTTTAACACATTTCTGAAAAATTGAAATTCGGATCCGGTTCAGGCATTCAAACAATAGAGAAACCTTCTAAACAATTTTTTTCGGAACGCTAAACGTGACTACTTGTATAATATAATTGATGGCATTAAGGATGTTTGATGGCATTAAAAAAATGTAAGCAAGCATTTTTAACAAGTTTTCAACATCTCTTCCCCAGAGTTTTAATGAAACTAATATACATGGCACCTTAAAGCCTTCGTCTCAATCATCAATTTAATTTTGATTTCAACAGACAGTAGTGAAGTATTCAATAGATCCATAACACTTAGGTTCCGCTATTCCGGCTGCCGTTCCGAGTGGTTACGAGTTCCCGTTTTCTGTGGGCTGCTAATCCTGCTGCCGTTCCGGGTGGCTGGCACGACCCAGGTGTGCTACTGGGACGAACGCGGCTGCCGAGAGCTGTTGCTCCAGGGCGGAGCTTCCGAGCGACCGCTACCCTCCTGCTGCTACTGCGGCTGAAGGCCGTGAGATGGCGTGGGCCTACTCACGTTCAAGACGCCAACGAGACAGACGGCATGTCACCCCGAGCGATCAGCGTCCAAGCCCAAGCAAAACACAGCGAGATTTTTAATTAGTGAGAGATTTCCCGTGGAACTGCATGTGACAGATTATGTTTACAAATGCTCCAATAATAGTTGCTTTTCCAGTGTATATATTTTGTGTGTGTGTGTGTGTGTGTGTGTGTGTTTGTGTGTGTGTTTGTGTGTGTGTGTGTGCGTGTGTGTGTGTGCGTGTGTGTGTGTGTGTGTGTGTGTGTGTGTGTGTGTGTGTGTGTGTGTGTGTGTGTGTGTGTGTGTGTGTGTGTGTGTGTGTGTGTGTGTGTGTGTGTGTGTGTGTGTGTGTGTGTGTGTGTGTGTGTGTGTGTGTGTGTGTGTGTGTGTGTGTGCACTCGTGGCTCGATTTTTTCTTGGCTAGTGGTCTTGGGCCCAAAACCTGACACTACGTCACACACTCCTACAGACATTGAAAGAGCCCATAAAATAGGTTGATACCAGGAAGGTAAAAACCGCCAAATTATCGTCAAGCTAGGCCGTTTTAAAGAGAAATTCAAAATTCTCTCCGCTGGTCCTAAACTGAAAGGCACAGATTTCGTGATCCGTAAAGACAACTAGGCACGTGTACGCCTTGCCCGCAGTAAACTTTTTGATTTTGGCCAACTAAACTAGGCTGGTTTCAAAATATGTTTTGATAAAATAAGCAAAGGAGATAATATATCTACGATGCGGTATCCGATTCCGTGATCGAACAGAAACCACAGCAGTGACGGCTGGCTTCCTAGATTCCCGCCAGAGCCCCCTTACCTGTACCCAAAGACCGCAGCCCTACTTGCGATTCCGCATCACTTTTACTTGCGAACGTCAGGAGCTATCTTCCCAAGAGGGCAGCCTTTGAGGCCATCTCGGAGGATAATGCCACTGACTTTGCAATACTAACTGAAACATGACTGACTTCTTCGATTAATGACGAAGAACTACTACAGGATAACACATCATACCACATGTACAGACTTGACCGGACCGGGCGTAGTGATGGTGGGGTCCTAATCTTAGTCAAAAGTGTTTTGTCTTGCTTCCATGTTAAAATCGACACTAATCATGAAATTCATTGCGTAAATATATTTTTTAATTCTAGTGCAAACATACTTATAGCGTGTTACCGAGCCCCTGACTCCGATATGTTGTGTATATATCACTTTCATTCCGTCATGCTTGATATTTACTGTCGCTTTCTTCGTGCCAATTACTTCATATGTGGTTACTTCAATTTTCCCTACATCGACTGGAATAACCTGGCCGCACCAACCCGTCATTTCAAAGTTTTTCCGGATTTCATACTTATGTTCAATTTCGCCCAAGCAGTCAATATACCGACACGTGGCGTTAATATTTTTTATTTGGTTCTATCTTTGAAGCCTGATCTCATTCAATTGTTATCTTGCATAAATGGGCTAAGCGACCACAAAACTGTTCTGTTCGACGTGGACATTCCGATTCTTCGTCGATTACCCTTGATAAAGTGTATTTGGCATTACAAAAAAACTTCACTCTCATCAACACCGATCTTGAAAACTTCTACAGTTTTTTTTTTCAAGTTTCCACCCTCCAGAGGACAGTCGAACGAAATTGGCTACTTTGCAATAAAAAAATTCAAAAGCTATTTTAAAAGTACGTTCCCCTCATTCGTAATTGTGGCAACTCTGAACAACCATGGCATCCTAATACCTTAAAAAAACTTTCGCAAAGGAAGAAACGTCTTTTCCGAGAGGCAAAATGCCGCATCACTGCAGCGAAGTAGTCTAACTATTTCAAGTCTCTTCATGATTACACGCGTCCTCTGCGACACTCTAAAGGAAAGTTTTATCACCATGATATGTTAAGCAGTTTACGCGCTAACCGCCGTAAATTCTGGAATATCTCAACCCCGAAACACAACCACACATACAATTTCTTTGAGAAATTCCGATGGTTCGGAAGTATTGCAAGACCAACGGTCTGACATTATGAATACATTATTTTTGTCCGATTTCACCTGTGAAAATAACTTTGATAGCCCTGATTGACCCTTTCAGCATTTCTCCCAAATGCTTCCGATTAGCAATAATGCCTTGGGCATCGCTAAACTAATAGCAAAACAAAAGTATCTTGTGCACCTGGGCCAGATAAAATCACAGGTAAAATACCAAAAGGTACGCTCACGTATTACAGCAAAATATTAGTAATAATATTCACGCAAACGATAAAAGACAGGACGCTTTCACATGAATGGAAGCTAAGCAGCATATTTTCAATATTTAAAGTGGTAATTTGTCCGTTCCTTCAAATTATCGTTCCATTTATTTAACTTGTATTTCTTGTAAGCTGCTTGAGCACACAATACACTCCAGCATGGTAACCCATTTTGAAAACAACTCGTTCTTTTTTGAAAAACCACAAAGGCTTTTGCTCAGGGTTTTCCCGTGAAACACAACTTTTTTGAGTTTACGACGGGCCTCCACTTAAACCTCGACTCTTCAATTCAAACTGGTGTCATCTTCCTCGATTTTTCTAAGGCATCCGATCATGTTCCTCATAAACGACTTATGCTTAAACTTTCCTTCCTTAATCTAGACCCGCTCTTACTGTCATGGATACAAGCATTTCTCACTAATCAATCCCAATACACAGTCATCGGAGGTTACCGCTCCTCAACTACAAATGTAACATCTGGCGTACCTCAAGGTTCCGCCTTGGCCCTCTCCTTTTTCTCATTTTTATTAATGATCTTCCCTCAAGTGTTACATCTTCACTATGTCTCTTTGCCAACGATTGTGTCGTTTACCGCCGTATATGTGGTGGCTCAGATCAACATGCCCTCCAAAATGATTTAGACGTAATTGAAAATTCGTTTTTTATGGATGATGCAACTACATATTTCTATGTGTATATCTATGAAAGTTGCCCGTAAGCGTTCATACCTAAATTTTACTTATTCCCTGCAGTCTAACCATCTCGCTCTAGCAGAATCGTACCAATACCTGGGTGTTCTCATCAGCATCAAACTAACATGGACTGACCATATCGCATGGCTTACTGCCGATGCATCCAAAACATTAGGTTTCATCATATATCTCTGTCCGGATCACCAGCCTCAGTTCATAAACTCGCCTGTGAAACCTACGTCTGTAGTAAACTCGAGTATGCCTCTCTAATTTGCAATCCACACCGATCTTGACGCCCTTGAAGCTATTCAAAATCGCGCGCCTAGTTTCATAACCTCCCAATACATTTTCCGCAAAGTGTTACTACTATAAAATTATCACTGTCGCTCACCTTTCTGGATTTTACATGAAAAATAGCACGCCTTTGTTTATATCACAAACTGTATTTCAAATATCCTTACTTACGTTGCTCCCTGCTTCTCCCACCAATTCGAACTTCGCGCAGTTTCTTGAATTCTTTGAGTGTCCAAAATTTGAAAAGTTAAGCCAGCGTTTTTAACAAATCTTTTCTCCCGTTAACAATTGAGGATTGGAATTGGCTTCCAAATGCAATAGCCAACGAACATATTACTCTGAAAGTTATAACCTTACTCGAAACTAATTTTACAACTGCACCATCGTAATTTTTATAAGTAGCCAGCTACCTTTCTCTCATTTTTATGACACTTTTAATCATGCTATCAGTTGTATAAGGAGTTCTGTTATTATTAATGCTCTGTAATTCCAATTCTTGAATTGTATCCTACTTTATGTTGTTGTTCTGAAATTGCCTTTGTGTACCCTTGTTCGACCCCCTTTCCCCTATGTAATACCCCATCAGGGGCCCTTAAGGAAAAATGAATGATGATGATGATGATGATGATGATGATGATGATGATGATGATGATGACGATGATGATGATGATGATGATGATGATGAAGTGAACAAAAATGTAGAATTAGTATTTTCTCTCCTACTCTAGATCGGTAGTTTTCTCCTCGCCTTACAAATTTCGTGCTCCTGTTTATAACAAAGTTTTTAGCAATCATTCTAACTCTGCCAGTTACGAGAAGCGCATCGGCGTACAGATGCCGAAAAGCGGCATCCATATGTCGATAGCCGTTGAGCTACTTTTGCCCATCCTTTGAGCACAAGAACCGAGTGACGGCTACTGTACGTGAGATGAAAGCACGGGTGATGGCGTCCGAAGTGGTGAATGGAGGCTCAGACGGAATCGCGGTGCCGAAAAGCAGTAAGGCATGCTGGGCCAAGAGGTGATAATATAGTCAGTACTGGCAGTTTCGTAAGGCAATGAAGGTGACAAACGGAAGGGTGATGTCTCAATCGGTGTGTATGGTCGTCACGACCGTACATGAAAAGCATGTCCGCCAGTGCGTCGTTGAGGCGTTCGGTAAGTCTTTCAGTGTGAGGATGGTTAGCATTCGTAAAGTTGTGTAGATTAGCACAAAATCGAAGTAGGTCGTCATCCACACGAGACAGGAAGCAGCAAACATGGTCTGTGAATAAGTAAGAAGGGGTGTCACTCTGAAGAATGATGCCATGGAGAATGAAAAATGTGACATCGGTCGCTGCAGAGCGGTGTAGCAGGCTGGGCTGGGCTACTTCAAATCAGCATCTCTGCCTTCTAGTATATGTCCTCCCTGTCATTCATTGGTAACCGATAATTTGTTATGGAATGGAATGAAACAAACTTTATTTAGCGAAAAAAACTTTATTTCCAATAATTTGTTACTTGTTGTTGAATCAAACATAACAGCAACAAGAACCAGTCAAGAAATAACCAACACATGATAGAATGTGAAACTTTTTAGACCACAGTGTATTGCCATTAGCAAACGAAAAGAGAAAACCTGCATGAGAGCCTAAAACATTATGGGTGTTCCATGTTCACAAACCACAATGTGATTGTCAGGGACGCCGAAAAGGAGAGATCTAGAAGTATCGATCGTCTGGTGTTTTTTAACGAGCACTGAAGTCACACAGTACGTGGACGTCCAGCATTTCAGCTCCATCAAAATGCTACCACCGTGCCCTGTTTCGAACTTCGCGACCAGGGGCTAGCCAAGAGGAGGGGTTGGTGGTTCAATGACCCATCCGGAATTTTTTATATTACAGGCATATATATACATGCACACACGCGAACGCACGCACGTAAATACATGAAGCATATTTGACCCCCCCCCCCCCCTGCGACCTTCTGGTCAGCAGCTGAGCGCAGTAACCACTAATCCACCATGGCTGACCAGGTAAATAAAATAATAAAATGATGGCATAGAAAAAGCAGGCGAAAAACTCGCTTGTTTGTCAAATGCAAGAAGAGCTGAGTTTGTGCGATGAAATACCGCATTACTTGCATACTTTGCGCACTTCTTTTTTGCTATTTTAGAGCTCCGAAAAGGGAGTGCGCAATTTACGCGGGGTTTTCGCGAACACACACGCCTTAATGTGAAATCGTCTTAGCGCGCTTTGTATACACAAAAAATAATAAATCTGTTCACAAACGAAGCGTACTTTTTTAATTAGGCAAAACCAGCACGTACTTTAACTAGTCAGATTTGGTCACGTGAGGTCTAGTCGAAATCGCTGATCGAAAGTTCCGATTGAGAATCATCGTCGCGGCCGCTGCCACCACCCTCCCAAAGCGCATCGTCCTCGGTTCTGTCGAGCGCGTTCGAATGCCACATTTTCTTGAAGCCCTTTTCGACAATACTGGGAGAAACTAGGTCCTACGACACGGTGATATCGAAGGGCCTGAACGTTGGCATATAATTGACAAGGCCTTCTTTAACGCCAGAAAACCTGTATTAGTAAGCACGCACTCTGCTTTCTGCCGTACCAATCGCGCCGATCGTCGCACGTTTAAGTTCACGCTCAAGTGCTTGGCGGCGGCACGATTCCAGTTTTTTTTCGGGAAACTTCACAACGGCGAGCTTGAATGTTGCCGTATATATGTAATTATCCTAGGTCATCACAAAATACAACAGTAAAAATGCGATGGATGGATGAGCAAACCCAAACTTCAGAAATCAACGAAGCGTGCGTTTAAGTGCGGACACAAAGAACGAGGGGAACAGTTGGCGCGACAGGCGCTCGCACGCTTATACGATGCAGAAAATTGTCTGTGCTGTGACGCTAGCTGATGTTTCATGGTAGAGATCGTATAGATGGAGGGACGGAGGCAAATGCTCGAACATTTGCGGCTGGTACGGTGTTCTAGTGACCCTAGCAGTAGGTGTTTCCTAACCCCAGTTCTGTGGACGTATTCGCAAGTAAATGCTTCGCACTTGCAACCCGTTTAATTGCGTTCGCCCACTCGCCAATCGAGGTGCGCGCCTGGAACGCCCGTTCAAGGCATCCAAAGGTGTCAAGTCTCTTCGTTCGCGCGCCGTTGAACCAGCTCGGGCGGGTCAGGGAGCGTAAAATATTCGTTTTTTTTTTTTGCAAAAGTAGGTAAAATATTAGGGGTTCGTAAGTTATGCGAATAAATACGGCACGACGAAACAGTGTGGTGCCAAACGCAAACACAAACGAAATTAGCAACCAGACGATGAGCTCGCACGTCTGAAATGTACAGAAAAGAACAAATGTCTCTTTGAACACTGAAGCTTTGCCTGTCTGCTTTCTTTCAACGATCTGAATGCGCAGGCATTCTTTAGCAGGAGCTAGAGACATTGGGGGAGAGCTTGGAGGTGAACACTATAGACGAAAATGACCAGGGCGAGTTCATTTCTGCCTCTGATGTAGGGCTGGAAACGGCTTAAGGCTCGTTCTACTAGCGTGCAAATGCGCGCTGTAATGAAAAAGAGTAGGTGTGCTCGACTTCTGCATCTCGACATTGATCACCCCGCACTTATGCACACCGTCCAATGGGCAGTTTTTAAGGCCAGGGTGGCGGTAGCCGTTGTCAAATAATTGAGAAGGTTAATCAATTATTTCGATTATTCAAAGACTGAAAATCTATAGTAAAAAATATTATTCTGC